>NW_027476105.1:0-723317 GCF_051020955.1 Megalopta genalis
AGCCTGCATTTGAAGCTATATCAATTATATCGCAAGTATTTGAAGCTAAATCATTTATGTCGCATGGCTTGGAAGATAAGCCTTCTACTTTGCATTAATTTGAAAGTAAATCATGTGTTTCGCTTGAATTTGAAGCGAACTCGTTTGTTTCGCCTTTATTTGAAGCTATATCATTTATATCGTAAGTATGTGAAGCTAAATCATTTGTTTCGCATGGATTTGAAGCTACTCCTTCTACTTCGCATTGATTTGAAGCAAAATCATGTGTTTTGCACAGATTTGAAGCTAACTTGTTTGTTTCGCCTGCATTTGAAGCTATATCAATTATATCGCAAGTATTTGAAGCTAAATCATTTGTGTCGCATGGCTTTGAAGATGAGCCTCCTGCTATGCATTAATTTGAAGGTAAATCATGTGTTTCGCTTGGATTTGAAGGTAACTCGTTTGTTTCGCCTGCATTTGAAGCTATATCAATTATATCGCAAGTATTTGAAGCTAAATCATTTGTGTTGCATGTCTTTGAAGCTAACTCGTTTGTTTCGCCTGCATTGAAGCTATATCACTTCTATCGCAAGTATTTGAAGGTAAATCATTTGTGTCGCATGGATTTGAAGCTAAGCCTTCTACTTCCCATTGATTTGAAACTAAATCATCTGTTTCGCTTGGATTTGAAGCTAACTCGTTTGTTTCGCCTGCATTTGAAGCTTTATCAATTATATCGCAAGTATTTGAAGCTAAACGATTTCTGTCGCATGACTTTGAGGATAAGCCTTCTAATTCGCATTGATTTGAAACTAAACCATGTGTTTCGCTTGGATTTGAAGCTAACTCGTTTTGCTTCGCCTGCATTTGAAGCTAAATCAATCATATCGCAAGTATTTGAAGCAGAATCATTTGTGTCGCATGGCTTTGAGGATAATCCTTCTAATTCGCATTAATTTGAAGGTAAATCATGTATTTCGCTTGGGTTTGAAGCTAACTCGTTTGTTTCGCCTGCATTTGAAGCTATATCATTTATATCGCAAGTATGTGAAACTAAATCATTTGTTTCGCATTGATTTGAAGCTAAGCATTCTGCTTCGCATTGATTTGGAACTAAATCATGTGTTTCGCTTGGATTTGAAGCTAACTCGTTTGTTTCGCATGCATTTGAAGCTATATCATTTATATCGCAAGTATATGAAGCTAAACCATTTGTTTCGCAAGAATATGAAGCTAAACCATGTGTTTCGCTTGGATTTAAAACTAATTCGTTTGTTTCGCCTGGATTTGAAGCTAAATCATGTTTATCACAAGTATCTGAATCTAAACCATTTGTTTTGCAAGAATGTGAAGCTAAACCATGTGTTTCGTATGAATTTGAAGCTAAATCATGTGTTTCGCACAGATTTGAAGCTAACTTGTTTGTTTCGCCTGCATTTGAAGCTATATCAATTATATCGCAAGTATTTGAAGCTAAATCATTTGTGTCGCATGGCTTTGAAGATGAGCCTTCTACTTTGCATTAATTTGAAGGTAAATCATGTGTTTCGCTTGAATTTGAAGCGAACTCGTTTGTTTCGCCTTTATTTGAAGCTATATCATTTATATCGTAAGTATGTGAAGCTAAATCATTTGTTTCGCATGGATTTGAAGCTACTCCTTCTACTTCGCATTGATTCGAAGCAAAATCATGTGTTTCGCTTGGATTTGAAGCTAACTCGTTTGTTTCGCATGCATTTGAAGCTATATCATTTATATCGCAAGTATATGAAGCTAAACCATTTGTTTCGCAAGAATATGAAGCTAAACCATGTGTTTCGCTTGGATTTAAAACTAACTCGTTTGTTTCGCCTGGATTTGAAGCTAAATCATGTTTATCACAAGTATCTGAATCTAAACCATTTGTTTTGCAAGAATATGAAGCTAAACCATGTTTTTCGTATGAATTTGAAGCTAAATCATGTGTTTCGCACAGATTTGAAGCTAACTTGTTTGTTTCGCCTGCATTTGAAGCTATATCAATTATATCGCAAGTATTTGAAGCTAAATCATTTGTGTCGCATGGCTTTGAAGATGAGCCTTCTACTTTGCATTAATTTGAAGGTAAATCATGTGTTTCGCTTGAATTTGAAGCGAACTCGTTTGTTTCGCCTTTATTTGAAGCTATATCATTTATATCGTAAGTATGTGAAGCTAAATCATTCGTTTCGCATGGATTTGAAGCTACTCCTTCTACTTCGCATTGATTTGAAGCAAAATCATGTGTTTCGCTTGGATTTGAAGCTAACTCGTTTGTTTCGCATGCATTTGAAGCTATATCATTTATATCGCAAGTATATGAAGCTAAACCATTTGTTTCGCAAGAATATGAAGCTAAACCATGTGTTTCGCTTGGATTTAAATCTAACTCGTTTGTTTCGCCTGGATTTGAAGCTAAATCATGTTTATCACAAGTATCTGAATCTAAACCATTTGTTTTGCAAGAATATGAAGGTAAACCATGTGTTTCGCATGAATTTGAAGCTAAATCATGTGTTTCGCACAGATTTGAAGCTAACTTGATTGTTTCGCCTGCATTTGAAGCTATATCAATTATATCGCAAGTATTTGAAGCTAAATCATTTGTGTCGCATGGCTTTGAAGATGAGCCTTCTACTTTGCATTAATTTGAAGGTATATCATGTGTTTCGCTTGGATTTGAAGGTAACTCGTTTGATTCGCCAGCATTTCAAGCTAAATCATGTTTATCACAATTATCTGAATCTAAACCATTTGTTTCGCAAGAATATGAAGCTAAACCATGTGTTTCGCATGAATTTGAAGCTAAATCATGTGTTTCGCACAGATTTGATGCTAACTCGTTTGTTTCGCCCTTATTTGAAGCTACATCATTTATATCGCAAGTCTGTGAAGCTAAATCATTTGTTTCGCATGGAGTTGAAGCTAAGGCTTCTACTTCGCATTGATTTGACACTAAATCATGTGTTTCGTTTGGATTTGAAGCTAACTCGTTTGTTTCGCCTGCATTTGATGCTGTATCAATTATATCGCAAGTATTTGAAGCTAAATCATTTGTGTCGCATGGCTTTGAATCTAACTCGTTTGTTTCGCCTGCATTGAAGCTATATCACTTCTATCGCAAGTATTTGAAGCTAAATCATTTGTGTCGCATGGATTTGAAGCTAAGCCTTCTACTTCGCATTGATTTGGAACTAAATCATGTGTTTCACTTGGATTTGAAGCTAACTCGTTTGTTTCGCATGCATTTGAAGCTATATCAATTATATCGTAAGTATTTGAAGCTAAATCATTTGTGTCGCATGGCTTTGAGGATAAGCCTTCTATTTGAGGGTAAATCATGTATTTCGCTTGGATTTGAAGCAAACTCGTTTGTTTCGCCTGTATTTGAAGCTATATCATTTATATCGCAAGTATGTGAAACAAAATCATTAGTTTCGCATGGATTTGAAGCTAAGCCTTCTGCTTCGCATTGATTTGAAGCTAAGCCTTCTGCTTCGCATTGATTTGAAACTAAATCATGTGTTTCGCATGGATTTGAAGCTAAGCCTTCTACTTCACATTGATTTGATACTAAATCATGTGGTTCGCATGGATTTGAAGCTAAGCCTTCTGCTTCTCATTGATTTGAAACTAAACCATGTGTTTCGCTTGGATTTGAAGCTAACTCGATTGTTTCGCTTGCATTTGAAGCTATATCATTTATATCGCAAGTATATGAAGCTAAATCATTTGTGTTGAATGGCTTTGAAGCTAACTCGTTTGTTCCGTCTGCATTGAAGCTATATCACTTCTATCGCAAGTATTTGAGGCTAAATCATTTGTATCGCATGGATTTGAAGCTAAGCCTTCTACTTCGCATTGATTTGGAACTAAATCATGTGTTTCGCTTGGATTTGAAGCTAACTCGTTTGTTTCGCATGCATTTGAAGCTATATCATTTATATCGCAAGTATATGAAGCTAAACCATTTGTTTCGCAAGAATATGAAGCTAAACCATGTGTTTCGCTTGGATTTGAAACTAACTCGTTTGTTTCGCCTGGATTTGAAGCTAAATCATGTTTATCACAAGTATCTGAATCTAAACCATTTGTTTTGCAAGAATATGAAGCTAAACCATGTGTTTCGTATGAATTTGAAGCTAAATCATGTGTTTCGCACAGATTTGAAGCTAACTTGTTTGTTTCGCCTGCATTTGAAGCTATATCAATTATATCGCAAGTATTTGAAGCTAAATCATTTGTGTCGCATGGCTTTGAAGATGAACCTTCTACTTTGCATTAATTTGAAGGTAAATCATGTGTTTCGCTTGAATTTGAATCGAACTCGTTTGTTTCGCCTTTATTTGAAGCTATATCATTTATATCGTAAGTATGTGAAGCTAAATCATTTGTTTCGCATGGATTTGAAGCTACTCCTTCTACTTCGCATTGATTTGAAGCAAAATCATGTGTTTCGCACAGATTTGAAGCTAACTTGTTTGTTTCGCCTGTATTTGAAGCTATATCAATTATATCGCAAGTATTTGAAGCCAAATCATTTGTGTCGCATAGCTTTGAAGATGAGCCTTCTGCTATGCATTAATTTTTAAGGTAAATCATGTGTTTCGCTTGGATTTGAAGGTAACTCGTTTGTTTCGCCTGCATTTGAAGCTATATCAATTATATCGCAAGTATTTGAAGCTAAATCATTTGTGTCGCATGGATTTGAAGCTAAGCCTTCTACTTCGCATTGATTTGAAACTAAATCATCTGTTTCGCTTGGATTTGAAGCTAACTCGTTTGTTTCGCCTGCATTTGAAGCTTTATCAATTATATCGCAAGTATTTGAAGCTAAACGATTTCTGTCGCATGACTTTGAGGATAAGCCTTCTAATTCGCATTGATTTGAAACTAAACCATGTGTTTCGCTTGGATTTGAAGCTAACTCGTTTGCTTCGCCTGCATTTGAAGCTAAATCAATCATATCGCAAGTATTTGAAGCAGAATCATTTGTGTCGCATGGCTTTGAGGATAAGCCTTCTACTTCGCATTAATTTGAGGGTAAATCATGTATTTCGCTTGGATTTGAAGCAAACTCGTTTGTTTCGCCTGTATTTGAAGCTATATCATTTATATCGCAAGTATGTGAAACTAAATCATTAGTTTCGCATGGATTTGAAGCTAAGCCTTCTGCTTCGCATTGATTTGAAGCTAAGCCTTCTGCTTCGCATTGATTTGAAACTAAATCATGTGTTTCGCATGGATTTGAAGCTAAGCCTTCTACTTCACATTGATTTGATACTAAATCATGTGGTTCGCATGGATTTGAAGCTAAGCCTTCTGCTTCTCATTGATTTGAAACTAAACCATGTGTTTCGCTTGGATTTGAAGCTAACTCGATTGTTTCGCTTGCATTTGAAGCTATATCATTTATATCGCAAGTATATGAAGCTAAATCATTTGTGTTGAATGGCTTTGAAGCTAACTCGTTTGTTCCGTCTGCATTGAAGCTATATCACTTCTATCGCAAGTATTTGAGGCTAAATCATTTGTATCGCATGGATTTGAAGCTAAGCCTTCTACTTCGCATTGATTTGGAACTAAATCATGTGTTTCGCTTGGATTTGAAGCTAACTCGTTTGTTTCGCATGCATTTGAAGCTATATCATTTATATCGCAAGTATATGAAGCTAAACCATTTGTTTCGCAAGAATATGAAGCTAAACCATGTGTTTCGCTTGGATTTGAAACTAACTCGTTTGTTTCGCCTGGATTTGAAGCTAAATCATGTTTATCACAAGTATCTGAATCTAAACCATTTGTTTTGCAAGAATATGAAGCTAAACCATGTGTTTCGTATGAATTTGAAGCTAAATCATGTGTTTCGCACAGATTTGAAGCTAACTTGTTTGTTTCGCCTGCATTTGAAGCTATATCAATTATATCGCAAGTATTTGAAGCTAAATCATTTGTGTCGCATGGCTTTGAAGATGAACCTTCTACTTTGCATTAATTTGAAGGTAAATCATGTGTTTCGCTTGAATTTGAATCGAACTCGTTTGTTTCGCCTTTATTTGAAGCTATATCATTTATATCGTAAGTATGTGAAGCTAAATCATTTGTTTCGCATGGATTTGAAGCTACTCCTTCTACTTCGCATTGATTTGAAGCAAAATCATGTGTTTCGCACAGATTTGAAGCTAACTTGTTTGTTTCGCCTGCATTTGAAGCTATATCAATTATATCGCAAGTATTTGAAGCCAAATCATTTGTGTCGCATGGCTTTGAAGATGAGCCTTCTGCTATGCATTAATTTTTAAGGTAAATCATGTGTTTCGCTTGGATTTGAAGGTAACTCGTTTGTTTCGCCTGCATTTGAAGCTATATCAATTATATCGCAAGTATTTGAAGCTAAATCATTTGTGTCGCATGGATTTGAAGCTAAGCCTTCTACTTCGCATTGATTTGAAACTAAATCATCTGTTTCGCTTGGATTTGAAGCTAACTCGTTTGTTTCGCCTGCATTTGAAGCTTTATCAATTATATCGCAAGTATTTGAAGCTAAACGATTTCTGTCGCATGACTTTGAGGATAAGCCTTCTAATTCGCATTGATTTGAAACTAAACCATGTGTTTCGCTTGGATTTGAAGCTAACTCGTTTGCTTCGCCTGCATTTGAAGCTAAATCAATCATATCGCAAGTATTTGAAGCAGAATCATTTGTGTCGCATGGCTTTGAGGATAAGCCTTCTAATTCGCATTAATTTGAAGGTAAATCATGTATTTCGCCTGGATTTGAAGCTAACTCGTTTGTTTCGCCTGCATTTGAGGCTATAACATTTAAATCGCTAGTATGTGAAGCTAAATCATTTGTTTCGCATGGATATGAAGCTATGTCTACTACTTCTCATTCATTTGAAACTAAATCATGTGTTTCGCACAGATTTGAAGCTAACTCGTTTGTTTCGCCTGCATTTGATGCTATATCATTTATATCGCAAGTACTTAAAGCTAAATCATTTGTGTCGCATGGCTTTGAAGCTAAGCCTTCTACTTCGCATTGATTTGAAGCTAAATCATGTGTTTCTCACAGATTTGAAGCTAACTCGTTTGTTTCGCCCTTATTTGAAGCTATATCATTTATATCGCAAGTCTGTGAAGCTAAATCATTTGTTTCGCATGGATATGAAGCTAAGCCATCTACTTCGCATTGAATTGAAACTAAATTATGTGTTTCGCTTGGATTTGAAGCTAACTCGTTTGTTTCGCCTGCAGTTGAATCTATATCACTTATATCGCAAGTATTTGAAGCTAAATCATTTGTTCCGCATGGATTTGAGGCTACGCCTTCTACTTCGCATTGATTTTTAGCTAAATCATGTGTTTCGCATGGATTTGATGCTAACTCGTTCGTTTCGCCTGCATTGAAGCTATATCACTTCTATCGCAAGTATTTGAAGCTAAATAATTTGTGTCGCATGAATTTGAAGCTAAGCCTTCTACTTCGCATTGATTTGAAACTAAATCATCTGTTTCGCTTGGATTTGAAGCTAACTCGTTTGTTTCGCATGCATTTGAAGCTATATCAATTATATCGCAAGTATTTGAAGCTAAATCATTTGTGTCGTATGGTTTTGAAGATAACTCGTTTGTTTTTCCTGCATTTGATGCTATTTCATTTCTATCGCAAGTATTTGAAGGTAACTTATATATTTCGTATGGATTTGAAGCTAAGCTTTCAACTTCGCATCGACTTGAAGCTAAATCATGTGTTTCTCTTGGATTTGTAACTAACTCGTTTGTTTGGCATGCAGTTGATGCTAAATCAAGTATATCACAAACATTTGAATTTAAACCATTTGTTTCGCAAGAATATGAATCTAAACCATGTGTTTCGCATTGATTTAAAGCTCAATCATGTGTTTCGCATGGATTTGAAGTTAACTCGTTTGTTTCGCCTGCATTTGAAGTTACTTCATTTATACCGCAAGTATTTGAAGCTAAATCATTCGTATCGCATGGATTTGAAGCTAAGCCTTCTACTTCGCAATGATTTGAAGCTAAATCATGTGTTTCTCTTGCATTTTAAACTAACTCGTTTGTTTCGCATGCAGTTGAAGCTAAATCATGTTTATCACAAGTATCTGAAGCTAAATCACGTGTTTCGCAAGAATATGAAGCTAAACCATGTGCATCGCATTGACTTGAAGCTAAATCATGTGTTCCGCATGGATTTGAAGCTAACTCGTTTGTTTTACCTGCATTTGAAGGTATATCATTTATATCGCAAGTATGTGAAGCTAAATCATTTGTTTCTCATGGAATTGAAGCTAAGTCTTCTACTTCGCATTGATTTGACACTAAATCATGTGTTTCGCTTGGATTTGAAGCTAACTCGTTTGTTTCGCCTGCATTTGATGCTATATCAATTATATCGCAAGTATTTGAAGCTAAATCATTTGTGTCGCATGGCTTTGAAGCTAACTCGTTTGTTTCGCCTGCATTGAAGCTATATCACTTCTATCGCAAGTATTTGAAGCTAAATAATTTGTGTCGCATGGATTTGAAGCTAAGCCTTCTACTTCGCATTGATTTGAAACTAAATCATCTGTTTCGCTTGGATTTGAAGCTAACTCGTTTGTTTCGCCTGCATTTGAAGCTTTATCAATTATATCGCAAGTATATGAAGCTAAATCATTTGTGTCGCATGTATTTTCAGCTAAGCCTTCTACTTCGCCTTGATTTGAAGCTAAATCATTTGTTTCCCTTGGATTTGAAGATAACTCGTTTGTTTCGCATTCAGTTGAATCTAAATCATGTATATCACAAGTATTTCAAACTAAACCATTTGTTCCGTATGGATTTGAAGCTAGCTCGTTTGTTTCGCATGCATTTCAAACTGTTTCATTTATACCGAAAGTATTTGAAGGTAAAAGATTTGTTTCGCATGGATTTGAAATTAAACCTCCTACTTCGCTCTGATTTGCAGCCAAATCATGTGTTTTGCATGAATTTGAAGCTAAACCTTCTACATCGCCTTGATTTGAAGCTAAATCATGTATTTTGCATGATTTGAAGCTAACTCGTTTGTTTCGCCTGCAATTTAAAGCTGTTTCATTCATACCGCAAGTATTTGAAGGTAAGTCATTTGTCTCGAACGGAATTGAATCTGAACCTTCTATTTCGCTTTGATTTGAAGGGAAATCATGTTTTTCGCATGGATTTGAAGCTAACTCGTTTGTTCCGATTGCATTTGAAGCTATATCAATTATATCGCAAGTATTTGAAGCTAAATCATTTGTTTCTCATGGATTTGCAGCTAAGCCTACTACTTCGCATTGATTTGAAACTAAATCATGCGTTTCGCTTGGATTTGAAGGTAAGTCGTTTGTTTCGCCTGCATTTGAAGCTATATCACTTATATCGCAAGTATGTGAAGCTAAATCATGTGTTTCGCATGGATTTGAAAATAACTCGTTTGTTTCGCCTGCATTTGAATCTAAATCAAGATTATCACAATTATCTGATTCCAAACCATTTGTTTCGCAAGAATATGAAGCTAAACCATGTTTGTTTCGCATGAATTTGAAGCTAAGTCGTTTGTTTTGCCTGCAGTTGAAGCTATTTCATTTATATCGCAAGTATTTGAAGCTAAATCATTTGTTTCGCATGGATTTGAAGCTAAGCCTTCTACATCGCATTGATTTAAGGCTAAATCATTTGTTTCGCTTGGATATGAAACTAATACATGTGTTACGCATGGATTTGAAGCTTAATCATGTGTTTGGCATGGATTTGAAGCTAAGCCTTCTACTTCGCATTGATTTGTAGCTAAATTATGTGTTTCGCATGGATTTGAAGCTAAGTCGTTTGTTTCGTCTGCATTTGATGCTATATCACCTATATCCCTAGTGTTTGAAGCTCAATCATTTGTTTCGCATGGATTTGAAGCTAAACCTTCTACTTCGAACTGATCTGAAGCTAAATCATGCGTTTCGCATGGATTCGAAGCTAACGCGTTTGTTTCGTCTGCATTTGAAGCTATATCATGCATATCACAAGTATTTGAGACTAAATCATTTGATTCGCATGGATTTGAAGGTAGACCTACTACATCGCATTGATTTGCAGCTAAATCATGTGTTTCGCATAGATTTGAAGATAACTCGTTTGTTTCGCATGCAGTTGAAGCTAAATCATGTATATCACAATTATTCGAAGCTAAATCAATCGTTTCGCATGGGGATGAACCTAAGCCTTCTACTTCGCATTGATTTGAAGGTAAATCATTTGTTTCGCATGGATTAGTAGCTAACTCGTTTGTTTCACCTGCATTTGAAGCTATATCACCTAAATTCCAAGTGTTAGAAGCTCAATCATTTGTTCCACATGGATTTGAAGCTAAACCTTATACATCGCATTGATTTGAAGCTAAATCTTGTGTATTGCATGGATTTGAAGCTAAACCTTCTACATAGCATTGATTTACAGCTAAATAATGTGTTTCGCATGGATTTGAAGCTATCTCGTTTGTTTCGCCTGCATTAGAATCTATATCACTTATATAGCAAGTATTTGAAGCTAATTCATTTGTTCCGCATGGATTTGAAGCTAAGGCTTCTACATCGCATTGATTAGATGCTGAATCATGTGTTTCGCTTGGTTTTGAAGCTAACTCGTTTGTTTCGTCTGCATTTGATGCTATATCACTTATATCGCAAGTATCTGAACATAAATCAATTGTTTCTCATGGATTTGAAGCAAATCCTTCTACCACGCATGAATTTGAAGCTAAATCATGTGTTTCGCACAGATTTGAAGCTAACTCGTTTGTTTCGCCTGCATTTAAAGCTATGTCAATTATATCGCAATTATTTGAAGCTAAATCATTTGTGTCGCATGGCTTTGAAGATAAGCCTTCTGCTTTGCATTAATTTGATGGTAAATCATGTTTTTCGCTTGGATTTGATGGTAACTCGTTTCTTTCGCCTGCATTTGAAGCTATATCATTTATATCGCAAGTATGTGAAGCTAAATCATTTGTTTCGCATGGATTTGAAGCTAAGCCTTCTACTTCGCATTGATTCGAAACTAAATCATGTGTTTCGCTTGGATTTGAAGCTAACTCGTTTGTTTCGCCTGCATTTGAAGCTTTATCAATTATATCGCAAGTATTTGAAGCTAAATCATTTGTGTCGCATTGATTTGAAGCTAAGCCTTCTACTTCGCATTGATTTGAAACTAAATCATGTATTTCGCTTGGATTTGAAGCTAACTCGTTTGTTTTGCCTGCATTTGAAGTTACATCATTTATATCGCAAGAATTTGTAGCTAAATCATTTGTTTCGCATTGATTTGAAGCTAAGCCATCAACTTCGCATAGATTTGAAGCTAAATCATTTGTTTCCCTTGGATTTGAAGCTAACTCGTTTGTTTCGCATGCAGTTGAAGCTAAATCATGTATATCACAAGTATTTGAATCTAAACCATTTGTTCCGCGTGGATTTGAAACTAAATCTTCTACATCGCATTGATTTGCAGCCAAATCATGGCTTTCGCATGGATTTGAAGCTAACTCGTTTGTTTCGCTTGCAGTTGTAGCTAAATAATGTATACCATAGGTATTTGAAGCTAAATCATTTGTTTCGCACGAATTTGAAGCTAATCCATGTGTTTCGCACGAATTTTAAGCTAAATCATGTGTTTCGCTTGGCTTTAAAACTAACTCGTTTGTTTCGCATGCGGTTGAAGCTAAATCATGCTTATCACAAGTATATGATGCTAAACCATTTGTTTCGCAAGGATATGAAGCTAAACCATGTGCTTCGCATTGATTTGAATATCAATCTTATGTTCCGTATGGATCTGAAGCTAACTCGTTTGTTTTGCCTGCATTTGATGTTATATCATTTATAACGCAAGTATTTGAAGCTAAATCATTTGTTTCGCAAGTATTTGAAGAAATATCATTTGTTTCGCATGGATTTGAAGCTACCTCATTTGTTTCGCCTGCAGTTGAATCTATATCACTTATATCGCAAGTATTTGAAGCTAAATCATTTGTTCCGCATGGATTTGAAGCTACGCCTTCTACTTTGCATTGAGTTTTAGCTAAATCATGTGTTTCGCATGGAATTGAAGCTACCTGGTTTCTTTCGCCTGCATTTGAAGCTAGTTCACTTGTATCGCAAGTATTTGAAGAAAAATCATTTGTTTCGCATGGATTTGAAGCTAACTCGATTCTTTCGCATGCATTTGAAGCTGTATCACTTATATTCGCAAGTATTTGAGGCTAAGTCATTTGTTTCGCATGGATATGAAGCTAAGCCATCTACTTCGCATTGATTTGAAGCTAAATCACGTGTCTCGCTTGGTTTTAATGCTAACTCGTTTGTTTCGCATGCAGTTGAAGCTAAATCATGTTTATCACAAGTATCTGAAGCTAAACCACTTGTTTCGCAAGTATATGAAGCTAAACCATGTGCTTCGCATTGATTTGAATATAAATCTTATGTTCCGTATGGATCTGAAGCTAACTCGTTTGTTTTGCCTGCATTTGATGTTATATCATTTATAACGCAAGTATTTGAAGCCAAATCATTTGTTTCGCAAGTATTTGAAGAAATATCATTTGTTTCGCATGGATTTGAAGCTACGCCTTCTACTTTGCATTGAGTTTTAGCTAAATCATGTGTTTCGCATGGATTTGATGCTAACTCGTTTGTTTCGCATGAATTTGAAGCTGTATAACTTATATTTGCAAGTATTTGAAGCTAAGTCATTTGTTTCGCAAGTATTTGAAGAAATATCATTTGTTTCGCATGGATTTGAAGCTACCTCATTTGTTTCGCCTGCAGTTGAATCTATATCACTTATATCGCAAGTATTTGAAGCTAAATCATTTGTTCCGCATGGATTTGAAGCTACGCCTTCTACTTTGCATTGAGTTTTAGCTAAATCATGTGTTTCGCATGGATTTGATGCTAACTCGTTTGTTTCGCATGAATTTGAAGCTGTATCACTTATATTCGCAAGTATTTGAAGTTAAATCATTTGTTCCGCATGGATTTGAAGCTACGCCTTCTACTTTGCATTGAGTTTTAGCTAAATCATGTGTGTCGCATGGATTTGATGCTAACTCGTTTGTTTCGCATGGCATTTGAAGCTGTATCACTTATATTCGCAAGTATTTGAAGCTAAGTCATTTGTTTCTCATGGATATGAAGCTAAGCCATCTACTTCGCATTGATTTGAAACTAAATCATGTGTTTCGCTTGGATTTGAAGCTAACTCGTTTGTTTCGCCTGCAGTTGAATCTATATCACTTATATCGCAAGTATTTGAAGCTAAATCATTTGTTCCGCATGGATTTGAGGCTACGCCATCTACTTCGCATTGATTTTTAGCTAAATCATGTGTTTCGCATGGATTTGATGCTAACTCGTTTGTTTCGCATGCATTTGAAGCATTATCACTTATATTCGCAAGTATTTGAAGCTAAGTCATTTGTTTCGCATGGATATGAAGCTAAGCCACCTACTTCGCATTGATTTGAAGCTAAATCATGTGTCTCGCTTGGTTTTAAAGCTAAATCGTTTATTTCGCATGCGGTTGAAGCTAAATCATGTTTAGCACAAGTATATGAAGCTAAACCATTTGTTTCGCAAGAATATGAAGCTAAACCATGTGTTTCGCATTGATTTTTAGCTAAATCATGTGTTTCCCATGGATTTGGAACTAACTCGTTTGTTTCGCTTGCATTTGAAGCTAAATCATGTTTATCACAAGTATCTGAATCTAAACCATTTGTTTCGCAAGAATATGAAGCTAAACCACGCGTTTCGCACGAATTTGAAGCTAAATCGTGTCTTTAGCATAGACTTGAAGCTAACTCGTTTGTTTCGACTGCATTTGATGTTATATCATTTATAACGCAAGTATTTGAAGCTAAATCATTTGTTCCGCATGGATTTGAAGCTACGCCTTCTACTTTGCATTGAGTTTTAGCTAAATCATGTGTGTCGCATGGATTTGATGCTAACTCGTTTGTTTCGCATGCATTTGAAGCTGTATCACTTATATTCGCAAGTATTTGAAGCTAAGTCATTTGTTTCGCATGGATATGAAGCTAATCCATCTACTTCGCATTGATTTGAAGCTAAATCATGTGTTTCGTATGGATTTGAAGCTAACTCGATTGTTTCGACTGCAGTTGAAGCTAAATCCTGTTTATCACAAGTATCTGAAGCTAAACCACTTGTTTCGTAAGCATATGAAGCTAAACCATGTGCTTCGCATTGATTTGAAGCTAAATCGTGTGTTCCGCATGGATTTGAAGCTAACTCGTTTGCTTTGCCTGAATTTGAAGGTATATCGTTTATATCGCAAGTGTTTGAAGCTAACTCGTTTGTTTCGCTTGCAGTTGAATCTATATCACTTATATCGCAAGTATTTGAAGCTAAATCATGTGTTTCGCATGGAATTGAAGCTACCTGGTTTCTTTCGCCTGCATTTGAAGCTAGTTCACTTGTATCGCAAGTATTTGAAGAAAAATCATTTGTTTCGCATGGATTTGAAGCTAACTCGATTCTTTCGCATGCATTTGAAGCTGTATCACTTATATTCGCAAGTATTTGAGGCTAAGTCATTTGTTTCGCATGGATATGAAGCTAAGCCATCTACTTCGCATTGATTTGAAGCTAAATCACGTGTCTCGCTTGGTTTTAATGCTAACTCGTTTGTTTCGCATGCAGTTGAAGCTAAATCATGTTTATCACAAGTATCTGAAGCTAAACCACTTGTTTCGCAAGTATATGAAGCTAAACCATGTGCTTCGCATTGATTTGAATATCAATCTTATGTTCCGTATGGATCTGAAGCTAACTCGTTTGTTTTGCCTGCATTTGATGTTATATCATTTATAACGCAAGTATTTGAAGCCAAATCATTTGTTTCGCAAGTATTTGAAGAAATATCATTTGTTTCGCATGGATTTGAAGCTACGCCTTCTACTTTGCATTGAGTTTTAGCTAAATCATGTGTGTCGCATGGATTTGATGCTAACTCGTTTGTTTCGCATGGCATTTGAAGCTGTATCACTTATATTCGCAAGTATTTGAAGCTAAGTCATTTGTTTCTCATGGATATGAAGCTAAGCCATCTACTTCGCATTGATTTGAAACTAAATCATGTGTTTCGCTTGGATTTGAAGCTAACTCGTTTGTTTCGCCTGCAGTTGAATCTATATCACTTATATCGCAAGTATTTGAAGCTAAATCATTTGTTCCGCATGGATTTGAGGCTACGCCATCTACTTCGCATTGATTTTTAGCTAAATCATGTGTTTCGCATGGATTTGATGCTAACTCGTTTGTTTCGCATGCATTTGAAGCATTATCACTTATATTCGCAAGTATTTGAAGCTAAGTCATTTGTTTCGCATGGATATGAAGCTAAGCCACCTACTTCGCATTGATTTGAAGCTAAATCATGTGTCTCGCTTGGTTTTAAAGCTAAATCGTTTATTTCGCATGCGGTTGAAGCTAAATCATGTTTAGCACAAGTATATGAAGCTAAACCATTTGTTTCGCAAGAATATGAAGCTAAACCATGTGTTTCGCATTGATTTTTAGCTAAATCATGTGTTTCCCATGGATTTGGAACTAACTCGTTTGTTTCGCTTGCATTTGAAGCTAAATCATGTTTATCACAAGTATCTGAATCTAAACCATTTGTTTCGCAAGAATATGAAGCTAAACCACGCGTTTCGCACGAATTTGAAGCTAAATCGTGTCTTTAGCATAGACTTGAAGCTAACTCGTTTGTTTCGACTGCATTTGATGTTATATCATTTATAACGCAAGTATTTGAAGCTAAATCATTTGTTCCGCATGGATTTGAAGCTACGCCTTCTACTTTGCATTGAGTTTTAGCTAAATCATGTGTGTCGCATGGATTTGATGCTAACTCGTTTGTTTCGCATGCATTTGAAGCTGTATCACTTATATTCGCAAGTATTTGAAGCTAAGTCATTTGTTTCGCATGGATATGAAGCTAATCCATCTACTTCGCATTGATTTGAAGCTAAATCATGTGTTTCGTATGGATTTGAAGCTAACTCGATTGTTTCGACTGCAGTTAAAGCTAAATCCTGTTTATCACAAGTATCTGAAGCTAAACCACTTGTTTCGTAAGCATATGAAGCTAAACCATGTGCTTCGCATTGATTTGAAGCTAAATCGTGTGTTCCGCATGGATTTGAAGCTAACTCGTTTGCTTTGCCTGAATTTGAAGGTATATCGTTTATATCGCAAGTGTTTGAAGCTAACTCGTTTGTTTCGCCTGCAGTTGAATCTATATCACTTATATCGCAAGTATTTGAAGCTAAATCATGTGTTTCGCATGGAATTGAAGCTACCTGGTTTCTTTCGCCTGCATTTGAAGCTAGTTCACTTGTATCGCAAGTATTTGAAGAAAAATCATTTGTTTCGCATGGATTTGAAGCTAACTCGATTCTTTCGCATGCATTTGAAGCTGTATCACTTATATTCGCAAGTATTTGAGGCTAAGTCATTTGTTTCGCATGGATATGAAGCTAAGCCATCTACTTCGCATTGATTTGAAGCTAAATCACGTGTCTCGCTTGGTTTTAATGCTAACTCGTTTGTTTCGCATGCAGTTGAAGCTAAATCATGTTTATCACAAGTATCTGAAGCTAAACCACTTGTTTCGCAAGTATATGAAGCTAAACCATGTGCTTCGCATTGATTTGAATATCAATCTTATGTTCCGTATGGATCTGAAGCTAACTCGTTTGTTTTGCCTGCATTTGATGTTATATCATTTATAACGCAAGTATTTGAAGCCAAATCATTTGTTTCGCAAGTATTTGAAGAAATATCATTTGTTTCGCATGGATTTGAAGCTACCTCATTTGTTTCGCCTGCAGTTGAATCTATATCACTTATATCGCAAGTATTTGAAGCTAAATCATTTGTTCCGCATGGATTTGAAGCTACGCCTTCTACTTTGCATTGAGTTTTAGCTAAATCATGTGTTTCGCATGGATTTGATGCTAACTCGTTTGTTTCGCATGAATTTGAAGCTGTATCACTTATATTCGCAAGTATTTGAAGCTAAGTCATTTTTTTCGCATGGATATGAAGCTAAGCCACCTACTTCGCATTGATTTGAAGCTAAATCATGTGTCTCGCTTGGTTTTAAAGCTAACTCGTTTGTTTCGCATGCGGTTGAAGCTAAATCATGTTTATCTCAAGTATATGAAGCTAAACCATTTCTTTCGCAAGAATATGAAGCTAAACCATGTGTTTCGCTTGGATTTGAAGCTAAACCATGTGTTTCCCATGGATTTGAAACTAACTCGTTTGTTTCGCCTGCATTTGAAGCTAAATCATGTTTATCACAAGTATCTGAAGCTAAACCACTTGTTTCGCAAGCATATGAAGCTAAACCACGTGTTTCGCATGAATTTGAAGCTAAATCATGTGTTCCGAATGGATCTGAAGCTAACTCGTTTGTTTTGCCTGCATTTGATGTTATATCATTTATAACGCGAGTATTTGAAACTAAATCATTTGTTTCGCAAGTATTTGAAGAAATATCATTTGTTTCGCATGGACTTGAAGCTACCTCGTTTGTTTCGCCTGCAGTTGAATCTATATCACTTATATCGCAAGTATTTGAAGTTCAATCATTTGTTCCGCATGGATTTGAAGCTACGCCTTCTACTTTGCATTGAGTTTTAGCTAAATCATGTGTGTCGCATGGATTTGATGCTAACTCGTTTGTTTCGCATGGCATTTGAAGCTGTATCACTTATATTCGCAAGTATTTGAAGCTAAGTCATTTGTTTCTCATGGATATGAAGCTAAGCCATCTACTTCGCATTGATTTGAAACTAAATCATGTGTTTCGCTTGGATTTGAAGCTAACTCGTTTGTTTCGCCTGCAGTTGAAGCTATATCATTTAATCGCAAGTATGTGAAGCTAAATAATCTGTTTCGCATGAATGTTAAGCTAAATCATGTGTTTCGCATGGAATTGAAGCTACCTGGTTTCTTTCGCCTGCATTTGAAGCTAGTTCACTTGTATCGCAAGTATTTGAAGAAAAATCATTTGTTTCGCATGGATTTGAAGCTAACTCGATTCTTTCGCATGCATTTGAAGCTGTATCACTTATATTCGCAAGTATTTGAAGCTAAGTCATTTGTTTCGCATGGATATGAAGCTAAGCCATCTACTTCGCATTGATTTGAAGCTAAATCACGTGTCTCGCTTGGTTTTAATGCTAACTCGTTTGTTTCGCATGCAGTTGAAGCTAAATCATGTTTATCACAAGTATCTGAAGCTAAACCACTTGTTTCGCAAGTATATGAAGCTAAACCATGTGCTTCGCATTGATTTGAATATAAATCTTATGTTCCGTATGGATCTGAAGCTAACTCGTTTGTTTTGCCTGCATTTGATGTTATATCATTTATAACGCAAGTATTTGAAGCTAAATCATTTGTTTCGCAAGTATTTGAAGAAATATCATTTGTTTCGCATGGATTTGAAGCTACCTCATTTGTTTCGCCTGCAGTTGAATCTATATCACTTATATCGCAAGTATTTGAAGCTAAATCATTTGTTCCGCATGGATTTGAAGCTACGCCTTCTACTTTGCATTGAGTTTTAGCTAAATCATGTGTTTCGCATGGATTTGATGCTAACTCGTTTGTTTCGCATGAATTTGAAGCTGTATCACTTATATTCGCAAGTATTTGAAGCTAAGTCATTTTTTTCGCATGGATATGAAGCTAAGCCACCTACTTCGCATTGATTTGAAGCTAAATCATGTGTCTCGCTTGGTTTTAAAGCTAACTCGTTTGTTTCGCATGCGGTTGAAGCTAAATCATGTTTATCTCAAGTATATGAAGCTAAACCATTTCTTTCGCAAGAATATGAAGCTAAACCATGTGTTTCGCTTGGATTTGAAGCTAAACCATGTGTTTCCCATGGATTTGAAACTAACTCGTTTGTTTCGCCTGCATTTGAAGCTAAATCATGTTTATCACAAGTATCTGAAGCTAAACCACTTGTTTCGCAAGCATATGAAGCTAAACCACGTGTTTCGCATGAATTTGAAGCTAAATCATGTGTTCCGAATGGATCTGAAGCTAACTCGTTTGTTTTGCCTGCATTTGATGTTATATCATTTATAACGCGAGTATTTGAAACTAAATCATTTGTTTCGCAAGTATTTGAAGAAATATCATTTGTTTCGCATGGACTTGAAGCTACCTCGTTTGTTTCGCCTGCAGTTGAATCTATATCACTTATATCGCAAGTATTTGAAGTTAAATCATTTGTTCCGCATGGATTTGAAGCTACGCCTTCTACTTTGCATTGAGTTTTAGCTAAATCATGTGTGTCGCATGGATTTGATGCTAACTCGTTTGTTTCGCATGGCATTTGAAGCTGTATCACTTATATTCGCAAGTATTTGAAGCTAAGTCATTTGTTTCTCATGGATATGAAGCTAAGCCATCTACTTCGCATTGATTTGAAACTAAATCATGTGTTTCGCTTGGATTTGAAGCTAACTCGTTTGTTTCGCCTGCAGTTGAAGCTATATCATTTAATCGCAAGTATGTGAAGCTAAATAATCTGTTTCGCATGAATGTTAAGCTGAATCATGTGTTTCGCATGGAATTGAAGCTACCTGGTTTCTTTCGCCTGCATTTGAAGCTAGTTCACTTGTATCGCAAGTATTTGAAGAAAAATCATTTGTTTCGCATGGATTTGAAGCTAACTCGATTCTTTCGCATGCATTTGAAGCTGTATCACTTATATTCGCAAGTATTTGAAGCTAAGTCATTTGTTTCGCATGGATATGAAGCTAAGCCATCTACTTCGCATTGATTTGAAGCTAAATCACGTGTCTCGCTTGGTTTTAATGCTAACTCGTTTGTTTCGCATGCAGTTGAAGCTAAATCATGTTTATCACAAGTATCTGAAGCTAAACCACTTGTTTCGCAAGTATATGAAGCTAAACCATGTGCTTCGCATTGATTTGAATATAAATCTTATGTTCCGTATGGATCTGAAGCTAACTCGTTTGTTTTGCCTGCATTTGATGTTATATCATTTATAACGCAAGTATTTGAAGCTAAATCATTTGTTTCGCAAGTATTTGAAGAAATATCATTTGTTTCGCATGGATTTGAAGCTACCTCATTTGTTTCGCCTGCAGTTGAATCTATATCACTTATATCGCAAGTATTTGAAGCTAAATCATTTGTTCCGCATGGATTTGAAGCTACGCCTTCTACTTTGCATTGAGTTTTAGCTAAATCATGTGTTTCGCATGGATTTGATGCTAACTCGTTTGTTTCGCATGAATTTGAAGCTGTATCACTTATATTCGCAAGTATTTGAAGCTAAGTCATTTTTTTCGCATGGATATGAAGCTAAGCCACCTACTTCGCATTGATTTGAAGCTAAATCATGTGTCTCGCTTGGTTTTAAAGCTAACTCGTTTGTTTCGCATGCGGTTGAAGCTAAATCATGTTTATCTCAAGTATATGAAGCTAAACCATTTCTTTCGCAAGAATATGAAGCTAAACCATGTGTTTCGCTTGGATTTGAAGCTAAACCATGTGTTTCCCATGGATTTGAAACTAACTCGTTTGTTTCGCCTGCATTTGAAGCTAAATCATGTTTATCACAAGTATCTGAAGCTAAACCACTTGTTTCGCAAGCATATGAAGCTAAACCACGTGTTTCAAATGAATTTGAAGCTAAATCATGTGTTCCGAATGGATCTGAAGCTAACTCGTTTGTTTTGCCTGCATTTGATGTTATATCATTTATAACGCGAGTATTTGAAACTAAATCATTTGTTTCGCAAGTATTTGAAGAAATATCATTTGTTTCGCATGGACTTGAAGCTACCTCGTTTGTTTCGCCTGCAGTTGAATCTATATCACTTATATCGCAAGTATTTGAAGTTAAATCATTTGTTCCGCATGGATTTGAAGCTACGCCTTCTACTTTGCATTGAGTTTTAGCTAAATCATGTGTGTCGCATGGATTTGATGCTAACTCGTTTGTTTCGCATGGCATTTGAAGCTGTATCACTTATATTCGCAAGTATTTGAAGCTAAGTCATTTGTTTCTCATGGATATGAAGCTAAGCCATCTACTTCGCATTGATTTGAAACTAAATCATGTGTTTCGCTTGGATTTGAAGCTAACTCGTTTGTTTCGCCTGCAGTTGAAGCTATATCATTTAATCGCAAGTATGTGAAGCTAAATAATCTGTTTCGCATGAATGTTAAGCTGAATCATGTGTTTCGCATGGAATTGAAGCTACCTGGTTTCTTTCGCCTGCATTTGAAGCTAGTTCACTTGTATCGCAAGTATTTGAAGAAAAATCATTTGTTTCGCATGGATTTGAAGCTAACTCGATTCTTTCGCATGCATTTGAAGCTGTATCACTTATATTCGCAAGTATTTGAAGCTAAGTCATTTGTTTCGCATGGATATGAAGCTAAGCCATCTACTTCGCATTGATTTGAAGCTAAATCACGTGTCTCGCTTGGTTTTAATGCTAACTCGTTTGTTTCGCATGCAGTTGAAGCTAAATCATGTTTATCACAAGTATCTGAAGCTAAACCACTTGTTTCGCAAGTATATGAAGCTAAACCATGTGCTTCGCATTGATTTGAATATAAATCTTATGTTCCGTATGGATCTGAAGCTAACTCGTTTGTTTTGCCTGCATTTGATGTTATATCATTTATAACGCAAGTATTTGAAGCTAAATCATTTGTTTCGCAAGTATTTGAAGAAATATCATTTGTTTCGCATGGATTTGAAGCTACCTCATTTGTTTCGCCTGCAGTTGAATCTATATCACTTATATCGCAAGTATTTGAAGCTAAATCATTTGTTCCGCATGGATTTGAAGCTACGCCTTCTACTTTGCATTGAGTTTTAGCTAAATCATGTGTTTCGCATGGATTTGATGCTAACTCGTTTGTTTCGCATGAATTTGAAGCTGTATCACTTATATTCGCAAGTATTTGAAGCTAAGTCATTTTTTTCGCATGGATATGAAGCTAAGCCATCTACTTCGCATTGATTTGAAGCTAAATCATGTGTCTCGCTTGGTTTTAAAGCTAACTCGTTTGTTTCGCATGCGGTTGAAGCTAAATCATGTTTATCTCAAGTATATGAAGCTAAACCATTTCTTTCGCAAGAATATGAAGCTAAACCATGTGTTTCGCTTGGATTTGAAGCTAAACCATGTGTTTCCCATGGATTTGAAACTAACTCGTTTGTTTCGCCTGCATTTGAAGCTAAATCATGTTTATCACAAGTATCTGAAGCTAAACCACTTGTTTCGCAAGCATATGAAGCTAAACCACGTGTTTCGCATGAATTTGAAGCTAAATCATGTGTTCCGAATGGATCTGAAGCTAACTCGTTTGTTTTGCCTGCATTTGATGTTATATCATTTATAACGCGAGTATTTGAAACTAAATCATTTGTTTCGCAAGTATTTGAAGAAATATCATTTGTTTCGCATGGATTTGAAGCTACCTCGTTTGTTTCGCCTGCAGTTGAATCTATATCACTTATATCGCAAGTATTTGAAGTTAAATCATTTGTTCCGCATGGATTTGAAGCTACGCCTTCTACTTTGCATTGAGTTTTAGCTAAATCATGTGTGTCGCATGGATTTGATGCTAACTCGTTTGTTTCGCATGGCATTTGAAGCTGTATCACTTATATTCGCAAGTATTTGAAGCTAAGTCATTTGTTTCTCATGGATATGAAGCTAAGCCATCTACTTCGCATTGATTTGAAACTAAATCATGTGTTTCGCTTGGATTTGAAGCTAACTCGTTTGTTTCGCCTGCAGTTGAATCTATATCACTTATATCGCAAGTATTTGAAGCTAAATCATTTGTTCCGCATGGATTTGAGGCTACGCCATCTACTTCGCATTGATTATTAGCTAAATCATGTGTTTCGCATGGATTTGATGCTAACTCGTTTGTTTCGCATGCATTTGAAGCAGTATCACTTATATTCGCAAGTATTTGAAGCTAAGTCATTTGTTTCGCATGGATATGAAGCTAAGCCACCTACTTCGCATTGATTTGAAGCTAAATCATGTGTCTCGCTTGGTTTTAAAGCTAACTCGTTTGTTTCGCATGCGGTTGAAGCTAAACCATTTGTTTCGCAAGAATATGAAGCTAAACCATGTGTCTCGCTTGGATTTGAAGCTAAATCATGTGTTTCCCATGGATTTGAAACTAACTCGTTTGTTTCGCCTGCATTTGAAGCTAAATCATGTTTATCACAAGTATCTGTATCTAAACCATTTGTTTCGCAAGAATATGAAGCTAAACCACGTGTTTCGCATGAATTTGAAACTAAATCATTTGTGTCGCATGGATTTGAAGCTACGCCTTCTACTTCGCATTGATTTTTAGCTAAATCATGTGTTTCGCATGGATTTGATGCTAACTCGTTTGTTTCGCATGCATTTGAAGCTTGTCACTTATATTCGCAAGTATTTGAAGCTAAGTCATTTGTTTCGCATGGATATGAAGCTAAGCCATCTACTTCGCATTGATTTGAAGCTAAATCACGTGTCTCGCTTGGTTTTAATGCTAACTCGTTTGTTTCGCATGCAGTTGAAGCTAAATCATGTTTATCACAAGTATCTGAAGCTAAACCACTTGTTTCGCAAGTATATGAAGCTAAACCATGTGCTTCGCATTGATTTGAATATAAATCTTATGTTCCGTATGGATCTGAAGCTAACTCGTTTGTTTTGCCTGCATTTGATGTTATATAATTTATAACGCAAGTATTTGAAGCTAAATCATTTGTTTCGCAAGTATTTGAAGAAATATCATTTGTTTCGCATGGATTTGAAGCTACCTCATTTGTTTCGCCTGCAGTTGAATCTATATCACTTATATCGCAAGTATTTGAAGCTAAATCATTTGTTCCGCATGGATTTGAAGCTACGCCTTCTACTTTGCATTGAGTTTTAGCTAAATCATGTGTTTCGCATGGATTTGATGCTAACTCGTTTGTTTCGCATGAATTTGAAGCTGTATCACTTATATTCGCAAGTATTTGAAGCTAAGTCATTTTTTTCGCATGGATATGAAGCTAAGCCACCTACTTCGCATTGATTTGAAGCTAAATCATGTGTCTCGCTTGGTTTTAAAGCTAACTCGTTTGTTTGGCATGCGGTTGAAGCTAAATCATGTTTATCTCAAGTATATGAAGCTAAACCATTTCTTTCGCAAGAATATGAAGCTAAACCATGTGTTTCGCTTGGATTTGAAGCTAAACCATGTGTTTCCCATGGATTTGAAACTAACTCGTTTGTTTCGCCTGCATTTGAAGCTAAATCACGTTTATCACAAGTATCTGAAGCTAAATCACGTTTATCACAAGTATCTGAAGCTAAACCACTTGTTTCGCAAGCATATGAAGCTAAACCACGTATTTCGCATGAATTTGAAGCTAAATCATGTGTTCCGAATGGATCTGAAGCTAACTCGTTTGTTTTGCCTGCATTTGATGTTATATCATTTATAACGCGAGTATTTGAAACTAAATCATTTGTTTCGCAAGTATTTGAAGAAATATCATTTGTTTCGCATGGATTTGAAGCTACCTCGTTTGTTTCGCCTGCAGTTGAATCTATATCCCTTATATCGCAAGTATTTGAAGTTAAATCATTTGTTCCGCATGGATTTGAAGCTACGCCTTCTACTTTGCATTGAGTTTTAGCTAAATCATGTGTGTCGCATGGATTTGATGCTAACTCGTTTGTTTCGCATGGCATTTGAAGCTGTATCACTTATATTCGCAAGTATTTGAAGCTAAGTCATTTGTTTCTCATGGATATGAAGCTAAGCCATCTACTTCGCATTGATTTGAAACTAAATCATGTGTTTCGCTTGGATTTGAAGCTAACTCGTTTGTTTCGCCTGCAGTTGAATCTATATCACTTATATCGCAAGTATTTGAAGCTAAATCATTTGTTCCGCATGGATTTGAGGCTACGCCATCTACTTCGCATTGATTTTAAGCTAAATCATGTGTTTCGCATGGAATTGAAGCTACCTGGTTTGTTTCGCCTGCATTTGAAGCTATATCATTAACATCGCAAGTATTTGAAGCTAAATCATATGTTTCGCATGGATTTGAAGTTAAGCCATCTACGTCGCATTGATTTGAAACTAAATCATGTGTTTCGCTTGGATTTGAAGCTAACTCGTTTGTTTCGCCTGCTTTTGAAGCTATATCAATTATATAACAAGTATTTGAAGCTAAATCATTTGTGTCACATGGCTTTGAAGATAAACCTTCTACTTTGCATTAATTTGAAGGTAAATCATGTGTTTCGTATGGATTTGAAGCTAACTCGTTTGTTTCGACTACATTTGAAGCTATATCATTTAATCGCAAGTATGTGAAGCTAAATAATCTGTTTCGCATGAATCTTAAGCTAAATCATGTGTTTCGCATGGAATTGAAGCTACCTGGTTTGTTTCGCCTGCATTTGAAGCTAGTTCACTTGTATCTCAAGCATTTGAAGAAAAATCATTTGTTTCGCATGGATTTGAAGCTACCTCGTTTGTTTCTCATGCATTTGAAGCTGTATCACTTATATTCGCAAGTATTTGAAGCTATGTCATTTGTTTCGCATGGATATGAAGCTAAGCCATCTACTTCGCATTGATTTGAAGCTAAATCACGTGTCTCGCTTGGTTTTAATGCTAACTCGTTTGTTTCGCATGCATTTGAAGCATTATCACTTATATTCGCAAGTATTTGAAGCTAAGTCATTTGTTTCGCATGGATATGAAGCTAAGCCACCTACTTCGCATTGATTTGAAGCTAAATCATGTGTCTCGCTTGGTTTTAAAGCTAAATCGTTTATTTCGCATGCGGTTGAAGCTAAATCATGTTTAGCACAAGTATATGAAGCTAAACCATTTGTTTCGCAAGAATATGAAGCTAAACCATGTGTTTCGCATTGATTTTTAGCTAAATCATGTGTTTCCCATGGATTTGGAACTAACTCGTTTGTTTCGCTTGCATTTGAAGCTAAATCATGTTTATCACAAGTATCTGAATCTAAACCATTTGTTTCGCAAGAATATGAAGCTAAACCACGCGTTTCGCACGAATTTGAAGCTAAATCGTGTCTTTAGCATAGACTTGAAGCTAACTCGTTTGTTTCGACTGCATTTGATGTTATATCATTTATAACGCAAGTATTTGAAGCTAAATCATTTGTTCCGCATGGATTTGAAGCTACGCCTTCTACTTTGCATTGAGTTTTAGCTAAATCATGTGTGTCGCATGGATTTGATGCTAACTCGTTTGTTTCGCATGCATTTGAAGCTGTATCACTTATATTCGCAAGTATTTGAAGCTAAGTCATTTGTTTCGCATGGATATGAAGCTAAGCCATCTACTTCGCATTGATTTGAAGCTAAATCACGTGTCTCGCTTGGTTTTAATGCTAACTCGTTTGTTTCGCATGCAGTTGAAGCTAAATCATGTTTATCACAAGTATCTGAAGCTAAACCACTTGTTTCGCAAGTATATGAAGCTAAACCATGTGCTTCGCATTGATTTGAATATAAATCTTATGTTCCGTATGGATCTGAAGCTAACTCGTTTGTTTTGCCTGCATTTGATGTTATATAATTTATAACGCAAGTATTTGAAGCTAAATCATTTGTTTCGCAAGTATTTGAAGAAATATCATTTGTTTCGCATGGATTTGAAGCTACCTCATTTGTTTCGCCTGCAGTTGAATCTATATCACTTATATCGCAAGTATTTGAAGCTAAATCATTTGTTCCGCATGGATTTGAAGCTACGCCTTCTACTTTGCATTGAGTTTTAGCTAAATCATGTGTTTCGCATGGATTTGATGCTAACTCGTTTGTTTCGCATGAATTTGAAGCTGTATCACTTATATTCGCAAGTATTTGAAGCTAAGTCATTTTTTTCGCATGGATATGAAGCTAAGCCACCTACTTCGCATTGATTTGAAGCTAAATCATGTGTCTCGCTTGGTTTTAAAGCTAACTCGTTTGTTTGGCATGCGGTTGAAGCTAAATCATGTTTATCTCAAGTATATGAAGCTAAACCATTTCTTTCGCAAGAATATGAAGCTAAACCATGTGTTTCGCTTGGATTTGAAGCTAAACCATGTGTTTCCCATGGATTTGAAACTAACTCGTTTGTTTCGCCTGCATTTGAAGCTAAATCACGTTTATCACAAGTATCTGAAGCTAAACCACTTGTTTCGCAAGCATATGAAGCTAAACCACGTGTTTCGCATGAATTTGAAGCTAAATCATGTGTTCCGAATGGATCTGAAGCTAACTCGTTTGTTTTGCCTGCATTTGATGTTATATCATTTATAACGCGAGTATTTGAAACTAAATCACTTGTTTCGCAAGTATTTGAAGAAATATCATTTGTTTCGCATGGATTTGAAGCTACCTCGTTTGTTTCGCCTGCAGTTGAATCTATATCCCTTATATCGCAAGTATTTGAAGTTAAATCATTTGTTCCGCATGGATTTGAAGCTACGCCTTCTACTTTGCATTGAGTTTTAGCTAAATCATGTGTGTCGCATGGATTTGATGCTAACTCGTTTGTTTCGCATGGCATTTGAAGCTGTATCACTTATATTCGCAAGTATTTGAAGCTAAGTCATTTGTTTCTCATGGATATGAAGCTAAGCCATCTACTTCGCATTGATTTGAAACTAAATCATGTGTTTCGCTTGGATTTGAAGCTAACTCGTTTGTTTCGCCTGCAGTTGAATCTATATCACTTATATCGCAAGTATTTGAAGCTAAATCATTTGTTCCGCATGGATTTGAGGCTACGCCATCTACTTCGCATTGATTTTTAGCTAAATCATGTGTTTCGCATGGATTTGATGCTAACTCGTTTGTTTCGCATGCATTTGAAGCAGTATCACTTATATTCGCAAGTATTTGAAGCTAAGTCATTTGTTTCGCATGGATATGAAGCTAAGCCACCTACTTCGCATTGATTTGAAGCTAAATCATGTGTCTCGCTTGGTTTTAAAGCTAACTCGTTTGTTTCGCATGCGGTTGAAGCTAAACCATTTGTTTCGCAAGAATATGAAGCTAAACCACGTGTTTCGCATGAATTTGAAGCTAAATCATGTCTTTCGCATAGACTTGAAGCTAACTCGTTTGTTTCGACTGCATTTGATGTTATATCATTTATAACGCAAGTATTTGAAACTAAATCATTTGTTTCGCAAGTATTTGAAGAAATATCATTTGTTTCGCATGGATTTGAAGCTACCTCGTTTGTTTCGCCTGCAGTTGAATCTATATCACTTATATCGCAAGTATTTTAAGCTAAATCATTTGTTCCGCATGGATTTGAAGCTACGCCTTCTACTTTGCATTGAGTTTTAGCTAAATCATGTGTGTCGCATGGATTTGATGCTAACTCGTTTGTTTCGCATGGCATTTGAAGCTGTATCACTTATATTCGCAAGTATTTGAAGCTAAGTCATTTGTTTCGCATGGATATGAAGCTAAGCCATCTACTTCGCAAGTATTTGAAGCTAAATCATGTGTTTCGCATGGATTTGAAACTAACTCGTTTGTTTCGACTGCAGTTGCAAGCTAAATCCTGTTTATCACAAGTATCTGAAGCTAAACCACTTGTTTCGCAAGCATATGAAGCTAAACCATGTGCTTCGCATTGATTTGAAGCTAAATCGTGTGTTCCGCATGGATTTGAAGCTAACTCGTTTGCTTTGCCTGCATTTGAAGGTATATCGTTTATATCGCAAGTATTTCAAGCTAAATCATTTGTTTCGTATGAATTTTAAGCTAAATCATGTGTTTCGCATGGAATTGAAGCTACCTGGTTTGTTTCGCCTGCATTTGAAGCTATATCATTAACATCGCAAGTATTTGAAGCTAAATCATATGTTTCGCATGGATTTGAAGTTAAGCCATCTACGTCGCATTGATTTGAAACTAAATCATGTGTTTCGCTTGGATTTGAAGCTAACTCGTTTGTTTCGCCTGCTTTTGAAGCTATATCAATTATATAACAAGTATTTGAAGCTAAATCATTTGTGTCACATGGCTTTGAAGATAAACCTTCTACTTTGCATTAATTTGAAGGTAAATCATGTGTTTCGTATGGATTTGAAGCTAACTCGTTTGTTTCGACTACATTTGAAGCTATATCATTTAATCGCAAGTATGTGAAGCTAAATAATCTGTTTCGCATGAATCTTAAGCTAAATCATGTGTTTCGCATGGAATTGAAGCTACCTGGTTTGTTTCGCCTGCATTTGAAGCTAGTTCACTTGTATCTCAAGCATTTGAAGAAAAATCATTTGTTTCGCATGGATTTGAAGCTACCTCGTTTGTTTCTCATGCATTTGAAGCTGTATCACTTATATTCGCAAGTATTTGAAGCTATGTCATTTGTTTCGCATGGATATGAAGCTAAGCCATCTACTTCGCATTGATTTGAAGCTAAATCACGTGTCTCGCTTGGTTTTAATGCTAACTCGTTTGTTTCGCATGCATTTGAAGCATTATCACTTATATTCGCAAGTATTTGAAGCTAAGTCATTTGTTTCGCATGGATATGAAGCTAAGCCACCTACTTTGCATTGATTTGAAGCTAAATCATGTGTCTCGCTTGGTTTTAAAGCTAAATCGTTTATTTCGCATGCGGTTGAAGCTAAATCATGTTTAGCACAAGTATATGAAGCTAAACCATTTGTTTCGCAAGAATATGAAGCTAAACCATGTGTTTCGCATTGATTTTTAGCTAAATCATGTGTTTCCCATGGATTTGGAACTAACTCGTTTGTTTCGCTTGCATTTGAAGCTAAATCATGTTTATCACAAGTATCTGAATCTAAACCATTTGTTTCGCAAGAATATGAAGCTAAACCACGCGTTTCGCACGAATTTGAAGCTAAATCGTGTCTTTAGCATAGACTTGAAGCTAACTCGTTTGTTTCGACTGCATTTGATGTTATATCATTTATAACGCAAGTATTTGAAGCTAAATCATTTGTTCCGCATGGATTTGAAGCTACGCCTTCTACTTTGCATTGAGTTTTAGCTAAATCATGTGTGTCGCATGGATTTGATGCTAACTCGTTTGTTTCGCATGCATTTGAAGCTGTATCACTTATATTCGCAAGTATTTGAAGCTAAGTCATTTGTTTCGCATGGATATGAAGCTAAGCCATCTACTTCGCATTGATTTGAAGCTAAATCACGTGTCTCGCTTGGTTTTAATGCTAACTCGTTTGTTTCGCATGCAGTTGAAGCTAAATCATGTTTATCACAAGTATCTGAAGCTAAACCACTTGTTTCGCAAGTATATGAAGCTAAACCATGTGCTTCGCATTGATTTGAATATAAATCTTATGTTCCGTATGGATCTGAAGCTAACTCGTTTGTTTTGCCTGCATTTGATGTTATATAATTTATAACGCAAGTATTTGAAGCTAAATCATTTGTTTCGCAAGTATTTGAAGAAATATCATTTGTTTCGCATGGATTTGAAGCTACCTCATTTGTTTCGCCTGCAGTTGAATCTATATCACTTATATCGCAAGTATTTGAAGCTAAATCATTTGTTCCGCATGGATTTGAAGCTACGCCTTCTACTTTGCATTGAGTTTTAGCTAAATCATGTGTTTCGCATGGATTTGATGCTAACTCGTTTGTTTCGCATGAATTTGAAGCTGTATCACTTATATTCGCAAGTATTTGAAGCTAAGTCATTTTTTTCGCATGGATATGAAGCTAAGCCACCTACTTCGCATTGATTTGAAGCTAAATCATGTGTCTCGCTTGGTTTTAAAGCTAACTCGTTTGTTTGGCATGCGGTTGAAGCTAAATCATGTTTATCTCAAGTATATGAAGCTAAACCATTTCTTTCGCAAGAATATGAAGCTAAACCATGTGTTTCGCTTGGATTTGAAGCTAAACCATGTGTTTCCCATGGATTTGAAACTAACTCGTTTGTTTCGCCTGCATTTGAAGCTAAATCACGTTTATCACAAGTATCTGAAGCTAAACCACTTGTTTCGCAAGCATATGAAGCTAAACCACGTGTTTCGCATGAATTTGAAGCTAAATCATGTGTTCCGAATGGATCTGAAGCTAACTCGTTTGTTTTGCCTGCATTTGATGTTATATCATTTATAACGCGAGTATTTGAAACTAAATCATTTGTTTCGCAAGTATTTGAAGAAATATCATTTGTTTCGCATGGATTTGAAGCTACCTCGTTTGTTTCGCCTGCAGTTGAATCTATATCCCTTATATCGCAAGTATTTGAAGTTAAATCATTTGTTCCGCATGGATTTGAAGCTACGCCTTCTACTTTGCATTGAGTTTTAGCTAAATCATGTGTGTCGCATGGATTTGATGCTAACTCGTTTGTTTCGCATGGCATTTGAAGCTGTATCACTTATATTCGCAAGTATTTGAAGCTAAGTCATTTGTTTCTCATGGATATGAAGCTAAGCCATCTACTTCGCATTGATTTGAAACTAAATCATGTGTTTCGCTTGGATTTGAAGCTAACTCGTTTGTTTCGCCTGCAGTTGAATCTATATCACTTATATCGCAAGTATTTGAAGCTAAATCATTTGTTCCGCATGGATTTGAGGCTACGCCATCTACTTCGCATTGATTTTTAGCTAAATCATGTGTTTCGCATGGATTTGATGCTAACTCGTTTGTTTCGCATGCATTTGAAGCAGTATCACTTATATTCGCAAGTATTTGAAGCTAAGTCATTTGTTTCGCATGGATATGAAGCTAAGCCACCTACTTCGCATTGATTTGAAGCTAAATCATGTGTCTCGCTTGGTTTTAAAGCTAACTCGTTTGTTTCGCATGCGGTTGAAGCTAAACCATTTGTTTCGCAAGAATATGAAGCTAAACCACGTGTTTCGCATGAATTTGAAGCTAAATCATGTCTTTCGCATAGACTTGAAGCTAACTCGTTTGTTTCGACTGCATTTGATGTTATATCATTTATAACGCAAGTATTTGAAACTAAATCATTTGTTTCGCAAGTATTTGAAGAAATATCATTTGTTTCGCATGGATTTGAAGCTACCTCGTTTGTTTCGCCTGCAGTTGAATCTATATCACTTATATCGCAAGTATTTTAAGCTAAATCATTTGTTCCGCATGGATTTGAAGCTACGCCTTCTACTTTGCATTGAGTTTTAGCTAAATCATGTGTGTCGCATGGATTTGATGCTAACTCGTTTGTTTCGCATGGCATTTGAAGCTGTATCACTTATATTCGCAAGTATTTGAAGCTAAGTCATTTGTTTCACATGGATATGAAGCTAAGCCATCTACTTCGCATTGATTTGAAGCTAAATCATGTGTTTCGCTTGGATTTTAAACTAACTCGTTTGTTTCGCATGCAATTGAAGCTAAATCATGTTTATCACAAGTATCTGAAGCTAAACCACATGTTTCGCAAGAATATGAAGCTAAACCATGTGCTTCGCATCGATTTGAAGCTAAATCTTGTGCTCCGAATGGATCTGAAGCTAACTCGTTTGTTTTGCCTGCATTTGATTTTATATCATTTATATCGCAGGTATTTGAAGCTAAATCATTTGTTTCGCAACAAATTTAAGCTAAATCATGTGTTTCGCATGGAATAGAAGCTACCTGGTTTGTTTCGCCTGCATTTGAAGCTATATCATTTACGTCGCAAGTATTTGAAGCTAAATCATATGTTTCGCATGGATTTGAAGTTAAGCCATCTACTTCGCATTGATTTGAAGCTAAATCACGTGTCTCGCTTGGTTTTAATGCTAACTCGTTTGTTTCGCATGCATTTGAAGCAGTATCACTTATATTCGCAAGTATTAGAGGCTAAGTCATTTGTTTCGCATGGGTATGAAGCTAAGCCACCTACTTCGCATTGATTTGAAGCTAAATCATGTGTCTCGCTTGGTTTTAAAGCTAACTCGTTTGTTTCGCATGCGGTTGAAGCTAAATCATGTTTATCGCAAGTATATGAAGCTAAATCATTTGTTTCGCAAGAATATGAAGCTAAACCATGTGTTTCGCTTGGATTTGAAGCTAAATCATGTGTTTCGCATGGATTTGAAACTAACTCGTTTGTTTCGACTGCAGTTGAAGCTAAATCCTGTTTATCACAAGTATCTGAAGCTAAACCACTTGTTTTGCAAGCATATGAAGCTAAACCATGTGCTTCGCATTGATTTGAAGCTAAATCTTGTGTTCCTCATGGATTTGAAGCTAACTCGTTTGTTTTGCCTGCATTTGATGTTATATCATTTATAACGCAAGTATTTGAAACTAAATCATTTGTTTCGCAAGTATTTGAAGAAATATCATTTGTTTCGCATGGATTTGAAGCTACCTCGTTTGTTTCGCCTGCAGTTGAATCTATATCACTTATATCGCAAGTATTTGAAGCTAAATCATTTGTTCCGCATGGATTTGAAACTACGCCTTCTACTTTGCATTGAGTTTTAGCTAAATCATGTGTGTCGCATGGATTTGATGCTAACTCGTTTGTTTCGCATGCATTTGAAGCTGTATCACTTATATTCGCAAGTATTTGAAGCTAAGTCATTTGTTTCACATGGATATGAAGCTAAGCCATCTACTTCGCATTGATTTGAAGCTAAATCATGTGTTTCGCTTGGATTTTAAACTAACTCGTTTGTTTCGCATGCAATTGAAGCTAAATCATGTTTATCACAAGTATCTGAAGCTAAACCACATGTTTCGCAAGAATATGAAGCTAAACCATGTGCTTCGCATCGATTTGAAGCTAAATCTTGTGCTCCGAATGGATCTGAAGCTAACTCGTTTGTTTTGCCTGCATTTGATTTTATATCATTTATATCGCAGGTATTTGAAGCTAAATCATTTGTTTCGCAACAAATTTAAGCTAAATCATGTGTTTCGCATGGAATTGAAGCTACCTGGTTTGTTTCGCCTGCATTTGAAGCTAGTTAACTTGTATCGCAAGTACTTGAAGAAAAATCATTTGTTTCGCATGGATTTGAAGCTAAATCATGTGTTTCGCATGGAATTGAAGCTACCTGGTTTGTTACGCGTGCATTTGAAGCTATATCATTTACGTCGCAAGTATTTGAAGCTAAATCATTTGTTTCGCATGGATTTGAAGTTAAGCCATCTACTTCGCATTGATTTGAAACTAAATCATGTGTTTCGCTTGGATTTGTAGCTAACTCGTTTGTTTCGCCTGCATTTGAAGCTATATCAATTATATAACAAGTATTTGAAGCTAAGTCATTTGTGTCGCATGGCTTTGAAGATAAACCTTCTACTTTGCATTAATTTGAAGGTAAATCATGTGTTTCGTATGGATTTGAAGCTAACTCGATTGTTTCGACTGCAGTTGAAGCTAAATCCTGTTTATCACAAGTATCTGAAGCTAAACCACTTGTTTCGTAAGCATATGAAGCTAAACCATGTGCTTCGCATTGATTTGAAGCTAAATCGTGTGTTCCGCATGGATTTGAAGCTAACTCGTTTGCTTTGCCTGAATTTGAAGGTATATCGTTTATATCGCAAGTGTTTGAAGCTAAATCATTTGTTTCGTATGAATTTTAAGCTAAATCATGTGTTTCGCATGGAATAGAAGCTACCTGGTTTGTTTCGCCTGCATTTGAAGCTATATCATTTACGTCGCAAGTATTTGAAGCTAAATCATATGTTTCGCATGGATTTGAAGTTAAGCCATCTACTTCGCATTGATTTGAAGCTAAATCACGTGTCTCGCTTGGTTTTAATGCTAACTCGTTTGTTTCGCATGCATTTGAAGCAGTATCACATATATTCGCAAGTATTTGAAGCTAAGTCATTTGTTTCGCATGGGTATGAAGCTAAGCCACCTACTTCGCATTTATTTGAAGCTAAATCATGTGTCTCGCTTGGTTTTAAAGCTAACTCGTTTGTTTCGCATGCGGTTGAAGCTAAATCATGTTTATCACAAGTATATGAAGCTAAATCATTTGTTTCGCAAGAATATGAAGCTAAACCATGTGTTTCGCTTGGATTTGAAGCTAAATCATGTGTTTCGCATGGATTTGAAACTAACTCGTTTGTTTCGACTGCAGTTGAAGCTAAATCCTGTTTATCACAAGTATCTGAAGCTAAACCACTTGTTTTGCAAGCATATGAAGCTAAACCATGTGCTTCGCATTGATTTGAAGCTAAATCTTGTGTTCCTCATGGATTTGAAGCTAACTCGTTTGTTTTGCCTGCATTTGATGTTATATCATTTATAACGCAAGTATTTGAATCTAAATCATTTGTTTCGCAAGTATTTGAAGAAATATCATTTGTTTCGCATGGATTTGAAGCTACCTCGTTTGTTTCGCCTGCAGTTGAATCTATATCACTTATATCGCAAGTATTTGAAGCTAAATCATTTGTTCCGCATGGATTTGAAACTACGCCTTCTACTTTGCATTGAGTTTTAGCTAAATCATGTGTGTCGCATGGATTTGATGCTAACTCGTTTGTTTCGCATGCATTTGAAGCTGTATCACTTATATTCGCAAGTATTTGAAGCTAAGTCATTTGTTTCACATGGATATGAAGCTAAGCCATCTACTTCGCATTGATTTGAAGCTAAATCATGTGTTTCGCTTGGATTTTAAACTAACTCGTTTGTTTCGCATGCAATTGAAGCTAAATCATGTTTATCACAAGTATCTGAAGCTAAACCACATGTTTCGCAAGAATATGAAGCTAAACCATGTGCTTCGCATCGATTTGAAGCTAAATCTTGTGCTCCGAATGGATCTGAAGCTAACTCGTTTGTTTTGCCTGCATTTGATTTTATATCATTTATATCGCAGGTATTTGAAGCTAAATCATTTGTTTCGCAACAAATTTAAGCTAAATCATGTGTTTCGCATGGAATTGAAGCTACCTGGTTTGTTTCGCCTGCATTTGAAGCTAGTTAACTTGTATCGCAAGTACTTGAAGAAAAATCATTTGTTTCGCATGGATTTGAAGCTACCTCGTTTGTTTCGCCTGCAGTTGAACCTATATCACTTATATCGCAAGTATTTGAAGCTAAATCATTTATTCCGCATGGATTTGAAGCTACACCTTCTACTTCGCATTGATTTTTAGCTAAATCATGTGTTTCGCATGGATTTGATGCTAACTCGTTTGTTTCGCATGAATTTGAAGCTGTATCACTTATATTCGCAAGTATTTGAAGCTAAGTCATTTTTTTCGCATGGATATGAAGCTAAGCCATCTACTTCGCATTGATTTGAAGCTAAATCATGTGTCTCGCTTGGTTTTAAAGCTAACTCGTTTGTTTCGCATGCGGTTGAAGCTAAATCATGTTTATCTCAAGTATATGAAGCTAAACCATTTCTTTCGCAAGAATATGAAGCTAAACCATGTGTTTCGCTTGGATTTGAAGCTAAACCATGTGTTTCCCATGGATTTGAAACTAACTCGTTTGTTTCGCCTGCATTTGAAGCTAAATCATGTTTATCACAAGTATCTGAAGCTAAACCACTTGTTTCGCAAGCATATGAAGCTAAACCACGTGTTTCGCATGAATTTGAAGCTAAATCATGTGTTCCGAATGGATCTGAAGCTAACTCGTTTGTTTTGCCTGCATTTGATGTTATATCATTTATAACGCGAGTATTTGAAACTAAATCATTTGTTTCGCAAGTATTTGAAGAAATATCATTTGTTTCGCATGGATTTGAAGCTACCTCGTTTGTTTCGCCTGCAGTTGAATCTATATCACTTATATCGCAAGTATTTGAAGTTAAATCATTTGTTCCGCATGGATTTGAAGCTACGCCTTCTACTTTGCATTGAGTTTTAGCTAAATCATGTGTTTCGCATGGATTTGATGCTAACTCGTTTGTTTCGCATGCATTTGAAGCAGTATCACTTATATTCGCAAGTATTTGAAGCTAAGTCATTTGTTTCGCATGGATATGAAGCTAAGCCACCTACTTCGCATTGATTTGAAGCTAAATCATGTGTCTCGCTTGGTTTTAAAGCTAACTCGTTTGTTTCGCATGCGGTTGAAGCTAAACCATTTGTTTCGCAAGAATATGAAGCTAAACCATGTGTCTCGCTTGGATTTGAAGCTAAATCATGTGTTTCCCATGGATTTGAAACTAACTCGTTTGTTTCGCCTGCATTTGAAGCTAAATCATGTTTATCACAAGTATCTGTATCTAAACCATTTGTTTCGCAAGAATATGAAGCTAAACCACGTGTTTCGCATGAATTTGAAACTAAATCATTTGTGTCGCATGGATTTGAAGCTACGCCTTCTACTTCGCATTGATTTTTAGCTAAATCATGTGTTTCGCATGGATTTGATGCTAACTCGTTTGTTTCGCATGCATTTGAAGCTTGTCACTTATATTCGCAAGTATTTGAAGCTAAGTCATTTGTTTCGCATGGATATGAAGCTAAGCCACCTACTTCGCATTGATTTGAAGCTAAATCATGTGTCTCGCTTGGTTTTAAAGCTAACTCGTTTGTTTGGCATGCGGTTGAAGCTAAATCATGTTTATCTCAAGTATATGAAGCTAAACCATTTCTTTCGCAAGAATATGAAGCTAAACCATGTGTTTCGCTTGGATTTGAAGCTAAACCATGTGTTTCCCATGGATTTGAAACTAACTCGTTTGTTTCGCCTGCATTTGAAGCTAAATCACGTTTATCACAAGTATCTGAAGCTAAATCACGTTTATCACAAGTATCTGAAGCTAAACCACTTGTTTCGCAAGCATATGAAGCTAAACCACGTGTTTCGCATGAATTTGAAGCTAAATCATGTGTTCCGAATGGATCTGAAGCTAACTCGTTTGTTTTGCCTGCATTTGATGTTATATCATTTATAACGCGAGTATTTGAAACTAAATCATTTGTTTCGCAAGTATTTGAAGAAATATCATTTGTTTCGCATGGATTTGAAGCTACCTCGTTTGTTTCGCCTGCAGTTGAATCTATATCCCTTATATCGCAAGTATTTGAAGTTAAATCATTTGTTCCGCATGGATTTGAAGCTACGCCTTCTACTTTGCATTGAGTTTTAGCTAAATCATGTGTGTCGCATGGATTTGATGCTAACTCGTTTGTTTCGCATGGCATTTGAAGCTGTATCACTTATATTCGCAAGTATTTGAAGCTAAGTCATTTGTTTCTCATGGATATGAAGCTAAGCCATCTACTTCGCATTGATTTGAAACTAAATCATGTGTTTCGCTTGGATTTGAAGCTAACTCGTTTGCTTCGCCTGCAGTTGAATCTATATCACTTATATCGCAAGTATTTGAAGCTAAATCATTTGTTCCGCATGGATTTGAGGCTACGCCATCTACTTCGCATTGATTTTTAGCTAAATCATGTGTTTCGCATGGATTTGATGCTAACTCGTTTGTTTCACATGCATTTGAAGCAGTATCACTTATATTCGCAAGTATTTGAAGCTAAGTCATTTGTTTCGCATGGATATGAAGCTAAGCCACCTACTTCGCATTGATTTGAAGCTAAATCATGTGTCTCGCTTGGTTTTAAAGCTAACTCGTTTGTTTCGCATGCGGTTGAAGCTAAACCATTTGTTTCGCAAGAATATGAAGCTAAACCACGTGTTTCGCATGAATTTGAAGCTAAATCATGTCTTTCGCATAGACTTGAAGCTAACTCGTTTGTTTCGACTGCATTTGATGTTATATCATTTATAACGCAAGTATTTGAAACTAAATCATTTGTTTCGCAAGTATTTGAAGAAATATCATTTGTTTCGCATGGATTTGAAGCTACCTCGTTTGTTTCGCCTGCAGTTGAATCTATATCACTTATATCGCAAGTATTTTAAGCTAAATCATTTGTTCCGCATGGATTTGAAGCTACGCCTTCTACTTTGCATTGAGTTTTAGCTAAATCATGTGTGTCGCATGGATTTGATGCTAACTCGTTTGTTTCGCATGGCATTTGAAGCTGTATCACTTATATTCGCAAGTATTTGAAGCTAAGTCATTTGTTTCGCATGGATATGAAGCTAAGCCATCTACTTCGCAAGTATTTGAAGCTAAATCATGTGTTTCGCATGGATTTGAAACTAACTCGTTTGTTTCGACTGCAGTTGCAAGCTAAATCCTGTTTATCACAAGTATCTGAAGCTAAACCACTTGTTTCGCAAGCATATGAAGCTAAACCATGTGCTTCGCATTGATTTGAAGCTAAATCGTGTGTTCCGCATGGATTTGAAGCTAACTCGTTTGCTTTGCCTGCATTTGAAGGTATATCGTTTATATCGCAAGTATTTCAAGCTAAATCATTTGTTTCGTATGAATTTTAAGCTAAATCATGTGTTTCGCATGGAATTGAAGCTACCTGGTTTGTTTCGCCTGCATTTGAAGCTATATCATTAACATCGCAAGTATTTGAAGCTAAATCATATGTTTCGCATGGATTTGAAGTTAAGCCATCTACGTCGCATTGATTTGAAACTAAATCATGTGTTTCGCTTGGATTTGAAGCTAACTCGTTTGTTTCGCCTGCTTTTGAAGCTATATCAATTATATAACAAGTATTTGAAGCTAAATCATTTGTGTCACATGGCTTTGAAGATAAACCTTCTACTTTGCATTAATTTGAAGGTAAATCATGTGTTTCGTATGGATTTGAAGCTAACTCGTTTGTTTCGACTACATTTGAAGCTATATCATTTAATCGCAAGTATGTGAAGCTAAATAATCTGTTTCGCATGAATCTTAAGCTAAATCATGTGTTTCGCATGGAATTGAAGCTACCTGGTTTGTTTCGCCTGCATTTGAAGCTAGTTCACTTGTATCTCAAGCATTTGAAGAAAAATCATTTGTTTCGCATGGATTTGAAGCTACCTCGTTTGTTTCTCATGCATTTGAAGCTGTATCACTTATATTCGCAAGTATTTGAAGCTATGTCATTTGTTTCGCATGGATATGAAGCTAAGCCATCTACTTCGCATTGATTTGAAGCTAAATCACGTGTCTCGCTTGGTTTTAATGCTAACTCGTTTGTTTCGCATGCATTTGAAGCATTATCACTTATATTCGCAAGTATTTGAAGCTAAGTCATTTGTTTCGCATGGATATGAAGCTAAGCCACCTACTTTGCATTGATTTGAAGCTAAATCATGTGTCTCGCTTGGTTTTAAAGCTAAATCGTTTATTTCGCATGCGGTTGAAGCTAAATCATGTTTAGCACAAGTATATGAAGCTAAACCATTTGTTTCGCAAGAATATGAAGCTAAACCATGTGTTTCGCATTGATTTTTAGCTAAATCATGTGTTTCCCATGGATTTGGAACTAACTCGTTTGTTTGCATTTGAAGCTAAATCATGTTTATCACAAGTATCTGAATCTAAACCATTTGTTTCGCAAGAATATGAAGCTAAACCACGCGTTTCGCACGAATTTGAAGCTAAATCGTGTCTTTAGCATAGACTTGAAGCTAACTCGTTTGTTTCGACTGCATTTGATGTTATATCATTTATAACGCAAGTATTTGAAGCTAAATCATTTGTTCCGCATGGATTTGAAGCTACGCCTTCTACTTTGCATTGAGTTTTAGCTAAATCATGTGTGTCGCATGGATTTGATGCTAACTCGTTTGTTTCGCATGCATTTGAAGCTGTATCACTTATATTCGCAAGTATTTGAAGCTAAGTCATTTGTTTCGCATGGATATGAAGCTAAGCCATCTACTTCGCATTGATTTGAAGCTAAATCACGTGTCTCGCTTGGTTTTAATGCTAACTCGTTTGTTTCGCATGCAGTTGAAGCTAAATCATGTTTATCACAAGTATCTGAAGCTAAACCACTTGTTTCGCAAGTATATGAAGCTAAACCATGTGCTTCGCATTGATTTGAATATAAATCTTATGTTCCGTATGGATCTGAAGCTAACTCGTTTGTTTTGCCTGCATTTGATGTTATATAATTTATAACGCAAGTATTTGAAGCTAAATCATTGTTTCGCAAGTATTTGAAGAAATATCATTTGTTTCGCATGGATTTGAAGCTACCTCATTTGTTTCGCCTGCAGTTGAATCTATATCACTTATATCGCAAGTATTTGAAGCTAAATCATTTGTTCCGCATGGATTTGAAGCTACGCCTTCTACTTTGCATTGAGTTTTAGCTAAATCATGTGTTTCGCATGGATTTGATGCTAACTCGTTTGTTTCGCATGAATTTGAAGCTGTATCACTTATATTCGCAAGTATTTGAAGCTAAGTCATTTTTTTCGCATGGATATGAAGCTAAGCCACCTACTCGCATTGATTTGAAGCTAAATCATGTGTCTCGCTTGGTTTTAAAGCTAACTCGTTTGTTTGGCATGCGGTTGAAGCTAAATCATGTTTATCTCAAGTATATGAAGCTAACCATTTCTTTCGCAAGAATATGAGCTAAACCATGTGTTTCGCTTGGATTTGAAGCTAAACCATGTGTTTCCATGGATTTGAAACTAACTCGTTTGTTTCGCCTGCATTTGAAGCTAAATCACGTTTATCACAAGTATCTGAAGCTAAACCACTTGTTTCGCAAGCATATGAAGCTAAACCACGTGTTTCGCATGAATTTGAAGCTAAATCATGTGTTCCGAATGGATCTGAAGCTAACTCGTTTGTTTTGCCTGCATTTGATGTTATATCATTTATAACGCGAGTATTTGAAACTAAATCATTGTTTCGCAAGTATTTGAAGAAATATCATTTGTTTCGCATGGATTTGAAGCTACCTCGTTTGTTTCGCCTGCAGTTGAATCTATATCACTTATATCGCAAGTATTTTAAGCTAAATCATTTGTTCCGCATGGATTTGAAGCTACGCCTTCTACTTTGCATTGAGTTTTAGCTAAATCATGTGTGTCGCATGGATTTGATGCTAACTCGTTTGTTTCGCATGGCATTTGAAGCTGTATCACTTATATTCGCAAGTATTTGAAGCTAAGTCATTTGTTTCTCATGGATATGAAGCTAAGCCATCTACTTCGCATTGATTTGAAACTAAATCATGTGTTTCGCTTGGATTTGAAGCTAACTCGTTTGTTTCGCCTGCAGTTGAATCTATATCACTTATATCGCAAGTATTTGAAGCTAAATCATTTGTTCCGCATGGATTTGAGGCTACGCCATCTATTTCGCATTGATTTTTAGCTAAATCATGTGTTTCGCATGGATTGATGCTACTCGTTTGTTTCGCATGCATTTGAAGCAGTATCACTTATATTCGCAAGTATTTGAAGCTAAGTCATTTGTTTCGCATGGATATGAAGCTAAGCCCCCTACTTCGCATTGATTTGAAGCTAAATCATGTGTCTCGCTTGGTTTTAAAGCTAACTCGTTTGTTTCGCATGCGGTTGAAGCTAAACCATTTGTTTCGCAAGAATATGAAGCTAAACCACGTGTTTCGCATGAATTGAAGCTAAATCATGTCTTTCGCATAGACTTGAAGCTAACTCGTTTGTTTCGACTGCATTTGATGTTATATCATTTATAACGCAAGTATTTGAAACTAAATCATTTGTTTCGCAAGTATTTGAAGAAATATCATTTGTTTCGCATGGATTTGAAGCTACCTCGTTGTTGTTTCGCCTGCAGTTGAATCTATATCACTTATATCGCAAGTATTTTAAGCTAAATCATTTGTTCCGCATGGATTTGAAGCTACGCCTTCTACTTTGCATTGAGTTTTAGCTAAATCATGTGTGTCGCATGGATTTGATGCTAACTCGTTTGTTTCGCATGGCATTTGAAGCTGTATCACTTATATTCGCAAGTATTTGAAGCTAAGTCATTGTTTCACATGGATATGAAGCTAGCCATCTACTTCGCATTGATTTGAAGCTAAATCATGTGTTTCGCTTGGATTTTAAACTAACTCGGTTTGTTTCGCATGCAATTGAAGCTAAATCATGTTTATCACAAGTATCTGAAGCTAAACCACATGTTTCGCAAGAATATGAAGCTAAACCATGTGCTTCGCATCGATTTGAAGCTAAATCTTGTGCTCCGAATGGATCTGAAGCTAACTCGTTTGTTTTGCTGCATTGATTTTATATCAATTTATATCGCAGGTATTTGAAGCTAAATCATTTGTTTCGCAACAAATTTAAGCTAAATCATGTGTTTCGCATGGAATAGAAGCTACCTGGTTGTTTCGCCTGCATTTGAAGCTATATCATTTACGTCGCAAGTATTTGAAGCTAAATCATATGTTTCGCATGGATTTGAAGTTAAGCCATCTACTTCGCATTGATTTGAAGCTAAATCACGTGTCTCGCTTGGTTTTAATGCTAACTCGTTTGTTTCGCATGCATTTGAAGCAGTATCACTTATATTCGCAAGTATTAGAGGCTAAGTCATTTGTTTCGCATGGGTATGAAGCTAAGCCACCTACTTCGCATTGATTTGAAGCTAAATCATGTGTCTCGCTTGGTTTTAAAGCTAACTCGTTTGTTTCGCATGCGGTTGAAGCTAAATCATGTTTATCGCAAGTATATGAAGCTAAATCATTTGTTTCGCAAGAATATGAAGCTAAACCATGTGTTTCGCTTGGATTTGAAGCTAAATCATGTGTTTCGCATGGATTTGAAACTAACTCGTTTGTTTCGACTGCAGTTGAAGCTAAATCCTGTTTATCACAAGTATCTGAAGCTAAACCACTTGTTTTGCAAGCATATGAAGCTAAACCATGTGCTTCGCATTGATTTGAAGCTAAATCTTGTGTTCCTCATGGATTTGAAGCTAACTCGTTTGTTTTGCCTGCATTTGATGTTATATCATTTATAACGCAAGTATTTGAAACTAAATCATTTGTTTCGCAAGTATTTGAAGAAATATCATTTGTTTCGCATGGATTTGAAGCTACCTCGTTTGTTTCGCCTGCAGTTGAATCTATATCACTTATATCGCAAGTATTTGAAGCTAAATCATTTGTTCCGCATGGATTTGAAACTACGCCTTCTACTTTGCATTGAGTTTTAGCTAAATCATGTGTGTCGCATGGATTTGATGCTAACTCGTTTGTTTCGCATGCATTTGAAGCTGTATCACTTATATTCGCAAGTATTTGAAGCTAAGTCATTTGTTTCACATGGATATGAAGCTAAGCCATCTACTTCGCATTGATTTGAAGCTAAATCATGTGTTTCGCTTGGATTTTAAACTAACTCGTTTGTTTCGCATGCAATTGAAGCTAAATCATGTTTATCACAAGTATCTGAAGCTAAACCACATGTTTCGCAAGAATATGAAGCTAAACCATGTGCTTCGCATCGATTTGAAGCTAAATCTTGTGCTCCGAATGGATCTGAAGCTAACTCGTTTGTTTTGCCTGCATTTGATTTTATATCATTTATATCGCAGGTATTTGAAGCTAAATCATTTGTTTCGCAACAAATTTAAGCTAAATCATGTGTTTCGCATGGAATTGAAGCTACCTGGTTTGTTTCGCCTGCATTTGAAGCTAGTTAACTTGTATCGCAAGTACTTGAAGAAAAATCATTTGTTTCGCATGGATTTGAAGCTAAATCATGTGTTTCGCATGGAATTGAAGCTACCTGGTTTGTTACGCGTGCATTTGAAGCTATATCATTTACGTCGCAAGTATTTGAAGCTAAATCATTTGTTTCGCATGGATTTGAAGTTAAGCCATCTACTTCGCATTGATTTGAAACTAAATCATGTGTTTCGCTTGGATTTGTAGCTAACTCGTTTGTTTCGCCTGCACTTGAAGCTATATCAATTATATAACAAGTATTTGAAGCTAAGTCATTTGTGTCGCATGGCTTTGAAGATAAACCTTCTACTTTGCATTAATTTGAAGGTAAATCATGTGTTTCGTATGGATTTGAAGCTAACTCGATTGTTTCGACTGCAGTTGAAGCTAAATCCTGTTTATCACAAGTATCTGAAGCTAAACCACTTGTTTCGTAAGCATATGAAGCTAAACCATGTGCTTCGCATTGATTTGAAGCTAAATCGTGTGTTCCGCATGGATTTGAAGCTAACTCGTTTGCTTTGCCTGAATTTGAAGGTATATCGTTTATATCGCAAGTGTTTGAAGCTAAATCATTTGTTTCGTATGAATTTTAAGCTAAATCATGTGTTTCGCATGGAATAGAAGCTACCTGGTTTGTTTCGCCTGCATTTGAAGCTATATCATTTACGTCGCAAGTATTTGAAGCTAAATCATATGTTTCGCATGGATTTGAAGTTAAGCCATCTACTTCGCATTGATTTGAAGCTAAATCACGTGTCTCGCTTGGTTTTAATGCTAACTCGTTTGTTTCGCATGCATTTGAAGCAGTATCACATATATTCGCAAGTATTTGAAGCTAAGTCATTTGTTTCGCATGGGTATGAAGCTAAGCCACCTACTTCGCATTTATTTGAAGCTAAATCATGTGTCTCGCTTGGTTTTAAAGCTAACTCGTTTGTTTCGCATGCGGTTGAAGCTAAATCATGTTTATCACAAGTATATGAAGCTAAATCATTTGTTTCGCAAGAATATGAAGCTAAACCATGTGTTTCGCTTGGATTTGAAGCTAAATCATGTGTTTCGCATGGATTTGAAACTAACTCGTTTGTTTCGACTGCAGTTGAAGCTAAATCCTGTTTATCACAAGTATCTGAAGCTAAACCACTTGTTTTGCAAGCATATGAAGCTAAACCATGTGCTTCGCATTGATTTGAAGCTAAATCTTGTGTTCCTCATGGATTTGAAGCTAACTCGTTTGTTTTGCCTGCATTTGATGTTATATCATTTATAACGCAAGTATTTGAATCTAAATCATTTGTTTCGCAAGTATTTGAAGAAATATCATTTGTTTCGCATGGATTTGAAGCTACCTCGTTTGTTTCGCCTGCAGTTGAATCTATATCACTTATATCGCAAGTATTTGAAGCTAAATCATTTGTTCCGCATGGATTTGAAACTACGCCTTCTACTTTGCATTGAGTTTTAGCTAAATCATGTGTGTCGCATGGATTTGATGCTAACTCGTTTGTTTCGCATGCATTTGAAGCTGTATCACTTATATTCGCAAGTATTTGAAGCTAAGTCATTTGTTTCACATGGATATGAAGCTAAGCCATCTACTTCGCATTGATTTGAAGCTAAATCATGTGTTTCGCTTGGATTTTAAACTAACTCGTTTGTTTCGCATGCAATTGAAGCTAAATCATGTTTATCACAAGTATCTGAAGCTAAACCACATGTTTCGCAAGAATATGAAGCTAAACCATGTGCTTCGCATCGATTTGAAGCTAAATCTTGTGCTCCGAATGGATCTGAAGCTAACTCGTTTGTTTTGCCTGCATTTGATTTTATATCATTTATATCGCAGGTATTTGAAGCTAAATCATTTGTTTCGCAACAAATTTAAGCTAAATCATGTGTTTCGCATGGAATTGAAGCTACCTGGTTTGTTTCGCCTGCATTTGAAGCTAGTTAACTTGTATCGCAAGTACTTGAAGAAAAATCATTTGTTTCGCATGGATTTGAAGCTACCTCGTTTGTTTCGCCTGCAGTTGAACCTATATCACTTATATCGCAAGTATTTGAAGCTAAATCATTTATTCCGCATGGATTTGAAGCTACACCTTCTACTTCGCATTGATTTTTAGCTAAATCATGTGTTTCGCATGGATTTGATGCTAACTCGTTTGTTTCGCATGCATTTGAAGCTTATCACTTATATTCGCAAGTATTTGAAGCTAAGTCATTTGTTTCGCATGGATAAGAAGCTAAGCCATCTACTTCGCATTGATTTGAAACTAAATCATGTGTTTCGCTTGGATTTGAAGCTAACACGTTTGTTTCGCCTTCATTTGAAGCTATATCATTTAATCGCTAGTATGTGAAGCTAAATAATCTGTTTCGCATGAATCTTAAGCTAAATCATGTGTTTCGCATGGAATTGAAGCTACCTGGTTTGTTTCGCCTGCATTGAAGCTAGTTCACTTGTATCGCAAGTATTTGAAGATAAATCATTTGTTTCGCATGGATTGAAGCTAAATCATGTGTTTCGCATGGAATTGAAGCTACCTGGTTTGTTACGCCTGCATTTGAAGCTATATCATTTACGTCGCAAGTATTTGAAGCTAAATCATTTGTTTCGCATGGATTTGAAGTTAAGCCATCTACTTCGCATTGATTTGAAACTAAATCATGTGTTTCGCTTGGATTTGTAGCTAACTCGTTTGTTTCGCCTGCATTTGAAGCTATATCAATTATATAACAAGTATTTGAAGCTAAGTCATTTGTGTCGCATGGCTTTGAAGATAAACCTTCTACTTTGCATTAATTTGAAGGTAATCATGTGTTTCGTATGGATTTGAAGCTAACTCGATTGTTTCGACTGCAGTTGAAGCTAAATCCTGTTTATCACAAGTATCTGAAGCTAAACCACTTGTTTCGTAAGCATATGAAGCTAACCCATGTGCTTCGCATTGATTTGAAGCTAAATCGTGTGTTCCGCATGGATTTGAAGCTAACTCGTTTGCTTTGCCTGAATTTGAAGGTATATCGTTTATATCGCAAGTGTTTGAAGCTAAATCATTTGTTTCGTATGATTTTAAGCTAAATCATGTGTTTCGCATGGAATAGAAGCTACCTGGTTTGTTTCGCCTGCATTTGAAGCTATATCATTTACGTCGCAAGTATTTGAAGCTAAATCATATGTTTCGCATGGATTTGAAGTTAAGCCATCTACTTCGCATTGATTTGAAGCTAAATCACGTGTCTCGCTTGGTTTTAATGCTAACTCGTTTGTTTCGCATGCATTTGAAGCAGTATCACATATATTCGCAAGTATTTGAAGCTAAGTCATTTGTTTCGCATGGGTATGAAGCTAAGCCACCTACTTCGCATTTATTTGAAGCTAAATCATGTGTCTCGCTTGGTTTTAAAGCTAACTCGTTTGTTTCGCATGCGGTTGAAGCTAAATCATGTTTATCACAAGTATATGAAGCTAAATCATTTGTTTCGCAAGAATATGAAGCTAAACCATGTGTTTCGCTTGGATTTGAAGCTAAATCATGTGTTTCGCATGGATTTGAAACTAACTCGTTTGTTTCGACTGCAGTTGAAGCTAAATCCTGTTTATCACAAGTATCTGAAGCTAAACCACTTGTTTTGCAAGCATATGAAGCTAAACCATGTGCTTCGCATTGATTTGAAGCTAAATCTTGTGTTCCTCATGGATTTGAAGCTAACTCGTTTGTTTTGCCTGCATTTGATGTTATATCATTTATAACGCAAGTATTTGAAACTAAATCATTTGTTTCGCAAGTATTTGAAGAAATATCATTTGTTTCGCATGGATTTGAAGCTACCTCGTTTGTTTCGCCTGCAGTTGAATCTATATCACTTATATCGCAAGTATTTGAAGCTAAATCATTTGTTCCGCATGGATTTGAAACTACGCCTTCTACTTTGCATTGAGTTTTAGCTAAATCATGTGTGTCGCATGGATTTGATGCTAACTCGTATGTTTCGCATGCATTTGAAGCTGTATCACTTATATTCGCAAGTATTTGAAGCTAAGTCATTTGTTTCACATGGATATGAAGCTAAGCCATCTACTTCGCATTGATTTGAAGCTAAATCATGTGTTTCGCTTGGATTTTAAACTAACTCGTTTGTTTCGCATGCAATTGAAGCTAAATCATGTTTATCACAAGTATCTGAAGCTAAACCACATGTTTCGCAAGAATATGAAGCTAAACCATGTGCTTCGCATCGATTTGAAGCTAAATCTTGTGCTCCGAATGGATCTGAAGCTAACTCGTTTGTTTTGCCTGCATTTGATTTTATATCATTTATATCGCAGGTATTTGAAGCTAAATCATTTGTTTCGCAACAAATTTAAGCTAAATCATGTGTTTCGCATGGAATTGAAGCTACCTGGTTTGTTTCGCCTGCATTTGAAGCTAGTTAACTTGTATCGCAAGTACTTGAAGAAAAATCATTTGTTTCGCATGGATTTGAAGCTACCTCGTTTGTTTCGCCTGCAGTTGAACCTATATCACTTATATCGCAAGTATTTGAAGCTAAATCATTTATTCCGCATGGATTTGAAGCTACACCTTCTACTTCGCATTGATTTTTAGCTAAATCATGTGTTTCGCATGGATTTGATGCTAACTCGTTTGTTTCGCATGCATTTGAAGCTTATCACTTATATTCGCAAGTATTTGAAGCTAAGTCATTTGTTTCGCATGGATAAGAAGCTAAGCCATCTACTTCGCATTGATTTGAAACTAAATCATGTGTTTCGCTTGGATTTGAAGCTAACACGTTTGTTTCGCCTTCATTTGAAGCTATATCATTTAATCGCTAGTATGTGAAGCTAAATAATCTGTTTCGCATGAATCTTAATCTAAATCATGTGTTTCGCATGGAATTGAAGCTACCTGGTTTGTTTCGCCTGCATTTGAAGCTAGTTCACTTGTATCGCAAGTATTTGAAGATAAATCATTTGTTTCGCATGGATTTGAAGCTAAATCATGTGTTTCGCATGGAATTGAAGGTACCTGGTTTGTTACGCCTGCATTTGAAGCTATATCATTTACGTCGCAAGTATTTGAAGCTAAATAATTTGTGTCGCATGGCTTTGAAGATAAACCTTCTACTTTGCATTAATTTGAAGGTAAATCATGTGTTTCGTATGGATTTGAAGCTAACTCGATTGTATCGCCTGCAGTTGAAGCTAAATCAGGTTTATCACAAGTATATGAAGCTAAACCATTTGTTTCGCAAGAATATGAAGCTAAACCATGTGTTTCGCTTGGATTTGAAGCTAAATCATGTGTTTCGCATGGATTTGAAACTAACTCGTTTGTTTCGACTGCAGTTGAAGCTAAATCCTGTTTATCACAAGTATCTGAAGCTAAACCACTTGTTTCGCAAGCATATGAAGCTAAACCATGTGCTTCGCATTGATTTGAAGCTAAATCGTGTGTTCCGCATGGATTTGAAGCTAACTCGTTTGCTTTGCCTGAATTTGAAGGTATATCGTTTATATCGCAAGTGTTTGAAGCTAAATCATTTGTTTCGTATGAATTTTAAGCTAAATCATGTGTTTCGCATGGAATTGAAGCTACCTGGTTTGTTTCGCCTGCATTTGAAGCTATATCATTCACGTCGCAAGTATTTGAAGCTAAATCATATGTTTCGCATGGATTTGAAGTTAAGCCATCTACTTCGCATTGATTTGAAGCTAAATCATGTGTCTCGCTTGGTTTTAAAGCTAACTCGTTTGTTTCGCATGCGGTTGAAGCTAAATCATGTTTATCACAAGTATATGAAGCTAAATCATTTGTTTCGCAAGAATATGAAGCTAAACCATGTGTTTCGCTTGGATTTGAAGCTAAATCATGTGTTTCCCATGGATTTGAAACTGACTCGTTTGTTTCGCCTGCATTTGAAGCTAAATCACGTTTATCACAAGTATCTGAAGCTAAACCACTTGTTTTGCAAGCATATGAAGCTAAACCATGTGCTTCGCATTGATTTGAAGCTAAATCTTGTGTTCCTCATGGATTTGAAGCTAACTCGTTTGTTTTGCCTGCATTTGATGTTATATCATTTATAACGCAAGTATTTGAATCTAAATCATTTGTTTCGCAAGTATTTGAAGAAATATCATTTGTTTCGCATGGATTTGAAGCTACCTCGTTTGTTTCGCCTGCAGTTGAATCTATATCACTTATATCGCAAGTATTTGAAGCTAAATCATTTGTTCCGCATGGATTTGAAACTACGCCTTCTACTTTGCATTGAGTTTTAGCTAAATCATGTGTGTCGCATGGATTTGATGCTAACTCGTTTGTTTCGCATGCATTTGAAGCTGTATCACTTATATTCGCAAGTATTTGAAGCTAAGTCATTTGTTTCACATGGATATGAAGCTAAGCCATCTACTTCGCATTGATTTGAAGCTAAATCATGTGTTTCGCTTGGATTTTAAACTAACTCGTTTGTTTCGCATGCAATTGAAGCTAAATCATGTTTATCACAAGTATCTGAAGCTAAACCACATGTTTCGCAAGAATATGAAGCTAAACCATGTGCTTCGCATCGATTTGAAGCTAAATCTTGTGCTCCGAATGGATCTGAAGCTAACTCGTTTGTTTTGCCTGCATTTGATTTTATATCATTTATATCGCAGGTATTTGAAGCTAAATCATTTGTTTCGCAACAAATTTAAGCTAAATCATGTGTTTCGCATGGAATTGAAGCTACCTGGTTTGTTTCGCCTGCATTTGAAGCTAGTTAACTTGTATCGCAAGTACTTGAAGAAAAATCATTTGTTTCGCATGGATTTGAAGCTACCTCGTTTGTTTCGCCTGCAGTTGAACCTATATCACTTATATCGCAAGTATTTGAAGCTAAATCATTTATTCCGCATGGATTTGAAGCTACACCTTCTACTTCGCATTGATTTTTAGCTAAATCATGTGTTTCGCATGGATTTGATGCTAACTCGTTTGTTTCGCATGCATTTGAAGCTTATCACTTATATTCGCAAGTATTTGAAGCTAAGTCATTTGTTTCGCATGGATAAGAAGCTAAGCCATCTACTTCGCATTGATTTGAAACTAAATCATGTGTTTCGCTTGGATTTGAAGCTAACACGTTTGTTTCGCCTTCATTTGAAGCTATATCATTTAATCGCTAGTATGTGAAGCTAAATAATCTGTTTCGCATGAATCTTAAGCTAAATCATGTGTTTCGCATGGAATTGAAGCTACCTGGTTTGTTTCGCCTGCATTTGAAGCTAGTTCACTTGTATCGCAAGTATTTGAAGATAAATCATTTGTTTCGCATGGATTTGAAGCTAAATCATGTGTTTCGCATGGAATTGAAGCTACCTGGTTTGTTACGCCTGCATTTGAAGCTATATCATTTACGTCGCAAGTATTTGAAGCTAAATCATTTGTTTCGCATGGATTTGAAGTTAAGCCATCTACTTCGCATTGATTTGAAACTAAATCATGTGTTTCGCTTGGATTTGTAGCTAACTCGTTTGTTTCGCCTGCATTTGAAGCTATATCAATTATATAACAAGTATTTGAAGCTAAGTCATTTGTGTCGCATGGCTTTGAAGATAAACCTTCTACTTTGCATTAATTTGAAGGTAAATCATGTGTTTCGTATGGATTTGAAGCTAACTCGATTGTTTCGACTGCAGTTGAAGCTAAATCCTGTTTATCACAAGTATCTGAAGCTAAACCACTTGTTTCGTAAGCATATGAAGCTAAACCATGTGCTTCGCATTGATTTGAAGCTAAATCGTGTGTTCCGCATGGATTTGAAGCTAACTCGTTTGCTTTGCCTGAATTTGAAGGTATATCGTTTATATCGCAAGTGTTTGAAGCTAAATCATTTGTTTCGTATGAATTTTAAGCTAAATCATGTGTTTCGCATGGAATAGAAGCTACCTGGTTTGTTTCGCCTGCATTTGAAGCTATATCATTTACGTCGCAAGTATTTGAAGCTAAATCATATGTTTCGCATGGATTTGAAGTTAAGCCATCTACTTCGCATTGATTTGAAGCTAAATCACGTGTCTCGCTTGGTTTTAATGCTAACTCGTTTGTTTCGCATGCATTTGAAGCAGTATCACATATATTCGCAAGTATTTGAAGCTAAGTCATTTGTTTCGCATGGGTATGAAGCTAAGCCACCTACTTCGCATTTATTTGAAGCTAAATCATGTGTCTCGCTTGGTTTTAAAGCTAACTCGTTTGTTTCGCATGCGGTTGAAGCTAAATCATGTTTATCACAAGTATATGAAGCTAAATCATTTGTTTCGCAAGAATATGAAGCTAAACCATGTGTTTCGCTTGGATTTGAAGCTAAATCATGTGTTTCGCATGGATTTGAAACTAACTCGTTTGTTTCGACTGCAGTTGAAGCTAAATCCTGTTTATCACAAGTATCTGAAGCTAAACCACTTGTTTTGCAAGCATATGAAGCTAAACCATGTGCTTCGCATTGATTTGAAGCTAAATCTTGTGTTCCTCATGGATTTGAAGCTAACTCGTTTGTTTTGCCTGCATTTGATGTTATATCATTTATAACGCAAGTATTTGAAACTAAATCATTTGTTTCGCAAGTATTTGAAGAAATATCATTTGTTTCGCATGGATTTGAAGCTACCTCGTTTGTTTCGCCTGCAGTTGAATCTATATCACTTATATCGCAAGTATTTGAAGCTAAATCATTTGTTCCGCATGGATTTGAAACTACGCCTTCTACTTTGCATTGAGTTTTAGCTAAATCATGTGTGTCGCATGGATTTGATGCTAACTCGTATGTTTCGCATGCATTTGAAGCTGTATCACTTATATTCGCAAGTATTTGAAGCTAAGTCATTTGTTTCACATGGATATGAAGCTAAGCCATCTACTTCGCATTGATTTGAAGCTAAATCATGTGTTTCGCTTGGATTTTAAACTAACTCGTTTGTTTCGCATGCAATTGAAGCTAAATCATGTTTATCACAAGTATCTGAAGCTAAACCACATGTTTCGCAAGAATATGAAGCTAAACCATGTGCTTCGCATCGATTTGAAGCTAAATCTTGTGCTCCGAATGGATCTGAAGCTAACTCGTTTGTTTTGCCTGCATTTGATTTTATATCATTTATATCGCAGGTATTTGAAGCTAAATCATTTGTTTCGCAACAAATTTAAGCTAAATCATGTGTTTCGCATGGAATTGAAGCTACCTGGTTTGTTTCGCCTGCATTTGAAGCTAGTTAACTTGTATCGCAAGTACTTGAAGAAAAATCATTTGTTTCGCATGGATTTGAAGCTACCTCGTTTGTTTCGCCTGCAGTTGAACCTATATCACTTATATCGCAAGTATTTGAAGCTAAATCATTTATTCCGCATGGATTTGAAGCTACACCTTCTACTTCGCATTGATTTTTAGCTAAATCATGTGTTTCGCATGGATTTGATGCTAACTCGTTTGTTTCGCATGCATTTGAAGCTTATCACTTATATTCGCAAGTATTTGAAGCTAAGTCATTTGTTTCGCATGGATAAGAAGCTAAGCCATCTACTTCGCATTGATTTGAAACTAAATCATGTGTTTCGCTTGGATTTGAAGCTAACACGTTTGTTTCGCCTTCATTTGAAGCTATATCATTTAATCGCTAGTATGTGAAGCTAAATAATCTGTTTCGCATGAATCTTAAGCTAAATCATGTGTTTCGCATGGAATTGAAGCTACCTGGTTTGTTTCGCCTGCATTTGAAGCTAGTTCACTTGTATCGCAAGTATTTGAAGATAAATCATTTGTTTCGCATGGATTTGAAGCTAAATCATGTGTTTCGCATGGAATTGAAGGTACCTGGTTTGTTACGCCTGCATTTGAAGCTATATCATTTACGTCGCAAGTATTTGAAGCTAAATAATTTGTTTCGCATGGATTTGAAGTTAAGCCATCTACTTCGCATTGATTTGAAACTAAATCATGTGTTTCGCTTGGATTTGTAGCTAACTCGTTTGTTTCGCCTGCATTTGAAGCTATATCAATTATATAACAAGTATTTGAAGCTAAGTCATTTGTGTCGCATGGCTTTGAAGATAAACCTTCTACTTTGCATTAATTTGAAGGTAAATCATGTGTTTCGTATGGATTTGAAGCTAACTCGATTGTATCGCCTGCAGTTGAAGCTAAATCAGGTTTATCACAAGTATATGAAGCTAAACCATTTGTTTCGCAAGAATATGAAGCTAAACCATGTGTTTCGCTTGGATTTGAAGCTAAATCATGTGTTTCGCATGGATTTGAAACTAACTCGTTTGTTTCGACTGCAGTTGAAGCTAAATCCTGTTTATCACAAGTATCTGAAGCTAAACCACTTGTTTCGCAAGCATATGAAGCTAAACCATGTGCTTCGCATTGATTTGAAGCTAAATCGTGTGTTCCGCATGGATTTGAAGCTAACTCGTTTGCTTTGCCTGAATTTGAAGGTATATCGTTTATATCGCAAGTGTTTGAAGCTAAATCATTTGTTTCGTATGAATTTTAAGCTAAATCATGTGTTTCGCATGGAATTGAAGCTACCTGGTTTGTTTCGCCTGCATTTGAAGCTATATCATTCACGTCGCAAGTATTTGAAGCTAAATCATATGTTTCGCATGGATTTGAAGTTAAGCCATCTACTTCGCATTGATTTGAAGCTAAATCATGTGTCTCGCTTGGTTTTAAAGCTAACTCGTTTGTTTCGCATGCGGTTGAAGCTAAATCATGTTTATCACAAGTATATGAAGCTAAATCATTTGTTTCGCAAGAATATGAAGCTAAACCATGTGTTTCGCTTGGATTTGAAGCTAAATCATGTGTTTCCCATGGATTTGAAACTGACTCGTTTGTTTCGCCTGCATTTGAAGCTAAATCACGTTTATCACAAGTATCTGAAGCTAAACCACTTGTTTCGCAAGCATATGAAGCTAAACCATGTGCTTCGCATTGATTTGAAGCTAAATCTTGTGTTCCGAATGGATCTGAAGCTAACTCGTTTGTTTTGCCTGCATTTGATGTTATATCATTTATAACGCAAGTATTTGAAACTAAATCATTTGTTTCGCAAGTATTTGAAGAAATATCATTTGTTTCGCTTGGATTTGAAGCTAACACGTTTGTTTCGCCTGCATTTGTAGCTATATCATTTAATCGCTAGTATGTGAAGCTAAATAATCTGTTTCGCATGAATCTTAAGCTAAATCATGTGTTTCGCATGGAATTGAAGCTACCTGGTTTGTTTCGCCTGCATTCGAAGCTAGATCACTTGTATCGCAAGTATTTGAAGATAAATCATTTGTTTCGCATGGATTTGAAGCTAAATCATGTGTTTCGCATGGAATTGAAGCTACCTGGTTTGTTACGCGTGCATTTGAAGCTATATCATTTGCGTCGCAAGTATTTGAAGCTAAATCATTTGTTTCGCATGGATTTGAAGTTAAGCCATCTACTTCGCATTGATTTGAAACTAAATCATGTGTTTCGCTTGGATTTGTAGCTAACTCGTTTTTTTCGCCTGCATTTGAAGCTATATCAATTATATAACAAGTATTTGAAGCTAAGTCATTTGTGTCGCATGGCTTTGAAGATAAACCTTCTACTTTGCATTAATTTGAAGGTAAATCATGTGTTTCGTATGGATTTGAAGCTAACTCGATTGTTTCGCCTGCAGTTGAAGCTAAATCAGGTTTATCACAAGTATATGAAGCTAAACCATTTGTTTCGCAAGAATATGAAGCTAAACCATGTGTTTCGCTTGGATTTGAAGCTAAATCATGTGTTTCGCATGGATTTGAAACTAACTCGTTTGTTTCGACTGCAGTTGAAGCTAAATCCTGTTTATCACAAGTATCTGAAGCTAAACCACTTGTTTCGCAAGCATATGAAGCTAAACCATGTGCTTCGCATTGATTTGAAGCTAAATCGTGTGTTCCGCATGGATTTGAAGCTAACTCGTTTGCTTTGCCTGCATTTGAAGGTATATCGTTTATATCGCAAGTGTTTGAAGCTAAATCATTTTTTTCGTATGAATTTTAAGCTAAATCATGTGTTTCGCATGGAATTGAAGCTACCTGGTTTGTTTCGCCTGCATTTGAAGCTATATCATTTACGTTGCAAGTATTTGAAGCTAAATCATATGTTTCGCATGGATTTGAAGTTAAGCCATGTACATCGCATTGATTTGAAGCTAAATCGCGTGTCTCGCTTGGTTTTAATGCTAACTCGTTTGTTTCGCATGCATTTGAAGCAGTATCACTTATATTCGCAAGTATTTGAAGCTAAGTCATTTGTTTCGCATGGGTATGAAGCTAAGCCACCTACTTCGCATTGATTTGAAGCTAAATCATGTGTCTCGCTTGGTTTTAAAGCTAACTCGTTTGTTTCGCATGCATTTGAAGCAGTATCACTTATATTCGCAAGTATTTGAAGCTGAGTCATTTGTTTCGCATGGGTATGAAGCTAAGCCACCTACTTCGCATTGATTTGAAGCTAAATCACGTGTTTTGCATGGATTTGAAGCTAACTCGTTTGTTTCCCCTGCATTTGAAGCTACATCACTTATATCGCAAGTATCTGATGCTAAATCATTTGTTTCGCATGGATTTGAAGCTAAGCCTTCTACTTCGCATTGACTTGAAGGTAAATCGTGTGTTTCCCTTGGATTTGAATCTAACTAGATTATTTTGGATGCAGTTGAATCTAAATCATGTTTATCACAAGTATCTGAAGCTAAACCATTTGTATCGCAAGAATATGTAGCTAATCCATTTGTATCGCAAGAATATGTAGCTAATCCATTTCTTTCGCATGAATTTGAAGCTAAATCATGTGTTTCGCAAGGATTTGAACCTACCTCGTTTCTTGCGCATGCAGATGAATCTAAATAATCTACATCACAAGTATTTCTAGCTAAACCATTTGTTTCGCATGGATTTGAATCTAAGCCGTGTACTTCGAATTGATTTGAAGCTAAATCATGTGTTCCGAATGGATTTCTAGCTAACTCGTTTGTTTCGTATGCATTTGAAGCTGTATCCCTTATATTTGCAAGTATTTGAAGCTAAATCATTCGTTTCATATGCGGATGAAACTAAGCCTTCTACTTCGCGCTGATTTGAAGCTAAATCATGTGTTTCGCATGGATATCAAGATAACACGTTTCTTTCGCCTGCATTTGAAGCTACTTTATTTATATCACAAGCATTTGAAGGTAAATCATTTGTTTCGTATGGATTTGCAGCAATTCCTACTACTTCGCATTGATTTGAAGTTAAGTCATGTGTTTCGCTTGGATTTGAAGCTAAGCCACTTACTTCGCATTGATTTGAAGCTAAATCATGTGTCTCGCTTGGTTTTAAAGCTAACTCGTTTGTTTCGCATGCGGTTGAAGCTAAATCATGTTTATCACAAGTATATGAAGCTAAACCATTTGTTTCGCAAGAATATGAAGCTAAACCATGTGTTTCGCTTGGATTTGAAGCTAAATCATGTGTTTCCCATGGATTTGAAACTAACTCGTTTGTTTCGCCTGCATTTGAAGCTAAATCACGTTTATCACAAGTATCTGAAGCTAAACCACTTGTTTCGCAATCATATGAAGCTAAACCACGTGTTTCGCATGAATTTGAAGCTAAATCTTGTGTTCCGCGTGGATCTGAAGCTAACTCGTTTGTTTTGCCTGCATTTGATGTTATATCATTTATAAAGCAAGTATTTGAAGCTAAATCATTTGTTTCGCAAGTATTTGAAGAAATATCATTTGTTTCGCATGGATTTGAAGCTACCTCGTTTGTTTCGCCTGCAGTTGAACCTATATCACTTATATCGCAAGTATTTGAAGCTAAATCATTTGTTCCGCATGGATTTGAAGTTAAGCCATCTACTTCGCATTGATTTGAAACTAAATCATGTGTTTCGCTTGGATTTGAAGCTAACTCGTTTGTTTCGCCTGCATTTGAAGCTATATCAATTATATAACAAGTATTTGAAGCTAAGTCATTTGTGTCGCATGGCTTTGAAGATAAACCTTCTACTTTGCATTAATTTGAAGGTAAATCATGTGTTTCGAATGGATTTGAAGCTAACTCGTTTGTTTCGCCTGCAGTTGAAGCTAAATCATGTTTATCACAAGTATCTGAAGCTAAACCACTTGTTTCGTAAGCATATGAAGCTAAACCATGTGCTTCGCATTGATTTGAAGCTAAATCTTGTGTTCCGCATGGATCTGAAGCTAACTCGTTTGTTTTTCCTGCATTTGATGTTATATCGTTTATAACGCAAGTATTTGAAGCTAAATCATTTGTTTCGCAAGTATTTGAAGAAATATCATTTGTTTCGCATGGATTTGAAGCTACCTCGTTTGTTTCGCCTGCAGTTGAACCTATATCTCTTATATCGCAAGTATTTGAAGCTAAATCATTTGTTCCGCATGGATAAGAAGCTAAGCCATCTACTTCGCATTGATTTGAAGCTAAATCATGTGTTTCGCTTGGTTTTAAAGCTAACCCGTTTGTTTCGCATGCGGTTGAAGCTAAATCATGTTTATCACAAGTATATGAAGCTAAACCATTTGTTTCGCAAGAATATGAAGCTAAACCATGTGTTTCGCTTGGATTTGAAGCTAAATCATGTGTTTCGCTTGGATTTGAAGCTAACTCGTTTGTTTCGCCTGCTTTTGAAGCTATATCAATTATATAACAAGTATTTGAAGCTAAATCATTTGTGTCGCATGGCTTTGAAGATAAACCTTCTACTTTGCATTAATTTGAAGGTAAATCATGTGTTTCGTATGGATTTGAAGCTAACTCGTTTGTTTCGACTGCATTTGAAGCTATATCATTTAATCGCAAGTATGTGAAGCTAAATAATCTGTTTCGTATGAATCTTAAGCTAAATCATGTGTTTCGCATGGAATTGAAGCTACCTGGTTTGTTTCGCCTGTATTTGAAGCTAGTTCACTTGTATCGCAAGTATTTGAAGAATAATCATTTGTTCGCATGGATTTGAAGCTACCTCGTTTGTTTCGCCTGCAGTTGAACCTATATCACTTATATCGCAAGTATTTGAAGCTAAATCATTTGTTCCGCATGGATAAGAAGCTAAGCCATCTACTTCGCATTGATTTGAAGCTAAATCATGTGTCTCGCTTGGTTTTAAAGCTAAGCCGTTTGTTTCGCATGCGGTTGAAGCTAAATCATGTTTATCACAAGTAGCTGATGCTAAACCACTTGTTTCGCAAGCATATGAAGCTAAACCATGTGCTTCGCATTGATTTGAAGCTAAATCGTATGTTCCGCATGGATTTGAAGCTAACTCGTTTGCTTTGCCTGAATTTGAAGGTATATCGTTTATATCGCAAGTATTTGAAGCTAAATCATTTGTTTCGTATGAATTTTAAGCAAAATCATGTGTTTCGCATGGAATTGAAGCTACCTGGTTTGTTTCGCCTGCATTTGAAGCTATATCATTTAGGTCGCAAGTATTTGAAGCTAAATCATATGTTTCGCATGGATTTGAAGTTAAGCCATCTACTTCGCATTGATTTGAGACTAAATCATGTGTTTCGCTTGGATTTGAAGCTAACTCGTTTGTTTCGCCTGCTTTTGAAGCTATATCAATTATATAACAAGTATTTGAAGCTAAATCATTTGTGTCGCATGGCTTTGAAGATAAACCTTCTACTTTGCATTAATTTGAAGGTAAATCATGTGTTTCGCTTGGATTTGAAGCTAACACGTTTGTTTCGCCTGCATTTGTAGCTATATCATTTAATCGCTAGTATGTGAAGCTAAATAATCTGTTTCGCATGAATCTTAAGCTAAATCATGTGTTTCGCATGGAATTGAAGCTACCTGGTTTGTTACGCGTGCATTTGAAGCTATATCATTTGCGTCGCAAGTATTTGAAGCTAGATCATTTGTTTCGCATGGATTTGAAGTTAAGCCATCTACTTCGCATTGATTTGAAACTAAATCATGTGTTTCGCTTGGATTTGTAGCTAACTCGTTTTTTTCGCCTGCATTTGAAGCTATATCAATTATATAACAAGTATTTGAAGCTAAGTCATTTGTGTCGCATGGCTTTGAAGATAAACCTTCTACTTTGCATTAATTTGAAGGTAAATCATGTGTTTCGTATGGATTTGAAGCTAACTCGATTGTTTCGCCTGCAGTTGAAGCTAAATCAGGTTTATCACAAGTATATGAAGCTAAACCATTTGTTTCGCAAGAATATGAAGCTAAACCATGTGTTTCGCTTGGATTTGAAGCTAAATCATGTGTTTCGCATGGATTTGAAACTAACTCGTTTGTTTCGACTGCAGTTGAATCTAAATCCTGTTTATCACAAGTATCTGAAGCTAAACCACTTGTTTCGCAAGCATATGAAGCTAAACCATGTGCTTCGCATTGATTTGAAGCTAAATCGTGTGTTCCGCATGGATTTGAAGCTAACTCGTTTGCTTTGCCTGCATTTGAAGGTATATCGTTTATATCGCAAGTGTTTGAAGCTAAATCATTTTTTTCGTATGAATTTTAAGCTAAATCATGTGTTTCGCATGGAATTGAAGCTACCTGGTTTGTTTCGCCTGCATTTGAAGCTATATCATTTACGTCGCAAGTATTTGAAGCTAAATCATATGTTTCGCATGGATTTGAAGTTAAGCCATGTACATCGCATTGATTTGAAGCTAAATCACGTGTCTCGCTTGGTTTTAATGCTAACTCGTTTGTTTCGCATGCATTTGAAGCAGTATCACTTATATTCGCAAGTATTTGAAGCTAAGTCATTTGTTTCGCATGGGTATGAAGCTAAGCCACCTACTTCGCATTGATTTGAAGCTAAATCATGTGTCTCGCTTGGTTTTAAAGCTAACTCGTTTGTTTCGCATGCATTTGAAGCAGTATCACTTATATTCGCAAGTATTTGAAGCTGAGTCATTTGTTTCGCATGGGTATGAAGCTAAGCCACCTACTTCGCATTGATTTGAAGCTAAATCATGTGTCTCGCATGGTTTTAAAGCTAACTCGTTTGTTTCGCATGCGGTTGAAGCTAAATCATGTTTATCACAAGTATATGAAGCTAAATCATTTGTTTCGCAAGAATATGAAGCTAAACCATGTGTTTCGCTTGGATTTGAAGCTAAATCATGTGTTTCCCATGGATTTGAAACTGACTCGTTTGTTTCGCCTGCATTTGAAGCTAAATCACGTTTATCACAAGTATCTGAAGTTAAACCACTTGTTTCGCAAGCATATGAAGCTAAACCACGTGTTTCGCATGAATTTGAAGCTAAATCTTGTGTTCCGCATGGATCTGAAGCTAACTCGTTTGTTTTGCCTGCATTTGATGTTATATCATTTATAACGCAAGTATTTGAAGCTAAATCATTTGTTTCGCTAGTATTTGAAGAAATATCATTTGTTTCGCATGGATTTGAAGCTACCTCGTTTGTTTCGCCTGCAGTTGAACCTATATCACTTATATCGCAAGTATTTGAAGCTAAATCATTTGTTCCGCATGGATAAGAAGCTAAGCCATCTACTTCGCATTGATTTGAAGCTATATCATGTGTCTCGCTTGGTTTTAAAGCTAACCCGTTTGTTTCGCATGCGGTTGAAGCTAAATCATGTTTATCACAAGTATATGAAGCTAAACCAGTTGTTTCGCAAGAATATGAAGCTAAACCATTTGTTTCGCTTGGATTTGAAGCTTAATCATGTGTTTCGCATGGATTTGAAACTAACTCGTTTGTTTCGACTGCAGTTGAAGCTAAATCCTGTTTATCACAAGTAGCTGAAGCTAAACCACTTGTTTCGCAAGCATATGAAGCTAAACCATGTGCTTCGCATTGATTTGAAGCTAAATCGTGTGTTCCGCATGGATTTGAAGCTAACTCGTTTGCTTTGCCTGAATTTGAAGGTATATCGTTTATATCGCAAGTATTTGAAGCTAAATCATTTGTGTCGCATGACTTTGAAGATAAACCTACTACTATGCATTAATTTGAAGGTAAATCATGTGTTTCGTATGAATTTGAAGCTAACTCGTTTGTTTCGCCTGCATTTGAAGCTATATCATTTAATCGTAAGTATGTGGAGCTAAATAATCTGTTTCGCATGAATCTTAAGCCAAATCATGTGTTTCACATGGAATTGAAGCTACCTGGTTTGTTTCGCCTGCATTTGAATCTAGTTCACTTGTATCGCAATTATTTGAAGAAAAATCATTTGTTTCGCATGGATTTGAAGCTACCTCGTTTGTTTCGCATGTATTTGAAGCTGTATCACTTATATTCGCAAGTATTTGAAGCTAAGTTATTTGTTTCGAATGGATATGAAGCTAAGCCATCTACTTCGCATTGATTTGAAGCTAAAGCACGTGTCTCGCTTGGTTTTAATGCTAACTCGTTTGTTTCGTATGCGGTTGAAGCTAAATCATGTTTATCACAAGTATATGAAGCTAAACCATTTGTTTCGCAAGAATATGAAGCTAAACCATGTGTTTCGCTTGGATTTGATGCTAAATCATGTGTTTTGCATGGATATGAAACTAACTCGTTTGTTTCGCCTCCATTTGAAACTACATCACTTATATTCGCAAGTATTTGAAGTCCAATCAGTTGTTTTGCATGGATTTGAAGCTAAGCCTTCTACTTGGCATTGAAATGAAGCTAAATCATGTGTTTCGCATGGATTTCAAGCTAAGCCCTTTACTTCGCATTGATTTGAAGCTAAATCATGTGTTTCGCATGGATTTGAAGCTAACTCGTTTGTTTTGACTGCTTTTGGTGCTATGTCACTTATATCGCAATTATCTGAAGCTAAATCATTCGTTTCTCATGTATTTGAAGCTAAGCCTTCTACATCGCATTGATTTGAAGCTACAACATTTGTTTCGCATGGATTTGAAGCTAAATCATTTGTTTCGCTTGGATTTGAAGCTAAGCCTTCTACTTCGCATTGATTTGAAGCTAAATCATGTGTTCCGCATGGATTTGAAGCTAACTCGTTTGTTTTGCCTGCATTTGAAGCTATATCATTTATATCGCAAGTATGTGAAGCTAAATCATTTGTTTCGCATGGATTTGAAGCCATGCCTTCTACTTCACATTGATTTGAAACTAAAGCATATGTTTCGCTTGGATTTGAAGCTAACTCTTTTTTTCGTCTGCATTTGAAGCTATATCAATTATATCGCAAGTATTTGAAGCTAAATGATTTGTGTCGCATGGCTTTGAAGCTAATCCTTCTACGTCGGATTGATTTGAAGCTAAATCATGTGTTTCGCATGGATTTGAAGTTAACTCGTTTGTTTTGACTGCTTTTGGTGCTATGTCACTTATATCGCAATTATGTGAAGCTAAATCATTCGTTTCTAATGTATTTGAAGCTAAGCCTTCTACATCGCATTGATTTGAAGCTACAACATTTGTTTCGCATGGATTTGAAGCTAAATCATTTGTTTCGCTTGGATTTGATGCTAAGCCTTCTACTCCGCATTGATTTGAAGCTAAATAATGTGTTTGGCTTGGATTTGAAGCAATCTCGTTCGTTCCGCATGCAGTTGAAGCTAAATCATATTTATCACAAATATTTGTAGCTAAACCATTTGTTTCGCATGGATTTGTAGCTAAGCCTTCTACTTCGCATTGATTTGAAGCTAAATCACGTGTTTTGCATGGATTTGAAGCTAACTCGTTTGTTTCCCCTGCATTTGAAGCTACATCACTTATATCGCAAGTATCTGATGCTAAATCATTTGTTTCGCATGGATTTGAAGCTAAGCCTTCTACTTCGCATTGACTTGAAGGTAAATCGTGTGTTTCCCTTGGATTTGAATCTAACTAGATTATTTTGGATGCAGTTGAATCTAAATCATGTTTATCACAAGTATCTGAAGCTAAACCATTTGTATCGCAAGAATATGTAGCTAATCCATTTGTATCGCAAGAATATGTAGCTAATCCATTTCTTTCGCATGAATTTGAAGCTAAATCATGTGTTTCGCAAGGATTTGAACCTACCTCGTTTCTTGCGCATGCAGATGAATCTAAATAATCTACATCACAAGTATTTCTAGCTAAACCATTTGTTTCGCATGGATTTGAATCTAAGCCGTGTACTTCGAATTGATTTGAAGCAAAATCATGTGTTCCGAATGGATTTCTAGCTAACTCGTTTGTTTCGTATGCATTTGAAGCTGTATCCCTTATATTTGCAAGTATTTGAAGCTAAATCATTCGTTTCATATGCGGATGAAACTAAGCCTTCTACTTCGCGCTGATTTGAAGCTAAATCATGTGTTTCGCATGGATATCAAGATAACACGTTTCTTTCGCCTGCATTTGAAGCTACTTTATTTATATCACAAGCATTTGAAGGTAAATCATTTGTTTCGTATGGATTTGCAGCAATTCCTACTACTTCGCATTGATTTGTAGTTAAGTCATGTGTTTCGCTTGGATTTGAAGCTAAGCCACTTACTTCGCATTGATTTGAAGCTAAATCATGTGTCTCGCTTGGTTTTAAAGCTAACTCGTTTGTTTCGCATGCGGTTGAAGCTAAATCATGTTTATCACAAGTATATGAAGCTAAACCATTTGTTTCGCAAGAATATGAAGCTAAACCATGTGTTTCGCTTGGATTTGAAGCTAAATCATGTGTTTCCCATGGATTTGAAACTAACTCGTTTGTTTCGCCTGCATTTGAAGCTAAATCACGTTTATCACAAGTATCTGAAGCTAAACCACTTGTTTCGCAATCATATGAAGCTAAACCACGTGTTTCGCATGAATTTGAAGCTAAATCTTGTGTTCCGCATGGATCTGAAGCTAACTCGTTTGTTTTGCCTGCATTTGATGTTATATCATTTATAAAGCAAGTATTTGAAGCTAAATCATTTGTTTCGCAAGAATTTGAAGAAATATCATTTGTTTCGCATGGATTTGAAGCTACCTCGTTTGTTTCGCCTGCAGTTGAACCTATATCACTTATATCGCAAGTATTTGAAGCTAAATCATTTGTTCCGCATGGATTTGAAGTTAAGCCATCTACTTCGCATTGATTTGAAACTAAATCATGTGTTTCGCTTGGATTTGAAGCTAACTCGTTTGTTTCGCCTGCATTTGAAGCTATATCAATTATATAACAAGTATTTGAAGCTAAGTCATTTGTGTCGCATGGCTTTGAAGATAAACCTTCTACTTTGCATTAATTTGAAGGTAAATCATGTGTTTCGAATGGATTTGAAGCTAACTCGTTTGTTTCGCATGGCATTTGAAGCTGTATCACTTATATTCGCAAGTATTTGAAGCTAAGTCATTTGTTTCGCATGGATATGAAGCTAAGCCATCTACTTCGCATTGATTTGAAGCTAAATCATGTGTCTCGCTTGGTTTTAAAGCTAACCCGTTTGTTTCGCATGCGGTTGAAGCTAAATCATGTTTATCACAAGTATATGAAGCTAAACCATTTGTATCGCAAGAATATGAAGCTAAACCATGTGTTTCGCTTGGATTTGAAGCTAACCCGTTTGTTTCGCATGCGGTTGAAACTAAATCATGTTTATCACAAGTATATGAAGCTAAACCATTTGTTTCGCAAGAATATGAATCTAAACCATGTGTTTCGCTTGGATTTGAAGCTAAATCATGTGTTTCGTATGGATTTGAAGCAAACTCGTTTGTTTCGCTTGCATTTGAAGCTATATCATTTAATCGCAAGTATGTGAAGCTAAACCACTTGTTTCGCAAGTATATGAAGCTAAACCATGTGCATCGCATTGATTTGAAGCTAAATCATGTGTTTCGCATGGAATTGATGCTACCTGGTTTGTTTCGCCTGCATTTGAAGCTATATCATTTACGTCGCAAGTATTTGAAGCTAAATCATTTGTTTCGCATGGATTTGAAGTTAAGCCATCTACTTCGCATTGATTTGAAACGAAATCATGTGTTTCGTTTGGATTTGTAGCTAACCCGTTTGTTTCGCCTGCATTTGAAGCTATATCAATTATATAACAAGTATTTGAAGCTAAGTCATTTGTGTCGCATGGCTTTGAAGATAAACCTTCTACTTTGCATTAATTTGAAGGTAAATCATGTGTTTCGAATGGATTTGAAGCTAACTCGTTTGTTTCGCCTGCAGTTGAAGCTAAATCATGTTTATCACAAGTATCTGAAGCTAAACCACTTGTTTCGTAAGCATATGAAGCTAAACCATGTGCTTCGCATTGATTTGAAGCTAAATCTTGTGTTCCGCATGGATCTGAAGCTAACTCGTTTGTTTTGCCTGCATTTGATGTTATATCGTTTATAACGCAAGTATTTGAAGCTAAATCATTTGTTTCGCAAGTATTTGAAGAAATATCATTTGTTTCGCATGGATTTGAAGCTACCTCGTTTGTTTCGCCTGCAGTTGAACCTATATCTCTTATATCGCAAGTATTTGAAGCTAAATCATTTGTTCCGCATGGATAAGAAGCTAAGCCATCTACTTCGCATTGATTTGAAGCTAAATCATGTGTTTCGCTTGGTTTTAAAGCTAACCCGTTTGTTTCGCATGCGGTTGAAGCTAAATCATGTTTATCACAAGTATATGAAGCTAAACCATTTGTTTCGCAAGAATATGAAGCTAAACCATGTGTTTCGCTTGGATTTGAAGCTAAATCATGTGTTTCGCTTGGATTTGAAGCTAACTCGTTTGTTTCGCCTGCTTTTGAAGCTATATCAATTATATAACAAGTATTTGAAGCTAAATCATTTGTGTCGCATGGCTTTGAAGATAAACCTTCTACTTTGCATTAATTTGAAGGTAAATCATGTGTTTCGTATGGATTTGAAGCTAACTCGTTTGTTTCGACTGCATTTGAAGCTATATCATTTAATCGCAAGTATGTGAAGCTAAATAATCTGTTTCGTATGAATCTTAAGCTAAATCATGTGTTTCGCATGGAATTGAAGCTACCTGGTTTGTTTCGCCTGTATTTGAAGCTAGTTCACTTGTATCGCAAGTATTTGAAGAAAAATCATTTGTTCGCATGGATTTGAAGCTACCTCGTTTGTTTCGCCTGCAGTTGAACCTATATCACTTATATCGCAAGTATTTGAAGCTAAATCATTTGTTCCGCATGGATAAGAAGCTAAGCCATCTACTTCGCATTGATTTGAAGCTAAATCATGTGTTTCGCTTGGTTTTAAAGCTAACCCGTTTGTTTCGCATGCGGTTGAAGCTAAATCATGTTTATCACAAGTATATGAAGCTAAACCATTTGTTTCGCAAGAATATGAAGCTAAACCATGTGTTTCGCTTGGATTTGAAGCTAAATCATGTGTTTCGCTTGGATTTGAAGCTAACTCGTTTGTTTCGCCTGCTTTTGAAGCTATATCAATTATATAACAAGTATTTGAAGCTAAATCATTTGTGTCGCATGGCTTTGAAGATAAACCTTCTACTTTGCATTAATTTGAAGGTAAATCATGTGTTTCGTATGGATTTGAAGCTAACTCGTTTGTTTCGACTGCATTTGAAGCTATATCATTTAATCGCAAGTATGTGAAGCTAAATAATCTGTTTCGTATGAATCTTAAGCTAAATCATGTGTTTCGCATGGAATTGAAGCTACCTGGTTTGTTTCGCCTGTATTTGAAGCTAGTTCACTTGTATCGCAAGTATTTGAAGAAAAATCATTTGTTCGCATGGATTTGAAGCTACCTCGTTTGTTTCGCCTGCAGTTGAACCTATATCACTTATATCGCAAGTATTTGAAGCTAAATCATTTGTTCCGCATGGATAAGAAGCTAAGCCATCTACTTCGCATTGATTTGAAGCTAAATCATGTGTCTCGCTTGGTTTTAAAGCTAAGCCGTTTGTTTCGCATGCGGTTGAAGCTAAATCATGTTTATCACAAGTAGCTGATGCTAAACCACTTGTTTCGCAAGCATATGAAGCTAAACCATGTGCTTCGCATTGATTTGAAGCTAAATCGTATGTTCCGCATGGATTTGAAGCTAACTCGTTTGCTTTGCCTGAATTTGAAGGTATATCGTTTATATCGCAAGTATTTGAAGCTAAATCATTTGTTTCGTATGAATTTTAAGCAAAATCATGTGTTTCGCATGGAATTGAAGCTACCTGGTTTGTTTCGCCTGCATTTGAATCTATATCATTTAGGTCGCAAGTATTTGAAGCTAAATCATATGTTTCGCATGGATTTGAAGTTAAGCCATCTACTTCGCATTGATTTTTAGCTAAATCATGTGTTTCGCATGGATTTGATGCTAACTCGTTTGTTTCGCATGCATTTGAAGCAGTATCACTTATATTCGCAAGTATTTGAAGCTAAGTCATTTGTTTCGCATGGATATGAAGCTAAGCCACCTACATCGCATTGATTTGAAGCTAAATCATGTGTCTCGCTTGGTTTTAAAGCTAACTCGTTTGTTTCGTACGCGGATGAAGCTAAATCATGTTTATCACAAGTATATGAAGCTAAACCATTTGTTTCGCAAGAATATGAAGCTAAACCATGTGTTTCGCTTGGATTTGAAACTAAATCATGTGTTTCGCATGGATTTGAAACTAACTCGTTTGTTTCGCCTGCATTTGAAGCTAAATCATGTTTATCACAAGTATCTGAATCTAAACCATTTGTTTCGCAACAATATGAAGCTAAACCACGTGTTTCGCATGAATTTGAAGCTAAATCATGTGTTTCGCATAGAGTTGAAGCTAACTCGTTTGTTTCGCCTGCAGTTGAAGCTAAATCATGTTTATCACAAGTATCTGAAGCTAAACCACTTGTTTCGCAAGTATATGAAGCTAAACCATGTGCTTCGCATTGATTTGAAGCTAAATCTTGTGTTCCGCATGGATTTGAAGCTACGCCTTCTACTTTGCATTGAGTTTTAGCTAAATCATGTGTTTCGCATGGATTTGATGCTAACTCGTTTGTTTCGCATGAATTTGAAGCTGTATCACTTATATTCGCAAGTATTTGAAGCTAAGTCATTTTTTTCGCATGGATATGAAGCTAAGCCACCTACTTCGCATTGATTTGGAGCTAAAACATGTGTCTCGCTTGGTTTTAAAGCTAACTCGTTTGTTTCGCATGCGGTTGAAGCTAAATCATGTTTATCACAAGTATATGAAGCTAAACCATTTGTTTCGCAACAATATGAAGCTGAACCATGCGTTTCGCTTGGATTTGAAGCTAACCCGTTTGTTTCGCATGCGGTTGAAACTAAATCATGTTTATCACAAGTATATGAAGCTAAACCATTTGTTTCGCAAGAATATGAATCTAAACCATGTGTTTCGCTTGGATTTGAAGCTAAATCATGTGTTTCGTATGGATTTGAAACAAACTCGTTTGTTTCGCCTGCATTTGAAGCTATATCATTTAATCGCAAGTATGTGAAGCTAAACCACTTGTTTCGCAAGTATATGAAGCTAAACCATGTGCTTCGCATTGATTTGAAGCTAAATAATGTGTTTCGCATGGAATTGAAGCTACCTGGTTTGTTTCGCCTGCATTTGAAGCTATATCATTTACGTCGCAAGTATTTGAAGCTAAATCATTTGTTTCCCATGGATTTGAAGTTAAGCCATCTATTTCGCATTGATTTGAAACTAAATCATGTGTTTCGCTTGGATTTGAAGCTAACACGTTTGTTTCGCCTGCATTTGAAGCTATATCATTTAATCGCAAGTATGTGAAGCTAAATAATCTGTTTCGCATGAATCTTAAGCTAAATCATGTGTTTCGCATGGAATTGAAGCTACCTGGTTTGTTTCGCCTGCATTTGAAGCTAGTTCACTTGTATCGCAAGTATTTGAAGATAAATCATTTGTTTCGTATGAATTTTAAGCTAAATCATGTGTTTCGCATGGAATTGAAGCTACCTGGTTTGTTACGCCTGCATTTGAAACTATATCATTTACGTCGCAAGTATATGAAGCTAAATCATTTGTTTCGCATGGATTTGAAGTTAAGCCATCTAATTCGCATTGATTTGAAACGAAATCATGTGTTTCGCTTGGATTTGTAGCTAACTCGTTTGTTTCGCCTGCATTTGAAGCTATATCAATTATATAACAAGTATTTGAAGCTAAGTCATTTGTGTCGCATGGCTTTGAAGATAAACCTTCTACTTTGCATTAACTTGAAGGTAAATCATGTGTTTCGAATGGATTTGAAGCTAACTCGTTTGTTTCGCCTGCAGTTGAAGCTAAATCATGTTTATCACAAGTATCTGAAGCTAAACCACTTGTTTCGCAAGCATATGAAGCTAAACCATGTGCTTCGCATTGATTTGAAGCTAAATCGAATGTTCCGCATGGATTTGAAGCTAACTCGTTTGCTTTGCCTGAATTTGAAGGTATATCGTTTATATCGCAAGTATTTGAAGCTAAATCATTTGTTTCGTATGAATTTTAAGCTAAATCATGTGTTTCGCATGGAACTGAAGCTACCTGGTTTGTTTCGCCTGCATTTGAAGCTATATCATTTAGGTCGCAAGTATTTGAAGCTAAATCATATGTTTCGCATGGATTTGAAGTTAAGCCATCTACTTCGCATTGATTTGAAACTAAATCATGTGTTTCGCTTGGATTTGAAGCTAACTCGTTTGTTTCGCCTGCAGTTGAAGCTAAATCATGTTTATCACAAGGATCTGAAGCTAAACCACTTGTTTCGCAAGTATACGAAGCTAAACCATGTGCTTCGCATTGATTTGAAGCTAAATCTTGTGTTCCGCATGGATCTGAAGCTAACTCGTTTGTTTTGCCTGCATTTGATGTTATATCATTTAATCGCTGGTATTTGAAGCTAGTTCACTTGTATCGCAAGTATTTGAAGAAAAATCATTTGTTTCGCATGGATTTGAAGCTACCTCGTTTGTTTCGCCTGCAGTTGAATCTATATCACTTATATCGCAAGTATTTGAAGCTAAATCATTTGTTCCGCATGGATTTGAGGCTACGCCTTCTACTTCGCATTGATTTTTAGCTAAATCATGTGTTTCGCATGGATTTGATGCTAACTCGTTTGTTTCGCATGCATTTGAAGCAGTATCACTTATATTCGCAAGTATTTGAAGCTAAGTCATTTGTTTCGCATGGATATGAAGCTAAGCCACCTACATCGCATTGATTTGAAGCTAAATCATGTGTCTCGCTTGGTTTTAAAGCTAACTCGTTTGTTTCGTACGCGGATGAAGCTAAATCATGTTTATCACAAGTATCTGAAGCTAAACCACTTATTTCGCAACCATATTAAGCTAAACGATGTGCTTCGCAATGACTTGAAGCTAAATCGTGTGTTCCGCATGGATTTGAAGCTAACTCGTTTGTTTTGCCTGCATTTGAAGGTATATCGTTTATATCGCAAGTATTTGAAGCTAAATCACTTGTTTCGTATGTATTTTAAGCTTAATCATGTGGTTCGCATGGAATTGAAGCTACCTGGTTTGTTTCGCCTGCATTTGAAGCTATATCATTTACGTCGCAAGTATTTCAAGCTAAATCATTTGTTTCGCATGGATTTGAAGTTAAGCCATCTATTTCGCAAGAATATGAAGCTAAACCATGTGTTTCGCTTGGATTTGAAGCTAACACGTTTGTTTCGCCTGCATTTGAAGCTATATCATTTAATCGCAAGTATTTGAAGCTAAGCCATTTGTTTCGCATGGATAAGAAGCTAAGCCATCTACTTCGCATTGATTTGAAGCTAATTCATGTGTCTCGCTTGGTTTTAAAGCTAACCCGTTTGTTTCGCATGCGGTTGAAGCTAAATCATGTTTATCACAAGTATCTGAAGCTAAACCACTTATTTCGCAACCATATGAAGCTAAACGATGTGCTTCGCATTGACTTGAATCTAAATCATGTGTTCCGCATGGTTTTGAAGCTAACTCGTTTGTTTTGCCTGCATTTGAAGGTATATCGTTTATATCGCAAGTATTTGAAGCTAAATCATTTGTTTCGTATGAATTTTATGCTAAATCATGTGTTTCGCATGGTATTGAAGCTACCTGGTTTGTTTCGCCTGCATTTGAAGCTATATCATTTACGTCGCAAGTATTTGAAGCTAAATCATATGTTTCGCATGGATTTGAAGTTAAGCCATCTACTTAGCATTGATTTGAAACTAAATCATGTGTTTCGCTTCGATTTGAAGCTAACTCGTTTGTTTCGCCTGAATTTGAAGCTATATCATTTAATCGCTGGTATTTGAAGCTAGTTCACTTGTATCGCAAGTATTTGAAGAAAAATCATTTGTTTCGCATGGATTTGAAGCTACCTCGTTTGTTTCGCCTGCAGTTGAATCTATATCACTTATATCGCAAGTATTTGACGCTAAATCATTTGTTCCGCATGGGTTTGAGGCTACGCCTTCTACTTCGCATTGATTTTTATCTAAATCATGTGTTTCGCATGGATTTGAAGCTAATTCATGTGTTTCCCATGGATTTGAAACTAACTCGTTTGTTTCGCCTGCATTTGAAGCTAAATCATGTTTATCGCAAGTATCTGAATCTAAACCATTTGTTTCGCAAGAATATGAAACTAAACCACGTGTTTCGCATGAATTTGAAGCTAAATCATGTCTTTCGCATAGACTTGAAGCTAATTCGTTTGTTTCGACTGCATTTGAAGCTATATCACTTCTATCGCAGGTATTTGAAGCTAAATCATTCGTATGGCATCGATTTGAAGCTAAGCCTTCTACTTCGCATTGATTTGAAGCTAAATCGTGTGTTTCGCTTGGATTTTAAACTAACTCGTTTGTTTCGCATGCAGTTGAAGCTAAATCATGTTTATCACAAGTATCTGAAGCTAAACCACTTGTTTCGCAAGTATATGAAGCTAAACCATGTGCTTCGCATTGATTTGAAACTAAATCATGTGTTTCGCATGGAATTGAAGCTACCTGGTTTGTTTCGCCTGCATTTGAAGCTATATCATTTACGTCGCAAGTATTTGAAGCTAAATGATTTGTTTCGCATGGATTTGAAGTTAAGCCATCTATTTCTCATTGATTTGAAACTAAATCATGTGTTTCGTTTGGATTTGAAGCTAACACGTTTGTTTCGCCTGCATTTGAAGCTATATCATTTAATCGCTGGTACTTGAAGCTAGTTCACTTGTATCGCAAGTATTTGAAGAAAAATCATTTGTTTCGCATGGATTTGAAGCTACCTCGTTTGTTTCGCCTGCAGTTGGATCTATATCACTTATATCGCAAGTATTTGAAGCTAAATCATTTGTTCCGCATGGGTTTGAGGCTACGCCTTCTACTTCGCATTGATTTTTATCTAAATCATGTGTTTCGCATGGATTTGAAGCTAACACGATTGTTTCGCCTGCATTTGAAGCTATAACAATTATATCGCAAGTATTTGAAGCTAAATCATTTGTGTCTCATGGCTTTGAAGATAAGCCTTCTACTTTGCATTAATTTGAAGGTAAATCATGTTTTTCGCTTGGATTTGAAGCTAACTCGTTTGATTCGCCTCCATTTGAAACTACATCACTTATATTCGCAAGTATTTGAAGCCCAATCAGTTGTTTTGCATGGATTTGAAGCTAAGCCTTCTACTTGGCATTGAAATGAAGCTACATCATGTGTTTCGCATGGATTTCAAGCTAAGCCCTTTACTTCGCATTGATTTGAAGCTAAATCATGTGTTTCGCATGGATTTGAAGCTAACTCGTTTGTTTTCACTGCTTTTGGTGCTATGTCACTTACATCGCAATTGTCTGAAGCTAAATCATTCGTTTCTCATGTATTTGAAGCTAAGCCTTCTACATCGCATTGATTTGAAGCTACAACATTTGTTTCGCATGGATTTGAAGCTAAATCATTTGTTTCGCTTGGATTTGAAGCTAAGCCTTCTACTCCGCATTGATTTGAAGCTAAATAATGTGTTTGGCTTGGATTTGAAGCAATCTCGTTCGTTCCGCATGCAGTTGAAGCTAAATCATATTTATCACAAATATTTGTAGCTAAACCATTTGTTTCGCATGAATTTGTAGCTAAGCCTTCTACTTCGCATTGATTTGAAGCTAAATCACGTGTTTTGCATGGATTTGAAGCTAACTCGTTTGTTTCCCCTGCATTTGAAGCTACATCACTTATATCGCAAGTATCTGATGCTAAATCATTTGTTTCGCATGGATTTGAAGCTAAGCCTTCTACTTCGCATTGACTTGAAGGTAAATCGTGTGTTTCCCTTGGATTTGAATCTAACTAGATTATTTTGAATGCAGTTGAATCTGAATCATGTTTATCACAAGTATCTGAAGCTAAACCATTTGTTTCGCAAGAATATGTAGCTAATCCATTTCTTTCGCATGAACTTGAAGCTAAATCATGTGTTTCGCAAGGATTTGAACCTACCTCGTTTCTTGCGCATGCAGATGAATCTAAATAACCTACATCACAAGTATTTCTAGCTAAACCATTTGTTTCGCATGGATTTGAATCTAAGCCGTGTACTTCGAATTGATTTGAAGTTAAATCATGTGTTTCACATGGATTGGAAGCTAACTCGTTTGTTTGGCCTCCATTTGAATCTATGTCACTCATATTCGCAAGTATTTGAAGCTAAATCATACGTTTCGCTTGGATTTGAAGCTAGAGCCTGTTACTTCGCATTTATTTGAAGCAAAATCATGTGTTCCGAATGGATTTCTAGCTAACTCGTTTGTTTCGCATGCATTTTAAGCTGTATCCGTTATATTTGCAAGTATTTGAAGCTAAATCATTCGTTTCATATGGGGATGAAACTAAGCCTTCTATTTCGCGCTGATTTGAAGCTAAATCATGTGTTTCGCATGGATATCAAGATAACACGTTTCTTTCGCCTGCATTTGAAGCTACTTTATTTATATCACAAGTATTTGAAGGTAAATCATTTGTTTCGTATGGATTTGCAGCAAATCCTACTACTTCGCATTGATTTGAAGTTAAGTCATGTGTTTCGCATGGATTTGTAGCTAACTCCTTTGTTTCGTATGCAGTTGCAGTTAAATCATGAATATCACAAGTATTTTAAGATAAACCGGTTGTTTCGCATTGATTTGAAGCTAAGCCTTTTACTTCGCATTGATTTGAATTTAAATCATGTGTTTCCCTTGGATTTGAAGGTAACTCGTTTGTTTCGCATGCATTTGAAGCTGTGTCCCTTATATTTGCAAGTATTTGAATCTAAATCATTCGTTTTGTATGGGGATGAAACTAAGTCTTCTCTTATTCGCATTGATTTGAACCTAAATCATGTGTTTCGCATGCATCTGAAGATAACTCGTTTCTTTCGCCTGCATTTGAAGCTATTTCATTTATATCACAACTATTTAAGGTAAATCATTTGTTTCGAATGGATTTGAAGCTAATCCTATAGCTTCGCATTGATTTGAATTTAAATCATGTGTTTCCCTTGGATTTGAAGGTAACTCGTTTGTTTCGCATGAATTTGAAGCTAACTTGTTTGTTTCGCCTGCATTTGATGATATATCACATATATCGCAAATATGTGAAGCTAAATCAATTGTTTCTCATGTATTTGAAGCCAAGCCTTCTACTTCGCATTGATTTGAAGCTATATCATGTGTTTCGCATGGATTTGAAACTAACTCATTTGTTTCGCCTACATTTGAAGCTAAGTCATGTATTTCGCAAGTATTTGAAGCTAAACAATTTGATTCGCATAGAATTGAAGCTAAGCCTTCTACTTCGCATTGATTTGAAACTAAATCATGTGTTTCGCTTGGATTTGAAGCTAAGCCATCTACTTCGCATTGATTTGAAGCTAAATCGTGTGTTTCGATTGGATTTTAAACTAACTCGTTTGTTTCGCATGCAGTTGAAGCTAAATCATGTTTATCACAAGTATCTGAAGCTAAACCACTTGTTTCGCAAGTATATGAAGCTAAACCATGTGCTTCGCATTGATTTGAAGCTAAATCTTGTGTTCCGCATGGATCTGAAGCTAACTCGTTTGTTTTGTCTGCATTTGATGTTATATCATTTATAAAGCAAGTATTTGAAGCTAAATCATTTGTTTCGCAAGTATTTGAAGAAATATCATTTGTTTCGCATGGATTTGAAGCTACCTCGTTTGTTTCGCCTGCAGTTGAACCTATATCACTTATATCGCAAGTATTTGAAGCTAAATCATTTGTTCCGCATGGATTTGAAGCTACGCCTTCTACTTTGCATTGAGTTTTAGCTAAATCATGTGTTTCGCATGGATTTGATGCTAACTCGTTTGTTTCGCATGAATTTGAAGCTGTATCACTTATATTCGCAAGTATTTGAAGCTAAGTCATTTTTTTTGCATGGATATGAAGCTAAGCCACCTACTTCGCATTGATTTGAAGCTAAATCATGTGTCTCGCTTGGTTTTAAAGCTAACTCGTTTGTTTCGCATGCGGTTGAAGCTAAATCATGTTTATCACAAGTATCTGAAGCTAAACCACTTGTTTCGCAAGCATATGAAGCTAAACCACGTGTTTCGCATGAATTTGAAGCTAAATCATGTGTTTCGCATAGACTTGAAGCTAACTCGTTTGTTTCGCCTGCATTTGAAGCTATATCACTTCTATCGCAGGTATTTGAAGCTAAATCATTCGTATGGCATCGATTTGAAGCTAAGCCTTCTACTTCGCATTGATTTGAAGCTAAATCGTGTGTTTCGCATGGATTTTAAACTAATTCGTTTGTTTCGCATGCAGTTGAAGCTAAATCATGTTTATCACAAGTATCTGAAGCTAAACCACTTGCTTCGCAAGCATATGAAGCTAAACCATGTGCTTCGCATTGATTTGAAGCTAAATCTTGTGTTCCGAATGGATCTGAAGCTAACTCGTTTGTTTTGCCTGCATTTGATGTTATATCATTTATAACGCAAGTATTTGAAACTAAATCATTTGTTTCGCAAGTATTTGAAGAAATATCATTTGTTTCGCATGGATTTGAAGCTACCTCGTTTGTTTCGCCTGCAGTTGAATCTATATCACTTATATCGCAAGTATTTGAAGCTAAATCATTTGTTCCGCATGGATTTGAAGCTACGCCTTCTACTTTGCATTGAGTTTTAGCTAAATCATTTGTGTCGCATGGATTTGATGCTAACTCGTTTGTTTCGTATGCGGTTGAAGCTAAATCATGTTTATCACAAGTATATGAAGCTAAACCATTTGTTTCGCAAGAATATGAAGCTAAACCATGTGTTTCTCTTGGATTTGAAGCTAACGCGATCGTTTCGCATGCAGTTGAAGCTAAATCATGTTTATCACAAGTATCTGAAGCTAAACCACTTGTTTCGCAAGTATATGAAGCTAAACCATGTGCTTCGCATTGATTTGAAGATAAATCTTGTGTTCCGCATGGATCTGAAGCTAACTCGTTTGTTTTGCCTGCATTTGATGTTATATCATTTATAACGCAAGTATTTGAAGCTAAATCATTTGTTTCGCAAGTATTTGAAGAAATATCATTTGTTTCGCATGGATTTGAAGCTACCTCATTTGTTTCGCCTGCAGTTGAATCTATATCACTTATATCGCAAGTATTTGAAGCTAAATCATATGTTCCGCATGGATTTGAAGCTACGCCTTCTACTTCGCATTGATTTTTAGCTAAATCATGAGTTTCGCATGGATTTGATGCTAACTCGTTTGTTTCGTATGCATTTGAAGCTGTATCACTTAAATTCGCTAGTATTTGAAGCTAAGTCATTTGATTCGCATGGATATGAAGCTGAGCATTCTACTTTGCATTGATTTGAAACTAAATCATGTGTTTCGCTTGGATTTGAAGCTTACTCATTTGTTTCGCATGTATTTGAAGCTATTTCATTTATATCGCAAGTATTTGGAGCTAAACCACTTGTTTCGCAAGTATATGAAGCTAAACCATGTGCTTCGCATTGATTTGAAACTAAATCATGTGTTTCGCATGGAATTGAAGCTACCTGGTTTGTTTCGCCTGCATTTGAAGCTATATCATTTACGTCGCAAGTATTTGAAGCTAAATGATTTGTTTCGCATGGATTTGAAGTTAAGCCATCTATTTCTCATTGATTTGAAACTAAATCATGTGTTTCGTTTGGATTTGAAGCTAACACGTTTGTTTCGCCTGCATTTGAATCTATATCATTTAATCGCTGGTACTTGAAGCTAGTTCACTTGTATCGCAAGTATTTGAAGAAAAATCATTTGTTTCGCATGGATTTGAAGCTACCTCGTTTGTTTCGCCTGCAGTTGGATCTATATCACTTATATCGCAAGTATTTGAAGCTAAATCATTTGTTCCGCATGGGTTTGAGGCTACGCCTTCTACTTCGCATTGATTTTTATCTAAATCATGTGTTTCGCATGGATTTGAAGCTAACACGATTGTTTCGCCTGCATTTGAAGCTATAACAATTATATCGCAAGTATTTGAAGCTAAATCATTTGTGTCTCATGGCTTTGAAGATAAGCCTTCTACTTTGCATTAATTTGAAGGTAAATCATGTTTTTCGCTTGGATTTGAAGCTAACTCGTTTGATTCGCCTCCATTTGAAACTACATCACTTATATTCGCAAGTATTTGAAGCCAATCAGTTGTTTTGCATGGATTTGAAGCTAAGCCTTCTACTTGGCATTGAAATGAAGCTACATCATGTGTTTCGCATGGATTTCAAGCTAAGCCCTTTACTTCGCATTGATTTGAAGCTAAATCATGTGTTTCGCATGGATTTGAAGCTAACTCGTTTGTTTTCACTGCTTTTGGTGCTATGTCACTTATATCGCAATTGTCTGAAGCTAAATCATTCGTTTCTCATGTATTTGAAGCTAAGCCTTCTACATCGCATTGATTTGAAGCTACAACATTTGTTTCGCATGGATTTGAAGCTAAATCATTTGTTTCGCTTGGATTTGAAGCTAAGCCTTCTACTCCGCATTGATTTGAAGCTAAATAATGTGTTTGGCTTGGATTTGAAGCAATCTCGTTCGTTCCGCATGCAGTTGAAGCTAAATCATATTTATCACAAATATTTGTAGCTAAACCATTTGTTTCGCATGAATTTGTAGCTAAGCCTTCTACTTCGCATTGATTTGAAGCTAAATCACGTGTTTTGCATGGATTTGAAGCTAACTCGTTTGTTTCCCCTGCATTTGAAGCTACATCACTTATATCGCAAGTATCTGATGCTAAATCATTTGTTTCGCATGGATTTGAAGCTAAGCCTTCTACTTCGCATTGACTTGAAGGTAAATCGTGTGTTTCCCTTGGATTTGAATCTAACTAGATTATTTTGAATGCAGTTGAATCTAAATCATGTTTATCACAAGTATCTGAAGCTAAACCATTTGTTTCGCAAGAATATGTAGCTAATCCATTTCTTTCGCATGAACTTGAAGCTAAATCATGTGTTTCGCAAGGATTTGAACCTACCTCGTTTCTTGCGCATGCAGATGAATCTAAATAACCTACATCACAAGTATTTCTAGCTAAACCATTTGTTTCGCATGGATTTGAATCTAAGCCGTGTACTTCGAATTGATTTGAAGTTAAATCATGTGTTTCACATGGATTGGAAGCTAACTCGTTTGTTTGGCCTCCATTTGAATCTATGTCACTCATATTCGCAAGTATTTGAAGCTAAATCATACGTTTCGCTTGGATTTGAAGCTAGAGCCTGTTACTTCGCATTTATTTGAAGCAAAATCATGTGTTCCGAATGGATTTCTAGCTAACTCGTTTGTTTCGCATGCATTTGAAGCTGTATCCGTTATATTTGCAAGTATTTGAAGCTAAATCATTCGTTTCATATGGGGATGAAACTAAGCCTTCTATTTCGCGCTGATTTGAAGCTAAATCATGTGTTTCGCATGGATATCAAGATAACACGTTTCTTTCGCCTGCATTTGAAGCTACTTTATTTATATCACAAGTATTTGAAGGTAAATCATTTGTTTCGTATGGATTTGCAGCAAATCCTACTACTTCGCATTGATTTGAAGTTAAGTCATGTGTTTCGCATGGATTTGTAGCTAACTCCTTTGTTTCGTATGCAGTTGCAGTTAAATCATGAATATCACAAGTATTTTAAGATAAACCGGTTGTTTCGCATTGATTTGAAGCTAAGCCTTTTACTTCGCATTGATTTGAATTTAAATCATGTGTTTCCCTTGGATTTGAAGGTAACTCGTTTGTTTCGCATGCATTTGAAGCTGTGTCCCTTATATTTGCAAGTATTTGAATCTAAATCATTCGTTTTGTATGGGGATGAAACTAAGTCTTCTCTTATTCGCATTGATTTGAACCTAAATCATGTGTTTCGCATGCATCTGAAGATAACTCGTTTCTTTCGCCTGCATTTGAAGCTATTTCATTTATATCACAACTATTTAAGGTAAATCATTTGTTTCGAATGGATTTGAAGCTAATCCTACAGCTTCGCATTGATTTGTATTTAAATCATGTGTTTCCCTTGGATTTGAAGGTAACTCGTTTGTTTCGCATGAATTTGAAGCTAACTTGTTTGTTTCGCCTGCATTTGATGATATATCACATATATCGCAAATATGTGAAGCTAAATCAATTGTTTCTCATGTATTTGAAGCCAAGCCTTCTACTTCGCATTGATTTGAAGCTATATCATGTGTTTCGCATGGATTTGAAACTAACTCATTTGTTTCGCCTACATTTGAAGCTAAGTCATGTATTTCGCAAGTATTTGAAGCTAAACAATTTGATTCGCATAGAATTGAAGCTAAGCCTTCTACTTCGCATTGATTTGAAACTAAATCATGTGTTTCGCTTGGATTTGAAGCTAAGCCATCTACTTCGCATTGATTTGAAGCTAAATCGTGTGTTTCGATTGGATTTTAAACTAACTCGTTTGTTTCGCATGCAGTTGAAGCTAAATCATGTTTATCACAAGTATCTGAAGCTAAACCACTTGTTTCGCAAGTATATGAAGCTAAACCATGTGCTTCGCATTGATTTGAAGCTAAATCTTGTGTTCCGCATGGATCTGAAGCTAACTCGTTTGTTTTGTCTGCATTTGATGTTATATCATTTATAAAGCAAGTATTTGAAGCTAAATCATTTGTTTCGCAAGTATTTGAAGAAATATCATTTGTTTCGCATGGATTTGAAGCTACCTCGTTTGTTTCGCCTGCAGTTGAACCTATATCACTTATATCGCAAGTATTTGAAGCTAAATCATTTGTTCCGCATGGATTTGAAGCTACGCCTTCTACTTTGCATTGAGTTTTAGCTAAATCATGTGTTTCGCATGGATTTGATGCTAACTCGTTTGTTTCGCATGAATTTGAAGCTGTATCACTTATATTCGCAAGTATTTGAAGCTAAGTCATTTTTTTTGCATGGATATGAAGCTAAGCCACCTACTTCGCATTGATTTGAAGCTAAATCATGTGTCTCGCTTGGTTTTAAAGCTAACTCGTTTGTTTCGCATGCGGTTGAAGCTAAATCATGTTTATCACAAGTATCTGAAGCTAAACCACTTGTTTCGCAAGCATATGAAGCTAAACCACGTGTTTCGCATGAATTTGAAGCTAAATCATGTGTTTCGCATAGACTTGAAGCTAACTCGTTTGTTTCGCCTGCATTTGAAGCTATATCACTTCTATCGCAGGTATTTGAAGCTAAATCATTCGTATGGCATCGATTTGAAGCTAAGCCTTCTACTTCGCATTGATTTGAAGCTAAATCGTGTGTTTCGCATGGATTTTAAACTAATTCGTTTGTTTCGCATGCAGTTGAAGCTAAATCATGTTTATCACAAGTATCTGAAGCTAAACCACTTGCTTCGCAAGCATATGAAGCTAAACCATGTGCTTCGCATTGATTTGAAGCTAAATCTTGTGTTCCGAATGGATCTGAAGCTAACTCGTTTGTTTTGCCTGCATTTGATGTTATATCATTTATAACGCAAGTATTTGAAACTAAATCATTTGTTTCGCAAGTATTTGAAGAAATATCATTTGTTTCGCATGGATTTGAAGCTACCTCGTTTGTTTCGCCTGCAGTTGAATCTATATCACTTATATCGCAAGTATTTGAAGCTAAATCATTTGTTCCGCATGGATTTGAAGCTACGCCTTCTACTTTGCATTGAGTTTTAGCTAAATCATTTGTGTCGCATGGATTTGATGCTAACTCGTTTGTTTCGTATGCGGTTGAAGCTAAATCATGTTTATCACAAGTATATGAAGCTAAACCATTTGTTTCGCAAGAATATGAAGCTAAACCATGTGTTTCTCTTGGATTTGAAGCTAACGCGATCGTTTCGCATGCAGTTGAAGCTAAATCATGTTTATCACAAGTATCTGAAGCTAAACCACTTGTTTCGCAAGTATATGAAGCTAAACCATGTGCTTCGCATTGATTTGAAGATAAATCTTGTGTTCCGCATGGATCTGAAGCTAACTCGTTTGTTTTGCCTGCATTTGATGTTATATCATTTATAACGCAAGTATTTGAAGCTAAATCATTTGTTTCGCAAGTATTTGAAGAAATATCATTTGTTTCGCATGGATTTGAAGCTACCTCATTTGTTTCGCCTGCAGTTGAATCTATATCACTTATATCGCAAGTATTTGAAGCTAAATCATATGTTCCGCATGGATTTGAAGCTACGCCTTCTACTTCGCATTGATTTTTAGCTAAATCATGAGTTTCGCATGGATTTGATGCTAACTCGTTTGTTTCGTATGCATTTGAAGCTGTATCACTTAAATTCGCTAGTATTTGAAGCTAAGTCATTTGATTCGCATGGATATGAAGCTGAGCATTCTACTTCGCATTGATTTGAAACTAAATCATGTGTTTCGCTTGGATTTGAAGCTTACTCATTTGTTTCGCATGTATTTGAAGCTATTTCATTTATATCGCAAGTATTTGGAGCTAAATCATTTGTTTCGCATGGATTTGAAGCTAACTCGTTTGTTTCCCCTGCATTTGAAGCTATATCACTTATATCGCAAGTATCTGAACCTAAAGCATTTGTTTCGCATGGTTTTGATGCTAACTCGTTTGTTTCACCTGCACTTAAGGCTATATCACCTATATTCTAAGTGTTGAAGCTCAATTATTTGTTCCGCATGGATTTGAAGCTAAACCTTTTACATCGCATTGATTTGAAGCTAAATCTTGTGTATTGCATGGATTTGAAGCTGAACATTCTACATAGCATTGATTAACAGCTAAATCATGTGTTTCGCATGGATTTGAAGCTATCTCGTTTGTTTCGCCTGCAGTAGAATCTATATCACTTATATAGCAAGTATTTGAAGCTAAATCATTTGTTCCGCATGGATTTGAAGCTAAGGCTTGTACATCGCATTGATTTGAAGCAAAATCATGTGTTTCGCTTGGATTTGAAGCTAACTTGTTTGATTCGCCTGCATTTGATGCTATATCACTTATATTGCAAGTATCTCGAGCTATATCATTTGTTTCGCACGGATTAGAAGCTAAGACATCTAGTTCGCACTGATTTGAAGCAAGATCATGTGTTTCGCATGGATTAGAAGATAACTCGTTCGTTTTTCCTGCATTTGGAGCTATACCACTTATATCGCAAGTATCTGAACCCAAATCATTTGTGTCGCATGTATTTGAAGTTGAACCTTCTACATCGCATTGATTTGAAGCTAAATCATGTGTTTCGCTTGGATTTGAAGCTAACTCGTTTGTTTCGCCTGCATTTGAGGCTATTTCATTTATATCTCAGGTATTTGAAGCTAAATCATTTGTGTCGCATGGATATGAAGCTAAACCTTCTACATGGTATTGATTTGCAGCTAAATCATGTGCTTTGCATGGATTTGAAGCTAACTCGTTTTTTTCATCTGCATTTGACGCTATATCACCTATATTCCAAGTGTTTGAAGCTCAATCATTTGTTCCGCATGGATTTGAAGCTGAACCTTATACATCGCATTGATTTACAGCTAAATCATGTGTTTCGTATGGATGTGAAGCTATCTCGTTTGTTTCGCCTGCCGTATAATCTATATCACTTATATAGCAAGTATTTGAAGCTAAATCATTTGTTTCGAATGGATTTGAAGCTAAGACTTCTACATCGCATTGATTTGAAGCTAAATCCTGCGTATTGCATGGGTTTGGAGCTAAACCTTCTACACAGCATTGATTTACAGCTAAATCATGTGTTTCGTATGGATGTGAAGCTAACTTGTTTGTTTCGTCTGCATTTGAAGCTATATCACTTATATCGCAAGTATCTGAACCTAAATCAATTGTTTCTCTTGGATTTGAAGCAAAGCCTTCTACCTCGCATTGATTTGAACCTAAATCTTGTGTATCGCATGGATTTTGAAGCTAACTCGTTTGTTCCGCCTGCATTTGAAGCTATATCACTTATATCCGAAGTGTTTCAATCTAAATCATCTGTGTCGCATGGATTTGAAGCTAAAACTTCTACATAGCATTGATTTGCAGCTAAATCATTTGTTTCGCATGGATTCGAAGCTAAGACATCTAGTTCGCACTGATTTGAAGCAAGATCATGAGTTTCGCATGGATTAGAAGCTAACTCGTTTGTTTCGCCTGCATTTGGAGCTATTTCATTTATATCGTAAGTATTTGAAGCTAAATCATTTGTGTCGCATGGATTTGAAGCTAAACCTTCTACATAGCATTGATTTGCAGCTAAATCACGTGTTTCGCATGGAATTGAAGATAACTTGTATGTTTCGTCTGCACTTGAAGCTATATCACTTATATCGCAAGTTCCTGCGCTAAATCATTTGTTTTGCATGGATTTGAAGCTAGGACCTCTAGTTCACATTGATTTGAATCTAAATCATGAAATCGCATGGATTAGAACCTAACTCGTTTGTTTCGCTTGTATTCAAAGCAATATCACTTATATCGCAAATATTTGGAACTGAATCATTTGTGTCGCATGGATTTGATGCTAAACGTTCTACATCGCATTGATTTGAAGGTAAAACATTTGTTTCGCATTGATTTGAAGATAAATCATGTGTTTCGCTTGGATTTGATGCCAAGCCTTCTACTTCGCATTGATTTGAAGATTAATCATGTGTTGCTCATGGATTTGAAGCTAACTCGTTTGTTTCGCCTGCATTTAAAGCTGTTTCATTGATACCGCAAGTATTTGAAGGTAAATCTTTTGTTTCGCACGGATTTGAAGCTATGCCTTCCACCTTGCATTAATTTGAAGGTAAATCATGTGTTTCGCTTAAATTTGAAAGTAACTCGTATGTTTCGCCAGCATTTGAAGCTATATCATTTATATCGCAAGTATGTGAAGCTAAATCATTTGTTTCGCATGGATTCGAAGCTAAGCCTTCTACTTCGCATTGATTTGAAGCTAAATCATGTCTTCCGCATGGATTTGAAGCTAACTCGTTTGGTTCGCCTGCATTTGAAGCTATTTCATTTATATCGCAAGTATTTGATGCTAAATCATTTGTTTCGCATAAATTTTAAGCTTTATCAATTATATCGCAAGTATTTGAAGCTAAATCATTTGTGTCGCATGGATTTGAAGCTAACACGTTTGTATCACATGCAGTTGATGCTAAATCATCTGTATCATAAGTATCTGGAGATCAACAGTTTGTTTCGCATGTGTTTGAATCTAAACCATGTGTTTCCCATGAATTAGTAGCTAAATCATGGGTTTCGCATGGGTTTGAAGCTGACACGTTTGTTCCACATGCATTTGAAGCTATATCATTTATATCGCAAGTATTTTAAGCTAAACCATTCGATTCGCATGGATTTGAAGCTAAGCCTTCTACTTCGTATTGATTTGAAGCTAAATCATGTGTTTGGCTTGTATTTGAAGCTAACTCGTTGTTTCGCCTGCCGTTGAAGCTAAATCATGTTTATCACAAGTATTTGAAGCTAAACCATTTGATTCGAATGGATTTGAAGCTAAGCGTTCTACTTCGCAATGTTTTGAAGCTACATCATGTATTTCGCTTGGATTTGATGTTACCTCGATTGTTTCGCATGCAGTTGGTGCGAAACCATGTCTAACACAAGTATTTGAAGCTAAACCATTTGATTCGCATGGATATGATGGTAAGCCTTCTACTACGCATTGATATGAAGATAAATCATGTGTTTCGCATTGATTTGAAGCTAACTCGCGTGTTTCGCCTGCATTTGAAGTTATATCACTTGTATCGCAAGTATCTGCAGCTAAATCATGTGTTTCGCTTGGGTTTGAAGCTAACTCGTTTGTTTCGCATGCACTTGAAGCTAAATCATGTATATCATAAGTATTTGAAGCCAAATTATTTGTTTCGCTTGGATTTGAAGCCAAGCCTTCTACTTCGCATTGATTTGAAGCTAAATCATGTATTTCGCTTGGATTTGGAGCCAAACCTTCTACATCGTATTGATTCGAAGCTAAATCATGTGTTTCGCTTGGATTTGAAGCTAACTCGTTTGTTTCGCCTGCATTTGAAGCTATATCAATTATATCGCAAGTATTTGAATCTGAATCATTTGTGTCGCATGGCTTTGAGGATAAGCCTTCTACTTCGCATTAATTTGAAGGTAAATCACGTGTTTCGCACAGATTTTAAGGTAACTCGTTTGTTTCGCCTGCATTTGATGCTATATCAATTATATCGCAAGTATTTGAAGCTTAACGATTTCTGTCGCATGGCTTTGAGGATAAGCCTTCTACTTCGCATTGATTTGAAACTAAACCATGTGTTTCGCTTGGATTTGAAGCTGAGCCTCCTACTTTGCATGATTTGGAACTAAATCATGTGTTTCACTTGGATTTGAAGGTAACTCGTTTGTTTCGCCTGCATTTGAAGCTATATCATTTATATCGCAAGTATGTGCAACTAAACCATTTGTTTCGCATGGATATGAAGCTATGCCTACTAGTTCACATTGATTTGTAACTAAATCATGTGTTTCGCATGGATTTGAAGGTAAATCATGCGTTTCGCATGGATTTGAAACTAACTCGTTTGTTTCGCCTGCATTTGAAGCTAAATCATGTTTATCACAAGTATCTGAATCTAAACCATTGTTTCGCAAGAATATGAAGCTAAACCATGTGTTTCGCATGAATATGAAGCTAAACCATGTGTTTCGCTTGGATTTGAAACTAACTCGTTTGTTTCGCCTGCATTTGAAGCTATATCAATTATATCGCAAGTATTTGAATCAGAATCATTTGTGTCGCATGGCTTTGAGGATAAGCCTTCTACATCGCATTGAATTGAAGCTAAATCATTTGTTTCGTTTTGATTTGAAGCTAAACCATGTGTTTCGCATGAATTTGAAACTAAATCATTTGTGTAAAATGGCTTTGAAGATAAGCCTTCCTCTTTGCATTAATTTGAAGGTAAAACATGTGTTTCGCTTGGATTTGAAGGTAACTCGTTTGTTTCGCCTGCATTTGAAGCTATATCATTTATATCGCAAGTATGTGAAGCTAAATCATTTGTTTCGCATGGATTTGAAGCTAAGCCTTCTGCTTCTCATTGATTTGAAACTAAACCATGTGTTTCGCTTGGATTTGAAGCTAACTCGTTTGTTTCGCCTGCATTTGAAGCTATATCATTTATATCGCAAGTATTTGAATCTGAATCATTTGTGTCGCATGGCTTTGAGGATAAGCCTTCTACTTCGCATTAATTTGAAGGTAAATCATGTGTTTCGCTTGGATTTGAAGGTAACTCGTTTGTTTCGCCTGCATTTGAAGCTATATCATTTATATCGCAAGTATGTGAAGCTAAATCATTTGTTTCGCATGGATTTGAAGCTAAGCATTCTGCTTCTCATTGATTTGAAACTAAACCATGTGTTTCGCTTGGATTTGAAGCTAACTCGTTTGTTTCGCCTGCATTTGAAGCTATATCAATTATATCGCAAGTATTTGAATCTAAATCATTTGCGTCGCATGGCTTTGAAGATGAGCCTTCTGCTATGCATTAATTTGAAGGCAAATCATGTGTTTCGCTTGGATTTGAAGGTAACTCGTTTGTTTCGCCTGCATTTGAAGCTATATCAATTGTATTGCAAGTATTTGAAGCTAAATCATTTGTGTTGCATGGCTTTGAAGCTAAGCGTTCTACTTCGCTTTGATTTGAAACTAAACCATGTGTTTCGCTTGGATTTCAAGCTAACTTGTTTGCTTCGCCTGCATTTGAAGCTAAATCAATCATATCGCAAGTATTTGAAGCTATATCATTTATATCGCAAGTATGTGAAGCTAAATCATTTGTTTCGCATGGATTCGAAGCTAAGCCTTCTACTTCGCATTGATTTGAAGCTAAATCATGTCTTCCGCATGGATTTGAAGCTAACTCGTTTGGTTCGCCTGCATTTGAAGCTATTTCATTTATATCGCAAGTATTTGATGCTAAATCATTTGTTTCGCATGAATTTAAGCTTTATCAATTATATCGCAAGTATTTGAAGCTAAATCATTTGTGTCGCATGGATTTGAAGCTAACACGTTTGTATCACATGCAGTTGATGCTAAATCATCTGTATCATAAGTATCTGGAGATCAACAGTTTGTTTCGCATGTGTTTGAATCTAAACCATGTGTTTCCCATGAATTAGTAGCTAAATCATGGGTTTCGCATGGGTTTGAAGCTGACACGTTTGTTCCACATGCATTTGAAGCTATATCATTTATATCGCAAGTATTTTAAGCTAAACCATTCGATTCGCATGGATTTGAAGCTAAGCATTCTGCTTCTCATTGATTTGAAACTAAACCATGTGTTTCGCTTGGATTTGAATCTAACTCGTTTGTTTCGCCTGCATTTGAAGCTATATCAATTATATGGCAAGTATTTGAATCTAAATCATTTGCGTCGCATGGCTTTGAAGATGAGCCTTCTGCTATGCATTAATTTGAAGGTAAATCATGTGTTTCGCTTGGATTTGAAGGTAACTCGTTTGTTTCGCCTGCATTTGAAGCTATATCAATTGTATTGCAAGTATTTGAAGCTAAATCATTTGTGTTGCATGGCTTTGAAGCTAAGCGTTCTACTTCGCATTGATTTGAAACTAAACCATGTGTTTCGCTTGGATTTGAAGCTAACTTGTTTGCTTCGCCTGCATTTGAAGCTAAATCAATCATATCGCAAGTATTTGAAGCTAAATCATTTGTGTCGCATGGCTTTGTAGATAAGCCTTCTACTTTGCATTAATTTGAAGGTAAATCATGTTTTTCGCTTGGATTTGAAGCTAACTCGTTTGTATCACCTGCATTTGAAGCTATATCATTTATATCGCAAGTATGTGAAGCAAAATCATTTGTGTCGCATGGATTTGAAGCTGAGCATTCTACTTCGCATTGATTTGAAGCTAAATCATGTGTTTCGCTTGGATTTGAAGCTAACTCGTTTGTTTCGCCTGCATTTGAGGCTATTTCATTTATATCTCAGGTATTTGAAGCTAAATCATTTGTGTCGCATGGATATGAAGCTAAACCTTCTACATGGTATTGATTTGCAGCTAAATCATGTGCTTTGCATGGATTTGAAGCTAACTCGTTTTTTTCACCTGCATTTGACGCTATATCACCTATATTCCAAGTGTTTGAAGCTCAATCATTTGTTCCGCATGGATTTGAAGCTGAACCTTATACATCGCATTGATTTACAGCTAAATCATGTGTTTCGTATGGATGTGAAGCTATCTCGTTTGTTTCGCCTGCCGTATAATCTATATCACTTATATAGCAAATATTTGAAGCTAAATCATTTGTTTCGAATGGATTTGAAGCTAAGACTTCTACATCGCATTGATTTGAAGCTAAATCCTGTGTATTGCATGGGTTTGGAGCTAAACCTTCTACACAGCATTGATTTACAGCTAAATCATGTGTTTCGTATGGATGTGAAGCTATCTCGTTTGTTTCGCCTGCCGTATAATCTATATCACTTATATAGCAAGTATTTGAAGCTAAATCATTTGTTTCGAATGGATTTGAAGCTAAGACTTCTACATCGCATTGATTTATAGCTAAATCATGTGTTTCGATTGGATTTGAAGCTGAACCTACAACATCTCCTTGATATGAAGTTAAATCATGTATTTCGCTTGGATTTGAAGCTAACTTGTTTGTTTCGTCTGCATTTGAAGCTATATCACTTATATCGCAAGTATCTGAACCTAAATCAATTGTTTCTCTTGGATTTGAAGCAAAGCCTTCTACCTCGCATTGATTTGAACCTAAATCTTGTGTATCGCATGGATTTTGAAGCTAACTCGTTTGTTCCGCCTGCATTTGAAGCTATATCACTTATATCCGAAGTGTTTCAATCTAAATCATCTGTGTCGCATGGATTTGAAGCTAAAACTTCTACATAGCATTGATTTGCAGCTAAATCATTTGTTTCGCATGGATTCGAAGCTAAGACATCTAGTTCGCACTGATTTGAAGCAAGATCATGAGTTTCGCATGGATTAGAAGCTAACTCGTTTGTTTCGCCTGCATTTGGAGCTATTTCATTTATATCGTAAGTATTTGAAGCTAAATCATTTGTGTCGCATGGATTTGAAGCTAAACCTTCTACATAGCATTGATTTGCAGCTAAATCACGTGTTTCGCATGGAATTGAAGATAACTTGTATGTTTCGTCTGTACTTGAAGCTATATCACTTATATCGCAAGTTCCTGCGCTAAATCATTTGTTTTGCATGGATTTGAAGCTAGGACCTCTAGTTCACATTGATTTGAATCTAAATCATGAAATCGCATGGATTAGAACCTAACTCGTTTGTTTCGCTTGTATTCAAAGCAATATCATTTATATCGCAAATATTTGGAACTGAATCATTTGTGTCGCATGGATTTGATGCTAAACGTTCTACATCGCATTGATTTGAAGGTAAAACATTTGTTTCGCATTGATTTGAAGATAAATCATGTGTTTCGCTTGGATTTGATGCCAAGCCTTCTACTTCGCATTGATTTGAAGATTAATCATGTGTTGCTGATGGATTTGAAGCTAACTCGTTTGTTTCGCCTGCATTGAAGCTATATCACTTCTATCGCAAGTATTTTAAGCTAAACCATTCGATTCGCATGGATTTGAAGCTAAGCCTTCTACTTCGCATTGATTTGAAGCTAAATCATGTGTTTGGCTTGTATTTGAAGCTAACTCGTTGTTTCGCCTGCCGTTGAAGCTAAATCATGTTTATCACAAGTATTTGAAGCTAAACCATTTGATTCGAATGGATTTGAAGCTAAGCGTTGTACTTCGCAATGTTTTGAAGCTACATCATGTATTTCGCTTGGATTTGATGTTACCTCGATTGTTTCGCATGCAGTTGATGCGAAACCATGTCTATCACAAGTATTTGAAGCTAAACCATTTGATTCGCATGGATATGATGGTAAGCCTTCTACTACGCATTGATTTGAAGATAAATCATGTGTTTCGCATTGATTTGAAGCTAACTCGCGTGTTTCGCCTGCATTTGAAGTTATATCACTTGTATCGCAAGTATCTGAAGCTAAATCATGTGTTTCGCTTGGGTTTGAAGCTAACTCGTTTGTTTCGCATGCACTTGAAGCTAAATCATGTATATCATAAGTATTTGAAGCCAAATTATTTGTTTCGCTTGGATTTGAAGCCAAGCCTTCTACTTCGCATTGATTTGAAGCTAAATCATGTATTTCGCTTGGATTTGGAGCCAAACCTTCTACATCGTATTGATTTGAAGCTAAATCATGTGTTTCGCTTGGATTTGAAGCTAACTCGTTTGTTTCGCCTGCATTTGAAGCTATATCAATTATATCGCAAGTATTTGAATCTGAATCATTTGTGTCGCATGGCTTTGAGGATAAGCCTTCTACTTCGCATTAATTTGAAGGTAAATCATGTGTTTCGCTTGGATTTGAAGGTAACTCGTTTGTTTCGCCTGCATTTGAAGCTATATCATTTATATCGCAAGTATGTGAAGCTAAATCATTTGTTTCGCATGGATTTGAAGCTAAGCCTTCTGCTTCTCATTGATTTGAAACTAAACCATGTGTTTCGCTTGGATTTGAAGCTAACTCGTTTGTTTCGCCTGCATTTGAAGCTATATCAATTATATCGCAAGTATTTGAATCTAAATCATTTGCGTCGCATGGCTTTGAAGATGAGCCTTCTGCTATGCATTAATTTGAAGGTAAATCATGTGTTTCGCTTGGATTTGAAGGTAACTCGTTTGTTTCGCCTGCATTTGAAGCTATATCAATTGTATCGCAAGTATTTGAAGCTAAATCATTTGTGTTGCATGGCTTTGAAGCTAAGCGTTATACTTCGCATTGATTTGAAACTAAACCATGTGTTTCGCTTGGATTTGAAGCTGACTTGTTTGCTTCGCCTGCATTTGAAGCTAAATCAATCATATCTCAAGTATTTGAAGCAGAATCATATGTGTCGCATGGCTTTGAGGATAAGCCTTCTAAATCGCATTAATTTGACGCTAAATCATGTGTTTCGCACAGATTTGAAGCTAACTCGTTTGTTTCGCCTGCATTTGATGCTATATCAATTATATTGCAAGTATGTGAAGCTAAACCACTTGTTTCGCAAGAATATGAAGCTAAACCATGTGTTTCGCATGAATTTGAATCTAAGTCATGTGTTTCGCACAGATTTGAAGCTAACTCGTTTGTTTCGCCTGCATTTGAAGCTATATCAATTATATCGCAAGTATTTGAATATGAATAATTTGTGTCGCATGGCTTTGAGGATAAGCTTTCTACATCGCATAGATTTGAAGCTAAATCATTTGTTTCGCTTTGATTTGAAGCTAAACCATGTGTTTCGCATTGATTTGAAGCTAAATCATGTGTTTCGCACAGAATTGAAGCTAACTCGTTTGTTTCGCCTGCATTTGATGCTATATCATTTATATCGCAAGTATTTAAAGCTAAATCATTTGTGTCGCATGGCTTTGAAGCTAAGCCTTCTACATCGCATTGATTTGAAGCTAAATCACGTGTTTCGCACAGATTTGAAGGTAACTCGTTTGTTTCGCCTGCATTTGATGCTATATCAATTATATCGCAAGTATTTGAAGCTTAACGATTTCTGTCGCATGGCTTTGAGGATAAGCCTTCTACTTCGCATTGATTTGAAACTAAACCATGTGTTTCGCTTGGATTTGAAGCTGAGACTCCTACTTTGCATTGATTTGGAACTAAATCATGTGTTTCACTTGGATTTGAAGGTAACTCGTTTGTTTCGCCTGCATTTGAAGCTATATCATTTATATCGCAAGTATGTGAAACTAAATCATTTGTTTCGCATGGATATGAAGCTATGCCTACTAGTTCACATTGATTTGTAACTAAATCATGTGTTTCGCATGGATTTGAAGGTAAATCATGCGTTTCGCATGGATTTGAAACTAACTCGTTTGTTTCGCCTGCATTTGAAGCTAAATCATGTTTATCACAAGTATCTGAATCTAAACCATTTGTTTCGCAAGAATATGAAGCTAAACCATGTGTTTCGCAAGAATATGAAGCTAAACCATGTGTTTCGCTTGGATTTGAAACTAACTCGTTTGTTTCGCCTGCATTTGAAGCTATATCAATTATATCGCAAGTATTTGAATCTGAATCATTTGTGTCGCATGGCTTTGAGGATAAGCCTTCTACATCGCATTCATTTGAAGCTAAATCATTTGTTTCGTTTTGATTTGAAGCTAAACCATGTGTTTCGCATGAATTTGAAACTAAATCATTTGTGTAAAATGGCTTTGAAGATAAGCCTTCCTCTTTGCATTAATTTGAAGGTAAAACATGTGTTTCGCTTGGATTTGAAGGTAACTCGTTTGTTTCGCCTGCATTTGAAGCTATATCATTTATATCGCAAGTATGTGAAGCTAAATCATTTGTTCCGCATGGATTTGAAGCTAAGCCTTCTGCTTCTCATTGATTTGAAACTAAACCATGTGTTTCGCTTGGATTTGAAGCTAACTCGTTTGTTTCGCCTGCATTTGAAGCTATATCAATTATATCGCAAGTATTTGAAGCTAAATCATTTGTGTCGCATGGCTTTGAGGATAAGCCTTCTACTTCGCATTAATTTGAAGGTAAATCATGTATTTCGCTTGGATTTGAAGCTAACTCGTTTGTTTCGCCTGCATTTGAAGCTATATCATTTATATCGCAAGTATGTGAAACTAAATCATTTGTTTCGCATGGATTTGAAGCTAAGCCTTCTGCTTCGCATTGATTTGAAACTAAGCCTTCTGCTTCGCATTGATTTGAAACTAAATCACGTGTTTCGCATGGATTTGAAGCTAAGCCTTCTACTTCACATTGATTTGAAACTAAATCATGTGGATGGCATGGATTTGAAGCTAAACCATGTGTTTCGCACAGATTTGAAGCTAACTCGTTTGTTTCGCCTGCATTTGAAGCTATATCAATTATATCGCAAAATATTTGAAGCTAAATCATTTGTGTCGCATGGCTTTGAAGATGAGCCTTCTGCTATGCATTAATTTGAAGGTAAATCATGTGTTTCGCTTGGATTTGAAGGTAACTCGTTTGTTTCGCCTGCATTTGAAGCTATATCAATTATATCGCAAGTATTTGAAGCTAAATCATTTGTGTTGCATGGCTTTGAAGCTAACTCGTTTGTTTCGCCTGCATTTGAAGCTTTATCAATTATATCGCAAGCATTTGAAGCTAAACGATTTCTGTCGCATGGCTTTGAGGATAAGCCTTCTACTTCGCATTGATTTGAAACTGAACCATGTGTTTCGCTTGGATTTGAAGCTAACTCGTTTGCTTCGCCTGCATTCGAAGCTAAATCAATCATATCGCAAGTATTTGAATCAGAATCATTTGTGTCGCGTGGCTTTGAGGATAAGCCTTCTAATTCGCATTAATTTGAAGGTAAATCATGTGTTTCGATTGGATTTGAAGCTAAGTCTTCTACTTCGCATTGATTTGGAACAAAATAATGTGTTTCACTTGGATTGGAAGCTAACTCGTTTGTTTCGCATGCATGTCAAGCTATATCAATTATATCGCAAATATTTGAAGCTAAATCATTTGTGTCGCATGGCTTTGAGGATAAGCCTTCTACTTCGCATTAATTTGAAGATAAATCATGTATTTCGCTTGGATTTGAAGCTAACACGTTTGTTTCGCCCGCATTTGAAACTATATCATTTATATCGCAAGTATGTGAAACTAAATTATTTGTTTCGCATGGATTTGATGCTAAGCCTTCTGCTTCGCATTGATTTGAAGCTAAGCCTTCTGCTTCGCATTGATTTGAAACTAAATCATGTGTTTCGCATGGATTTGAAGCTAAGCCTTCTACTTCACATTGATTTGAAACTAAATCATGTGGTTCGCATGGATTTGAAGCTAAACCATGTGTTTCGCACAGATTTGAAGCTAACTCGTTTGTTTCGCCTGCATTTGAAGCTATATCAATTATATCGCAAAATATTTGAAGCTAAATCATTTGTGTCGCATGGCTTTGAAGATGAGCCTTCTGCTATGCATTAATTTGAAGGTAAATCATGTGTTTCGCTTGGATTTGAAGGTAACTCGTTTGTTTCGCCTGCATTTGAAGCTATATCAATTATATCGCAAGTATTTGAAGCTAAATCATTTGTGTTGCATGGCTTTGAAGCTAACTCGTTTGTTTCGCCTGCATTTGAAGCTTTATCAATTATATCGCAAGCATTTGAAGCTAAACGATTTCTGTCGCATGGCTTTGAGGATAAGCCTTCTACTTCGCATTGATTTGAAACTAAACCATGTGTTTCGCTTGGATTTGAAGCTAACTCGTTTGCTTCGCCTGCATTTGAAGCTAAATCAATCATATCGCAAGTATTTGAATCAGAATCATTTGTGTCGCGTGGCTTTGAGGATAAGCCTTCTAATTCGCATTAATTTGAAGGTAAATCATGTGTTTCGCCTGGATTTGAAGCTAACTCGTTTGTTTCGCCTGCATTTGAGGCTATATCAATTATATCGCAAGTATTTGAAGCTAAATCATTTGTGTTGCATGGCTTTGAATCTAAGCCTTCTACTTCGCATTGTTTTGAAGCAAAATCATGTGTTTCGCACAGATTTGAAGCTAACTCGTTTGTTTCGCCCCTATTTGAAGCTATATCATTTATATCGCAAGTATTTAAAGCTAAATCATTTGTGTCGCATGGCTTTGAAGCTAAGCCTTCTACTTCGCATTGATTTCAAGCTAAATCATGTGTTTCGCACAGATTTGAAGCTAACTCGTTTGATTCGCCTGCATTTGATGCTATATCAATTATATCGCAAGTATTTGAAGCTAAATCATTTGTGTTGCGTGGCTTTGAATATAAGCCTTCCACTTTGCATTAATTTGAAGGTAAATCATGTGTTTCGATTGGATTTGAAGCTAAGCCTTCTACTTCGCATTGATTTGGAACAAAATCATGTGTTTCACTTGGATTTGAAGCTAACTCGTTTGTTTCGCATGCATTTCAAGCTATATCAATTATATCGCAAATATTTCAAGCTAAATCATTTGTGTCGCATGGCTTTGAGGATAAGCCTCCTACTTCGCATTAATTTGAAGGTAAATCATGTATTTCGCTTGGATTTGAAGCTAACTCGTTTGTTTCGCCCGCATTTGAAGCTATATCATTTATATCGCAAGTATGTGAAACTAAATTATTTGTTTCGCATGGATTTGAAGCTAAGCCTTCTGCTTCGCATTGATTTGAAGCTAAGCCTTCTGCTTCGCATTGATTTGAAACTAAATCATGTGTTTCGCATGGATTTGAAGCTAAGACTTCTACTTCACATTGATTTAAAACTAAATCATGTGGTTCGCTTGGATTTGAAGCTAACTCGTTTGCTTCGCCTGCATTTGAAGCTAAATCAATCGTATCGCAAGTATTTGAAGCAGAATCATTTGTGTCGCGTGGCTTTGACGATAAGCCTTCTAATTCGCATTAATTTGAAGGTAAATCATGTGTTTCGCCTGGATTTGAAACTAACTCGTTTGTTTCGCCTGCATTTGAGGCTATATCATTTATATCGCTAGTATGTGAAGCTAAATCATTTGTTTCGCATGGATATGAAGCTATGTCTACTACTTCGCATTGATTTGAAACTAAATCATGTGTTTCGCATGGATTTGAAGCTAAATCATGAGTTTCGCTTGGATTTGAAGCTAACTCGTTTGTTTCGCCTGCATTTGAAGCTAAATCATGTTTATCACAAGTACCTGAATCTAAACCATTTGTTTCGCAAGAATATGAAGCTAAACCATGTGTTTCGCATGAATTTGAAGCTAAGTCATATGTTTCGCACAGACTTGAAGCTAACTCGTTTGTTTCGCCCCTATTTGAAGCTATATCATTTATATCGCAAGTATTTAAAGCTAAATCATTTGTGTCGCATGGCTTTGAAGCTAAGCCTTCTACTTCGCATTGATTTCAAGCTAAATCATGTGTTTCGCACAGATTTGAAGCTAACTCGTTTGATTCGCCTGCATTTGATGCTATATCAATTATATCGCAAGTATTTGAAGCTATATCATTTGTGTTGCGTGGCTTTGAATATAAGCCTTCCACTTTGCATTAATTTGAATGTAAATCATGTGTTTCGCTTGGATTTGAAGCTAAGCCTTCTACTTCGCATTGATTTGGAACAAAATCATGTGTTTCACTTGGATTTGAAGCTAACTCGTTTGTTTCGCATGCATTTCAAGCTATATCAATTATATCGCAAATATTTCAAGCTAAATCATTTGTGTCGCATGGCTTTGAGGATAAGCCTTCTACTTCGCATTAATTTGAATGTAAATCATGTATTTCGCTTGGATTTGAAGCTAACTCGTTTGTTTCGCCTGCATTTGAAGCTATATCATTTATATCGCAAGTATGTGAAACTAAATCATTTGTTTCGCATGGATTTGAAGCTAAGCCTTCTGCTTCGCATTGATTTGAAGCTAAGCCTTCTGCTTCGCATTGATTTGAAACTAAATCATGTGTTTCGCTTGGATTTCAAGCTAACTCGGTTGTTTCGCCTACATTTGAAGCTATATCATTTATATCGCAAGTATATGAAGCTAAATCATTTGTGTTGAATGGCTTTGAAGCTAACTCGTTTGTTTCGTCTGCATTGAAGCTATATCACTTCTATCGCAAGTATTTGAAGCTAAATCATTTGTATCGCATGAATTTGAAGCTAAGCCTTCTACTTCGCATTGATTTGGAACTAAATCATGTGTTTCGCTTGGATTTGAAGCTAACTCGTTTGTTTCGCATGCATTTGAAGCTATATCATTTATATCGCAAGTATATGAAGCTAATCCATTTGTTTCGCAAGAATATGAAGCTAAACCATGTGTGTCGCATGAATTTGAAGCTAAATCATGTGTTTCGCACAGATTTGATGCTAACTTGTTTCTTTCGCCTGCATTTGAAGCTATATCAATTATATCGCAAGTATTTGAAGCTAAATCATTTGTGTTGCATGGCTTTGAAGCTAAGCCTTCTACTTCGCATTGATTTGAAGCTAAATCATGTGTTTCGCACAGATTTGAAGCTAACTCGTTTGTTTCGCCTGCATTTGATGCTATATCAATTATATTGCAAGTATTTGAAGCTAAATCATTTGTGTTGCATGGCTTTGAAGTTAAGCCTTCCACTTTACATTAATTTGAAGGTAAATCATGTGTTTCGCGTGGATTTGAAGCTAAGCCTTCTACTTCGCATTGATTTGGAACTAAATCATGTGTTTCGCTTGGATTTGTATCTAAGTTGTTTGTTTCGCATGCATTTGAAACTAAATCAATCATATAGCAAGTATTTGAAGCGGAATCATTTGTGTCGCATGGCTTTGAGGATAAGCCTTCTACTTCGCATTAATTTGAAGCTAAACCATGTGTTTCGCATGAATTTGAAGCTAAATCATGTATTTCGCACAGATTTGAAGCTAACTCGTTTGTTACGCCTGCATTTGAAGCTATATCAATTATATCGCAAGTATTTGAAGCTAAATCATTTGTGTTGCATGGCTTTGAAGCTAAGCCTTCCACTTTACATTAATTTGAAGGTAAATCATGTGTTTCGCGTGGATTTGAAGCTAAGCCTTCTACTTCGCATTGATTTGGAACTAAATCATGTGTTTCACTTGGATTTGAAGCTAACTCGTTTGTTTCGCATGCATTTGAAGCTATATCAATTATATCGCAAGTATTTGAAGCTAAATCATTTGTGTCGCATGGCTTTGAGGATAAGCCTTCTAATTCGCATTAATTTGAAGGTAAATCATGTGTTTCGCTTGGATTTAAAGCTAAGCCTTCTACTTCGCATTGATTTGGAACTAAATCATGTGTTTCGCTTGGATTTGTAGCTAAGTTGTTTGTTTCGCATGCATTTGAAACTAAATCAATCATATAGCAAGTATTTGAAGCAGAATCATTTGTGTCGCATGGCTTTGAGGATAAGCCTTCTACTTCGCATTAATTTGAAGGTAAGTCATGTGTTTCGCTTGGATTTGAAGCTGTGTCTACTACTTCGCATTGATTTGAAACTAAATCATGTGTTTCGCATTGATTTGAAGCTAAATTATGTGTTTCGCTTGGATTTGAAGGTAACTCGTTTGATTCGCCTGCATTTGAAGCTATATCATTTATATCGCAAGTATGTGAAGCTAAATCATTTATTTCGCATGGATTTGAAGCTAAGCCTTCTGCTTCTCATTGATTTGAAACTAAACCATGTGTTTCGCTTGGATTTGAAGCTAACTCGGTTGTTTCGCCTACATTTGAAGCTATATCATTTATATCGCAAGTATATGAAGCTAAATCATTTGTGTTGAATGGCTTTGAAGCTAACTCGTTTGTTTCGTCTGCATTGAAGCTATATCACTTCTATCGCAAGTATTTGAAGCTAAATCATTTGTATCGCATGGATTTGAAGCTAAGCCTTCTACTTCGCATTGATTTGGAACTAAATCATGTGTTTCGCTTGGATTTGAAGCTAACTCGTTTGTTTCGCATGCATTTGAAGCTATATCATTTATATCGCAAGTATATGAAGCTAAACCATTTGTTTCGCAAGAATATGAAGCTAAACCATGTGTTTCGCATGAATTTGAAGCTAAATCATGTGTTTCGCACAGATTTGATGCTAACTTGTTTCTTTCGCCTGCATTTGAAGCTATATCAATTATATCGCAAGTATTTGAAGCTAAATCATTTGTGTTGCATGAATTTGAAGCTAAGCCTTCTACTTCGCATTGATTTGGAACTAAATCATGTGTTTCGCTTGGATTTGAAGCTAACTCGTTTGTTTCGCATGCATTTGAAGCTATATCATTTATATCGCAAGTATATGAAGCTAATCCATTTGTTTCGCAAGAATATGAAGCTAAACCATGTGTGTCGCATGAATTTGAAGCTAAATCATGTGTTTCGCACAGATTTGATGCTAACTTGTTTCTTTCGCCTGCATTTGAAGCTATATCAATTATATCGCAAGTATTTGAAGCTAAATCATTTGTGTTGCATGGCTTTGAAGCTAAGCCTTCTACTTCGCATTGATTTGAAGCTAAATCATGTGTTTCGCACAGATTTGAAGCTAACTCGTTTGTTTCGCCTGCATTTGATGCTATATCAATTATATTGCAAGTATTTGAAGCTAAATCATTTGTGTTGCATGGCTTTGAAGTTAAGCCTTCCACTTTACATTAATTTGAAGGTAAATCATGTGTTTCGCGTGGATTTGAAGCTAAGCCTTCTACTTCGCATTGATTTGGAACTAAATCATGTGTTTCGCTTGGATTTGTAGCTAAGTTGTTTGTTTCGCATGCATTTGAAACTAAATCAATCATATAGCAAGTATTTGAAGCAGAATCATTTGTGTCGCATGGCTTTGAGGATAAGCCTTCTACTTCGCATTAATTTGAAGCTAAACCATGTGTTTCGCATGAATTTGAAGCTAAATCATGTATTTCGCACAGATTTGAAGCTAACTCGTTTGTTACGCCTGCATTTGAAGCTGTATCAATTATATCGCAAGTATTTGAAGCTAAATCATTTGTGTTGCATGGCTTTGAAGCTAAGCCTTCCACTTTACATTAATTTGAAGGTAAATCATGTGTTTCGCGTGGATTTGAAGCTAAGCCTTCTACTTCGCATTGATTTGGAACTAAATCATGTGTTTCACTTGGATTTGAAGCTAACTCGTTTGTTTCGCATGCATTTGAAGCTATATCAATTATATCGCAAGTATTTGAAGCTAAATCATTTGTGTCGCATGGCTTTGAGGATAAGCCTTCTAATTCGCATTAATTTGAAGGTAAATCATGTGTTTCGCTTGGATTTGAAGCTAGGCCTTCTACTTCGCATTGATTTGAAGCTAAATCGTGTGTTTCGTATGGATTTTAAACTAACTCGTTTGTTTCGCATGCAGTTGAAGCTAAATCATGTTTATCACAAGTATCTGAAGCTAAACCACTTGTTTCGCCAGTATATGAAGCTAAACCATGTGCTTCGCATTGATTTGAAGCTAAATCTTGTGTTCCGAATGGATCTGAAGCTAACTCGTTTGTTTTGCCTGCATTTGATGTTATATCATTTATAACGCAAGTATTTGAAACTAAATCATTTGTTTCGCAAGTATTTGAAGAAATATCATTTGTTTCGCATGGATTTGAAGCTACCTCGTTTGTTTCGCCTGCAGTTGAACCTATATCACTTATATCGCAAGTATTTGAAGCTAAATCATTTGTTCCGCATGGATTTGAAGCTACGCCTTTTACTTCGCATTGATTTTTAGCTAAATCATGTGTTTCGCATGAATTTGATGCTAACTCGTTTGTTTCGCATGCATTTGAAGCTTATCACTTATATTCGCAAGTATTTGAAGCTAAGTCATTTGTTTCGTATGGATAAGAAGCTAAGCCATCTACTTCGCATTGATTTGAAGCTAGATCATGTGTCTCGCTTGGTTTTAAAGCTAACCCGTTTGTTTCGCATGCGGTTGAAGCTAAATCATGTTTGTCACAAGTATATGAAGCTAAACCATTTGTTTCGCAAGAATATGAAGCTAAACCATGTGTTTCGCTTGGATATGAAGCTAAATCATGAGTTTCGCATGGATTTGAAACTAACTCGTTTGTTTCGACTGCAGTTGAAGCTAAATCCTGTTTATCACAAGTATCTGAAGCTAAACCTCTTGTTTCGCAAGCATATGAAGCTAAACCATGTGCTTCGCATTGATTTGAAACTAAATCGTTTGTTCCGCATGGATTTGAAGCTAACTCGTTTGCTTTGCCTGCATTTGAAGGTATATCGTTTATATCGCAAGTATTTGAAGCTAAATCATTTGTTTCGTATGAATTTTAAGCTAAATCATGTGTTTCGCATGCAATTGAAGCTACCTGGTTTGTTTCGCCTGCATTTGCAGCTATATCATTTACGTCGCAAGTATTTGAAGCTAAATCATATGTTCCGCATGGATTTGAAGTTAAGCCATCTACTTCGCATTGATTTGAAACTAAATCATGTGTTTCGCTTGGATTTGAAGCTAACTCGTTTGTTTCGCCTGCTTTTGAAGCTATATCAATTATATAACAAGTATTTGAAGCTAAATCATTTGTGTCGCATGGCTTTGAAGATAATCCTTCTACTTTGCATTAATTTGAAAGTAAATCATGTGTTTCGTATGGATTTGAAGCTAACTCGTTTGTTTCCATTGCATTTGAATTCTATATCATTTAATCGCAAGTATGTGAAGCTAAATAATCTGTTTCGCATGAATCTTAAGCTAAATCATGTGTTTCGCATGGAATTGAAGCTACCTGGTTTGTTTCGCCTGCATTTGAAGCTAGTTCACTTGTATCGCAAGTATTTGAAGAAAAATCATTTGTTTCGCATGGATTTGAAGCTACCTCGTTTGTTTCGCATGCGGTTGAAGCTAAATCATGTTTATCACAAGTATATGAAGCTAAACCATTTGTTTCGCAAGAATATGAAGCTAAACCATGTGTTTCGCTTGGATTTGAAGCTAAATCATGTGTTTCCCATGGATTTGTAACTAACTCGTTTGTTTCGCCTGCATTTGAAGCTAAATCATGTTTATCACAAGTATCTGAATCTAAACCATTTGTTTCGCAAGAATATGAAGCTAAACCACGTGTTTCGCATGAATTTGAAGCTAAATCATGTCTTTCGCATAGACTTGAAGCTAACTCGTTTGTTTCGACTGCATTTGATGCTATATCACTTCTATCGCAGGTATTTGAAGCTAAATCATTCGTATGGCATCGATTTGAAGCTACGCCTTCTACTTTGCATTGAGTTTTAGCTAAATCATGTGTGTCGCATGGATTTGATGCTAACTCGTTTGTTTCGCATGGCATTTGAAGCTGTATCACTTATATTCGCAAGTATTTGAAGCTAAATCATTTGTTTCGCATGGATTTGAAGTTAAGCCATCTACTTCGCATTGATTTGAAATTAAATCATGTGTTTCGCTTGCATTTGTAGCTAACTCGTTTGTTTCGCCAGCATTTGAAGCTATATCAATTATATAACAAGTATTTGAAGCTAAGTCATTTGTGTCGCATGGCTTTGAAGATAAACCTTCTACTTTGCATTAATTTGAAGGTAAATCATGTGTTTCGAATGGATTTGAAGTTAAGCCATCTACTTCGCATTGATTTGAAACTAAATCATGTGTTTCGCTTGGTTTTAATGCTAACTCGTTTGTTTCGCATGCGGTTGAAGCTAAATCATGTTTATCACAAGTATATGAAGCTAAACCATTTGTTTCGCAAGAATATGAAGCTAAACCTTGTGTTTCGCTTGAATTTGAAGCTAAATCATGTAATTCGCATGGATTTGAAACTAACTCGTTTGTTTCGCCTGCATTTGAAGCTAAATCATGTTTATCACAAGTATCTGAATCTAAACCATTTGTTTCGCAAAAATATGAAGCTAAACCATGTGTTTCGCTTGGATTTGAAGCTAAATCACGTGTTTCGCATGGATTTGAAACTAACTCGTTTGTTTCGACTGCAGTTGAAGCTAAATCCTGTTTATCACAAGTATCTGAAGCTAAACCACTTGTTTCGCAAGTATATGAAGCTAAACCATGTGCTTCGCATTGATTTGAAGCTAAATCTTGTGTTCCGCATGGATCTGAAGCTAACTCGTTTGTTTTGCCTGCATTTGATGTTATATCATTTATAACGCAAGTATTTGAAGCTAAATCATTTGTTTCGCAAGTATTTGTAGAAATATCATTTGTTTCGCATGGATTTGAAGCTACCTCGTTTGTTTCGCCTGCAGTTGAACCTATATCACTTATATCGCAAGTATTTGAAGCTAAATCATTTGTTCCGCATGGATTTGAAGCTACGCCTTCTACTTCGCATTGATTTTTAGCTAAATCATGTGTTTCGCATGGATTTGATGCTAACTCGTTTGTTTCGACTGCATTTGAAGCTATATCATTTAATCGCAAGTATTTGAAGCTAAATCATTTGTTCCGCATGGATTTGAGGCTACGCCATCTACTTCGCATTGATTTTTAGCTAAATCATGTGTTTCGCATGGATTTGATGCTAACTCGTTTGTTTCGCATGCATTTCAAGCAGTATCACTTACATTCGCAAGTATTTGAAGCTAAGTCATTTGTTTCGCATGGATATGAAGCTAACCCACCTACTTCGCATTGATTTGAAGCTAAATCATGTGTCTCGCTTGGTTTTAAAGCTAACTCGTTTGTTTCGCATGCGGTTGATGCTAAATCATGTTTATCACAAGTATATGAAGCTAAACCATTTGTTTCGCAAGAATATGAAGCTAAACCATGTGTTTCGCCTGCATTTGAAGCTAAATCATGTTTATCACAAGTATCTGAATCTAAACCATTTGTTTCGCAAGAATATGAAGCTAAACCATGTGTTTCGCTTGGATTTGAAGCTAAATCATGTGTTTCGCATGGATTTGAAACTAACTCGTTTGTTTCGCCTGCATTTGAAGCTATATCACTTCTATCGCAGGTATTTGAAGCTAAATCATTCGTATGGCATCGATTTGAAGCTAAGCCTTCTACTTCGCATTGAATTGAAGCTAAATCGCGTGTTTCTCTTGGATTGTAAACTAACTCGTTCGTTCCGCATGCAGTTGAAGCTAAATCATGTTTATCACAAGTATCTGAAGCTAATCCACTTGTTTCGCAAGCATATGAAGCTAAACCATGTGCTTCGCATTGATTTGAAGCTAAATCATGTGTTCCGCATGGATTTGAAGCTAAGTCGTTTGTTTTGCCTACATTTGAAGTTATATCGTTTATATCGCAAGTTTTTGAAGCTAAATCATTTGTTTCGTATGAATTCTAAGCTAAATCATGTGTTTCGCATGGAATTGAAGCTACTTGGTTTGTTTCGCCTGCATTTGAAGCTATATCATTTACGTCGCAAGTATTTGAAGCTATATCATATGTTTCGCATGGATTTGAAGTTAAGCCATCTACTTAGCATTGATTTGAAACTAAATCATGTGTTTCGCTTGGATTTGAAGCTAACTCGTTTGTTTCGCCTGCATTTGAAGCTATATCATTTAGTCGCAAGTATGTGAAGCTAAATAATCTGTTTCGCATGAATCTTAAGCTAAATCATGTGTTTCGCATGGAATTGAAGCTACCTGGTTTGTTTCGCCTGCATTTGAAGCTATATCATTTAGTCGCAAGTATGTGAAGCTAAATAATCTGTTTCGCATGAATCTTAAGCTAAATCATGTTTTTCGCATGGAATTGAAGCTACCTGGTTTGTTTCGCCTGCATTTGCAGCTATATCATTTACGTCGCAAGTATTTAAAGCTAAATCATATGTTCCGCATGGATTTGAAGTTAAGCCATCTACTTAGCATTGATTTGAAACTAAATCATGTGTTTCGCTTGGATTTGAAGCTAACTCGTTTGTTTCGCCTGCATTTGAAGCTATATCAATTATATAACAAGTATTTGAAGCTAAGTTATTTGTGTCGCATGGCTTTGAAGATAAACCTTCTACTTTGCATTAATTTGAAGGTAAATCATGTGTTTCGTATGGATTCGAAGCTAACTCGTTTGTTTCGCCTGCATTTGAAGCTATATCATTTAATCGCTGGTATTTGAAGCTAGTTCACTTGTATCGCAAGTATTTGAAGAAAAATCATTTGTTTCGCATGGATTTGAAGCTACCTCGTTTGTTTCGCCTGCAGTTGAATCTATATCACTTATATCGCAAGTATTTGAAGGTAAATCATTTGTTCCGCATGGATTTGAAGCTACGCCTTCTACTTTGCATTGAGTTTTAGCTAAATCATGTGTTTCGCATGGATTTGATGTTAACTCGTTTGTTTCGCATGAATTTGAAGCTGTATCACTTATATTCGCAAGTATTTGAAGCTAAGTCATTTTTTTCGCATGGATATGAAGCTAAGCCACCTACTACGCATTGATTTGAAGCTAAATCATGTGTCTCGCTTGGTTTTAAAGCTAACTCGTTTGATTCGCATGCGGTTGAAGCTAAATCATGTTTATCACAAGCATATGAAGCTAAACCATTTGTTTCGCAAGAATATGAAGCTAAACCATGTGTTTGGCTTGGATTTGAAGCTAAATCATGTGTTTTCCATGGATTTGAAACTAACTCGTTTGTTTCGACTGCATTTGAAGCTAAATCATGTTTATCACAAGTATCTGAATCTAAACCACTTGTTTCGCAAGCATATGAAGCTAAACCACGTGTTTCGCATGAATTTGAAGCTAAATCATGTGTTTCGCATAGACTTGAAGCTAACTCGTTTGTTTCGCCTGCATTTGAAGCTATATCACTTCTATCGCAGGTATTTGAAGCTAAATCATTCGTATGGCATCGATTTGAAGCTAAGCCTTCTACTTCGCATTGAATTGAAGCTAAATCGCGTGTTTCTCTTGGATTGTAAACTAACTCATTTGTTTCGCCTGCATTTGAAGCTATATCAATTATATAACAAGTATTTGAAGCTAAGTCATTTGTGTCGCATGGCTTTGAAGATAAACCTTCTACTTTGCATTAATTTGAAGGTAAATCATGTGTTTCGTATGGATTTGAAGCTAACTCGTTTGTTTCGATTGCATTTGAAGCTATATCATTTAATCGCAAGTATGTGAAGCTAAATAATCTGTTTCGCATGAATCTTAAGCTAAATCATGTGTTTCGCATGGAATTGAAGCTACCTGGTTTGTTTCGCCTGCATTTGAAGCTAGTTCACTTGTATTGCAAGTATTTGAAGAAAAATCATTTGTTTCGCATGGATTTGAAGCTACCTCGTTTGTTTCGCATGCGGTTGAAGCTAAATCATGTTTATCACAAGTATATGAAGCTAAACCATTTGTTTCGCAAGAATATGAAGCTAAACCATGTGTTTCGCTTGGATTTGAAGCTAAATCATGTGTTTCCCATGGATTTGTAACTAACTCGTTTGTTTCGCCTGCATTTGAAGCTAAATCATGTTTATCACAAGTATCTGAATCTAAACCATTTGTTTCGCAAGAATATGAAGCTAAACCACGTGTTTCGCATGAATTTGAAGCTAAATCATGTCTTTCGCATAGACTTGAAGCTAACTCGTTTGTTTCGACTGCATTTGATGCTATATCACTTCTATCGCAGGTATTTGAAGCTAAATCATTCATATGGCATCGATTTGAAGCTACGCCTTCTACTTAGCATTGAGTTTTAGCTAAATCATGTGTGTCGCATGGATTTGATGCTAACTCGTTTGTTTCGCATGGCATTTGAAGCTGTATCACTTATATTCGCAAGTATTTGAAGCTAAATCATTTGTTTCGCATGGATTTGGAGCTACGCCTTTTACTTCGCATTTATTTTTAGCTAAATCATGTGTTTCGCTTGGTTTTAAAGCTAACCCGTTTGTTTCGCATGCGGTTGAAGCTAAATCATGTTTATCACAAGTATATGAAGCTAAACCATTTGTTTCGCAAGCATATGAAGCTAAACCATGTGCTTCGCATTGATTGATTTGATCTACATTTGAAGGTATATCGTTTATATCGCAAGTATTTGAAGCGAAATCATTTGTTTCGTATGAATTCTAAGCTAAATCATGTGTTTAGCATGGAATTGAAGCTACCTGGTTTGTTTCGCCTGCATTTGAAGCTATATCATTTACGTCGCAAGTATTTGAAGCTAAATCATTTGTTTCGCATGGATTTGAAGTTAAGCCATCTACTTCGCATTGATTTGAAACTAAATCATGTGTTTCGCTTGGATTTGAAGCTAACTCGTTTGTTTCGCCTGCATTTGAAGCTATATCAATTATATAACAAGTATTTGAAGCTAAATCATTTGTGTCGCATGGCTTTGAAGATAAACCTTCTACTTTGCATTAATTTGAAGGTAAATCATGTGTTTCGTATGGATTTGAAGATAACTCGTTTGTTTCGACTGCATTTGAAGCTAAATCATGTTTATCACAAGTATCTGAATCCAAACCATTTGTTTCGCAAGAATATGAAGCTAATCCATGTGTTTCGCTTGGATTTGAAGCTAAATCATGTGTTTCGCATGGATTTGAAACTAACTCGTTTGTTTCGCCTGCATTTGAAGCTAAATCATGCTTATCACAAGTATCTGAATCTAAACCATTTGTTTCGCACGAATATGAAGCTAAACCATGTGTTTCGCATGGATTTGAAGCTAAATCATGTGTTTCGCATGGATTTGAAACTAACTCGTTGTTTCGCCTGTATTTGAAGCTAAATCGTTTTTATCACAAGTATCTGAATCTAAACCATTTGTTTCGCAAGAATATGAAGCTAAACCACGTGTTTCGCATGAATTTGACGCTAAATCATGTCTTTCGCATAGACTTGAAGCTAACTCGTTTGTTTCGCCTGCATTTGAAGCTATATCAATTATATAACAAGTATTTGAAGCTAAGTCATTTGTGTCGCATGGCTTTGAAGATAAACCTTGTACTTTGCATTAATTTGAAGGTAAATCATGTGTTTCGAATGGATTTGAAGCTAACTCGTTTGTTTCGCCTGCAGTTGAAGCTAAATTATGTGTATCACAAGTATCTGAAGCTAAACCACTTGTTTCGCAAGCATATGAAGCTAAACCATGTGCTTCGCATTGATTTGAAACTAAATCGTGTGTTCCGCATGGATTTGAAGCTAACTCGTTTGCTTTGCCTGCATTTGAAGGTATATCGTTTATATCGCAAGTATTTGAAGCTAAATCATTTGTTTCGTATGAATTTTAAGCTAAATCATGTGTTTCGCATGCAATTGAAGCTACCTGGTTTGTTTCGCCTGCATTTGCAGCTATATCATTTACGTCGCAAGTATTTGAAGCTAAATCATATGTTCCGCATGGATTTGAAGTTAAGCCATCTACTTCGCATTGATTTGAAACTAAATCATGTGTTTCGCTTGGATTTGAAGCTAACTCGTTTGTTTCGCCTGCTTTTGAAGCTATATCAATTATATAACAAGTATTTGAAGCTAAATCATTTGTTTCGCAAGTATTTGAAGAAATACCATTTGTTTCGCATGGATTTGAAGCTACTTCGTTTCTTTCGCCTGCAGTTGAACCTATATCACTTATATCGCAAGTATTTGAAGCTAAATCATCTGTTCCGCATGCATTTGAAGCTACGCCTTTTACTTCGCATTTATTTTTAGCTAAATCATGTGTTTCGCATGAATTTGATGCTATCTCGTTTGTTTCGCATGCATTTGAAGCTTATCACTTATATTCGCAAGTATTTGAAGCTAAGTCATTTGTTTCGCATGGATAAGAAGCTAAGCCATCTACTTCGCATTGCTTTGAAGCTAAATCATGTGTCTCGCTTGGTTTTAAAGCTAACCCGTTTGTTTCGCATGCGGTTGAAGCTAAATCATGTTTATCACAAGTATATGAAGCTAGACCATTTGTTTCGCAAGAATATGAAGCTAAACCATGTGTTTCGCTTGGATTTGAAGTTAAATCATGTGTTTCGTATGGATTTGATGCTAACTCGTTTGTTTCGCATGCAGTTGAAGCTAAATCATGTTTATCACAAGTATCTGAAGCTAATCCACTTGTTTCGCAAGCATATGAAGCTAAACCATGTGCTTCGCATTGATTGATTTGATCTACATTTGAAGGTATATCGTTTATATCGCAAGTATTTGAAGCTAAATCATTTGTTTCGTATGAATTCTAAGCTAAATCATGTGTTTAGCATGGAATTGAAGCTACCTGGTTTGTTTCGCCTGCATTTGAAGCTATATCATTTACGTCGCAAGTATTTGAAGCTAAATCATTTGTTTCGCATGGATTTGAAGTTAAGCCATCTACTTCGCATTGATTTGAAACTAAATCATGTGTTTCGCTTGGATTTGAAGCTAACTCGTTTGTTTCGCCTGCATTTGAAGCTATATCAATTATATAACAAGTTTTTGAAGCTAAATCATTTGTGTCGCATGGCTTTGAAGATAAACCTTCTACTTTGCATTAATTTGAAGGTAAATCATGTGTTTCGTATGGATTTGAAGATAACTCGTTTGTTTCGACTGCATTTGAAGCTAAATCATGTTTATCACAAGTATCTGAATCTAAACCATTTGTTTCGCAAGAATATGAAGCTAATCCATGTGTTTCGCTTGGATTTGAAGCTAAATCATGTGTTTCGCATGGATTTGAAACTAACTCGTTTGTTTCGCCTGCATTTGAAGCTAAATCATGTTTATCACAAGTATCTGAATCTAAACCATTTGTTTCGCAAGAATATGAAGCTAAACCATGTGTTTCGCTTGGATTTGAAGCTAAATCATGTGTTTCGCATGGATTTGAAACTAACTCGTTGTTTCGCCTGTATTTGAAGCTAAATCATGTTTATCACAAGTATCTGAATCTAAACCATTTGTTTCGCAAGAATATGAAGCTAAACCACGTGTTTCGCATGAATTTGACGCTAAATCATGTCTTTCGCATAGACTTGAAGCTAACTCGTTTGTTTCGCCTGCATTTGAAGCTATATAACTTCTATCGCAGGTATTTGAAGCTAAATCATTCGTATGGCATCGATTTGAAGCTAAGCCTTCTACTTCGCATTGATTTGAAGCTAAATCGTGTGTTTCTCTTGGATTGTAAACTAACTCGTTTGTTTCGCATGCAGTTGAAGCTAAATCATGTTTATCACAAGTATCTGAAGCTAATCCACTTGTTTCGCAAGCATATGAAGCTAAACCATGTGCTTCGCATTGATTTGAAGCTAAATCATGTGTTCCGCATGGATTTGAAGCTAATTCGTTTGTTTTGCCTACATTTGAAGGTATATCGTTTATATCGCAAGTATTTGAAGCTAAATCATTTGTTTCGTATGAATTCTAAGCTAAATCATGTGTTTCGCATGGAATTGAAGCTACTTGGTTTGTTTCGCCTGCATTTGAAGCTATACCATTTACGTCGCAAGTATTTGAAGCTAAATCATTTGTTTCGCATGGATTTGAAGTTAAGCCATCTACTTCGCATTGATTTGAAACTAAATCATGTGTTTCGCTTGGTTTTAATGCTAACTCGTTTGTTTCGCATGCGGTTGAAGCTAAATCATGTTTATCACAAGTATATGAAGCTAAACCATTTGTTTCGCAAGAATATGAAGCTAAACCTTGTGTTTCGCTTGAATTTGAAGCTAAATCATGTAATTCGCATGGATTTGAAACTAACTCGTTTGTTTCGCCTGCATTTGAAGCTAAATCATGTTTATCACAAGTATCTGAATCTAAACCATTTGTTTCGCAAAAATATGAAGCTAAACCATGTGTTTCGCTTGGATTTGAAGCTAAATCACGTGTTTCGCATGGATTTGAAACTAACTCGTTTGTTTTGACTGCAGTTGAAGCTAAATCCTGTTTATCACAAGTATCTGAAGCTAAACCACTTGTTTCGCAAGTATATGAAGCTAAACCATGTGCTTCGCATTGATTTGAAGCTAAATCTTGTGTTCCGCATGGATCTGAAGCTAACTCGTTTGTTTTGCCTGCATTTGATGTTATATCATTTATAACGCAAGTATTTGAAGCTAAATCATTTGTTTCGCAAGTATTTGTAGAAATATCATTTGTTTCGCATGGATTTGAAGCTACCTCGTTTGTTTCGCCTGCAGTTGAACCTATATCACTTATATCGCAAGTATGTGAAGCTAAATCATTTGTTCCGCATGGATTTGAAGCTACGCCTTCTACTTCGCATTGATTTTTAGCTAAATCATGTGTTTCGCATGGATTTGATGCTAACTCGTTTGTTTCGACTGCATTTGAAGCTATATCATTTAATCGCAAGTATTTGAAGCTAAATCATTTGTTCCGCATGGATTTGAGGCTACGCCTTCTACTTCGCATTGATTTTTAGCTAAATCATGTGTTTCGCATGGATTTGATGCTAACTCGTTTGTTTCGCATGCATTTCAAGCAGTATCACTTACATTCGCAAGTATTTGAAGCTAAGTCATTTGTTTCGCATGGATATGAAGCTAAGCCACCTACTTCGCATTGATTTGAAGCTAAATCATGTGTCTCGCTTGGTTTTAAAGCTAACTCGTTTGTTTCGCATGCGGTTGATGGTAAATCATGTTTATCACAAGTATATGAAGCTAAACCATTTGTTTCGCAAGAATATGAAGCTAAACCATGTGTTTCGCTTGGATTTGAAGCTAAATCATGTGTTTCGCATGGATTTGAAACTAACTCGTTTGTTTCGCCTGCATTTGAAGCTATATCACTTCTATCGCAGGTATTTGAAGCTAAATCATTCGTATGGCATCGATTTGAAGCTAAGCCTTCTACTTCGCATTGAATTGAAGCTAAATCGCGTGTTTCTCTTGGATTGTAAACTAACTCGTTCGTTTCGCATGCAGTTGAAGCTAAATCATGTTTATCACAAGTATCTGAAGCTAATCCACTTGTTTCGCAAGCATATGAAGCTAAACCATGTGCTTCGCATTGATTTGAAGCTAAATCATGTGTTCCGCATGGATTTGAAGCTAAGTCGTTTGTTTTGCCTACATTTGAAGGTATATCGTTTATATCGCAAGTTTTTGAAGCTAAATCATTTGTTTCGTATGAATTCTAAGCTAAATCATGTGTTTCGCATGGAATTGAAGCTACTTGGTTTGTTTCGCCTGCATTTGAAGCTATACCATTTACGTCGCAAGTATTTGAAGCTAAATCATTTGTTTCGCATGGATTTGAAGTTAAGCCATCTGCTTCGCATTGATTTGAAACTAAATCATGTGTTTCGCTTGGACATGAAGCTAACACGTTTGATTCGCCTGCATTTGAAGCTATATCAATTATATAACAAGTATTTGAAGCTAAGTCATTTGTGTCGCATGACTTTGAAGATAAACCTTCTACTTGGCATTAATTTGAAGGTAAATCATGTGTTTCGTATGGATTTGAAGCTAACTCGTTTGTTTCGCCTGCATTTGAAGCTATATCATTTAATCGCAAGTATGTGAAGCTAAATAATCTGTTTCGCATGAATCTTAAGCTAAATCATGTATTTCGCATGGATTTGAAACTAACTCGTTTGTTTCGCCTGCATTTGAAGCTAAATCCATGCGAAACAAATGATTTAGCTTCAAATACTTGCGACATAAATGAAATAGCTTCAACTGCAGGCAAAACACACGAGTTAGCATCAAATCCATGCGAAACACATAACTTAGCTACAAATCAATGCGAAGTAAAAGGCTTAGCTTCAAATCCATGCGAAAGCCATGATTTAGCTTCAAATCCATGCGAAACAAATGATGTAGCATCAGATACTTGCGATATAAGTGATATAGATTCAAATGCAGGAGAAACAAACGAGTTATATTCAAATCCACGCGAAACAAATGATTTAGCTTCACATACTTGCGATATAAGTGATATAACTGAAAATGCAGGCAAATCAAACGAGTTAGCATCAAATCCATGCGGAACACATGACTTAGCTTCAAATCAATGCGAAGCACATGGTATAGCTTCATATTCTTGCGAAACAAATGATTTAGCTTCAAATACTTGCGATATAATTGATAAAGCTTCAAATGCAGGCGAAACAAACGAGTTAGCTACAAATCCAAGCGAAACACATGATGTAGTTTCAAATCAATGCGAAGTAGAAGGCATAGCTTCAAATACATGCAACACAAATGATTTAGCTTCAACTACTTGCGATAGAAGTGATATAGCTTCAATGCAGGCGAAACAAACGAGTTAGCTTCAAATCCATGCGACACAAATGATTTAGCTTCAAATACTTGCGATATAATTGATAAAGCTTCAAATGCAGGCGAAATAAACGAGTTAGCTTCAAATCCATGCGAAACACTCGATTTAGTTTCAAATCAATGCGAAGTAGAAGGCTTAGCTTCAAATCCATGCGAAACAAATGATTTAGCTTCACATACTTGCGATATAATCGATAAAGCTTCAAATGCAGGCGAAACAAACGAGTTAGCTTCAAATCCAAGCGAAACACATGAGTTAGTTTCAAATCAATGCGAAGTCGAAGGCTTATCCTCAAAGCCATGCGACACAAATGATTTAGCTTCAAATACTTGCGATAGAAGTGATATAGCTTCAATGCAGGCGAAACAGACCAGGTAGCTTCATATCCACGCGATACACATGACTTAGCTTAAAATTCATGCGAAACAAATGATTTAGCTACAAATACTTGCGATATAAGTGATATGACTGAAAATGCAGGCAAACCAAACGAGTTAGCTTCATATCCATGCGGAACACATGACTTAGCTTCAAATCCATGCGAAAAAATAGATTTAGCTTCACATACTTGCGATATAAATGATATAGCTTCAAATGCAGGCGAAAAAAACGAGTTAGCTTCAAATCCAAGCGAAACACATGATTTACCTTCAAATTAATGCAAAGTAGAAGGCTTAATTTCAAAGCCATTCGACACAAATGATATAGATTCAAATACTTGCGATATAATTGATATAGCTTCAAATGCAGGCGAAACAAACGAGTTTGCTAAAAATCTATGCGAAACACTTGATTTAGCTTCAAATTCATGCGAAACACATGGTTTAGCTTCATATTCTTGCGAAGCGAATGGTTCAGATTCAGATACTTGTGATAAACAAGATTTAGCTTCAAATGCAGGCGAAACAAACGAGTTAGTTTCAAATCCATGCGAAACACATAATTTAGCTACAAATCAATGAGAAGTAGGTGGCTTAGCTTCAAATCCATGCGAAACACATGATTTAGCTTCAAATCAATGCGAGGTAGAAGGCTTAGCTTCAAATCCAAGCGAAACACAGATTTAGCTTCAGATACTTGCGATATAAGTGATATAGCTTAAAATAAAGACGAAAGAAACGAATTAGCTTCAAATACAGGCGAAACACATGATTTAGCTGCAAATAAATGCGATGTAGAAGGTTTGGCTTCAAATCCATGCGATGCCCAAGATTTTATAGCAAATCAATGCGATGTAGAAGGTTTAGCTTCAAATCCATGCGATACAAATGATTTACCTGCGAATACTTGCGATATAAGTGATATAGATGCAACTGCATGCGAAGCAAACGAGTTAGCTTCAAATCCATGCGAAGCACATGATTTAGCATCAGATCAATGGGATGTAGAAGGTTTAGCATGAAATCCATACGAAACAAATGATTTAGCTTCAAACGCATGTGTTATAAGTGATAAAACTTCAAATGCAGACGAATCAAACGAGTTAGATTCAAATCCATGCAAAACACATGATTAAACTTCAAATCAATGCTGTGTAGAAGGTTTAGCTTCAAATCCATGCGACGCATATGATTTAGCTTCAGATACTTGCGATATAAGTGATATAGCTTCAAATGCAGACGAAACAAACGAGTTAGCTTCAAATCCAAGCGAAGCACATGATTTAGCTCCAACTCAATGCGAAGTGGAAGGCTTGGCTTCAAATCCAGGCGAATCAAATGATTTAGCTTCAAATACTTGCGACATAAATGAAATAGCTTCAACTACAGGCAAAACACCCGAGTTAGCATCAAATCCATGCGAAACACATAATTTAGCTACAAATCAATGCGAAGTAAAAGGCTTAGGTTCAAATCAATGCGAAAGCCATGATTTAGCTTCAAACGCATGTGTTATAAGTGATATAACTACAAATGCAGTCGAATCAAACGAGTTATCTTCACATCCATGCAAAACACATGATTAAGCTTCAAATCAATGCTATATAGAAGGTTTAGTTTCAAATCCATGCGACACAAATGATTTAGCTTCAGATACTTGCGATATAAGTGATATAGCTTCAAATGCAGACGAAACAAACCAGTTAGCTTCATATCCAAGCAAACACATGATTTAGCTTTAAATCAATGCGATGTAGCAGGATTAGCTTCAAATCCATGGGACACACAAGATTTAGCTTCAAATCAATGTGATGTAGAAGGTTTAGCTTCAAATCAAAGTGAAACACATGATTTAGATTCAAATCAATGCGATGTAGGAGGTTTAGTTTCAAATCCATGCGACACAAGTGATTTAGCTTCAGATACTTGCGATATAAGTGATATAGCTTCAAATGCAGACGAAACAAACGAGTTAGCTTCATATCCAAGCAAACACATGATTTTGGTTTAAATCAATGCGATGTAGCAGGATTAGGTTCAAATCCATGGGACACACAAGATTTAGCTTCAAATCAATGCGATGTAGAAGGTTTAGCTTCAAATCAATGCGATGTAGAAGGTTTAGCTTCAAATCAAAGCGAAACACATGATTTAGCTTCAAACACTTGGGATATAAGTGATATAGCTTCAAATGCAGACGAATCAAACGAGTTAGCTTCAAATCCAAGCGAAACAGATGATTTAGCTTCAAATCAATGCGAAGTAGAAGTCTTAGCTTCATATCAATGCGAAGTAGAAGCCTTAGCTTCAAATCCATGCGACCAAACGGTTTAGCTTCAAATATTTGTGATAGACATCATTTAGCTTCAACTGCATGAGGAACAAACGAGTGAGCATCAACTCCATGTGAAACACATGATTTAGCTTCAAATAAATGCGAAGTAGAAGACTTAGTTTCAAATCCATGCAGAACGAATGATTTAGCTACAAATACTTGCCAATAGAAGTGATCTGGCTTCAAATGCAGGAGAAACGAACGAGTTATGATCAAATCCATGCGAAACACATGATTTACCTTCAAATCAATGCGAAGTAGCAGGGTTAGCTTCAAATGCATTCGTCACTAATTATTTAGCTTCAGATACTTGCGATATAAGGATATAGCTTCAAATGCTGGCGAAACAAACGAGTTAACTTCAAATCCAAGCGGATCACATAATTTAGCTTCAAATCAATGCGAAGTAGAAGGCTTACATTCAAATCCATGAGGAACTAATGATTTAGCTTCAATTACTTGCGATATAAGTGATATAGATTCAAATACAGGCGAAACAAACGAGTTAGCTTCAAATCCATGCGATACACATGATGTAGCTGCAAATCAATACGATGTAGATGGCATAGCTTCAAATCCAAGCGAAACACATGACTTAGCTTCAAATCAAAGCGATGTAGAAGGCTTAGCATCAAATCCGTGCGAAGCACACGATTTAGCTGCAAATCAATGCGACGTAGAAGCTTTGGAATCAAATCCATGCGAAACAAATGATTTAGCTTCAAATCAATGCGAAGTAGAAGGCTTAGCTTCAAATCCATGCGGAACAAATGATATAGCTTCAGATACTTGCGATATAAGGGATATAGCTTCAATTGCAAGCGAAACGAACGAGTTAGCTTCAAATCTATGCGAAACACTTGATTTAGCTTCAAATTCATGCGAAACACATGATTTAGCTTCATATTATTGCGAAACAAATGGTTTAGATTCAGATACTTGTGATAAACAAGATTTAGCTTCACATGCAGGCGAAACAAACGAGTTAGTTTCAGATCCATGCGAAACACATGATTTAGCTTCAAATCCAAGCGAAACACATGGTTTAGCTTCATACACTTGTGATAAACATGATTTAGCTTCAACCGCATGCGAAACAAACGAGTTAGCTTTAAAACCAAGGGAAACACATGATTTAGCTCCAAATCAATGCGATGGAGAAGGTTTAGATTCAAATCCATGCGAAACAAATCATTTAGCTTCAAATATATGCTATATATGTGATATAGATACAAATGCAGACGAAACAAACGAGTTAGCATCATATCCATGCGATACACAAGCTTTAGATTCAATCCAATGTGATGTAGAAGGTTTAGCTTCAAATCCATGCGAAACAAATGATTTAACTACATATACTTGCGATATAAGTGATATAGCATCGAATGCAGGCGAAACAAATGTGTTAGCATCAAATCCATGCGAAGCACACGATTTAGCTGCAAATCAATGCGACGTAGAAGGTTTCGCTTCAAATCCATGCGAAACAAATGATTTAGCTTCAAATCAATGCGAAGTAGAAGGCTTAGCTTCAAATCCATGCGGAACAAATGATTTAACTTTAGATACTTGCGATATAAGGGATATAGCTTCAATTGCAGGCGAAACGAACGAGTTAGCTCCAAAACCATGCGAAACACATGATTTAGCTTCAAATCAATGCGAAGTAGAAGGCTTATCTTCAAATACATGTGAAACAAATGGTTTAGCTTCAAATACTTGTGAAAGACATGATATACCTTCAACTGCATGCGAAACACTTAATTTAGCATTAAATTCATGCGAAACACATGGTTTAGCTTCATATTCTTGCGAAACAAATGGTTTAGATTCAGATACTTGTGATAAACAAGATTTAGCTTCAAATGCAGGCGAAACAAACGAGTTAGTTTCAAATCCATGCGAAACACATGATTTAGCTTCAAATCCAAGCGAGACACATGGTTTAGCTTCATATTCTTGGGAAACAAATGGTTTAGCTTCATATACTTGTGATAAACGTGATTTAGCTTCAACCGCATGCGAAACAAACGAGTTAGATTTAAAACCAAGCGAAACACATGATTTAGCTTCAAATCAATGCGAAGTAGAAGGCTTAGTTTCATATCCATGCGAATCAAATGGTTTAGCTTCAAATACTTGTGATATACATGAACCAGCTTCAACTGCTTGCGAAAGAAACGAGTTAGCTTCCAATCCAAGCGAAACACATGATTTAGCTTCAAATCAATGCGAAGTAGAAGGCTTAGCGTCAAATCCATGCGACACGAATGATTTAGCTTCGGATACTTGCGATATAATTGATTTAGCTTCAAATGCAGGCGAAACAAACGAGTTAGCTTCAAATCGAAGCGAAACAGATGATTTAGTTTCAAATCAATGCGAAGTGGAAGGTTTGGCTTCAAATCCATGTGAAACAAATGGTTTGACTTCAAATACTTGTGATATACATGAACCAGCTTCAACTGCTTGCGAAAGAAACGAGTTAGCTTCCAATCCAAGCGAAACACATGATTTAGCTTCAAATCAATGCGAAGTAGAAGGCTTAGCGTCAAATCCATGCGAAACAACTGGTTTGGCTTCAAATACGTGCGGTACATATGAAATAGATTCAGATGCAGGCGAAACAAGCGAGTTAAATTCAAATCCATGCGAAACATATCACAAAGCTTCAAATCGATGCGAAGTAGTATGATTAGCTTCAAATATATGCGACACAAATGATTTAGCTTCAAATTGTTGTGATATAAATGATATATCTTCAAATGCAGGCGAAACAAACGAGACAGCTTCAAATCCAAGCGAAGCACATGATTTAGCTTCAACTCAATGCGAAGTGGAAGGCTTGGCTTCAAATCCAGGCGAATCAAATGAGTTAGCTTCAAATCCATGCGAAACACATGATATAGCTTCAAATCAATGCGAAGGAGAAGGCTTAGCTTCAAATCAAGGAGAAACAACTGATTTGGCTTCAAATACTTGCGAATATAAGTGATGTAACTTCAAATGGAGGCGTAACAAGCGAGTTAAATTCAAATCCATGCGAAACACAGGACTAAGCTTCAAATCGATGCGAAGTAGTATGATTAGCTTCAAATCTATGCGACACAAATGATTTAGCTTCAAATAGTTGTGATATAAATGATATATCTTCAAATGGAGGCGAAACGAACGAGTTGGCGTCAAATCCATGCGAAATACATGACTTAGCTTCAAATCAATGCGAAGTAGAAGGCTTTGCTTCAAATCCAAGCGAAACACATGATTTAGATTGAAATCAATGCGAAGTAGAAAGCTTAGCTTAAAATCCATGCGAATCAAATGATTTAGCTTCAAATACTTGTGATATACATGATATAGCTTCAAAAGCAGGCGAAACAAGCGAGATAGCTTCAAATCCAAGTGAAACACATGATTTATCGTCAGATCAATGCGAAGTAAAAGCCTTAGCTTCAAATACGTGCGAAGCGAATGATTTAGCTTCAAATACACGCGGTATAAATGAAATAGCTAAAAATGCATGCGAAACAAACGAGTTAGCTTCAAATCCATGCGAAACACATGATTTAGCTGCTAATCAATGCGATGTAGAAGGTTTAGCTTCAAATCCATGCGAAACAAATAATTTAGCTTCAGATACTTGCGATATAAGTGATACAGCTTCAAATGCAGGGGAAACAAACGAGTTAGCTTCAAATCCATGCGAAACGTATGATTTAGCTGCAAATCAATGCGACGTAGATGGTTTAGCTTCATATCCATGCGAAACAAATGATTTAGCATCAGATATTTGCGATATAAGTGATATAGCTTCAAGTGCAGAGGAATGTAACGAGTTAACTTCAAAATCCATGCGATACACATGAATTATCTTCAAATCAATGCGAAGTAGAAGGCTAAGCTTCAAATCCATGCGAAACACATGATTTAGCTTGTAATCAATACAAAGTAGAAGGCTTAGCTTCAAATCCATGCGAAACCAATGATTTATATTCAAATACTTGCGGTATAAATGAAACAGCTTCAAATGCAGGCGGATCAAACGAGGTAGCTTCAAATCCAAGCGAAACACATGATTTAGCTTCAAGTCAATGCGAAGTAGAAGGCTTAGCTTCAAATCCATTCGGAACACATGAATTTGCTAAAAAATCATTGCGAAACACATGGTTTAGCTTCATATACTTGCGAAACAAGTGGTTCAACTTCAGATACTTGTGATAAACATGATTTAGCTTCAACAGCATGCGAAACAATCGAGTTAGCTTCAAATCCATGCGAAACACATGATTTTGCTACAAATCAATGCTAAGTAGAAGGCTTAGCTTCTAAGCCATGCGGCGCAAATGATTTAGCATCAGATACTTGCGATATAAGTGATATAGCTTCAAATGCAGGCGAAACAAACGAGTTAGCTTCAAATCTGTGCGAAAGACATGATTTAGCTTCATATTCTTGTGAAACAAATGGTTTAGCTTCATATTCATGCGAAACAAATGGTTTAGATTCAGATACTTGTGATAAACATGATTTAGCTTCAAATGCAGGCGAAACAAATGGTTTAGCTTCTTATACTTGCGATATAAATGAAATAGCTTCAAATGCAGGCAAAACAATCGAGTTAGCTTCAAATCCAAGCGAAACACATGATTTAGTTTCAAATAAATGCGAAGCAGAAGGCGTAGCTTCAAATCAATGCGACACAAATGATTTAGCTTCAAATACTTGCGATATAAATGATATAGCTTCAAATGCAGGCGAAACAAACGAGTTAGCTTCAAATCCAAGCGAAACACATGATGTAGCTTCAAATGCATGCGAAACAAACGAATTGGCTTCAAATCCAAGCGAAACACATAATTTCGCATCAAATCAATGCGAAGTAGAAGGCTTAGCTTCAAATACATGCCATCAAATGATTTAGCTTCAAATACTTGCGATATAAATGAAATAGCTTCAACTACAGGCAAAACACCCGAGTTAGCATCAAATCCATGCGAAACACATAATTTAGCTACAAATCAATGCGAAGTAAAAGGCTTAGGTTCAAATCCATGCGAAAGCCATGATTTAGCTTCAAACACTTGGGATATAAGTGATATAGCTTCAAATGCAGACGAATCAAACGAGTTAGCTTCAAATCCAAGCGAAACAGATGATTTAGCTTCAAATCAATGGGAAGTAGAAGTCTTAGCTTCAAATCAATGCGAAGTAGAAGCCTTAGCTTCAAATCCATGCGACCAAACGGTTTAGCTTCAAATATTTGTGATAGACATCATTTAGCTTCAACTGCATGAGGAACAAACGAGTGAGCATCAACTCCATGTGAAACACATGATTTAGCTTCAAATAAATGCGAAGTAGAAGACTTAGCTTCAAATCCATGCGAAACAAATGATTTAGCTTCAAATAGTTGTGATATAAATGATATATCTTCAAATGCAGGCGAAACAAACGAGACAGCTTCAAATCCAAGCGAAGCACATGATTTAGCTCCAACTCAATGCGAAGTGGAAGGCTTGGCTTCAAATCCAGGCGAATCAAATGATTTAGCTTCAAATACTTGCGACATAAATGAAATAGCTTCAACTACAGGCAAAACACCCGAGTTAGCATCAAATCCATGCGAAACACATAATTTAGCTACAAATCAATGCGAAGTAAAAGGCTTAGGTTCAAATCCATGCGAAAGCCACGATTTAGCTTCAAATCCATGCGAAACAAATGATGTAGCATCAGATACTTGCGATATAAGTGATATAGCTTCAAATGCAGTCGATACAAACGAGTTAGGTTCAAATCCAAGCAAAACACATGGTTTAGTTTCAAATCAATGCGAAGTAGAAGGCTTATCCTCAAAGCCATGCAACACAAATGATTTGGCTTCAAATAATTGCGATATATATGATATAGCTTCAAATGCAGGCGAAACAAACGAGTTAGCTTCAAATCCATGCGAAACAAATGATTTAGCTTCAAATACTTGCGATATAATTGATAAAGTTTCAAATGCAGGCGAAACAAACGAGTTAGCATCAAATCCAAGCGAAACACATGATTTAGTTTCAAATCAATGCGAAGTAGAAGGCTTAGCTTTAAATCCATGCGAAACAAATGATTTAGCTTCACATACTTGTGATGTACATGATTTAGCTTCAACTGCATGCGAAACAAACGAGTTAGCTTCAAATCCAAGCGATACACGTGATTTAGCTTCAAATCAATGCGAAGTAGAAAGCTTAGCTTCAAATCCATGCGAATCAAATGATTTAGCTGCACATCAATGCGATGTACAAGGTTTAGCTTCAAATCCATGCGACACACATGATTCATTTTCAAATCAATTCGAAGTACACGGCTTAGATTCAAATCCATGCGAAACAAATGGTTTAGCTTAAAATTCATGCGAAACAAATGATTTAGCTTCAAATACTTGTGATATAAATGATATAACGTCAAATGCAGGCAAAACAAACTAGTTAGCTTCAAATCCATGCGGAACACATGATTTATCTTCAAATCAATGCGAAGCACATGGTTTAGCTTCAGATACTTGTGATAAACATGATTTAGCTTCAACTGCATGCGAAACAAACGAGTTAGTTTAAAATCCAAGAGCAATAAATGATTTAGCATCAAATCAATGCGAACTAGAAGGCTTAGCTTCAAATCCATGCGATACGAATGATTTAGATTCAAATACTTGCGATATAATTGATAAAGCTTCAAATGAAGGCGAAACAAACGAGTTAGCTTCAAATCCAAGCGAAACACATGATTTAGCTTCAAATCAATTGCGAAGTCGAAGGCTTAGATTCAAATCCAATCGAAACACATGTCGTTGCTTCATATCAATGCGAAGTAGAAGGCTTAGCGTCAAATCCATGCGAATCAAATCATTAAGCTTCAAATACTGATGATATACATGATTTAGCTTCAACTGCATGAGAAACAAACTAGTTAACTTCAAATCCATGCGAAACACATGATGTAGCTTCAAATCAATACGAAGTAGAAGGCTTGGCTTCAAATCCATGAGAAACTAATGATTTAGCTTCAGATACTGGCGATATATGTGATATAGCTTCATGTGCAGACGAAACAAACGAGTTAGCTTCATATCCAAGCGAAACACATGCTTTAGCTTCAAATCCATGCGAAACACATGATTTAGCTTCAAATCAATGCGAAGTAGAAGGTTTAGCTTCAAAGCCATGCGACACAAATGATTTAGCTTCAAATACTTGCGACATAATTGATATAGCTTCAAATGCAAGCGATACAAACGAGTTAGCTTCAAATCCAAGCGAAACACATGATTTAGCTTCAAATCAATGCGAAGTAGAAGGCTTAGCTTCAAGTCAATGCGCAACAAATGATTTAGCTTCAAATACTTGCGCTATAAATGATATAGCTTCAAATGCAGGCGAAATAAACGTTTTAGCTTCAAATCCAAGCGAAACACATGATTTAGCTTCAAATCAATGCGAAGTAGAAGGCTTAGCTTCAAATCAATGCGCAACAAATGATTTAGCTTCAAATACTTGCGAAACAATCGAATTGTTGTGAAAAGCTTCAAATCCATGCGAAACAAATGGCTTAGCTTCAAATCCAAGCGAGACACATGATTTAGTTTCAAATCATTGCGAAACAACTAATTTGGCTTCAAATACTTGCGATATAATCGATATAGCTTCAAATGCAGGCGATACAAACGAGTTAGCTTCAAATTCCATGCGATACACATGATTTAGCTTCCAGTCCATGCGAAGTAGAAGGCTTATTTTCAAATCCATGCGAAACAAATGAATTAGGTTCAGATACTTGCGATATAAGTGATATAGATTCAAATGCAGGCGAAACAAACGAGTTAGCTCCAAATCCATGCGAATCACATGATTTAGCTTCAAATCAATTCGAAGTAGAAGGATTAGCTTCATATCAATGCGACACAAATGATTTAGCTTCAAATACTTGCGATATAACTGTTATAGCTTCAAATGCAGACGAATCAAACGAGTTAGCATCAAAATCCATGCGACACAAATGATTTAGCTTCAAATACTTGCGATATAAATGATATAGCTTCAAATGCAGGCGCAACAAACGAGTTAGCATCTAATCCAAGCGAAACAAATGATTTAGCTTCAAATCAATGCGAAGTAGAAGTCTTAGCTTCAAATCCATGCGGAACAAATGATATAGCTTCAGATACTTGCGATATAAGTGATATAGCTTCAAATGCAGACGAAACAAACGAGTTAGCTTCAAATCCAAGCGAATCACGTGATTTAGCTTCAAATCAATGCGAAACAAATGATTTAGATTCGAACACTTGGGATATAAGTGATATAGCTTCAAATACAGACACAACAAACGAGATAGCTTCAAATCAGTCGGAAACAAGTGATACTTCTTCAAATACTTTCGATACAAGTGATATAGCTTCTAATGCTGGCGAAACAAACCAGTTAGCTTCAATTCCATGCGAAACAAATGATTTTTCTTCAAATGCATGCGGAAGACAAGATTTAGGTTCAAATTCATGCGAAACACATGATTTAGCTGCAAATCAATGCCAAGTAAAAGCCTTAGCTTCAAATACGTGCGAAACGAATGATTTAGCTTCAAATACACGCGGTATAAATGAAATAGCTTCAAATGCATGCGAAACAAACGAGTTAGCTTCAAATCCATGCGACACAAATGATTTTTCTACAAATACTAGCGATACAAGTGATATAGTTTCAAATGCATGCGAAACAAACGAGTCAGCTTCAAATCTGTGCGAAACACATGATTTAGCTTCAAATTCATGCGAAACACATGATTTAGTTTCAAATCAATGTGATGTAGAAGGCTTAGCTTCACATCCTTGCGAAACAAATGATTTAGCATCAGAGACTCGCGATATAAGTGACATAGCTTCCAATGCAGGGGAAACAAACGAGTTAGCTTCACATCCATGCAAAACAAATGATTAAGCTTCAAATCAGTGCTATGTAGAAGGCTTAGCTTCAAATCCATGCGAAACAAATGATTTAGTTTCAGATACTTGCGAATATAAGTGATATATCTTCAAATTGAGACGAAACAAACGAGTTAGCCTCAAATCCATGCAAAATACATGATTAAGCTTCAAATCAATACGATGTAGAAGGTTTAGCTTCAAATCCATGCGATGTAGAAGGTTTAGCTTGAAATCCATGCAAAACAAACGATTTAGCTTCAAATCAATGCGAAGTAGACGGATTAGCTTCTAATACATGCGACACAAATGACTTTGCTTCAAATCAATGCGATGTAGAAGGTTTAGATTCAAATCCATGCGATGTAGAAGGTTTAGCTTGAAATCCATGCGAATCAAACGATTCAGCTTCAAATCAATGCGAAGTAGACGGATTAGCTTCTAATACATGCGACACAAATGATTTTGCTTCAAATCAATGCGATGTAGAAGGTTTAGCTTCAAATCCACGCGAAACACATGATTTAGCTGCAAATCAATGCGAAGTAGAAGGTTTATCTTCAAATCCATGCGACACAAATGGTTTAGCTTCAGATACTTGCGATATAAGAGATATAGATTCAACTGCAGGCGAATCAAACGAGATACCTTCAAATCCATGCAAAACACATGATTAAGCTTCAAATCAATGCTATGTAGATGGTTTAGCTTCAAATCCATGCGACGCAAATGATTTAGCTTCACATACTTGCTATATAAGTGATATTGCTTCAAATGCAGACAAAACAAACGAGTTAGCTTCAAATCCAAGCGAAACACATGATTTAGCTTCAAATTAATGAGAAGTAGAAGGCTTTGCTTCCATTGCAAGCGAAACACATGATTTAGCTTCAAATCAATGCGATGTAGAAGGCTTAGCTTCCAATCCAAGCGAAACACATGATTTAGCTTCAAATCAATGCGATGTAGAAGGCTTAGCTTCAAATCCATGAGACACAAATTAATTACATAAAAAAAAGTGCGAATTAGACGGCTTTAATTCGAATCCATGCGAATCAAATGGTTTAGCTTAAAATACTCGCGATTTACATGATTTAGCTCCAGCTGCATGCGAAACAATCGATTTAGCATCAAATCCAAGCGAAACACATTATTTAGCATCAAATCAATGCGATGTAGAAGTTTTAGCTTCTAATCCATGCGAAACCAATGATTTAGATTCACATACTTGCGATATAAATGATATAGCTTCAAATGCATGCGAAACATACGAGTTACCTTCAAAGCCATGCGAAACACACGATTTAGCTTCAAATTCATGCGAAACAAATGGTTTGGCTTCATATTCTTGTGAAACAAAGGTTTAGCTTCAGATACTTGTGAATAAACATGATTTAGCTTCAACTCCATGCGAAACAAACTAGTTAGCTTCAAATCCAAGCGAAGCGAATGATTCAGCTTCAAATACTTGCCAATATAAGTGATATAGATTCAAATGGAGGCGAAACAAATGAGTTAGCTTCAAATCCATGCGAAACAAATGATTTAGCATCAAATCCATGCGAAACAAATGATTTAGCTTCACATACTTGCGATATAAATGATATAATCTCAAATGCAGGCGAAACAAACGAGTTAGCTTCAAAGCCGTGCGAAACACATGATTTAGCTTCAAATTCATGCGAAACAAATGGTTTAGCTTCATATTCTTGTGAAACAAATGGTTTAGATTCAGATACTTGTGATTAACATGATTTAGATTCAAATGCAGGCGAAACAAACGAGTTAGTTTCAAATCCATGCGAAACACATGATTTAGCTTCACATACTTGCGATATAAATGATTTAGCTTCAAATGCAGGCGAAACAAACGAGTTAGCTTCTAATCCAAGCGAAACACTTGATTTAGTTTCAAATCAATGTGATGTAGAAGGTTTAGCTTCAAATCCATGCGAATCAAATGATTTAGCTTCACTTACTAGCGATATAAATGATACAGCTTCAAATGCAGGCGAAACAAACGAGTTAGCTTCAAATCCATGCGAAAAACATGATTTAGCTTCAATTCCATGAGAAATTCATGATTTAGTTTCAAATCAATGCGAAGTAGAAGGCTTAGCTTCAAAACCGTGCGACGCAAATGGTTTAGCTTCAAGTACTTGTGATATTCATGATTTAGCTTCAACTGCATGCGAAACAATTGAGTTAGCTTCAAAGCTATGCGAAACACATGATTTAGCTTCAAATCCAAGCGAAGCGAATGATTTAGCTTCAAATACTTGCCAATATAAGTGATATAGATTCAAATTGAGGCGAAACAAATGAGTTAGCTTCAAATCCATGCGAAACACATGATTTAGCTTCAAATCCATGCGTAACACATGTTTTAGCTTCAAATCAGTGCGAAGCAGAATGCTTAGCATCAAATCCATGCGACACAAATGAATTAGCTTCAAATGCTTGCGAAATAAATGGTACTGATTCAAAAAAAGTCGAAACAAGCGAGATATCTTCAAATCCATGCAAAACAAACGAGTTAGCTTCAAATCCATGGGAAACACATGATTTAGCATCAAATCTATGCGATGTAGAAGGTTTAGCTTCACATCCATGCGAAACAAATAATTTAGCTTGAGATACTTGCGATGTAAGTGATACAGCTTTAAATGCAGGGGAAACAAACGAGTTAGCTTCAAATCCATGCAAACACATGATTAAGCTTCAAATTAATGAGAAGTAGAAGGCTCAGCTTCAAATACATCAGAAACAAATGATTTAGCATCAGATAATTGCGTTGTAAGTGATATGGCTTCAAATGCAGGCGAAACAAACGAGATAGCTTCAAATCCAAGCGAATCACATGATTTAGCATTAAATCAATGCGAAGTAGAAAGCTTATCTTCAAATCCATGCGAATCAAAAGATTTAGCTTCAAATACATGCAAATATAAGTGATATATCTTCAAATGCAGACCAATGAAACGAGTTAGCTTCAAATCCATGCGAAACAATTGATTTAGCTTCAAATACTTGCGATATAAATGATAAAGCTTCAAATGCAGGCGAAACAAACGAGTTAGCTTCAGATCCATGCGAATCATATGATTTACTTTCAAATCAAAGCGAAGAAGAAGGATTAGCTTCAAATCGATGCGAAACTAATGATTTACCTTCAAATACTTGCCGTATAAATGAAGTAGCTTCAAATGCAGGCGACACACACGAGATAGCTTCAAATCCAAACGAAACACATAATTTAGCTTTAAATCCATGCGAAACACATGGTTTGGCTTCAAATCCATGCGAAACACATAATTTGGATTCAAAACATTGCAAAGAAAAACGCTTAGCTTTAATTCATGCGAATCATATGGTTTGGCTTAAAATACTTGTGATATACATGATTTAGCTTCAACTGAAGGCGAAACGAACGAGGTAGCTTCAAATCCAAGCGAAACACATGATTTAGCTTCAAATCAATGCGAAGTAGAAGGCTTAGCTTCGAATCCATGCGAAACCAATGATTTAGCTTCAAATACTTTCGGTATAAATGAAATTACTTCAAATGCAGGCGAAACAATCGAGTTAGCTTCTAATCCATGTAAATCACATGATTAAGCTTCAAATTCATGCGAAACACATGGTATAGCTTCATATTCTTGCGAAACAAATGGGTTAGCTTCAGATAGTTGTGATAAACATGATTTGGCTTCAACTGCATGCGAAACAAATGATTTAGCTTCAAATACTGGTGATATACTTGATATAGCTTCAACTGCATGCGATACAAACGAGTTGGCTTCAAATCCAAGGGATACACATGATTTAACCTCAAATCAATGAGAAGAAGAAGACTTAGCTTCAAATCCATGCGGAACAAATGATTTAGCTTCAAATACCTGCGGTATAAGTGAGTTAGCTTGAAATGCACACAAAACAATCGTGTTAGCTACAGATCCATGCGAAACAAATGGTTTAGCTACAAGTACTTACGATATAAATGATATAGCTTCAAATGCAGACGAAATAGACTAGTTATGTCAAGCTTCAAATCCAAGCGAATCATATGATTTATCTTCAAAACGGTTCGAAGTAAAAGGCTTAGCATCAAAAATCCATGCGAGTCAAATGGATTAGCTTCAAATACTTGTGATGAAGATGATCTAGCTACAACTGCAAGCGAAACAAACAAGTTAGCTCCAAATCCAAGCGAAACACATGATTTAGCTGCAAATCAATGCGATGTAGAAGGTTTGGCTTCAAATCCATGCGATGCACACGATTTTGCTTCAAATCAATGAGATGTAGAAGGCTTAGCTTCGAATCCATGCGACACTAATTATTTAGCTTCAAATACTTGCGAATATAAGTGATATGGATTCAAATGCAGGCGAAACAAACGAGTTAGATTCAAATCCAAGCGAAGCACATGATTTAGCTTCAAATCAATGCGATGTAGGAGTTTTAGCTTCAAATCAATGCGATGTAGAAGGTTTAGCTTCATATCCATGCGACACAAATGATTTAGCATCAGATACATGCGATATAAGTGATATAACTTCAAATGCAGGAGAAACAAACGAGTTAGCTTCAAATCCATGCGAAACACATGAATTAGCATCAAATCAATTCGATGTAGAAGATTTAGCTTCAAATCCATGCGAATCAAATGGTTTAGTTTCAAATACTCGTGATATACATGCTTTAGCTTCAACTGCATGCGAAACAAACGAGTGAGCTTCAAATCCATGCGAAACACATGATTTTGCTTCAAATCAATGCGAAGTAGAAGCCTCAGCTTCAAATCCGCGCGAAACAAATGATTTAGCTTCAAATTCTTGCGATATAAGTGATATAGCTTCAAATGAAGGCGAGACAAACGAGGTAGCTTCAACTCCATGCGAAACACGTGATTTAGCTTCAAATCAATGCGATGTAGTAGGTTTAGCTTCAAATCAATGCGATGTAAAAGGGTTAGCTTCATATCCATGCGATACAAATGATTTAGCATCAGATACATGCGATATAAGTGATATAGCTTCAAATGAAGGAGAAACAAACGAGTTAGCTTCAAATCCATGCAAAACACACGATTGAGCTTCACGACAATGCTATGTAGAAGGTTTAGCTCCAAATCCATGCGACACAAATGATTTAGCTTCAGATACTTGCGATACACATAATTTAGTTTCAAATCAATGCGAAGTAGAAGGCTTAGCTTCAAATCCATGCGAAACGAATGATTTATCTTCATATACTTGTGAATATAAGGAATACCGATTCAAATGCATGAGAAACAAACGAGTTAGCTTTAAATCCATGCGAAACACATGATTTAGCTTCCAATCAATGCGAAGAAGAAGGCTTAGCTTCCGCCCAGTGTCCGCTACCTTGTCGTGGTGGGGGGCTTTGTGCCCTAATGTTCCTCAAGGATGTGTCGGCGGGGAATTTATTCCCTGGCCGGTTCGACCATGCTGGAGTGGCTTGAGGTGTGGGGCCTACTAAAGTCGGACACATACCGTGAACCTGTGGTCATGTTTTACTGGAACGGGGGTCTCGCCTTAACCGGCCAGGCTGGGAGGATGACAACCTCTCTAAAAAGTCCCTAGCCCCAAACAGTGTTGCGCGGTGATGAGTGTGTAGCTGGAGTAAGCGCCAGCTATGGTTGGTGGGTGCACCAATCGTTAGCGGACAACCCCGGGGTACCTGGCGACCTCCCGGGTGTATTAGCCTTCCCCGGGTATGGCGGCTCTGCCCGGCGTGACCTTCTTTTCCGACCTTACTCGTGGGTCTACTATGGATATGTCACAAATAAAACAAACCGGGAGGGGGTAACGAGGTGAGGGAGGAGGCGAGGGTACCAACCGTGCGCCTCGAAAAGTGCATGTTGCCGGTGTTGTGGAGTGTATCCGCTTCACGCGGTCTAAAAAGATCTGCAGCGGGCCTGGGCGACTGCGACGGCGGGGGGGGGGGGTCCGATTACTCGGTTTCCTCAAACCACTCGTCGCAGAGCGTCCCAGGCACCAACTCTGGCAGAAAGAGGGGTCGACTAGCAACAACTGGCAAGTACGTTGGCCTCTTTGAGGTCAAGCGGAAGATTACAGAGGCCAAAAACAAACTGGCCAAGACCTCCCGTCCGGAGGACGACGAGGAGGGGGAACTGGCGGCGGTGTTTGATTCGGCGGACATGAAGCCGAGAACATATAAGTCGAGTGTCCCGCTCCCCGATGAGGCCGAAGTAGCGGAGACATTCCGTAACCGCCGGCGGCAGTTGCTAAAGTACCCCTTTTATGGTGAAGCCGACAGGAAAAGCCTCGAGGCTGAAGCCAGACAAGGGGGTGCATGGCTAGCAAGCAGCGACCTCTCCGTGGTTCTCGCTATGAGTACCTCAGGAATTGATTGGGTGTGTTCCATCTTCCACGGGGGAAACTAATGCTGCCACTGCGAAGGACTGGGGCCTGACTGTGTGTCTACGCTTGAGGGTCGGCGACCTCACCTCCCAGGGCCAAGTAGGGTGTTTGTAGGGCCTAGGCCATGTGATATCGGGCCTGAGGGAGCCCATGGGCAGGGTGGAGCCTATAAAGAAAAAGAAAGAAAGGGTAGTAACGCCCAAAATAAAAAAGGGAAGTAGTGCCCCGACTGGGTAATAACACCCAGAAGAAAACCAAGGGTTCGAAAGGTCGGAAGAGCCCAAAGTAACAAAAGAGCAAAGTAACGGGAAGGGTCTGACAAGGAGCCCTGAACAAAGACAAGGAAAAATCGCCAGCCGAAAGCCGTACATACACATTTGACCAATGCTATTCAAACGGACGCGAAAACGGAAACGAACGAGAAAGGACGAAGGCGGGTAGGAATTTTAAACACAAACAATGCCACACACAACATAAAGCTAGGGCCTCGGACACAGGGACTCCCGTCCCTGGGGTCCCTGTGGCGGAATTAACTGCTATGGATAGGAGGGACATCGGTAACGACCTAGGCAATGCAACAAGAGTAGATTCGGCTAAACAATTGGACGGGATCGGTTTTCGCGCCGTCCGCGTCCACCTCGTAAGGTGCGACGCTGCGTATATAGGGAATATTAGGAAAACCAACCCCCGCGTCCCCCCAACCCCAACGCGAAACCGCGGCCCCGCGATCGCGAATGTAACCACAGGAGTTAGGATCCTACAACTGAACATGCGACGCTCAGCTGTAGTAACGGGCGAAGTTAGGGAACTTATAGCGCAAAAGCGGCTGGACGTCCTGCTCCTGCAGGAACTACACGTCAGCAAACAAGGCGCAGAATATAGAGTAAACGGAATAGGGACCGGAGTGAGGGTGGCGGCGGTGAAAACCCACTCCCCGTGGGCCGCTGTCGCCATCCCCAACCCTCACTTTGAGGTCACTTTCATCTCGCAGCTCAGTAAACCGCACTGCGCATGTGCGGAAGTGCTGGCCCCCGGCTTCTCCTTCTACGCGGTGTCTTATTACTTCCAACACCAAGATGAGATAGAGAAGCACCTCAAGCACTTGGAGACGGTACTCCTGGCATTGAGGGGGAAGAGAGTAATAATCTCTGTCGACGCGAACGCGTAATCCTCGCTCTGGAGCCCGCACAGCACAGACGAGAGGGGAGCGCAGTTAGAACGATTAGTTTCCGCGTTTAGATTAACTGTAGCTAACGACGCTAGTCAACCACCCACCTTCTGGACGCCAAAAGGATCGTCATACATCGACGTTACCTTGGCATCCCCCTCCATGGCCCCCTATATTAAAGAATGGAGGATAAGAAGCGAATGGACTACTAGCGATCATAACGCCATCGACATCCTGCTGCGGGCACCTAGGGCCGCGACGGGAAATCAGGGAGCAGCGAACTCTCGGTTCGACACTCGTCGAGCGGATTGGGAGCGGTTCTCGGAGGCCCTGTTCGACCACTCACGGTCGAGGCTCGAAGTCCTGAGTTGGGGGTCGGTGGAAGATGTAAGTAGGATGGCAGAGACGCTCACAGCCGTCATCACTGACGTCTGCACCGCGTCAATGCCTAGAAATAGAAAATTTAGAAAGTCCAACCCGTGGTGGACAAAAGAGCTAACGAAGTTCAAAAAGGCCGTGTACAGGCAGAGGCGTGCCTTCCAGAAGACGACAGACGAACCCTCCCGCCTCCAAAAACTGCAGGAGTTCCGTACTTCGTTGCGGAACTACAGCAGGTAGGTGAAGAGGGCGAAACGGGAAAGCTGGCAAAACTTCGTGACGTCGAACGGGAACACGGAGCCCTGGGGCATCGTATACAAGCTCTAGGTAAATAAACTAGGTAGAGAAAGTGATAAGCACACTCCGGCGCAACAATAAAAGTACAACCGGTGCTTTGGAAACCGCCAGCGAGCTTCTGGAAGCCCACGTCCCTAACGACCGACCTGAACTCGACTCGCCGACACAAAGGGTTCTCCGGGAAGAGGCGCGAATCGCCCCGAATATCGCCGACGCCTCGCCCTTTTCCTTGGTACTCACGCGATTATTCAATGGGTGCCTTCGATGGGGCGTCTTCCCCTCCGCCTGGAAGGTGGGCTCTATGAGAATCCTCCTGAAAGGCGAAGGAAAGGACGAGAAGGACCCCAAGTCCTACCGACCGATATGCCTCCTCTCCGTGATCGGGAAAACATTTGAGAAGCTCCTTAAGAGCAGACTAGAGCAGACGGCGATGGCGACGGGACGCATCTCCAGCAGACAGTACGGGTTTACGCGCGGAAAGTCGACTGAAGATGCAATTGTCGAGTTGCGCCGCATGGTCGATGACACCGAACATCGGCATGTGATAGCACTACTCTTCGACATTTCCGGAGCGTTCGACAATGTCTGGTGGCCCCTAGTGTTAGGTAGTCTTAGGGATCGAGACTGTCCGCGCAACATCTTCGAGGTAATTTCCAGTTACTTCGAGGACCGCAAGGTCAGTCTCACGATAGGAACAGAAAGGATCTCCAAGTGCGCGACAAGAGGATGCCCTCAAGGTTCCGTCCTCGGCCCCGCGTGCTGGAACATTATGTTCGAGAGTCTCCTGAGGTTACTCGAAACCTCAGTTGAGAATAGGTTTGTAGCATACGCGGACGACCTCATCGTCCTCGTGGGGGGAAATAGCCGTAGAGACTTAGAGATCGAGGGTCATCGCGTTGTCGACCAGATCCTAGGTTGGTGCAGGACAGCTAAGTTAGAAATATCCGACTCGAAGTCGGAAGCCATCGTACTCCGGAATGGGTACGTAGACAGGGAAAAAATAGGCCGACGGGGAGGATCGCGTCCCGACAGGAAAAGAAAAGTAGTTCGCGTATCGAAAGTAGATTTTCAAAAGAGACCGCCGGTCATTCGGATCAGAGCGAGGTCAATTAAATTCAAGAATACAGTTAGATACCTAGGCGTCCACTTAGATAGGGACATGGGTGTTCGATGCCATTGTCAATATATCAGCGACAAAGTCGGGTCGCTTTTCGCGAAACTTGGCAGGTTGGCGAGACGAGGATGGGGGCTCGGTTTCAGAGCACTCTCGGCTGTGTACCGCGGGGTCTTCATTCCGGTGCACGGCAGGGGAGCTGGGAATACTCGGAGCCGCTCAGCGCCGTGCTCCCATTGCGGTGACTGGTGCATACCGCTGGTCATCGTGGGATAGCATGTGCGTGGTGGCCGGTACCCCCCCCCCCCTATCGTACTTGAGCTACAGCAGGCCAAAGCCCTTTACCAGATTCGGAAAAATATGGACGCTAGGATCGGTAACATCGTGGTCCCAGCGGGAACCAACGATGCGAAAGGTAGGATCGTGGCTGAGGTGAAAAGGGTGTGGCAATCCATGTGGGACTCCTCCCACAAAGGCCGCACAACTTTCACCTTCTTCAGCAGTATCGAGACAAGGATGGCGGCCGGGTGGATGATACCGAGCCACTACACCACACAAGTCCTCACTGGACATGGGAATTTCCGTTCGCGCCTCTTCGCGTGCGGGGTTGCCGACAGTGAGGCGTGTGGGTGTGGTCACGGGTCGGACACGGTAGACCACTTCCTTCTCCACTGCAAGGACTTCGACCCGCAGAGAGAGGCTCTGCGGGATATCACCCCTAGCGGAAGCTGGAAATGGCCTGAGGCGGCACAACACTTCGTGTCGTCGGAAAAGGTCTTCCAGGTATTCGCATCCTTCTGTCGGGAAACCCTTTGGTTACAGGGCTTCCGGTAGGAAAAATCCCTATTCCAACACCCATCCCGATTTCCTAGGTCTTCGTTTAGTGGACGCGAGGCGTCGCGTCACGAGTTCGCCTCCCCGTGGTTCCCCGTGAGCGCCAGCAGATGGATGGAAACTAAAATTCGCTGACGGCTAAAGAACTCGTCCATTGTAAACGTCTCAAAAGCACGTGCGGATTTTTCCTCGGCCCTTTCCCTTGAATGTGGGGCCGCTGGAAGTAGATGGAAACATAGTTGTGTATGCCCGAACGGGCGAGGAAACATATCCGCGTCACCTTCGTGGTGGCCGGATTCACACTAAATTCCGTAACCGCCCGACGCGGGACGTGGAGACCGCGGTACTGAAGGGTCTGGCCGAGGTAGCCAGAATCTCGGAGGTCTCAAAGGCGTTAAGGGGCAGTCTGACCCGTGCCCTGAGGGAGGCAACAATTAACGGCAGGTTGGGGGTTTCGGAGTTGGCCGTTAGGTCATCCTCCGAGGCCACCCGCCTGCTAGAGGCGGAGAATGCCCTCCTACATTTAGTGTCGTCGTTATGAGTCTTAAGATGGGCTATGCCTGGGTCCTATGTGGACTATACTAGCCTCTCTCTCGACGGGTGCCGATGGTCTGGCTCTACCCTCGTTCGTTATCGTGACAGGGGAAGACAACGTGCTACTCCCACTGCCACCTCGAGTCCAACCCAATCCAGGCACTCTTGACAGAGTAGTGATAAAGTCAATTTATCTCCGCAAGAGGGGCTTCAGCCTGGCCCGAGGGGTCCGCCCAGCATGCCGTTCGAATGGCGGAGTGGACAAGTCCACATCTGCCCGTCACTCAAGTCGGACACGGGACAGCTCCAAAGCTAGCGCCGCCTGATAGGAAGCGCAAGCTGGGTCCCGCAACTTGTGTGCACTAGCCCACCCTCTGTCCTTGCAATTAGAGCAGACCGGAGGTTCACTCTTCTTGCTACAGAGCGTGAAGGTATGCCCCTTTTGGGAGCAGTGACCGCACACATCCTCCTTGAATTTACAACGCTTCGAGGTATGCCCGAAGCGTTGACAACGGTAGCACCGAAGCACCTGGACGAAATCCCGCACACGACAGGAGTTCCATCCGAGGTAAACTCGGCTACCCCTCTGCTTCAGCCGCTGAAGATTCTGCGGACTGACGGCAACGACCCAGTTGGCTGTCTCCGGGGTCTTGCCAGCCATGCGGCTGACCCGAATTCCCGAAGGCACATCCTTCTGGTTCGCATCGCAGAGGTTTTGCCTTCAAATACTGGAGGCAATTTCCTCCTTACCCATCCGACGCGGGACGTCGTAAACTAAAACCTCAGGGTCCCGCTTGGTAGGTAAGGAGACGGACAGACCCGCGCTCCGGAGCTTCTTATTGCCAACGAAGGCTTGCAGGTCCTCCTTTTGGTCGGTCTCGACGACGATGCCACCGGAGTGGATGCGTCGGACCGACTTTATTCGGATCGCCTCCTTCGCTGGTTTAACAAGGGACAGAACAGTAACTTTCGTAACCTCGCTGCTCTGTCCCTTTTCCTTCGGCGGGAAGATTCTGACCACATGCTGCGATTGCGGCTGTCTTCCCGCTTCCGGAGAAGCTCTTTTGCAGTCGACTTTGGCCACTTGGGCGTAAGTCGGATGCGCGGCATTGCAGACCGTCTTCGGAAGAGTTCCCTTGGACGGCCCAGGTCGCATCGCACTCATTACGGCAGGGCGCGCTTTTAGGTCCGCCCTGACCGCGGCGAGTTGCCCTTCGACGAAGCTATTCCGTTGAATAAGCACCTGAACCAACTCGTTGAGTGCCTCAACCTCGGCAAGTATCTTTGACCCGGACTCCTTGTTGACTTTCGACTCGGGTCGAAAGCAAAAGATCCGTATTTCGGACACTCGCCTAAAGGCTTCGTCTCTTACGAGATCGAGAGGCCGTACCTTTTGCCCGGAGAACATCCCCTTCGGTCTCCTGGCCCGGTTTACTGCGGCCTTGCCGGTGGGTGCGCCCGGCTTGGCTCGCTTCGACTTTTTGGTGACGGTTTGCCAACCGTCACCTGTAGGGTCCTCGACACGCTCGGGTGCCGACTGCACCTTCACGAGTGACGTGTCTCCGACTCGTTTGATTATCATGGGTTTCCCCTTTCCGGCCTTGCGGCCGGGGGAGTCCCCCGACTTGGGTGAGACTACCACGTTACCGGTGTCCGGCGCACCTTCTACCGTGGGCTCGGTTTTCACCGAGACCGCTCGCGTAGGAGTCACACATCTTTGCAAAATCAGACGAGGACTGGCGATATTAATCACCTTCCCGGATCTTGTCTTTCTCACAGACTCGGGGGGACTGACAGCTGCATTTGCAGCTCCCGCGTCTGTGGCGACGGCTTCACTCCGAGTAGGAGCTGGACACGTCGTCTTTGAACGCTTAGTTTTTGTTTGTTTTTCATTTTTATTAAGACCCATAATATGTCTTGGTCTTTCATCCAGTGCGCTCCCCGGCCACCACCGACCCGCACAATTTGGAACCCGCCAAAGGCTGAGTTAGGGCTACGCACCGGATATAGTCAGCTGGCTGGGTCTGTTCCCTAACCCAGCCCGCGTCCTCGCCCAGCAGAACCCACTTGCCGAAGCGTGTGGTCGTTCCAAGCCGATTGACTGGACCAGGGCTACTTTTCTCGTCCAGCCGCCCATCTAGCCGAAGCAGAGGCCAAAGGTACGTGTTGGGGACGTCTCACCCGCAGGAGAGGGCCCCCTCAGATCCCAGGATCCTCTTTTCCGATGACAAGGGTCGCCACGCACGGCAAACACGTGGGAGACAGCAGTCGGAGAGGCTGCCTCTTCCTCTCCACCACACTTCGTTCAGTTCGCTGCGTATTTAAGAACACGAGCTATCCAGCGGTACCTTTTTCGTGGAGGCTCAAGTGTGGCTAGGTCACGTTTGCCCCTTGCGGCCTGGGTTGCCCAGGGGATTGATTGCATCCCATGTATTCCTGAGCCCAGCGGAGTGTTGTCTAGTGGCGTGTTCCGCCCACGAAAAACGGTCTGAAAAACCGTTTAACGTGAACTGGGGAACTGAAGCCACGAGTGACAACAGTTCCCCAGTCGGAAGTCATACAGCACATACAGTGCTGTACAAAGAACACGCCACAGCCCGTATGCTAAATCAGGGCCTCGCCATTATGCCAAGTACTACATATACGACGCACTGACGGTCTCTAATGCCTTCATCGCCGATACACCTATCGACTCGGCCGATCAACCCTCCTACGCGAGGGCTAGTTCGGGGGTTATCTCTCACCCTGGGTGGCCACAGACCGCCACCGCCAATGCCCTCCTACAGTTAGTGTTGTCGTCTAAACTGCGGTCTCTGAGAGACAGGCCGTACCTAAGTCCTTGGTGGACCATACCGGCCGCTCTTGCGACTTATGCCTGATGTTCGGGCTCTACCCTCGTTCACTATCGTATCAGGGGAAGACAGCGTGCTACTCCCACTGCCACCTCGAGTCCAACCCAATCCAGGCACTCTTACGGAGTAGTGTTAAAGTCTTTTATCTCCGCAAGAGGGGCTTCAGCCTGGCCCGAGGGGACGAACCCCGAGGGGTTCGCCCAGCATGCCGTACATCGACGGAGCTGGACGAGTCCACGCTCCGTAGGCAGTTTCGTTCTATGTTCTGCTTTTTGTCGTTCTCACAGATCGTGCGAATTTCTGGAACTCCTTAAACAGCTGCTCTGACACCAGGCTGGCTTTGTCGATTGGCCACTGAAATCTTTCTCGAATCGCCGCCTGGCGTAGGCGTTCCCTGTCCTCTACGTAACGCTGACAATCGTAGAGGACGTGGTTTGGAGTTTCCTCCTCCCCACATTTCTACAACTCGTCGTCGACCAGGGCGAACGTCTTGAGCTTCGCACGGAAGTCTCCGTGTCCGCTCAAGAACTGCGCTACATCATGGTCGACTCTGATCCAGCTCGCTGAGAGTCGGTCTGATACCTCGCCGAAGTATTGGAAGGTTTCCCTACCCTTCGTCGAGGACGACCATCTCTACTGCCACATCTCTAAAGTCGCCTCCCTCAGCCTTCTGCGAACTTGGGCTTCGGTGACGACTTCGTCTGCCAATTCGGCCTGACTCACTTGATAGGTTCCATGTTGGAACCCGAGTTTCTTCCTGGCTTTGTACACGCAGCTGAACTCCGCTATCGCCAAGTCCACAGGTATCTCCCCGGCGATCACGGGGATCGCATCAGTGGAAACTGTCCTGTAGGCTTTGACGCAGCCAAGCAGAACATGCCTCTGCGCCCTGGTGAGTACTTTACTCGTCCCAGAGGTAAGGCGGTCTGCCCAGCCCGCGGCAGCATACGTGACGATTGGGACAAACAAGCCGCGGTACAAAGTACGCATCGTCCGATATCCCAATCCCCAGTTCGACTTAGCAATCCTTGCTAGCGCATTAAACGTTCGCAAGGACTTAGCATTCAAATACTCGACGTGGGAATGGATACCCAGTCCAGAGTCAAAATGCACGCCAAGGTAACGCACAAAGTCCTTGACGGCAATATTCCGACCTCCTACTTTTATCACAGGTGGCCTCTCTCTGTCGAGAGAGCCTTTTAAGAATATCATCTCGGTCTTGGTCGCAGACAGCGACAATTTCTGCTGGTCGCACCAGCGAGAAATGGTGTCCACAACCAATTGGCCATTGCTTTCTAGACCCTTCCTGCTGTTCGCGAAGATCAAGACAAGAAGGTCGTCTGCATAAGCGATGGGCTCGCAAGCGAGCCCGGCGTTCGATAGGAGCTGTAGAACCTCGTCGAAGACTAAGTTCCAACAGCTCGGACCAAGAATTGATCCCTGTGGGCAGCCCTTAGTGACTTTCTTCCGCACTGCACCGCGATCAGACACCATAGTCACCACGCGGCCGTCGAAGTCGTCGACCACCAATCTAAATAGGTTTTTTGGGCAGCCTCGCTTCCTCAACGCGTTGAGTATGCTTGGCCACCAGACATTATCAAAGGCTGCAGCAATGTCGAACAGCAGACCCACGACGTACTTTTCCTCTCGACCGGACGCAAGCTCCCTCATCTTTACCACGGCATCAGTCGTGGATCGATGCGGCCTGAATCCGTATTGCCGATCGGAGGCGTAGTCGGGGTGCAAAAACGAACTCGCTACGCGATTAGCTTCTCCAAGACTTTGCCTACGACCGAAAGCAAGCATATAGGTCTGTAGGACTTTATCTCCGTTTCAGGTTTCTCGGGTCCTTTAAGGATGGAAATGATGGACCCGACTTTCCATTCCACGGGAAAGACTCCGTGTGCCAGGCATCCGTTGTAGAGTCGGAGTAGCTCGCGTGAGATCGTATTAAACGAACGTTTTAGAATCTCCGGCTCGATCCCATCTAGGCCTGGACACTTGCCGCTCTTCAGTCGGTTGACCGCCGATCTGAGCTCCGAGAGGGTGAAAGGACTGGCGTCCTCACTCTCCGGCTCGATGGCAGCTTCCCTCCTGACTCGCGCATGATCCGGGGAGTCATTCGCGGGGCTATCGTCCGGAATTAACCCCTCCAGCAGCGCGGAAGCGGTGGAGTCCCAGTCTGTAGTGTAACCCTGGGCAGTGTTAAGATTAATATTTGAGATGACCGTGCTGGCTGTCATCTTCTGCCTCGTGATTTTATAAATGAGGCCCCAGGGTTCCTTGTGTCCCTGCTCGGTCACGAATGCACGCCAGCTGTGCGACCGAGCAGCTTTGATGGCGGCTTTGTAGGCCTTTCTCTGTTTGAGATACTCGGTCCTCTTGGCCGCCCTCTGCTCCTCTGAACAGGCTGCGTTCTGCGAGGCTCGTCTAAGTTTATAGACTCGCCTCTTCTGCCTCGTCAGGTCGGCCGTCCACCATGGGACGGATTTTGAATGCCACTGCTTGGTTGGCATCGAGGAGTCGCACGCTTGGACGATCATTCTTTCGATCTCCTGTGCTAGATGTTCGACTTCCCCCTTATTGTTCAATGGATTGGGGGATATACTCCTCTTACTTTCCTGCAGCGCCTTGTCGAACTCGGGCCATTTTGCGCTTCGGAGTCGGAACCTTGGTAATAATCCGTTCCGGTTGGTGCTGCTGTTGCTACTAATTTCGGCAGCACCGTCCTCGGCGCAAAAACTCAAAGTGAACTCTATGACTCGGTGGTCGCTGGTCGTCAGGTCCTCGCGGACCTTCCAACCTCGCACCTTGTCGCAAATGTCAGGTGTCGATAGTGTGACGTCGATGTAAGACTGTCCACTAGGGCTGGAAAACGTCGGAGCGTTTCCAGCCTCGTTCAAGACAACCAAGCCATGGCTCGCGATAAACTCTTCGAGTTTACGGCCTCTCACGTCCGTCTCCGCGCTGCCCCACTGGGCTGATTTTGCGTTAACGTCGGCAGAGATAATGACTCGGTTATGCTTAAGTGCGGAAAGAGCTCTCTCCAACCGCGCCAGACCTGATTCAACGTCATCTGACCATTGAAAGTACTGGCTGATCAGGAAGAAGCTCCCAAACGAACCCGAGATGCTGGCACAGGACAAATGCGTGTCGCACAAGTTAGAGACTTTGACCACGGTTAGATCCGGGTTTCTGACCGCTATTGCAGCCATCGCCAGTTCGTCTGCCGTGATCAGCCTCGTTCTCAAGCCTAGCCCGGGCACAGTACCCCGCCAGCTATATGGCTCTTGTGCAAGCAACACATCTACCCCTCGCCTATGCATCTCAGTCCGGACTTCGTCGGTCACGTTTCGGGCCCGCTGCATGTTATGCTGCATGACCCGTATGACTCTCGAGCGTCGCCGGTCGTTTGTACTATCCATTCGAGCAATTCAAATTATTCTTGTCTTATGCGAGACATCTCCAAAACCAGCGCTTCCTGGTAGGAGGCGCAGGTCGGGTCTCGCGACTTGTGTTCATATGGTCGCGCTCTGTCTTTACAGTTGGAGCAAACCGGAGGCTTGCTCTTCCTGTTACAGAGCGCATAACTGTGCCCTTTTTCGGCACAATGTCCGCAGACATCCTCTTTGAATTTATAGCGCTTCGCGGTGTGCCCGAAGCGCTGGCACTTGTAGCAACGGGTGACCTGTATGAAGTCCCGCACACGGCAGGAACTCCACCCAAGGTACACCCGGTCCCCTCTCTGCGCCAGCCGCCAACGAATCTGCGGACTGACGGCCACTACCCAGTTGGCTGTCTCCGGGGTCTTGCGAGCCATGCGACTGACCCGAACACCCGAAGGCACATCCTTCTGGGACGCCTCAGAGAGGTTTTGCCTCCAAAGACTGGAGGCAATTTCCTCCTTGCCCATCCCTTTCGGAATATCATAAATCAGGACCTCGGGGTCCCGTTTGCTAGGCAAGGAGACGGACAGTCCCGCACTCGCCAGCTTTTTATTTCCTACGAAGGCTTTTAGGTCCTCCTTGCGATCGGTTTCGACGACGATGCCACCGGAGTGGATGCGTCGAACCGATCTGACCCGGATCGCCTCCTTCGCAGGTTTTACGATCGACAGAACAGCTCTCTTAGTAGCATCGCTGCTCTGTCCTTTATCCTTTGGCGGGAAGATACGCACCACGTATTGTGTCGGTGGTCTTCTCGCCTCCGGAGTAGCTGTCTGGTTGACCTTTGCCACTTAGGCGTAGGTCAACTGCGCGGCATTGCAGACCGTCTTCGGGAGAGTTCCCTTGGACGGCCCAGGTCGCACCGCACTCATTACGGCAGGACGCGCTTTTAGATCCGCCCTGACCGCGGCGAGTTGCCCTTCGACGAAGCTGTTTCGTTGAATCAGCTCCTGAACCAACTCGTTGAGTGCTTCGACTTCTGCTAGTATCTTCGACCCGGACTCCTTGTTGACTTTCGACGCGGGTCGAAATCAAAAGGTCCGTATCTCCGATACTCGTCTGAAGGCTTCGTCTCTCACGAGATCGAGAGGCCGTACCTTATGCCCGGAAACCGTCCCCTTCGATTTCCTGGCCTGGTTTGCTGCGGCCTTGCCAGTAGGTGCGACTGGCTTGGCACGCTTCGACTTTTTGGTGACGGTTTTCCAACCGCCACCTTCGGGGTCTTCAACACGCACGGGTGCCGGTTGCACCTTCACGAGCGTGTCTTTGACTAATTCGATTTTCTTGGGTTTCTCCTTCCCAGCCTTGCGGCTGGGGGAGTCCCCCGACTTGGGCGATGTTCCCACGTTACCGGTGTCCGGCGCGCTTTCTTCCGTGGCCTCAGTTTTCACCGAGACCGCTCGCGCGGGTGTCACGCATCTCTCTAAGGTCACGCGAGGATTGGCGATGTTTATCACCTTCCCGGACCTTGTCTTTTTCGCAGACGCGGGAGGACTGACAACTGCTGTTGCAGTCTCCGCGTCTGTGGCGACGGCTTCACTCCGAGTAGGAGCTGGACCCGCCGACTTAGGTCGTTCAATTTTATCGTTCAATTTAGATCCCATATCGTGAATCTTTCTTTCATCCGGTACGCTCCCCGGCCACCACCGACCCACACATTTTGGAACCAGCCATCAGGCTGGGTTAGGGCTACGCACCGGACATAGTCTGCTGACTGGGCCGATTACTCAACCCAGCCCGCGTCCTCACCCGTCAGAACCCACTCGCCGAAGCGTATGGCCGTTCCAAGCCGATTGACTGGACCAGGGCTGCTTTTCTCGTCCAGCCTCCCATCTAGCCGAAGCAGAGGCCAAAGGTACGTGTTGGGGACGTCTCACCCGCAGGAGAGGGCCCCCTCAGATCCCAGGATCCTCTTTTCCGACGACAAGGGTCGCCACGCACGGCAAACACGCGGGAGACAGCAGTCGGAGAGGCTGCCTCTTGCTCTCCACCACACTTCGTTCGGTTCGCTGCGTCTTGAGAATACGAGCTATCCAGCGGTACCTTATTTCGTGGAGGCTCAAGTGTAGCTAGGGCACGTTTGCCCCTTGCGGCCTGGGTTGCCCAGGTGATTGGTTGCATCCCGATTTCTAGATCCAGCGGCATGTTGCTACGTGGCGCGTTCAGACAACGAAAATGCGGCATTCCAGTCGGACCAGAAAAACCGCATAACGTGACGCGGGGGACTGCAGCCACAAGTGACAACAGTCCCCCGGTAGGGAGTAGTACAGCATATTCAATGCTGTACATGAACACGCCACAGCCCGTATGCTTAGTTCAGGGGCCTCGCCATTATGCGAAGTACTACATGTACGACGCACTGACGGTCTAAAATTCCTTCATCGTCGACGCACCCATCGACTCGGTAGTAGCAACAACCTTCGCGAGGACTAGTTCGGGGATCGCCTCTCAACCCTGGGTGGCCACAGACCGCCACCGCCATGCCCTCCTACAGTTAGTGTTGCCGTCTAAACTGTGGTCTCTGAGAGACGGGCCGTACCTAAGTCCCTTGGTGGACCATACCGGCCGCTCTTGCGACTTGTGCCTGATGTTCGGGCTCTACCTTCGTTCACTATCGTATCAGGGGAAGACAGCGTGCTACTCCCACTGCCACCTCGAGTCCAACCCAATCCAGGCACTCTTACGGAGTAGTGTTAAAGTCTTTTATCTCCATGCCCTCCTACAGGAACAAATGAAGGAGCTAAGGGCGGAAGTAGCCCGGCTACGTCAGGCGGTGGAGGGGAGTGCCGGCTACTGCCGCGTTGCCCCCGCCGCTGTTCCTCAGGGAGGATGTGGTGCCGCCATCGGTCGCTGGTAACCAAGCGCCTCAATGCTTGGGACGAGGAAAATCCTCGCCCTCACCTGCGACAGTGCCAGCGGATGTGCTGGCTCAGTTTGGGGCTCTAATCGATGCCAAATTGGCATCGTTTAGAAAAGAGATTGTGCCGTGGGTGCAGGACACGCGACCGGCGGCATCCATACTATCTGTCCCCCCGCCTATGGACGAGGTGGGGCGGCGGAAAAGGAAGAAAAAAAAGAAGGGGAAATCTGGGGTCGCTGGGGCAGCCCAGCCGGTGCCCTCTACCCGGGTCACACCCAGCGTTTTGCCGCCTTCCGCCACGCCTACAAACCAGGAGGCGTGATCGAGGGTGGTTGGCCGAAAGGCCAAAAAGGCGGCTGCTGCGGTTAAATCTGCGGCGGCCGTCAGGGCCTCAATGGCCGGGAAGAGGGCGGGGCGGGTGGCCCCAGCGCCCCCGAAAAAGGCTCTCCTGCCTCCGCGCCCGCCTCGTACAGCCACGGTGACCATCACGGTCCCGGCTGGCGGGGCTATGACTTATGTGCAGGCGATGGCCACCGCGAGGTCGAGGGTCGACCTTGCAGAGATTGGCATCGCCTCGCTAAGGCCGCGGAGGGCGCTGACTGGTGCAATCATCCTGGAAGTTCCAGGCGCTGATGGTGCTGCCAAGGCCACTGCCCTCGCCACGAAAGTGGCCGACGCACTAGCGGGAACCGGCGTGAAAGTCGCGCGCCCTGTCAAAAAGACCGATTTGAGGGTGCGCGGCCTGGTCGGCGGAGGTTGCTGCGGCCGTCGCCCGTGTTGGAGGGTGCTCTGAGGGGGATGTGAGGACCGACGAAATCCGGTCTTCCCCCTCAGGGCTGAGCACCATCTGGGTCCAGTGCCCTGCTGCGGCCGCTCGTAAAGTTGCGGTCGCAGGGAGGTTGACTGTGGGCTGGGCCCTGGCGACGGTTGAAGCCCTCAGCGCCCGGCACCTGCAGTGCTACCGCTGCCTTGGTGTTGGTCACACCAGGCAGCGGTGCACTGCCGCCGAGGACAGGACCGGCTGCTGCTATGGATGCGGCAGCCGGGATCATAAGGTGGCTAGCTGTTCAGCTGCTCCCAATTGCACGATTTGTGTGGGCGCGGGCAGGCTGGCTAGCCACCGCCTCGGCAGCCGTGCGTGTCCCGCCGGTGCGTAGAGAGGCAGGGGAGGCGGCAAAAAGCCGCATAATAAATATAGTAAGAACAAGGAGAAGAAAGCCACGGTGGCCAAGATGGCGGCCACCGTGGCTAACAAAGAGAATATGGCATCACTTGATGCCACCGTCGCGCCCGCGGGGGCGGATGGAGCAAATACAGCTCCAGACGCCACCGGTCCCGCGGCCGCGATGGACATCGAAGTGGGTGTATAATGGGGCCTAGTGGCCTCATAATACAGGCCACCCTGAACCACTCGGCCAGGGCACAAGACCTACTTGTGCAATACCTGGTCGAGCGGGGTGCAGGGTTGGCCGTGGTGGCGGAGCCATACAGGGTCCCCGACCATCCTCATTGGATGGGGGACTCGAGCGGCTCCGCCGCCATATACTGGGTAGGTAGGCCGGGATCCCCGGCGTGCTCGGTCATCGAGCGCGGCTGGGGATTCCTGGCTGTTGATTGGGGCGACACCGCGGTTGTGACAATCTATGCATCTCCTAGACGGTCCCTTGAAGAGTTCGAACGGTGCCTGGACAGGGTAGGGAGATGCGTCTCCCGCTGCCTGCCCCGTCAGGCGGTGGCGGTCTGTGGCCACCCAGGGTGAGAGATAACCCCCGAACTAGACCTCGCGTAGGAGGGTTGATCGGCCGAGTCGATGGGTGTATCGGCAATGAAGGCATGAGAGACCGTCAGTGCGTCGTACACGAAGTACTTCGCATAATGACAAGGTCCTGATTTAGCATACGGTCTGTGGCGTGTTCTTTGTACGGCACTGTATGTGCTGTACGACTTCCGACTGGGGAGCTGTTGTCACTTGTGGCTTCAGCTCCCCAGTTCACGTTAAGCGGTTTTTCAGACCGTTTTTCTTGGGCGGAACACGCCACTAGACAACACTCCGCTGGGCTCAGGAATACATGGGATGTAATCAATCCCCTGGGCAACCCAGGCCGCAAGGGGAAAACGTGCCCTAGCCACACTTGAGCCTCCACGAAAAAGGTACCGCTGGATAGCTCGTGTTCTTAAAAACGCAGCGAACTGAACGAAGTGTGGTGGAGAGGAAGAGGCAGCCTCTCCGACTGCTGTCTCCCACGTGTTTGCCGTGCGTGGCGACCCTTGTCATCGGAAAAGAGGATCCTGGGATCTGAGGGGGCCCTCTCCTGCGGGTGAGACGTTCCCAACACGTACCTTTGGCCTCTGCTTCGGCTAGATGGGCGGCTGGACGAGAAAAGTAGCCCTGGTCCAGTCAATCGGCTTGGAACGACCACACGCTTCGGCAAGTGGGTTCTGCTGGGCGAGGACGCGGGCTGGGTTAGGGAATCGACCCAGCCAGCAGAGTATATCCGGTGCGTAGCCCTAACTCAGCCTATGGCGGGTTCCAAATTGTGCGGGTCGGTGGTGGCCGGGGAGCGCACTGGATGAAAGCCCAAGACATATTATGGGACTTAAAACTAAAAATGTAAATCAAACAAAAACTGTTAAGCGTTCAAAGACGACGGGTCCAGTTCCCACTCGGAGTGAAGCCGTCGCCACAGACGCGGGAACTGCAACCGCAGCTGTCAGTCCCCACGCGTCTGCGAGAAAGACAAGGTCCGGGAAGGTGATTAATATCGCCAGTCCTCGTGTGACCTTGCAAAGATGTGTGACTCCCACGCGAGCGGTCTCGGTAAAACCGAGCCCACGGTAGAAGGTACGCCGGACACCGGTAACGTGGTGGTCTCACCTAAGTCGGGGGACTCCCCCGGCCGCAAGGCCGGAAAGGAGAATCCCATGGTAATCGAACGAGTCGGAGACACGTCTCTCGTGGAAGTGCAGACGGCACCCAAGCGTGTTGAGGACTCTACAGGTGACGGTTGGCAAACCGTCACCAAAAAGTCGAAGCGAGCCAAGACGGGCACACCCACCGGCAAGGCCGCAGTAAACCGGGCCAGGAGACCGAAGGGGACGTTCTCCGGGCAAAAGGTACGGCCTCTCGATCTCGTAAGAGACGAAGCCTTTAGGCGAGTGTCCGAAATACGGACCTTCTGCTCTCGACCTTCGTCGAAAGTCAGCAAGGAGTCCGGGTCGAGGATACTTGCCGAGGTTGAGGCACTCAACGAGTTAGTCCAGGAGCTTATTCAACGCACGCTCTGTAGCAAGAAGAGTGAACCTCCGGTTTGCTCTAATTGCAAGGACAGAGGGTGGGCTAGTGCACACAAGTCGCGGGACCCGGCTTGCGCTTCCTATCAGGCGGCGCTAGCTTTGGAGACGTCCCGTATCCGACTTGAGTGACGGGTAGATGTTGACTTGTCCACTCCGCCATTTGAACGGCATGCTGGGTGGACCCCTCGGGGTTCATCCCCCCGGGCCAGGCTGAAGCCCCTCTTGCGGAGATAAATTGTCTTTAACACTGCTCCGTCAAGAGTGCCTGGATTGGGTTGGACTCGAGGTGGTAGTGGGACTAGCACGTTGTCTTCCCCTGTCACGATAACGAACGAGGGTAGAGCCAGACCATCGGCACCCTGTCGAGAGAGAGGCTAGTATAGTCCACATAGGACCCAGGCATAGCCCATCTTAAGACTAACAACGACAACATTAACTGCCTGCCCCGTCAGGTACTGGTCCTGGGGGACTTCAATGCCAAGGCTACGGCCTGGGGGTCCCCCGGGACGGACGCGAGGGGCCGGGAGATGCTAGAGTGGGCGGCGGGACTTGAGCATCGTCTCCTAAACACAGGCTCGGTCCGTACGTGCGTGCGGCATAACGGGGTCTCTACTGTTGACCTCTCGTGGGCAACAGCCCCGGCCGCGCGCCGTATTACGGGGTGGAGGGTGGCGGAGGAGGTCGAGACATTGTCTGACCACAGATATATTGTTCTCGGCCTCTCCGCTGCCGCATCGACACCCCGACGTCGCCCCGCCAATGAGAGGAGGAGACGACGTGCTGGCTGCGCAGCTGTATGGGCGAAACAGGGAGAAGGTGATCGCCCTGCAGCTGGCCATCAGGCGGGCAAAAGACCAAGCCTGGCGCGACTTCCACGGATCTTTGAGTCGAGATCCGTGTGGGCGCCCGTACAAGATGGCAATGGGACGATTACGTCCTTGGGCGCCCCCCGAGACGGATAGCCTGGATCCGGGGATGCTCAGGCGGGTCGTGGGCACCTTATTCCCTATTAGTGGGGAGGCGTCCCGGCCTGCCCCTGTGCCAAAGGATTGTGAGTGATCCCCGGATCTAGAGGTCGCGCCAGAGAAAATGGCCGGGGTCGTCAAATGGCTCCGGGGCAAGAATACTGCCCCGAGGCCGGACGGTATCCCCGGTCTGGTCTGGTTGCTCGCCATGGGCGTCCTAGGCGAGAGGCTCAAGGAGCTTTTTAACAGGCTCCTGAGGTCGGGGATTTTCCCCTCCTTAAGGAAGGATGGGAGGCCTACGGATTCTCCCTCCGCGTACAGGCCCATTTGTCTCCTGGATGAGGTGTGCAAGATCTTCGAAAAGATTATTGTTGCCCGCCTCTCCAGGCACCTGTCCCGCGACGGCCCCGATCTGGCGGACTGCCAGTTCGGCTTCCGGGATGGACGATGGACGGTCGATGCAATCGACCGTCTCAAGTCCCTCTCGGACGATGCCGTGGCAAGGGGCGGGGTGTGCATGGCGGTATCGATTGATATCGCCAATGCGTTCAACACCCTGCTCTGGTCCGCCATTAGGGAGGCCCTGGTAGAACACCAGGAGCCTCCCTATTTAAGGTGGGTGATTGGGGCCTACATGCGGGGCAGGTGGATAGAATACCCGGGCCGGCACGGGATGATTCGGAGGGAGGTGGACCACGGGGTCCCGCAGGGGTCCGTCTTAGGACCTCTCCTGTGGGACCTGGGATACAACGCGGTCCTGGAGAAGGCCTCACTGCCCGACGGTGCCACCATCGTCTGCTACGCGGACGTCTGGTCGCCGTCGGGGACACCTTCGAGAGGACCATCCGACGAGCGGAGGATGCGGTAGCAGCCGTCGCCGCGAAGATCCACGATCTGAGGCTGACAATAGCCCCGGAGAAGGCCGAGGCCGTCTGGTTTCACGGACGGCCTCAGTCCCGGCCACCGGCCAGATCGTGGATCCGGGTGGGAGAAGCCTGCGTCGAGGTGAAGTCTAAGATGAAGTATCTTGGACTAATCCTCGACAGCTACTGGAGCTTCGATGCGCACCTTGACCGCCTTGTCCCCCGAGTGGATGGGGTGGCGGTCTCGTTAGGCCGCCTATTACCCAACCTCGGGGGACCAGGGGATTGTGTGCGCCGCCTGTACTTGGGCGTGGTGCGGTCCATGGCCTTGTATGGCGCTCCAATTTGGGCGCCAGCTGTGATGCCGAGCCGGCGCAGGGTTTTATTACTGTGCCGGATACAAAGGCGGATGGCCATCCGTCTTATTAGAGGTTTCCGCACCACGTCCACCGTGGCGGCGCTTGCTCTGGCGGGAGAAATTCCCTTCGAGCTTCAGACGATGATGCGCGCCTATATTTATAGGCGTATTTATTGCAAATCTGGCCACCGCGAAGGTGGCGCAGATATGTTTCCTCGCCAGGACAGGCATACACAAGAAATTTAGTACCCACCCCCCGACGGAACACCTACGAGGGGTCCGAACGTGGGTAAATCGCCGCCTTCGCTCATCGTTCATTAGGCTGGGTACGGAAGACCCAGTCTTAACTCCGCGTCCGTGTAAGGAGTTTTGTGGTTTGCTTTGCCCCCAAAGTGCCACACGACAACAATTGTACAGCGTGTCAGGCTAGGGGGCAGTTTATAGGCGTATATGCGTCGCTGCCGGGGTACGGGGGGAACCGCCGTAGCGAGAGGCGGTCGAGAGGTACGAGCTCCGGGCCCGGCGACTAGCGCTCGCCAAATGGCGTGCGGAACTCCGTTCCCACGCCGGCGAGCGGGCCGCCAGGGCCCTCCTGCCACACTTTACCTCGTGGCGGGAGAGGCGGCATGGCAGGCTCACCTACCGGGCGACGCAGGTATTCAATGGGCATGGCAGTTTCGGTGTTTATCTGTGTCGCATCGGTAGGGAAGCGACGACGGTGTGCCACCACTGTGGCGCGGAGGAGGACTCGGCGCAGCATACGCTGGAGGAATGCGCCACCTTTTCAGCGCTGCGCCGAGTCCTAAAATGGGAAGTCGGTCACGACCTCGCGACTAGCACGGGGGCGGCGTGTGCGCCCACGCCTCGAGTCCCCGAGTACTTGAGGGTAGGCGGGCGGCGGGTGAACCAGCTCTTGCTGGAATTAGTGCACGCCGCCCACCAATAGAAGAGGTTTTCAACTGTTGGGAGTGGGGTGAGATGACTCGCCTCTTCATTGAAGTGTCTCGTCGCCCCCCCCGGCGGCCGCCGTAACGTGGCGGTGCGGGGTGTGGCCCTTCGCACCGCCGAATCAAGAAAATTCCAGTGGAGAGGATTCATCTCCCCCTGGGACGCGGCCGGCCACCGCTTTTCTATCCTGGTGGCCGGCCAGGCGAGGGGGAGCTGCGGTTGTGTTCTTCAAGAGTTCCCGTGGCTCCCCCGTAATCGGCAAGCGTCAGGTACAGCGTCCCTAGGTCGCCGTGGGGGTTTTAGCGGATCAAATCCCGCACTACCCACGCTCCGCTCCCCCGGGCGGGGCGGGGATGTCGGTCAGCAGATTTCCCCCACGTAAAAAAAAGGCTTAACTTCAAATTCATGCGACACAAATGATTTAGCTTGAAATACTTGAGTTCATTTGATCATTTATTTAGTTGTTCATTTGTTCATTTGTTCATTTGTTCATTTGTTCATTTGTTCATTTGTTCATTTGTTCATTTGTTCATTTGTTCATTTGTTCATTCGTTCAATGGTTCATTTGTTCATTTGTTCATTTGTCTACTCGCTCATTTGTTCATTTGTTCATTTGTTCATTTGCTCATTCATTTATTTGTTCGTTTGCTCATTTGTGCATTCGTTCATTTTTTTCGCTCATTTATTCATATGTACATTTGATCGTTTCCACATTGGTTCTTTTGTTCATTTGTTCATGTGTTCATTTGTTCATTTGTTCATTTGTTCATTTGTTCATTTGTTCATTTGTTCATTTGTTCATTTGTTCATTTGTTCATTGGTTCATTGGTTCATTTGCTCATTTGTTCATTTGCTCATTTGTTCATTTGTTCATTTGTTCATTTGTTCATTTGTTCATTCGTTCAATGGTTCATTTGTAAATTTGTTCATTTGTTCATTTGTTCATTTGTTCATTTGTTCATTTGTTCATTGGTTCATTTGTTCATTTGTTCATCTGTTCATTTGTTCATTTGTTCATTTGTTCATTTGTTCATTTGTTCATTTGTTCATTTGTTCATTTGTTCATTTGTTCATTTGTTCATTTGTTCATTTGTTCATTTGTTCATTTGTTCATTTGTTCATTTGTTCATTTGTTCATTCGTTCAATGGTTCATTTGTAAATTTGTTCATTTGTTCATTTGTTCATTTGTTCATTTGTTCATTTGTTCATTTGTTCATTTGTTCATTGGTTCATTTGTTCATTTGTTCATTTGTTCATTTGTTCATTTGTTCATTTGTTCATTTGTTCATTTGTTCATTTGTTCATTTGTTCATTTGTTCATTTGTTCATTTGTTCATTTGTTCATTTGTTCATTTGTTCATTCGTTCAATGGTTCATTTGTTCATTTGTTCATTTGTTCATTTGTTCATTTGTTCATTTGTTCATTCGTTCAATGGTTCATTTGTTCATTTGTTCATTTGTTCATTTGTTCATTTGTTCATTTGTTCATTCGTTCAATGGATCATTTGTTCATTTCTTCATTTGTTCATTTGTCCATTTGTTCGTTTGTTCGTTTGTTCATTTGTTCCTTTGTTCATTGGTTCATTTGTTCATTTGTTCACTTGTTCATTTTGTTCATTTGTTCATTTGTTCATTTGTTAATTTGTTCACTTGTTCATTTTGTTCATTTGTTCATTTGTTCATTTGTTCATTTGTTCATTCGTTCAATGGTTCATTTGTTCATTTGTTCATTTGTTCATTTGTACATTTGTTCAATTCTTCATTTGTTCATTTGTTCATTCGTTCAATGGTTCATTTGTTCATTTGTTTATTTGTTCATTTGTTCATTTGTACATTTGTTCATTTGTTCATTTGTTCATTTTCTTCATTTGTTCAGTTGTTCATTTGTTCATTTGTTCAGTTCTTCATTTGTTCATTTGTTCATTTCTTCATTTGTTCGTTTGTTCGTTTGTTCATTTGTTCATTTGTAGATTTGTACATTTTGCAAATTGTTCATTTGTTTATTTGTTCGATTGTTCATCTGTTCATTGATTCATTTGTTCATTTGTCCATTTGTTCGTTTGTTCATTTGTTCCTTTGTTCGTTTGTTCATTTGTTTATTTGTTCATTTGTTCATTTGTTAATTTGTTCAATCTTTCACTTGTTCATTTGTTCATTTGTTCATTTGATCATTTGTTCATTTGTTCATGTGTACATTTGTTCATTTGTTCATTCGTTCAATGATTCATTTGTTCATTTGTTCAATTGTTCATTTGTTCATTTGTTCATTTGTTCATTTGTTCATTTGTTCATTTGTTCATTTGTTCCTTTGCTCGTTTGCTCGTTTGCTCATTTGTTCGTTTGTTCATTTGTTCATTTGTTCATTTGATCATTTGTTCATTCGTTCAATGGTTCACTTGTTCATTTGTTCATTTGTTCATTTGTTCATTTGTTCATTTGTTCATTTGTTCATTTGTTCATTCGTTCAATGGTTCATTTGTTCATTTGTTCATTTGTTCATTTGTTCATTTGTTCATTTGTTCATTTGTCCATTTGTTCATTTGTTCATTTGTTCATTCGTTCAATGGTTCATTTGTTCATTTGTGCATTTGTTCATTTATTCATATGTTCATTTGATTGTTTGTTCATTTCTCAACTTATTCATTTGTTCATTTGTTCATTTGTTCACTTGTTCATTCGTACATTTGTGCATCTGTTCATTTGTTCATTAACTCAATTGTTCATTTGTTCATTTGTTCATTTGTTCACTTGTTCATTTGTTCATTTGTTCATTTGTTCATTTGTTCATTTGTTCATTTGTTCATTTGTTCATTTGTTCATTTGTTCATTTGTTCATTTGTTCATTTGTTCATTTGTTCATTTGTTCATTTGTTCGTTTGCTCATTTGTTCGTTTGTTCATTTTTTCATTCGTTCATTTGTGCATATGTTCATTTTTTCATTTGTTCATTTGTTCATTTGTCCATTTGTTCATTTGTTCCATTTTGTTTGTTTGTGTATTTGTTCATTTGTACATTTGTTTATTTGTACAATTGTCCCCTTGTTCATTTGTTCACTTATCAACATGTTCATTTGTTCATTTGTTCATTTGTTCATTTGTTCATTTGTTCATTTGTTCATTTGTTCATTTGTTCATTTGTTCATTTGTTCATACGTTCAATGGTTCATTTGTTCATTTGTTCATTTGTTCATTTGTCCATTTGTTCGTTTGTTCATTTGCTCCTTTGTTCATTGGTTCATTTGTTCATATGTTCACTTGTTCATTTTGTTCCTGTGTTCGTTTGTTCGTTTTTTCGTTTGTTCGTTTGTTCAGTTGTTCATTTGTTCATGTGTACATTTGTTCATTTGTTCATTCGTTCAATGATTCATTTGTTCATTTGTTCAATTGTTCATTTGTTCAATTGTTCATTTGTTCATTTGTTCATTTGTTCATTTGTTCATTTGTTCATTTGTTCATTTGTTCATTTGTTCATTTGTTCATTTGTTCATCTGTTCATTTGTTCATTTGTTCATTTGTAGATTTGTACATTTTTCGAATTGTTCATTTGTTTATTTGTTCGATTGTTCATCTGTTCATTGATCCATTTATCCATTTGTTCGTTTGTTCATTTGTTCCTTTGTTCGTTTGTTCATTTGTTCATTTGTTCATTTGTTCAATCTTTCACTTGTTCATTTGTTCATTTGTTCATTTGATCATTTGTTCATTTGTTCATTTGTTCGTTTGTTCGTTTGTTCGTTTGTTCATTTGTTCATTTGTTCATTTGTTCATTTGTTCATTTGTTCATTTGTTCATTTGTTCATTTGTTCATTTGTTCATTTGTTCATTTGTTCATTTGTTCAATTGTTTATTTGTTCATTTGTTCATTTGTTCGTTTGTTCAATTGTTCATTTGTTCATCTGTTCATTTGTTCATATGTAAATTGGTCCATTTCTGGACTTGTTCATTTCTTCAATTCTTCATTTCTTAAGTTGTTCATTTGTTAATTTGTTCATTTGACAATTTGTGCATTTGTTCATTTATTCATATGTTCATTTGATTGTTTGTTCATTTCTCAACTTATTCATTTGTTCATTTGTTCATTTGTTCACATGTTCATTCGTACATTTGTGCATCTGTTCATTTGTTCATTAACTCAATTGTTCATTTGTTCATTTGTTCATTTGTTCGTTTGCTCATTTGTTCGTTTGTTCATTTTTTCATTTGTTCATTTGTGCATATGTTCATTTTTTCATATGTCCTTTTGTTCATTTGTTCATTTGTTCATTTGTCCATTTGTTCATTTGTTCCATTTTGTTTGTTTGTGTATTTGTTCATTTGTACATTTGTTTGTTTGTTCATTTGTTCATTTGCACATTCGTCCGTTTGTTCTTTTGTTCATTTGTTCATTTCTTCATTTGTTCATTTGTTCATTTGTTCATTTGTACATTTGTTCATTTGTTTATTTGTTCATTTGTACATTTGTTTATTTGTACAATTGTCCCCTTGTTCATTTGTTCACTTGTCAACATGTTCATTTGTTCATTTGTTCATTTGTTCAATTGATCATTTGTTCATTTGACCATTCGTTCATTTGTTCATTTGTCCATTTGTTCATTTGTTCATTTGTTCATCTGTTCATTTGTTCATTTGTTCATTTGTTCATTTGTTCATTTGTTCATTTGTACATTTGTTCATTTGTTCATTTGTTCATTTGTTCATTTGTTCATTTGTTCATTTGTTCATTTGTTCATTTGTTCACTTGTTCATTTGTTCATTTGTTCGTTTGCTCATTTCTTCGTTTGTTCATTTGTTCATTCGTTCAATGGTTCATTTGTTCATTTGTTCATTTATTCATGTGTTCATGTGTTCATTTGTTCATTTGTTCGTTTGCTCATTTCTTCGTTTGTTCATTTGTTCATTCGTTCAATGGTTCATTTGTTCATTTGTTCATTCGTTCAATGGTTCATTTGTTCATTTGTTCATTTATTCATGTGTTCATGTGTTCATTTGTTCATTTGTTCATTTGTTCATTTGTTCATTTGTTCATTTGTTCATTTGTTCATTTGTTCATTTGTTCATTTGTTCATTTGTTCATTTGTTCATTTGTTCATTTGTTCATTTGTTCATTTGTTCATTTGTTCATTTGTTCATTTGTTCATTTGTTCATTTGTTCATTTGTTCATTTGTTCATTTGTTCATTTGTTCATTTGTTCATTTGTTCATTTGTTCATTTGTTCATTTGTTCATTTGTTCATGTGTACATTTGTTCATTTGTTCATTCGTTCAATGATTCATTTGTTCATTTGTTCAATTGTTCATTTGTTCAATTGTTCATTTGTTCATTTGTTCATTTGTTCATTTGTTCATTTGTTCATTTGTTCATTTGTTCATTTGTTCATCTGTTCATTTGTTCATTTGTTCATTTGTAGATTTGTACATTTTTCAAATTGTTCATTTGTTTATTTGTTCGATTGTTCATCTGTTCATTGATTCATTTGTCCATTTGTTCGTTTGTTCATTTGTTCCTTTGTTCGTTTGTTCATTTGTTCATTTGTTCATTTGTTCAATCTTTCACTTGTTCATTTGTTCATTTGTTCATTTGATCATTTGTTTATTTGTTCATTTGTTCGTTTGTTCGTTTGTTCGTTTGTTCATTTGTTCATTTGTTCATTTGTTCATTTGTTCATTAGTTCATTTGTTCATTTTTTCATTTGTTCATTTGTTCATTTGTTCATTTGTTCATTTGTTCATTTGTTCATTTGTTCATTTGTTCCTTTGTTCAATTGTTTATTTGTTCATTTGTTCATTTGTTCGTTTGTTCAATTGTTCATTTGCTCATCTGTTCATTTGTTCATATGATAATTGGTCCATATCTGGACTTGTTCATTTCTTCAATTCTTCATTTCTTAAGTTGTTCATTTGTTAATTTGTTCATTTGACAATTTGTGCATTTGTTCATTTATTCATATGTTCATTTGATTGTTTGTTCATTTCTCAACTTATTCATTTGTTCATTTGTTCATTTGTTCACTTGTTCATTCGTACATTTGTGCATCTGTTCATTTGTTCATTAACTCAATTGTTCATTTGTTCATTTGTTCATTTGTTCACTTGTTCATTTGTTCATTTGTTCATTTGTTCATTTGTTCATTTGTTCAGTTCTTCATTTGTTCATTTGTTCATTTCTTCATTTGTTCGTTTGTTCGTTTGTTCATTTGTTCATTTGTGGATTTGTACATTTTGCAAATTGTTCATTTGTTTATTTGTTCGATTGTTCATCTGTTCATTGATTCATTTGTTCATTTGTCCATTTGTTCGTTTGTTCATTTGTTCATTTGTTCGTTTGTTCATTTGTTTATTTGTTCATTTGTTCATTTGTTAATTTGTTCAATCTTTCACTTGTTCATTTGTTCATTTGTTCATTTGATCATTTGTTCATTTGTTCATGTGTACATTTGTTCATTTGTTCATTCGTTCAATGATTCATTTGTTCATTTGTTCAATTGTTCATTTGTTCAATTGTTCATTTGTTCATTTGTTCATATGTTCATTTGTTCATTTGTTCATTTGTTCCTTTGTTCATTTGTTCATTTGCTCGTGTGCTCGTTTGCTCATTTGTTCGTTTGTTCATTTGTTCATTTGTTCATTTGTTCATTTGTTCAGTCGTTCAATGGTTCACTTGTTCATTTGTTCATTTGTTCATTTGTTCATTTGTTCATTTGTTCATTTGTTCATTTGTTCATTTGTTCATTTGTTCATTTGTTCATTTGTTCATTTGTTCATTTGTTCATTTGTTCATTTGTTCATTCGTTCAATGGTTCATTTGTTCATTTGTTCATTTGTTCATTTGTTCATTTGTTCATTTGTTCATTTGTTCATTTGTCCATTTGTTCGTTTGTTCATTTGTTCTTTGTTCATTGGTTCATTTGTTCATATGTTCACTTGTTCATTTTGTTCCTTTGTTCGTTTGTTCGTTTTTTCGTTTGTTCGTTTGTTCAGTTGTTCATTTGTTCATGTGTACATTTGTTCATTTGTTCATTCGTTCAATGATTCATTTGTTCATTTGTTCAATTGTTCATTTGTTCAATTGTTCATTTGTTCATTTGTTCATTTGTTCATTTGTTCATTTGTTCATTTGTTCATTTGTTCATTTGTTCATTTGTTCATCTGTTCATTTGTTCATTTGTTCATTTGTAGATTTGTACATTTTTCAAATTGTTCATTTGTTTATTTGTTCGATTGTTCATCTGTTCATTGATTCATTTGTCCATTTGTTCGTTTGTTCATTTGTTCCTTTGTTCGTTTGTTCATTTGTTCATTTGTTCATTTGTTCAATCTTTCACTTGTTCATTTGTTCATTTGTTCATTTGATCATTTGTTCATTTGTTCATTTGTTCGTTTGTTCGTTTGTTCGTTTGTTCATTTGTTCATTTGTTCATTTGTTCATTTGTTCATTTGTTCATTTGTTCATTTGTTCATTTGTTCATTTGTTCATTTGTTCATTTGTTCATTTGTTCATTTGTTCATTTGTTCATTTGTTCATTTGTTCATTTGTTCATTTGTTCAATTGTTTATTTGTTCATTTGTTCATTTGTTCGTTTGTTCAATTGTTCATTTGTTCATCTGTTCATTTGTTCATATGTTAATTGGTCCATTTCTGGACTTGTTCATTTCTTCAATTCTTCATTTCTTAAGTTGTTCATTTGTTAATTTGTTCATTTGACAATTTGTGCATTTGTTCATTTATTCATATGTTCATTTGATTGTTTGTTCATTTCTCAACTTATTCATTTGTTCATTTGTTCATTTGTTCACTTGTTCATTCGTACATTTGTGCATCTGTTCATTTGTTCATTAACTCAATTGTTCATTTGTTCATTTGTTCATTTGTTCATTTGTTCACTTGTTCATTTGTTCATTTGTTCATTTGTTCATTCGTTCAATGGTTCATTTGTTCATTTGTTCATTTATTCATGTGTTCATGTGTTCATTTGTTCATTTGTTCGTTTGCTCATTTCTTCGTTTGTTCATTTGTTCATTCGTTCAATGGTTCATTTGTTCATTTGTTCATTTATTCATGTGTTCATGTGTTCATTTGTTCATTTGTTCATTTGTTCATTTGTTCATTTGTTCATTTGTTCATTTGTTCATTTGTTCATTTGTTCATTTGTTCATTTGTTCATTTGTTCATTTGTTCCATTTTGTTTGTTTGTGTATTTGTTCATTTGTACATTTGTTTATTTGTACAATTGTCCCCTTGTTCATTTGTTCACTTATCAACATGTTCATTTGTTCATTTGTTCATTTGTTCATTTGTTCATTTGTTCATTTGTTCATTTGTTCATTTGTTCATTTGTTCATACGTTCAATGGTTCATTTGTTCATTTGTTCATTTGTTCATTTGTCCATTTGTTCGTTTGTTCATTTGCTCCTTTGTTCATTGGTTCATTTGTTCATATGTTCACTTGTTCATTTTGTTCCTGTGTTCGTTTGTTCGTTTTTTCGTTTGTTCGTTTGTTCAGTTGTTCATTTGTTCATGTGTACATTTGTTCATTTGTTCATTCGTTCAATGATTCATTTGTTCATTTGTTCAATTGTTCATTTGTTCAATTGTTCATTTGTTCATTTGTTCATTTGTTCATTTGTTCATTTGTTCATTTGTTCATTTGTTCATTTGTTCATTTGTTCATTTGTTCATCTGTTCATTTGTTCATTTGTTCATTTGTAGATTTGTACATTTTTCGAATTGTTCATTTGTTTATTTGTTCGATTGTTCATCTGTTCATTGATCCATTTGTCCATTTGTTCGTTTGTTCATTTGTTCCTTTGTTCGTTTGTTCATTTGTTCATTTGTTCATTTGTTCAATCTTTCACTTGTTCATTTGTTCATTTGTTCATTTGATCATTTGTTCATTTGTTCATTTGTTCGTTTGTTCGTTTGTTCGTTTGTTCATTTGTTCATTTGTTCATTTGTTCATTTGTTCATTTGTTCATTTGTTCATTTGTTCATTTGTTCATTTGTTCATTTGTTCATTTGTTCATTTGTTCAATTGTTTATTTGTTCATTTGTTCATTTGTTCGTTTGTTCAATTGTTCATTTGTTCATCTGTTCATTTGTTCATATGTAAATTGGTCCATTTCTGGACTTGTTCATTTCTTCAATTCTTCATTTCTTAAGTTGTTCATTTGTTAATTTGTTCATTTGACAATTTGTGCATTTGTTCATTTATTCATATGTTCATTTGATTGTTTGTTCATTTCTCAACTTATTCATTTGTTCATTTGTTCATTTGTTCACATGTTCATTCGTACATTTGTGCATCTGTTCATTTGTTCATTAACTCAATTGTTCATTTGTTCATTTGTTCATTTGTTCGTTTGCTCATTTGTTCGTTTGTTCATTTTTTCATTTGTTCATTTGTGCATATGTTCATTTTTTCATATGTCCTTTTGTTCATTTGTTCATTTGTTCATTTGTCCATTTGTTCATTTGTTCCATTTTGTTTGTTTGTGTATTTGTTCATTTGTACATTTGTTTGTTTGTTCATTTGTTCATTTGCACATTCGTCCGTTTGTTCTTTTGTTCATTTGTTCATTTCTTCATTTGTTCATTTGTTCATTTGTTCATTTGTACATTTGTTCATTTGTTTATTTGTTCATTTGTACATTTGTTTATTTGTACAATTGTCCCCTTGTTCATTTGTTCACTTGTCAACATGTTCATTTGTTCATTTGTTCATTTGTTCAATTGATCATTTGTTCATTTGACCATTCGTTCATTTGTTCATTTGTCCATTTGTTCATTTGTTCATTTGTTCATCTGTTCATTTGTTCATTTGTTCATTTGTTCATTTGTTCATTTGTTCATTTGTACATTTGTTCATTTGTTCATTTGTTCATTTGTTCATTTGTTCATTTGTTCATTTGTTCATTTGTTCATTTGTTCACTTGTTCATTTGTTCATTTGTTCGTTTGCTCATTTCTTCGTTTGTTCATTTGTTCATTCGTTCAATGGTTCATTTGTTCATTTGTTCATTTATTCATGTGTTCATGTGTTCATTTGTTCATTTGTTCGTTTGCTCATTTCTTCGTTTGTTCATTTGTTCATTCGTTCAATGGTTCATTTGTTCATTTGTTCATTCGTTCAATGGTTCATTTGTTCATTTGTTCATTTATTCATGTGTTCATGTGTTCATTTGTTCATTTGTTCATTTGTTCATTTGTTCATTTGTTCATTTGTTCATTTGTTCATTTGTTCATTTGTTCATTTGTTCATTTGTTCATTTGTTCATTTGTTCATTTGTTCATTTGTTCATTTGTTCATTTGTTCATTTGTTCATTTGTTCATTTGTTCAATTGTTCATTTGTTCAATTGTTCATTTGTTCATTTGTTCATTTGTTCATTTGTTCACTTGTTCACTTGTTCATTTGTTCATTTGTTCATTTGTTCATCTGTTCATTTGTTCATTTGTTCATTTGTAGATTTGTACATTTTTCAAATTGTTCATTTGTTTATTTGTTCGATTGTTCATCTGTTCATTGATTCATTTGTCCATTTGTTCGTTTGTTCATTTGTTCCTTTGTTCGTTTGTTCATTTGTTCATTTGTTCATTTGTTCAATCTTTCACTTGTTCATTTGTTCATTTGTTCATTTGATCATTTGTTTATTTGTTCATTTGTTCGTTTGTTCGTTTGTTCGTTTGTTCATTTGTTCATTTGTTCATTTGTTCATTTGTTCATTAGTTCATTTGTTCATTTTTTCATTTGTTCATTTGTTCATTTGTTCATTTGTTCATTTGTTCATTTGTTCATTTGTTCATTTGTTCCTTTGTTCAATTGTTTATTTGTTCATTTGTTCATTTGTTCGTTTGTTCAATTGTTCATTTGCTCATCTGTTCATTTGTTCATATGATAATTGGTCCATATCTGGACTTGTTCATTTCTTCAATTCTTCATTTCTTAAGTTGTTCATTTGTTAATTTGTTCATTTGACAATTTGTGCATTTGTTCATTTATTCATATGTTCATTTGATTGTTTGTTCATTTCTCAACTTATTCATTTGTTCATTTGTTCATTTGTTCACTTGTTCATTCGTACATTTGTGCATCTGTTCATTTGTTCATTAACTCAATTGTTCATTTGTTCATTTGTTCATTTGTTCACTTGTTCATTTGTTCATTTGTTCATTTGTTCATTTGTTCATTTGTTCAGTTCTTCATTTGTTCATTTGTTCATTTCTTCATTTGTTCGTTTGTTCGTTTGTTCATTTGTTCATTTGTGGATTTGTACATTTTGCAAATTGTTCATTTGTTTATTTGTTCGATTGTTCATCTGTTCATTGATTCATTTGTTCATTTGTCCATTTGTTCGTTTGTTCATTTGTTCATTTGTTCGTTTGTTCATTTGTTTATTTGTTCATTTGTTCATTTGTTAATTTGTTCAATCTTTCACTTGTTCATTTGTTCATTTGTTCATTTGATCATTTGTTCATTTGTTCATGTGTACATTTGTTCATTTGTTCATTCGTTCAATGATTCATTTGTTCATTTGTTCAATTGTTCATTTGTTCAATTGTTCATTTGTTCATTTGTTCATATGTTCATTTGTTCATTTGTTCATTTGTTCCTTTGTTCATTTGTTCATTTGCTCGTGTGCTCGTTTGCTCATTTGTTCGTTTGTTCATTTGTTCATTTGTTCATTTGTTCATTTGTTCAGTCGTTCAATGGTTCACTTGTTCATTTGTTCATTTGTTCATTTGTTCATTTGTTCATTTGTTCATTTGTTCATTTGTTCATTTGTTCATTTGTTCATTTGTTCATTTGTTCATTTGTTCATTTGTTCATTTGTTCATTTGTTCATTCGTTCAATGGTTCATTTGTTCATTTGTTCATTTGTTCATTTGTTCATTTGTTCATTTGTTCATTTGTTCATTTGTCCATTTGTTCGTTTGTTCATTTGTTCTTTGTTCATTGGTTCATTTGTTCATATGTTCACTTGTTCATTTTGTTCCTTTGTTCGTTTGTTCGTTTTTTCGTTTGTTCGTTTGTTCAGTTGTTCATTTGTTCATGTGTACATTTGTTCATTTGTTCATTCGTTCAATGATTCATTTGTTCATTTGTTCAATTGTTCATTTGTTCAATTGTTCATTTGTTCATTTGTTCATTTGTTCATTTGTTCATTTGTTCATTTGTTCATTTGTTCATTTGTTCATTTGTTCATCTGTTCATTTGTTCATTTGTTCATTTGTAGATTTGTACATTTTTCAAATTGTTCATTTGTTTATTTGTTCGATTGTTCATCTGTTCATTGATTCATTTGTCCATTTGTTCGTTTGTTCATTTGTTCCTTTGTTCGTTTGTTCATTTGTTCATTTGTTCATTTGTTCAATCTTTCACTTGTTCATTTGTTCATTTGTTCATTTGATCATTTGTTCATTTGTTCATTTGTTCGTTTGTTCGTTTGTTCGTTTGTTCATTTGTTCATTTGTTCATTTGTTCATTTGTTCATTTGTTCATTTGTTCATTTGTTCATTTGTTCATTTGTTCATTTGTTCATTTGTTCATTTGTTCATTTGTTCATTTGTTCATTTGTTCATTTGTTCATTTGTTCATTTGTTCAATTGTTTATTTGTTCATTTGTTCATTTGTTCGTTTGTTCAATTGTTCATTTGTTCATCTGTTCATTTGTTCATATGTTAATTGGTCCATTTCTGGACTTGTTCATTTCTTCAATTCTTCATTTCTTAAGTTGTTCATTTGTTAATTTGTTCATTTGACAATTTGTGCATTTGTTCATTTATTCATATGTTCATTTGATTGTTTGTTCATTTCTCAACTTATTCATTTGTTCATTTGTTCATTTGTTCACTTGTTCATTCGTACATTTGTGCATCTGTTCATTTGTTCATTAACTCAATTGTTCATTTGTTCATTTGTTCATTTGTTCATTTGTTCACTTGTTCATTTGTTCATTTGTTCATTTGTTCATTCGTTCAATGGTTCATTTGTTCATTTGTTCATTTATTCATGTGTTCATGTGTTCATTTGTTCATTTGTTCGTTTGCTCATTTCTTCGTTTGTTCATTTGTTCATTCGTTCAATGGTTCATTTGTTCATTTGTTCATTTATTCATGTGTTCATGTGTTCATTTGTTCATTTGTTCATTTGTTCATTTGTTCATTTGTTCATTTGTTCATTTGTTCATTTGTTCATTTGTTCATTTGTTCATTTGTTCATTTGTTCATGTGTACATTTGTTCATTTGTTCATTCGTTCAATGATCCATTTGTTCATTTGTTCAATTGTTCATTTGTTCAATTGTTCATTTGTTCATTTGTTCATTTGTTCATTTGTTCATTTGTTCATTTGTTCATTTGTAGATTTGTACATTTTTCAAATTGTTCATTTGTTTATTTGTTCGATTGTTCATCTGTTCATTGATTCATTTGTCCATTTGTTCGTTTGTTCATTTGTTCCTTTTTTCGTTTGTTCATTTGTTCATTTGTTCATTTGTTCAATCTTTCACTTGTTCTTTTGTTCATTTGTTCATTTGATCATTTGTTTATTTGTTCATTTGTTCGTTTGTTCGTTTGTTCGTTTGTTCATTTGTTCATTTGTTCATTTGTTCATTTGTTCATTTGTTCATTTGTTCATTTGTTCATTTGTTCATTTGTTCATTTGTTCATTTGTTCATTTGTTCATTTGTTCATTTGTTCATTTGTTCATTTGTTCATTTGTTCATTTGTTCATTTGTTCATTTGTTCATTTGTTCATTTGTTCATTTGTTCAATTGTTTATTTGTTCATTTGTTCATTTGTTCGTTTGTTCAATTGTTCATTTGTTCATCTGTTCATTTGTTCATATGATAATTGGTCCATATCTGGACTTGTTCATTTCTTCAATTCTTCATTTCTTAAGTTGTTCATTTGTTAATTTGTTCATTTGACAATTTGTGCATTTGTTCATTTATTCATATGTTCATTTGATTGTTTGTTCATATCTCAACTTATTCATTTGTTCATTTGTTCATTTGTTCACTTGTTCATTCGTACATTTGTGCATCTGTTCATTTGTTCATTAACTCAATTGTTCATTTGTTCATTTGTTCATTTGTTCACTTGTTCATTTGTTCATTTGTTCATTTGTTCATTTGTTCATTTGTTCATTTGTTCATTTGTTCATTTGTTCATTTGTTCATTTGTTCGTTTGCTCATTTGTTCGTTTGTTCATTTTTTAATTTGTTCATTTGTGCATATGTTCATTTTTTCATTTGTCCTTTTGTTCATTTGTTCATTTGTCCATTTGTTCATTTGTTCCATTTTGTTTGTTTGTGTATTTGTTCATTTGTACATTTGTTTGTTTGTTCATTTGTTCATTTGTCCACTCGTCCGTTTGTTCTCTTGTTCATTTGTTCATTTCTTCATTTGTTCATTTGTTCATTTGTACATTTGTTCATTTGTTTATTTGTTCATTTGAACATTTGTTTATTTGTACAATTGTCCCCTTGTTCATTTGTTCACTTGTCAACATGTTCATTTGTTCATTTGTTCATTTGTTCAATTGTTCATTTGTTCATTTGTAAATTTGTTCATTTGTTCATTTGACCATTCGTTCATTTGTTCATTTGTCCATTTGTTCATCTGTTCATTTGTTCATCTGTTCATTTGTTCATTTGTTCATTTGTTCATTTGTTCATTTGTTCATTTGTACATTTGTTCATTTGTTCATTTGTTCATTTGTTCATTTGTTCATTTGTTCATTTGTTCATTTGTTCATTTGTTCATTTGTTCATTTGTTCATTTGTTCATCTGTTCATTTGTTCATTTGTTCATTTGTTCATTTGTTCATTTGTTCATTTGTACATTTGTTCATTTGTTCATTTGTTCATTTGTTCATTTGTTCATTTGTTCATTTGTTCATTTGTTCATTTGTTCATTTGTTCATTTGTTCATTTGTTCATTTGTTCATTCGTTCAATGGTTCATTTGTTCATTTGTTCATTTGTTTATTTGTTCATTTGTTCATTTGTGAATTTGTTCAATCTTTCACTTGTTCATTTGTTCATTTGATCATTTGTTCATTTGTACATGTGTACATTTGTTCATTTGTTCATTCGTTCAATGATTCATTTGTTCATTTGTTCAATTGTTCATTTGTTCAATTGTTCATTTGTTCAATTGTTCATTTGTTCATTTGTTCATATGTTCATTTGTTCATTTGTTCATTTGTTCATTTGTTCATTTGTTCCTTTGTTCATTTGTTCATTTGCTCGTTTGCTCGTTTGCTCATTTGTTCGTTTGTTCATTTGTTCATTTGTTCATTTGTTCATTTGTTCATTCGTTCAATGGTTCACTTGTTCATTTGTTCATTTGTTCATTTGTTCATTTGTTCATTTGTTCATTTGTTCATTTGTTCATTTGTTCATTTGTTCATTTGTTCATTTGTTCATTTGTTCATTTGTTCATTTGTTCATTTGTTCATTTGTTCATTTGTTCATTTGTTCATTTGTTCATTTGTTCATTTGTTCATTTGTTCATTTGTTCATTTGTTCATTTGTTCATTTGTTCATTTGTTCATTTGTTCATTCGTTCAATGGTTCATTTGTTTATTTGTTCATTTGTTCATTTGTCCATTTGTTCGTTTGTTCATTTGTTCCTTTGTTCATTGGTTCATTTGTTCATATGTTCACTTGTTCATTTTGTTCCTTTGTTCCTTTGTTCGTTTGTTCGTTTTTTCGTTTGTTCGTTTGTTCAGTTGTTCATTTGTTCATGTGTACATTTGTTCATTTGTTCATTCGTTCAATGATTCATTTGTTCATTTGTTCAATTGTTCATTTGTTCAATTGTTCAATTGTTCATTTGTTCATTTGTTCATTTGTTCATTTGTGCATTTGTTCATTTGTTCATTTGTTCATTTGTTCATTTGTTCATCTGTTCATTTGTTCATTTGTTCATTTGTAGATTTGTACATTTTTCAAATTGTTCATTTGCTTATTTGTTCGATTGTTCATCTGTTCATTGATTCATTTGTCCATTTGTTCGTTTGTTCATTTGTTCCTTTGTTCGTTTGTTCATTTGTTCATTTGTTCAATCTTTCACTTGTTCATTTGTTTATTTGTTCATTTGATCATTTGTTCATTTGTTCATTTGTTCGTTTGTTCGTTTGTTCGTTTGTTCATTTGTTCATTTGTTCATTTGTTCATTTGTTCATTTGTTCATTTGTTCATTTGTTCATTTGTTCATTTGTTCATTTGTTCATTTGTTCATTTGTTCATTTGTTCATTTGTTCATTTGTTCATTTGTTCATTTGTTCATTTGTTCATTTGTTCATTTGTTCATTTGTTCATTTGTTCATTTGTTCATTTGTTCATTTGTTCAATTGTTTATTTGTTCATTTGTTCATTTGTTCGTTTGTTCAATTGTTCATTTGTTCATCTGTTCATTTGTTCATATGTTAATTGGTCCATTTCTGGACTTGTTCATTTCTTCAATTCTTCATTTCTTAAGTTGTTCATTTGTTAATTTGTTCATTTGACAATTTGTGCATTTGTTCATTTATTCATATGTTCATTTGATTGTTTGTTCATTTCTCAACTTATTCATTTGTTCATTTGTTCATTTGTTCACTTGTTCATTCGTACATTTGTGCATCTGTTCATTTGTTCATTAACTCAATTGTTCATTTGTTCATTTGTTCATTTGTTCATTTGTTCACTTGTTCATTTGTTCATTTGTTCATTTGTTCATTTGTTCATTTGTTCATTTGTTCATTTGTTCATTTGTTCATTTGTTCGTTTGCTCATTTGTTCGTTTGTTCATTTTTTCATATGTTCATTTGTGCATATGTTCATTTTTCATTTGTCCTTTTGTTCATTTGTTCATTTGTTCATTTGTCCATTTGTTCATTTGTTCCATTTCGTTTGTTTGTGTATTTGTTCATTTGTACATTCGTTTGTTTGTTCATTTGTTCATTTGTCCATTCGTCCGTTTGTTCTTTTGTTCATTTGTTCATTTGTTCATTTGTTCATTTGTTCATTTGTTCATTTGTACATTTGTTCATTTGTTTATTTGTTCATTTGTACATTTGTGTATTTGTACAATTGTCCCCTTGATCATTTGTTCACTTGTCAACATGTTCATTTGTTCATTTGTTCATTTGTTCATTTGTTCATTTGTTCAATTGTTCATTTGTTCATTTGTAAATTTGTTCATTTGTTCATTTGACCATTCGTTCATTTGTTCATTTGTCCATTTGTTCATTTGTTCATTTGTTCATCTGTTCATTTGTTCATTTGTTCATTTGTTCATTTGTTCATTTGTTCATTTGTACATTTGTTCATTTGTTCATTTGTTCATTTGTTCATTTGTTCATTTGTTCATTTGTTCATTTGTTCATTTGTTCATTTGTTCATTTGTTCATTTGTTCAATTGTTCATCTGTTCATTTGTTCATTTGTTCATTTGTACATTTGTTCATTTGTTCATTTGTTCATTTGTTCACTTGTTCATTTGTTCATTTGTTCGTTTGCTCATTTCTTCGTTTGTTCATTTGTTCATTCGTTCAATGGTTCATTTGTTCATTTGTTCATTTATTCATGTGTTCATGTGTTCATTTGTTCATTTGTTCATTTGTTCATTTGTTCATTTGTTCATTTGTTCATTTGTTCATTTGTTCATTTGTTCATTTGTTCATTTGTTCATTTGTTCATTTGTTCATTTGTTCATTTGTTCATTTGTTCATTTGTTCATTTGTTCATTTGTTCATTTGTTCATTTGTTCATTTGTTCATTTGTTCATTTGTTCATTTGTTCATTTGTTCATTGGTTCATTTATTCATTTGTTCATTCATTCATTTGTTCATTTCTTCAATTCTTCATTTCTTCATTTTTAACTTGTTCATTTGTTCGTTTGTTCATTTGTTTATTTGTTCATTTGTACATTTGTTCATTTGTTCATTTGTTCATTTGTTCATTTGTTCATTTGTTCATTTGTACATTTGTGCATCTGTTCACTTGTTCACTTGTTCATTTGTTCATTTGTCCATTCGTTAGTTTGTTCATTTGTTCATTTGTTCATTTGTTCATTTGTTCATTTGTCTACTCGCTCATTTGTTCATTGGTTCATTTGTTCATTCGATCATTTGTTCATTTGTTCACTTGTTCATTTTGTTCCTTTGTTCGTTTGTTCGTTTGTTCGTGTGTTCATTTGTTCATTTGTTCATTTGTACATTTGTTCATTTGTTCATTTCTTCATTTGTTCATTTGTTCAATTGTTCATCTGTTCATTTGTTCATTTGTTCATTTGGACATTTGTTCATTTGTTCATTTGTTCATTTGTTCATTTGTTCATTTGTTCATTTGTTCATTTGTTCATGTGTACATTTGTTCATTTGTTCATTTGTTCATTGGTTCATTTATTCATTTGTTCATTCATTCATTTGTTCATTTCTTCAATTCTTCATTTCTTCATTTTTAACTTGTTCATTTGTTCGTTTGTTCATTTGTTTATTTGTTCATTTGTACATTTGTTCATTTGTTCATTTGTTCATTTGTTCATTTGTTCATTTGTTCATTTGTACATTTGTGCATCTGTTCACTTGTTCACTTGTTCATTTGTTCATTTGTCCATTCGTTAGTTTGTTCATTTGTTCATTTGTTCATTTGTTCATTTGTTCATTTGTTCATTTGTCTACTCGCTCATTTGTTCATTGGTTCATTTGTTCATTCGATCATTTGTTCATTTGTTCACTTGTTCATTTTGTTCCTTTGTTCGTTTGTTCGTTTGTTCGTGTGTTCATTTGTTCATTTGTTCATTTGTACATTTGTTCATTTGTTCATTTCTTCATTTGTTCATTTGTTCAATTGTTCATCTGTTCATTTGTTCATTTGTTCATTTGGACATTTGTTCATTTGTTCATTTGTTCATTTGTTCATTTGTTCATTTGTTCATTTGTTCATTTGTTCATTTGTTCATGTGTACATTTGTTCATTTGTTCATTTGTTCGTTTGTTCAATTGTTCATTTGTTCATCTGTTCATTTGTTCATATGTTAATTGGTCCATTTCTGGACTTGTTCATTTCTTCAATTCTTCATTTCTTAAGTTGTTCATTTGTTAATTTGTTCATTTGACAATTTGTGCATTTGTTCATTTATTCATATGTTCATTTGATTGTTTGTTCATTTCTCAACTTATTCATTTGTTCATTTGTTCATTTGTTCACTTGTTCATTCGTACATTTGTGCATCTGTTCATTTGTTCATTTGTTCATTTGTTCATTTGTTCATTTGTTCATTTGTTCATTTGTTCATTTGTTCATTTGTTCATTTGTTCATTTGTTCATTTGTTCAATTGTTCATCTGTTCATTTGTTCATTTGTTCATTTGTACATTTGTTCATTTGTTCATTTGTTCATTTGTTCACTTGTTCATTTGTTCATTTGTTCGTTTGCTCATTTCTTCGTTTGTTCATTTGTTCATTCATTCATTTGTTCATTTCTTCAATTCTTCATTTCTTCATTTTTAACTTGTTCATTTGTTCGTTTGTTCATTTGTTTATTTGTTCATTTGTACATTTGTTCATTTGTTCATTTGTTCATTTGTTCATTTGTTCATTTGTTCATTTGTACATTTGTGCATCTGTTCACTTGTTCACTTGTTCATTTGTTCATTTGTCCATTCGTTAGTTTGTTCATTTGTTCATTTGTTCATTTGTTAATTTGTTCATTTGTTCATTTGTCTACTCGCTCATTTGTTCATTGGTTCATTTGTTCATTCGATCATTTGTTCATTTGTTCATTTGTTCATTTGTTCATTTGTTCATTTGTTCATTTGTTCATTTGTTCATTTGTTCATTTGTTCATTTATTCATGTGTTCATGTGTTCATTTGTTCATTTGTTCATTTGTTCATTTGTTCATTTGTTCATTTGTTCATTTGTTCATTTGTTCATTTGTTCATTTGTTCATTTGTTCATTTGTTCATTTGTTCATTTCTTCATTTGTTCATTTGTTCATTTGTTCATTTGTTCATTTGTTCATTTGTTCATTGGTTCATTTATTCATTTGTTCATTCATTCATTTGTTCATTTCTTCAATTCTTCATTTCTTCATTTTTAACTTGTTCATTTGTTCATTTGTTTATTTGTTCATTTGTACATTTGTTCATTTGTTCATTTGTTCATTTGTTCATTTGTTCATTTGTTCATTTGTACATTTGTGCATCTGTTCACTTGTTCACTTGTTCATTTGTTCATTTGTCCATTCGTTAGTTTGTTCATTTGTTCATTTGTTAATTTGTTCATTTGTTCATTTGTCTACTCGCTCATTTGTTCATTGGTTCATTTGTTCATTCGATCATTTGTTCATTTGTTCACTTGTTCATTTTGTTCCTTTGTTCGTTTGTTCGTTTGTTCGTTTGTTCGTTTGTTCATTTGTTCATTTGTTCATGTGTTCATTTGTTCATTTGTTCATTTGTTCATTTGTTCATTTGTTCATTTCTTCATTTGTTCAATTGTTCATCTGTTCATTTGTTCATTTGTTCATTTGTTCATGTGTACATTTGTTCATTTGTTCATTCGTTCAATGGTTCATTTGTTCATTTGTTCAATTGTTCATTTGTTCATTTGTTCATTTGTTCATTTGTTCATTTGTTCATTTGTTCATTTGTTCATTTGTTCATTTGTTCATTTGTTCATTTGTTCATTTGTTCATTTGTTCATTCGTTCAATGGTTCATTTGTTCATTTGTTCATTTGTTCATTTGTTCATTTGTTCATTTGTTCATTTGTTCATTTGTTCATTTGTTCATTTGTTCATTTGTTCATTTGTTCATTTGTTCATTTGTTCATTTGTTCATTTGTTCATTTGTTCATTTGTTCATTTGTTCATTTGTTCATTTGTTCATTTGTTCATTTGTTCATTTGTTCATTTGTTCATTTGTTCATTTGTTCATTTGTTCATTTGTTCATTTGTTCATTCGTTCAATGGTTCATTTGTTCATTTGTTCATTTGTTCATTTGTTCATTCGTTCAATGGTTCATTTGTTCATTTGTTCATTTGTTCATTTGTCCATTTGTTCGTTTGTTCGTTTGTTCATTTGTTCCTTTGTTCATTGGTTCATTTGTTCATTTGTTCACTTGTTCATTTTGTTCATTTGTTCATTTGTTCATTTGTTCATTTGTTCACTTGTTCATTTTGTTCATTTGTTCATTTGTTCATTTGTTCATTTGTTCACTTGTTCATTTTGTTCATTTGTTCATTCGTTCATTTGTTCATTTGTTCATTTGTTCATTCGTTCAATGGTTCATTTGTTCTTTTGTTCATTTGTTCATTTGTACATTTGTTCATTTCTTCATTTGTTCATTTGTTCATTTGTTCAATTGTTCATTTGTTCATTTGTTCATTTGTTCATGTGTTCAATTGTTCATTTGTTCATTTGTTCATTTGTTCATTTGTTCATTTTTTCATTTGTTCATTTGTTCATTTGTTCATTTGTTCATTTGTTCATTTGTTCACCTGTTCATTTGTTCATTTGTTCATTTGTACATTTGTTCATTTGTTCATTTGTTCATTTGTTCATTTGTTCATTTGTTCATTTGTTCAGTTCTTCATTTGTTCATTTGTTCATTCGTTCATTTGTTCGCTTGTTCGTTTGTTCATTTGTTCATTTGTTCATTTGTTCGTTTGTTCGTTTGTTCGTTTGTTCATTTGTTCTTTTGTTCATTTGTTCATTTGTTCATTTGTTCATTTGTTCATTTGTTCATTTGTTCATTTGTTCATTTGTTCATTTGTTCATTTGTTCACTTGTTCATTTTGTTCATTTGTTCATTTGTTCATTTGTTCATTTGTTCACTTGTTCATTTTGTTCATTTGTTCATTTGTTCATTTGTTCATTTGTTCATTTGTTCATTTGTTCATTTGTTCATTTGTTCATTTGTTCATTTGTTCATTTGTTCATTTGTTCATTTGTTCATTTGTTCATTTGTTCATTTGTTCATTTGTTCATTTGTTCATTTGTTCATTTGTTCATTTGTTCATTTGTTCATTTGTTCATTCGTTCAATGGTTCATTTGTTCATTTGTTCATTTGTTCATTTGTTCATTTGTTCATTCGTTCAATGGTTCATTTGTTCATTTGTTCATTTGTTCATTTGTCCATTTGTTCGTTTGTTCGTTTGTTCATTTGTTCCTTTGTTCATTGGTTCATTTGTTCATTTGTTCACTTGTTCATTTTGTTCATTTGTTCATTTGTTCATTTGTTCATTTGTTCACTTGTTCATTTTGTTCATTTGTTCATTTGTTCATTTGTTCATTTGTTCAATGGTTCATTTGTTCATTTGTTCATTTGTTCATTTGTACATTTGTTCATTTCTTCATTTGTTCATTTGTTCATTTGTTCAATTGTTCATTTGTTCATTTGTTCATTTGTTCGTTTGTTCAATTGTTCATTTGTTCATTTGTTCATTGGTTCATTTGTTCATTTGTTCATTTGTTCATTTGTTCATTTGTTCATTTGTTCATTTGTTCATCTGTTCATTTGTTCATTTGTTCATTTGTTCACCTGTTCATTTGTTCATTTGTTCATTTGTACATTTGTTCATTTGTTCATTTGTTCATTTGTTCATTTGTTCATTTGTTCATTTGTTCAGTTCTTCATTTGTTCATTTGTTCATTCGTTCATTTGTTCGCTTGTTCGTTTGTTCATTTGTTCATTTGTTCATTTGTTCGTTTGTTCGTTTGTTCGTTTGTTCATTTGTTCTTTTGTTCATTTGTTCATTTGTTCATTTGTTCATTTGTTCATTTGTTCATTTGTTCATTTGTTCATTTGTTCATTTGTTCATTTGTTCATTTGTTCATTTGTTCATTTGTTCATTTGTTCATTTGTTCATTTGTTCATTTGTTCATTTGTTCATTTGTTCATTTGTTCATTTGTTCATTTGTTCATTTGTTCATTTGTTCATACGTTCAATGGTTCATTTGTTCATTTGTTCATTTGTTCATTTGTCCATTTGTTCGTTTGTTCATTTGCTCCTTTGTTCATTGGTTCATTTGTTCATATGTTCACTTGTTCATTTTGTTCCTGTGTTCGTTTGTTCGTTTTTTCGTTTGTTCGTTTGTTCAGTTGTTCATTTGTTCACGTGTACATTTGTTCATTTGTTTATTTGTTCATTTGTACATTTGTTTATTTGTACAATTGTCCCCTTGTTCATTTGTTCACTTGTCAACATGTTCATTTGTTCATTTATTCATTTGTTCAATTGTTCATTTGTTCATTTGACCATTCGTTCATTTGTTCATTTGTCCATTTGTTCATTTGTTCATTTGTTCATCTGTTCATTTGTTCATTTGTTCATTTGTTCATTTGTTCATTTGTTCATTTGTACATTTGTTCATTTGTTCATTTGTTCATTTGTTCATTTGTTCATTTGTTCATTTGTTCATTTGTTCATTTGTTCACTTGTTCATTTGTTCATTTGTTCGTTTGCTCATTTCTTCGTTTGTTCATTTGTTCATTTGTTCATTTGTTCACTTGTTCATTTGTTCATTTGTTCGTTTGCTCATTTCTTCGTTTGTTCATTTGTTCATTCGTTCAATGGTTCATTTGTTCATTTGTTCATTTATTCATGTGTTCATTTGTTCATTTGTTCATTCGTTCAATGGTTCATTTGTTCATTTGTTCATTTATTCATGTGTTCATGTGTTCATTTGTTCATTTGTTCATTTGTTCATTTGTTCATTTGTTCATTTGTTCATTTGTTCATTTGTTCATTTGTTCATTTGTTCATTTGTTCATTTGTTCATTTGTTCATTTGTTCATTTGTTCATGTGTACATTTGTTCATTTGTTCATTCGTTCAATGATTCATTTGTTCATTTGTTCAATTGTTCATTTGTTCAATTGTTCATTTGTTCATTTGTTCATTTGTTCATTTGTTCATTTGTTCATTTGTTCATTTGTTCATTTGTTCATCTGTTCATTTGTTCATTTGTTCATTTGTAGATTTGTACATTTTTCAAATTGTTCATTTGTTTATTTGTTCGATTGTTCATCTGTTCATTGATTCATTTGTCCATTTGTTCGTTTGTTCATTTGTTCCTTTGTTCGTTTGTTCATTTGTTCATTTGTTCATTTGTTCAATCTTTCACTTGTTCATTTGTTCATTTGTTCATTTGATCATTTGTTTATTTGTTCATTTGTTCGTTTGTTCGTTTGTTCGTTTGTTCATTTGTTCATTTGTTCATTTGTTCATTAGTTCATTTGTTCATTTTTTCATTTGTTCATTTGTTCATTTGTTCATTTGTTCATTTGTTCATTTGTTCATTTGTCCATTTGTTCATTTGTTCATTTGTTCAATTGTTTATTTGTTCATTTGTTCATTTGTTCGTTTGTTCAATTGTTCATTTGCTCATCTGTTCATTTGTTCATATGATAATTGGTCCATATCTGGACTTGTTCATTTCTTCAATTCTTCATTTCTTAAGTTGTTCATTTGTTAATTTGTTCATTTGACAATTTGTGCATTTGTTCATTTATTCATATGTTCATTTGATTGTTTGTTCATTTCTCAACTTATTCATTTGTTCATTTGTTCATTTGTTCACTTGTTCATTCGTACATTTGTGCATCTGTTCATTTGTTCATTAACTCAATTGTTCATTTGTTCATTTGTTCATTTGTTCACTTGTTCATTTGTTCATTTGTTCATTTGTTCATTTGTTCATTTGTTCAGTTCTTCATTTGTTCATTTGTTCATTTCTTCATTTGTTCGTTTGTTCGTTTGTTCATTTGTTCATTTGTGGATTTGTACATTTTGCAAATTGTTCATTTGTTTATTTGTTCGATTGTTCATCTGTTCATTTGTTCATTTGTTCATTTGTTCATTTGTTCATTTGTTCATTTGTTCATTTGTTCATTTGTTCATTTGTTCGTTTGCTCATTTGTTCGTTTGTTCATTTTTTCATATGTTCATTTGTGCATATGTTCATTTTTCATTTGTCCTTTTGTTCATTTGTTCATTTGTTCATTTGTCCATTTGTTCATTTGTTCCATTTCGTTTGTTTGTGTATTTGTTCATTTGTACATTTGTTTGTTTGTTCATTTGTTCATTTGTCCATTCGTCCGTTTGTTCTTTTGTTCATTTGTTCATTTGTTCATTTGTTCATTTGTTCATTTGTTCATTTGTACATTTGTTCATTTGTTTATTTGTTCATTTGTACATTTGTGTATTTGTACAATTGTCCCCTTGATCATTTGTTCACTTGTCAACATGTTCATTTGTTCATTTGTTCATTTGTTCATTTGTTCATTTGTTCAATTGTTCATTTGTTCATTTGTAAATTTGTTCATTTGTTCATTTGACCATTCGTTCATTTGTTCATTTGTCCATTTGTTCATTTGTTCATTTGTTCATCTGTTCATTTGTTCATTTGTTCATTTGTTCATTTGTTAATTTGTACATTTGTTCATTTGTTCATTTGTTCATTTGTTCATTTGTTCATTTGTTCATTTGTTCATTTGTTCATTTGTTCATTTGTTCATTTGTTCATTTGTTCATTTGTTCAATTGTTCATCTGTTCATTTGTTCATTTGTTCATTTGTACATTTGTTCATTTGTTCATTTGTTCATTTGTTCACTTGTTCATTTGTTCATTTGTTCGTTTGCTCATTTCTTCGTTTGTTCATTTGTTCATTCGTTCAATGGTTCATTTGTTCATTTGTTCATTTATTCATGTGTTCATGTGTTCATTTGTTCATTTGTTCATTTGTTCATTTGTTCATTTGTTCATTTGTTCATTTGTTCATTTGTTCATTTGTTCATTTGTTCATTTGTTCATTTGTTCATTTGTTCATTTGTTCATTTGTTCATTTGTTCATTTGTTCATTTGTTCATTTGTTCATTTGTTCATTTGTTCATTTGTTCATTTGTTCATTTGTTCATTTGTTCATTTGTTCATTTGTTCATTTGTTCATTTGTTCATTTGTTCATTGGTTCATTTATTCATTTGTTCATTCATTCATTTGTTCATTTCTTCAATTCTTCATTTCTTCATTTTTAACTTGTTCATTTGTTCGTTTGTTCATTTGTTTATTTGTTCATTTGTACATTTGTTCATTTGTTCATTTGTTCATTTGTTCATTTGTTCATTTGTACATTTGTGCATCTGTTCACTTGTTCACTTGTTCATTTGTTCATTTGTCCATTCGTTAGTTTGTTCATTTGTTCATTTGTTCATTTGTTCATTTGTTCATTTGTCTACTCGCTCATTTGTTCATTGGTTCATTTGTTCATTCGATCATTTGTTCATTTGTTCACTTGTTCATTTTGTTCCTTTGTTCGTTTGTTCGTTTGTTCGTGTGTTCATTTGTTCATTTGTTCATTTGTACATTTGTTCATTTGTTCATTTCTTCATTTGTTCATTTGTTCAATTGTTCATCTGTTCATTTGTTCATTTGTTCATTTGGACATTTGTTCATTTGTTCATTTGTTCATTTGTTCATTTGTTCATTTGTTCATTTGTTCATTTGTTCATGTGTACATTTGTTCATTTGTTCATTTGTTCATTGGTTCATTTATTCATTTGTTCATTCATTCATTTGTTCATTTCTTCAATTCTTCATTTCTTCATTTTTAACTTGTTCATTTGTTCGTTTGTTCATTTGTTTATTTGTTCATTTGTACATTTGTTCATTTGTTCATTTGTTCATTTGTTCATTTGTTCATTTGTTCATTTGTACATTTGTGCATCTGTTCACTTGTTCACTTGTTCATTTGTTCATTTGTCCATTCGTTAGTTTGTTCATTTGTTCATTTGTTCATTTGTTCATTTGTTCATTTGTCTACTCGCTCATTTGTTCATTGGTTCATTTGTTCATTCGATCATTTGTTCATTTGTTCACTTGTTCATTTTGTTCCTTTGTTCGTTTGTTCGTTTGTTCGTGTGTTCATTTGTTCATTTGTTCATTTGTACATTTGTTCATTTGTTCATTTCTTCATTTGTTCATTTGTTCAATTGTTCATCTGTTCATTTGTTCATTTGTTCATTTGGACATTTGTTCATTTGTTCATTTGTTCATTTGTTCATTTGTTCATTTGTTCATTTGTTCATTTGTTCATTTGTTCATGTGTACATTTGTTCATTTGTTCATTTGTTCGTTTGTTCAATTGTTCATTTGTTCATCTGTTCATTTGTTCATATGTTAATTGGTCCATTTCTGGACTTGTTCATTTCTTCAATTCTTCATTTCTTAAGTTGTTCATTTGTTAATTTGTTCATTTGACAATTTGTGCATTTGTTCATTTATTCATATGTTCATTTGATTGTTTGTTCATTTCTCAACTTATTCATTTGTTCATTTGTTCATTTGTTCACTTGTTCATTCGTACATTTGTGCATCTGTTCATTTGTTCATTTGTTCATTTGTTCATTTGTTCATTTGTTCATTTGTTCATTTGTTCATTTGTTCATTTGTTCATTTGTTCATTTGTTCATTTGTTCAATTGTTCATCTGTTCATTTGTTCATTTGTTCATTTGTACATTTGTTCATTTGTTCATTTGTTCATTTGTTCACTTGTTCATTTGTTCATTTGTTCGTTTGCTCATTTCTTCGTTTGTTCATTTGTTCATTCATTCATTTGTTCATTTCTTCAATTCTTCATTTCTTCATTTTTAACTTGTTCATTTGTTCGTTTGTTCATTTGTTTATTTGTTCATTTGTACATTTGTTCATTTGTTCATTTGTTCATTTGTTCATTTGTTCATTTGTTCATTTGTACATTTGTGCATCTGTTCACTTGTTCACTTGTTCATTTGTTCATTTGTCCATTCGTTAGTTTGTTCATTTGTTCATTTGTTCATTTGTTAATTTGTTCATTTGTTCATTTGTCTACTCGCTCATTTGTTCATTGGTTCATTTGTTCATTCGATCATTTGTTCATTTGTTCATTTGTTCATTTGTTCATTTGTTCATTTGTTCATTTGTTCATTTGTTCATTTGTTCATTTGTTCATTTATTCATGTGTTCATGTGTTCATTTGTTCATTTGTTCATTTGTTCATTTGTTCATTTGTTCATTTGTTCATTTGTTCATTTGTTCATTTGTTCATTTGTTCATTTGTTCATTTGTTCATTTGTTCATTTGTTCATTTGTTCATTTGTTCATTTCTTCATTTGTTCATTTGTTCATTTGTTCATTTGTTCATTTGTTCATCTGTTCATTTATTCATTTGTTCATTCATTCATTTGTTCATTTCTTCAATTCTTCATTTCTTCATTTTTAACTTGTTCATTTGTTCGTTTGTTCATTTGTTTATTTGTTCATTTGTACATTTGTTCATTTGTTCATTTGTTCATTTGTTCATTTGTTCATTTGTTCATTTGTACATTTGTGCATCTGTTCACTTGTTCACTTGTTCATTTGTTCATTTGTCCATTCGTTAGTTTGTTCATTTGTTCATTTGTTAATTTGTTCATTTGTTCATTTGTCTACTCGCTCATTTGTTCATTGGTTCATTTGTTCATTCGATCATTTGTTCATTTGTTCACTTGTTCATTTTGTTCCTTTGTTCGTTTGTTCGTTTGTTCGTTTGTTCGTTTGTTCATTTGTTCATTTGTTCATGTGTTCATTTGTTCATTTGTTCATTTGTTCATTTGTTCATTTGTTCATTTCTTCATTTGTTCAATTGTTCATCTGTTCATTTGTTCATTTGTTCATTTGTTCATGTGTACATTTGTTCATTTGTTCATTCGTTCAATGGTTCATTTGTTCATTTGTTCAATTGTTCATTTGTTCATTTGTTCATTTGTTCATTTGTTCATTTGTTCATTTGTTCATTTGTTCATTTGTTCATTTGTTCATTTGTTCATTTGTTCATTTGTTCATTTGTTCATTCGTTCAATGGTTCATTTGTTCATTTGTTCATTTGTTCATTTGTTCATTTGTTCATTTGTTCATTTGTTCATTTGTTCATTTGTTCATTTGTTCATTTGTTCATTTGTTCATTTGTTCATTTGTTCATTTGTTCATTTGTTCATTTGTTCATTTGTTCATTTGTTCATTTGTTCATTCGTTCAATGGTTCATTTGTTCATTTGTTCATTTGTTCATTTGTTCATTCGTTCAATGGTTCATTTGTTCATTTGTTCATTTGTTCATTTGTCCATTTGTTCGTTTGTTCGTTTGTTCATTTGTTCCTTTGTTCATTGGTTCATTTGTTCATTTGTTCACTTGTTCATTTTGTTCATTTGTTCATTTGTTCATTTGTTCATTTGTTCACTTGTTCATTTTGTTCATTTGTTCATTTGTTCATTTGTTCACTTGTTCATTTTGTTCATTTGTTCATTCGTTCATTTGTTCATTTGTTCATTTGTTCATTCGTTCAATGGTTCATTTGTTCTTTTGTTCATTTGTTCATTTGTACATTTGTTCATTTCTTCATTTGTTCATTTGTTCATTTGTTCAATTGTTCATTTGTTCATTTGTTCATTTGTTCATGTGTTCAATTGTTCATTTGTTCATTTGTTCATTTGTTCATTTGTTCATTTTTTCATTTGTTCATTTGTTCATTTGTTCATTTGTTCATTTGTTCATTTGTTCACCTGTTCATTTGTTCATTTGTTCATTTGTACATTTGTTCATTTGTTCATTTGTTCATTTGTTCATTTGTTCATTTGTTCAGTTCTTCATTTGTTCATTTGTTCATTCGTTCATTTGTTCGCTTGTTCGTTTGTTCATTTGTTCATTTGTTCATTTGTTCGTTTGTTCGTTTGTTCGTTTGTTCATTTGTTCTTTTGTTCATTTGTTCATTTGTTCATTTGTTCATTTGTTCATTTGTTCATTTGTTCATTTGTTCATTTGTTCATTTGTTCATTTGTTCACTTGTTCATTTTGTTCATTTGTTCATTTGTTCATTTGTTCATTTGTTCACTTGTTCATTTTGTTCATTTGTTCATTTGTTCATTTGTTCATTTGTTCATTTGTTCATTTGTTCATTTGTTCATTTGTTCATTTGTTCATTTGTTCATTTGTTCATTTGTTCATTTGTTCATTTGTTCATTTGTTCATTTGTTCATTTGTTCATTTGTTCATTTGTTCATTTGTTCATTTGTTCATTTGTTCATTTGTTCATTCGTTCAATGGTTCATTTGTTCATTTGTTCATTTGTTCATTTGTTCATTTGTTCATTTGTTCATTTGTTCATTCGTTCAATGGTTCATTTGTTCATTTGTTCATTTGTTCATTTGTCCATTTGTTCGTTTGTTCGTTTGTTCATTTGTTCCTTTGTTCATTGGTTCATTTGTTCATTTGTTCACTTGTTCATTTTGTTCATTTGTTCATTTGTTCATTTGTTCATTTGTTCACTTGTTCATTTTGTTCATTTGTTCATTTGTTCATTTGTTCAATGGTTCATTTGTTCATTTGTTCATTTGTTCATTTGTACATTTGTTCATTTCTTCATTTGTTCATTTGTTCATTTGTTCAATTGTTCATTTGTTCATTTGTTCATTTGTTCGTTTGTTCAATTGTTCATTTGTTCATTTGTTCATTGGTTCATTTGTTCATTTGTTCATTTGTTCATTTGTTCATTTGTTCATTTGTTCATTTGTTCATTTGTTCATCTGTTCATTTGTTCATTTGTTCATTTGTTCACCTGTTCATTTGTTCATTTGTTCATTTGTACATTTGTTCATTTGTTCATTTGTTCATTTGTTCATTTGTTCATTTGTTCATTTGTTCAGTTCTTCATTTGTTCATTTGTTCATTCGTTCATTTGTTCGCTTGTTCGTTTGTTCATTTGTTCATTTGTTCATTTGTTCGTTTGTTCGTTTGTTCGTTTGTTCATTTGTTCTTTTGTTCATTTGTTCATTTGTTCATTTGTTCATTTGTTCATTTGTTCATTTGTTCATTTGTTCATTTGTTCATTTGTTCATTTGTTCATTTGTTCATTTGTTCATTTGTTCATTTGTTCATTTGTTCATTTGTTCATTTGTTCATTTGTTCATTTGTTCATTTGTTCATTTGTTCATTTGTTCATTTGTTCATTTGTTCATACGTTCAATGGTTCATTTGTTCATTTGTTCATTTGTTCATTTGTCCATTTGTTCGTTTGTTCATTTGCTCCTTTGTTCATTGGTTCATTTGTTCATATGTTCACTTGTTCATTTTGTTCCTGTGTTCGTTTGTTCGTTTTTTCGTTTGTTCGTTTGTTCAGTTGTTCATTTGTTCACGTGTACATTTGTTCATTTGTTTATTTGTTCATTTGTACATTTGTTTATTTGTACAATTGTCCCCTTGTTCATTTGTTCACTTGTCAACATGTTCATTTGTTCATTTATTCATTTGTTCAATTGTTCATTTGTTCATTTGACCATTCGTTCATTTGTTCATTTGTCCATTTGTTCATTTGTTCATTTGTTCATCTGTTCATTTGTTCATTTGTTCATTTGTTCATTTGTTCATTTGTTCATTTGTACATTTGTTCATTTGTTCATTTGTTCATTTGTTCATTTGTTCATTTGTTCATTTGTTCATTTGTTCATTTGTTCACTTGTTCATTTGTTCATTTGTTCGTTTGCTCATTTCTTCGTTTGTTCATTTGTTCATTCGTTCAATGGTTCATTTGTTCATTTGTTCATTTATTCATGTGTTCATGTGTTCATTTGTTCATTTGTTCGTTTGCTCATTTCTTCGTTTGTTCATTTGTTCATTCGTTCAATGGTTCATTTGTTCATTTGTTCATTCGTTCAATGGTTCATTTGTTCATTTGTTCATTTATTCATGTGTTCATGTGTTCATTTGTTCATTTGTTCATTTGTTCATTTGTTCATTTGTTCATTTGTTCATTTGTTCATTTGTTCATTTGTTCATTTGTTCATTTGTTCATTTGTTCATTTGTTCATTTGTTCATTTGTTCATTTGTTCATGTGTACATTTGTTCATTTGTTCATTCGTTCAATGATTCATTTGTTCATTTGTTCAATTGTTCATTTGTTCAATTGTTCATTTGTTCATTTGTTCATTTGTTCATTTGTTCATTTGTTCATTTGTTCATTTGTTCATCTGTTCATTTGTTCATTTGTTCATTTGTAGATTTGTACATTTTTCAAATTGTTCATTTGTTTATTTGTTCGATTGTTCATCTGTTCATTGATTCATTTGTCCATTTGTTCGTTTGTTCATTTGTTCCTTTGTTCGTTTGTTCATTTGTTCATTTGTTCATTTGTTCAATCTTTCACTTGTTCATTTGTTCATTTGTTCATTTGATCATTTGTTTATTTGTTCATTTGTTCGTTTGTTCGTTTGTTCGTTTGTTCATTTGTTCATTTGTTCATTTGTTCATTTGTTCATTAGTTCATTTGTTCATTTTTTCATTTGTTCATTTGTTCATTTGTTCATTTGTTCATTTGTTCATTTGTTCATTTGTTCATTTGTTCATTTGTTCATTTGTTCAATTGTTTATTTGTTCATTTGTTCATTTGTTCGTTTGTTCAATTGTTCATTTGCTCATCTGTTCATTTGTTCATATGATAATTGGTCCATATCTGGACTTGTTCATTTCTTCAATTCTTCATTTCTTAAGTTGTTCATTTGTTAATTTGTTCATTTGACAATTTGTGCATTTGTTCATTTATTCATATGTTCATTTGATTGTTTGTTCATTTCTCAACTTATTCATTTGTTCATTTGTTCAATTGTTCACTTGTTCATTCGTACATTTGTGCATCTGTTCATTTGTTCATTAACTCAATTGTTCATTTGTTCATTTGTTCATTTGTTCACTTGTTCATTTGTTCATTTGTTCATTTGTTCATTTGTTCATTTGTTCATTTGTTCAGTTCTTCATTTGTTCATTTGTTCATTTCTTCATTTGTTCGTTTGTTCGTTTGTTCATTTGTTCATTTGTGGATTTGTACATTTTGCAAATTGTTCATTTGTTTATTTGTTCGATTGTTCATCTGTTCATTGATTCATTTGTTCATTTGTCCATTTGTTCGTTTGTTCATTTGTTCATTTGTTCGTTTGTTCATTTGTTTATTTGTTCATTTGTTCATTTGTTAATTTGTTCAATCTTTCACTTGTTCATTTGTTCATTTGTTCATTTGATCATTTGTTCATTTGTTCATGTGTACATTTGTTCATTTGTTCATTCGTTCAATGATTCATTTGTTCATTTGTTCAATTGTTCATTTGTTCAATTGTTCATTTGTTCATTTGTTCATATGTTCATTTGTTCATTTGTTCATTTGTTCCTTTGTTCATTTGTTCATTTGCTCGTTTGCTCGTTTGCTCATTTGTTCGTTTGTTCATTTGTTCATTTGTTCATTTGTTCATTTGTTCAGTCGTTCAATGGTTCACTTGTTCATTTGTTCATTTGTTCATTTGTTCATTTGTTCATTTGTTCATTTGTTCATTTGTTCATTTGTTCATTTGTTCATTTGTTCATTTGTTCATTTGTTCATTCGTTCAATGGTTCATTTGTTCATTTGTTCATTTGTTCATTTGTTCATTTGTTCATTTGTTCATTTGTTCATTTGTTCATTTGTTCATTTGTTCATTTGTCCATTTGTTCGTTTGTTCGTTTGTTCATTTGTTCTTTGTTCATTGGTTCATTTGTTCATATGTTCACTTGTTCATTTTGTTCCTTTGTTCGTTTGTTCGTTTTTTCGTTTGTTCGTTTGTTCAGTTGTTCATTTGTTCATGTGTACATTTGTTCATTTGTTCATTCGTTCAATGATTCATTTGTTCATTTGTTCAATTGTTCATTTGTTCAATTGTTCATTTGTTCATTTGTTCATTTGTTCATTTGTTCATTTGTTCATTTGTTCATTTGTTCATTTGTTCATTTGTTCATTTGTTCATCTGTTCATTTGTTCATTTGTTCATTTGTAGATTTGTACATTTTTCAAATTGTTCATTTGTTTATTTGTTCGATTGTTCATCTGTTCATTGATTCATTTGTCCATTTGTTCGTTTGTTCATTTGTTCCTTTGTTCGTTTGTTCATTTGTTCATTTGTTCATTTGTTCAATCTTTCACTTGTTCATTTGTTCATTTGTTCATTTGATCATTTGTTCATTTGTTCATTTGTTCGTTTGTTCGTTTGTCCGTTTGTTCATTTGTTCATTTGTTCATTTGTTCATTTGTTCATTTGTTCATTTGTTCATTTGTTCATTTGTTCATTTGTTCATTTGTTCATTTGTTCATTTGTTCATTTGTTCATTTGTTCAATTGTTTATTTGTTCATTTGTTCATTTGTTCGTTTGTTCAATTGTTCATTTGTTCATCTGTTCATTTGTTCATATGTTAATTGGTCCATTTCTGGACTTGTTCATTTCTTCAATTCTTCATTTCTTAAGTTGTTCATTTGTTAATTTGTTCATTTGACAATTTGTGCATTTGTTCATTTATTCATATGTTCATTTGATTGTTTGTTCATTTCTCAACTTATTCATTTGTTCATTTGTTCATTTGTTCACTTGTTCATTCGTACATTTGTGCATCTGTTCATTTGTTCATTAACTCAATTGTTCATTTGTTCATTTGTTCATTTGTTCATTTGTTCACTTGTTCATTTGTTCATTTGTTCATTTGTTCATTTGTTCATTTGTTCATTTGTTCATTTGTTCATTTGTTCATTTGTTCATTTGTTCATTTGTTCATTTGTTCATTTGTTCATTTGTTCATTTGTTCATTTGTTCATTTGTTCGTTTGCTCATTTGTTCGTTTGTTCATTTTTTCATTTGTTCATTATTGCATATGTTCATTTTTTCATTTGTCCTTTTGTTCATTTGTTCATTTGTTCATTTGTCCATTTGTTCATTTGTTCCATTTTGTTTGTTTGTGTATTTGTTCATTTGTACATTTGTTTATTTGTACAATTGTCCCCTTGTTCATTTGTTCACTTGTCAACATGTTCATTTGTTCATTTGTTCATTTGTTCATTTGTTCATTTGTTCATTTGTTCATTTGTTCATTTGTTCATTTGTTCATTTGTTCATTTGTTCATTTGTTCATTTGTTCATTTGTTCATTTGTTCATTTGTTCATTTGTTCATTTGTTCATTTGTTCATTTGTTCATTTGTTCATTTGTTCATTTGTTCATTTGTTCATTTGTTCATTTGTTCATTTGTTCATTTGTTCATTTGTTCATTTGTTCATACGTTCAATGGTTCATTTGTTCATTTGTTCATTTGTTCATTTGTCCATTTGTTCGTTTGTTCATTTGCTCCTTTGTTCATTGGTTCATTTGTTCATATGTTCACTTGTTCATTTTGTTCCTTTGTTCGTTTGTTCGTTTTTTCGTTTGTTCGTTTGTTCAGTTGTTCATTTGTTCATGTGTACATTTGTTCATTTGTTCATTCGTTCAATGATTCATTTGTTCATTTGTTCAATTGTTCATTTGTTCAATTGTTCATTTGTTCATTTGTTCATTTGTTCATTTGTTCATTTGTTCATTTGTTCATTTGTTCATCTGTTCATTTGTTCATTTGTTCATTTGTAGATTTGTACATTTTTCAAATTGTTCATTTGTTTATTTGTTCGATTGTTCATCTGTTCATTGATTCATTTGTCCATTTGTTCGTTTGTTCATTTGTTCCTTTGTTCGTTTGTTCATTTGTTCATTTGTTCATTTGTTCAATCTTTCACTTGTTCATTTGTTCATTTGTTCATTTGATCATTTGTTCATTTGTTCATTTGTTCGTTTGTTCGTTTGTTCGTTTGTTCATTTGTTCATTTGTTCATTTGTTCATTTGTTCATTTGGTCATTTGTTCATTTGTTCATTTGTTCATTTGTTCATTTGTTCATTTGTTCATTTGTTCATTTGTTCAATTGTTTATTTGTTCATTTGTTCATTTGTTCGTTTGTTCAATTGTTCATTTGTTCATCTGTTCATTTGTTCATATGTAAATTGGTCCATTTCTGGACTTGTTCATTTCTTCAATTCTTCATTTCTTAAGTTGTTCATTTGTTAATTTGTTCATTTGACAATTTGTGCATTTGTTCATTTATTCATATGTTCATTTGATTGTTTGTTCATTTCTCAACTTATTCATTTGTTCATTTGTTCATTTGTTCACATGTTCATTCGTACATTTGTGCGTCTGTTCATTTGTTCATTAACTCAATTGTTCATTTGTTCATTTGTTCATTTGTTCGTTTGCTCATTTGTTCGTTTGTTCATTTTTTCATTTGTTCATTTGTGCATATGTTCATTTTTTCATATGTCCTTTTGTTCATTTGTTCATTTGTTCATTTGTCCATTTGTTCATTTGTTCCATTTTGTTTGTTTGTGTATTTGTTCATTTGTACATTTGTTTGTTTGTTCATTTGGTCATTTGCACATTCGTCCGTTTGTTCTTTTGTTCATTTGTTCATTTGTTCATTTCTTCATTTGTTCATTTGTTCATTTGTTCATTTGTACATTTGTTCATTTGTTTATTTGTTCATTTGTACATTTGTTTATTTGTACAATTGTCCCCTTGTTCATTTGTTCACTTGTCAACATGTTCATTTGTTCATTTGTTCATTTGTTCAATTGTTCATTTGTTCATTTGTAAATTTGTTCATTTGTTCATTTGACCATTCGTTCAATTGTTCATTTGTCCATTTGTTCATTTGTTCATTTGTTCATCTGTTCATTTGTTCATTTGTTCATTTGTTCATTTGTTCATTTGTTCATTTGTTCATTTGTTCATATGTTCATTTGTTCACTTGTTCATTTGTTCATTTGTTCGTTTGCTCATTTCTTCGTTTGTTCATTTGTTCATTCGTTCAATGGTTCATTTGTTCATTTGTTCATTTATTCATGTGTTCATGTGTTCATTTGTTCATTTGTTCGTTTGCTCATTTCTTCGTTTGTTCATTTGTTCATTCGTTCAATGGTTCATTTGTTCATTTGTTCATTTATTCATGTGTTCATGTGTTCATTTGTTCATTTGTTCATTTGTTCATTTGTTCATTTGTTCATTTGTTCATTTGTTCATTTGTTCATTTGTTCATTTGTTCATTTGTTCATTTGTTCATGTGTACATTTGTTCATTTGTTCATTCGTTCAATGATCCATTTGTTCATTTGTTCAATTGTTCATTTGTTCAATTGTTCATTTGTTCATTTGTTCATTTGTTCATTTGTTCATTTGTTCATTTGTTCATCTGTTCATTTGTTCATTTGTTCATTTGTAGATTTGTACATTTTTCAAATTGTTCATTTGTTTATTTGTTCGATTGTTCATCTGTTCATTGATTCATTTGTCCATTTGTTCGTTTGTTCATTTGTTCCTTTGTTCGTTTGTTCATTTGTTCATTTGTTCATTTGTTCAATCTTTCACTTGTTCTTTTGTTCATTTGTTCATTTGATCATTTGTTTATTTGTTCATTTGTTCGTTTGTTCGTTTGTTCGTTTGTTCATTTGTTCATTTGTTCATTTGTTCATTTGTTCATTTGTTCATTTGTTCATTTGTTCATTTGTTCATTTGTTCATTTGTTCATTTGTTCATTTGTTCATTTGTTCATTTGTTCAATTGTTTATTTGTTCATTTGTTCATTTGTTCGTTTGTTCAATTGTTCATTTGTTCATCTGTTCATTTGTTCATATGATAATTGGTCCATATCTGGACTTGTTCATTTCTTCAATTCTTCATTTCTTAAGTTGTTCATTTGTTAATTTGTTCATTTGACAATTTGTGCATTTGTTCATTTATTCATATGTTCATTTGATTGTTTGTTCATATCTCAACTTATTCATTTGTTCATTTGTTCATTTGTTCACTTGTTCATTCGTACATTTGTGCATCTGTTCATTTGTTCATTAACTCAATTGTTCATTTGTTCATTTGTTCACTTGTTCATTTGTTCATTTGTTCATTTGTTCATTTGTTCATTTGTTCATTTGTTCATTTGTTCATTTGTTCATTTGTTCATTTGTTCATTTGTTCGTTTGCTCATTTGTTCGTTTGTTCATTTTTTAATTTGTTCATTTGTGCATATGTTCATTTTTTCATTTGTCCTTTTGTTCATTTGTTCATTTGTTCATTTGTCCATTTGTTCATTTGTTCCATTTTGTTTGTTTGTGTATTTGTTCATTTGTACATTTGTTTGTTTGTTCATTTGTTCATTTGTCCATTCGTCCGTTTGTTCTCTTGTTCATTTGTTCATTTCTTCATTTGTTCATTTGTTCATTTGTTCATTTGTACATTTGTTCATTTGTTTATTTGTTCATTTGAACATTTGTTTATTTGTACAATTGTCCCCTTGTTCATTTGTTCACTTGTCAACATGTTCATTTGTTCATTTGTTCATTTGTTCAATTGTTCATTTGTTCATTTGTAAATTTGTTCATTTGTTCATTTGACCATTCGTTCATTTGTTCATTTGTCCATTTGTTCATCTGTTCATTTGTTCATCTGTTCATTTGTTCATTTGTTCATTTGTTCATTTGTTCATTTGTTCATTTGTACATTTGTTCATTTGTTCATTTGTTCATTTGTTCATTTGTTCATTTGTTCATTTGTTCATTTGTTCATTTGTTCATTTGTTCATTTGTTCATCTGTTCATTTGTTCATTTGTTCATTTGTTCATTTGTTCATTTGTTCATTTGTACATTTGTTCATTTGTTCATTTGTTCATTTGTTCATTTGTTCATTTGTTCATTTGTTCATTTGTTCATTTGTTCATTTGTTCATTTGTTCATTTGTTCATTTGTTCATTTGTTCATTTGTTCATTTGTTCATTTGTTCATTTGTTCATTTGTTCATTCGTTCAATGGTTCATTTGTTCATTTGTTCATTTGTTTATTTGTTCATTTGTTCATTTGTTAATTTGTTCAATCTTTCACTTGTTCATTTGTTCATTTGATCATTTGTTCATTTGTACATGTGTACATTTGTTCATTTGTTCATTCGTTCAATGATTCATTTGTTCATTTGTTCAATTGTTCATTTGTTCAATTGTTCATTTGTTCATTTGTTCATATGTTCATTTGTTCATTTGTTCATTTGTTCCTTTGTTCATTTGTTCATTTGCTCGTTTGCTCGTTTGCTCATTTGTTCGTTTGTTCATTTGTTCATTTGTTCATTTGTTCATTTGTTCATTCGTTCAATGGTTCACTTGTTCATTTGTTCATTTGTTCATTTGTTCATTTGTTCATTTGTTCATTTGTTCATTTGTTCATTTGTTCATTTGTTCATTTGTTCATTCGTTCAATGATTCATTTGTTCATTTGTTCATTTGTTCATTTGTTCATTTGTTCATTTGTTCATTTGTTCATTTGTTCATTTGTTCATTTGTTCATTTGTTCATTTGTTCATTTGTTCATTTGTTCATTTGTTCATTCGTTCAATGGTTCATTTGTTTATTTGTTCATTTGTTCATTTGTCCATTTGTTCGTTTGTTCATTTGTTCCTTTGTTCATTGGTTCATTTGTTCATATGTTCACTTGTTCATTTTGTTCCTTTGTTCCTTTGTTCGTTTGTTCGTTTTTTCGTTTGTTCGTTTGTTCAGTTGTTCATTTGTTCATGTGTACATTTGTTCATTTGTTCATTCGTTCAATGATTCATTTGTTCATTTGTTCAATTGTTCATTTGTTCAATTGTTCAATTGTTCATTTGTTCATTTGTTCATTTGTTCATTTGTTCATTTGTTCATTTGTTCATTTGTTCATTTGTTCATTTGTTCATCTGTTCATTTGTTCATTTGTTCATTTGTAGATTTGTACATTTTTCAAATTGTTCATTTGTTTATTTGTTCGATTGTTCATCTGTTCATTGATTCATTTGTCCATTTGTTCGTTTGTTCATTTGTTCCTTTGTTCGTTTGTTCATTTGTTCATTTGTTCAATCTTTCACTTGTTCATTTGTTTATTTGTTCATTTGATCATTTGTTCATTTGTTCATTTGTTCGTTTGTTCGTTTGTTCGTTTGTTCATTTGTTCATTTGTTCATTTGTTCATTTGTTCATTTGTTCATTTGTTCATTTGTTCATTTGTTCATTTGTTCATTTGTTCATTTGTTCATTTGTTCATTTGTTCATTTGTTCATTTGTTCATTTGTTCATTTGTTCATTTGTTCATTTGTTCATTTGTTCATTTGTTCATTTGTTCATTTGTTCATTTGTTCATTTGTTCATTTGTTCATTTGTTCATTTGTTCATTTGTTCAATTGTTTATTTGTTCATTTGTTCATTTGTTCGTTTGTTCAATTGTTCATTTGTTCATCTGTTCATTTGTTCATATGTTAATTGGTCCATTTCTGGACTTGTTCATTTCTTCAATTCTTCATTTCTTAAGTTGTTCATTTGTTAATTTGTTCATTTGACAATTTGTGCATTTGTTCATTTATTCATATGTTCATTTGATTGTTTGTTCATTTCTCAACTTATTCATTTGTTCATTTGTTCATTTGTTCACTTGTTCATTCGTACATTTGTGCATCTGTTCATTTGTTCATTAACTCAATTGTTCATTTGTTCATTTGTTCATTTGTTCATTTGTTCACTTGTTCATTTGTTCATTTGTTCATTTGTTCATTTGTTCATTTGTTCATTTGTTCATTTGTTCATTTGTTCATTTGTTCGTTTGCTCATTTGTTCGTTTGTTCATTTTTTCATTTGTTCATTTGTGCATATGTTCATTTTTCATTTGTCCTTTTGTTCATTTGTTCATTTGTTCATTTGTCCATTTGTTCATTTGTTCCATTTCGTTTGTTTGTGTATTTGTTCATTTGTACATTTGTTTGTTTGTTCATTTGTTCATTTGTCCATTCGTCCGTTTGTTCTTTTGTTCATTTGTTCATTTGTTCATTTGTTCATTTGTTCATTTGTTCATTTGTACATTTGTTCATTTGTTTATTTGTTCATTTGTACATTTGTGTATTTGTACAATTGTCCCCTTGATCATTTGTTCACTTGTCAACATGTTCATTTGTTCATTTGTTCATTTGTTCAATTGTTCATTTGTTCATTTGTAAATTTGTTCATTTGTTCATTTGACCATTCGTTCATTTGTTCATTTGTCCATTTGTTCATTTGTTCATTTGTTCATCTGTTCATTTGTTCATTTGTTCATTTGTTCATTTGTTCATTTGTACATTTGTTCATTTGTTCATTTGTTCATTTGTTCATTTGTTCATTTGTTCATTTGTTCATTTGTTCATTTGTTCATTTGTTCATTTGTTCATTTGTTCATTTGTTCAATTGTTCATCTGTTCATTTGTTCATTTGTTCATTTGTACATTTGTTCATTTGTTCATTTGTTCACTTGTTCATTTGTTCATTTGTTCGTTTGCTCATTTCTTCGTTTGTTCATTTGTTCATTCGTTCAATGGTTCATTTGTTCATTTGTTCATTTATTCATGTGTTCATGTGTTCATTTGTTCATTTGTTCATTTGTTCATTTGTTCATTTGTTCATTTGTTCATTTGTTCATTTGTTCATTTGTTCATTTGTTCATTTGTTCATTTGTTCATTTGTTCATTTGTTCATTTGTTCATTTGTTCATTTGTTCATTTGTTCATTTGTTCATTTGTTCATTTGTTCATTGGTTCATTTATTCATTTGTTCATTCATTCATTTGTTCATTTCTTCAATTCTTCATTTCTTCATTTTTAACTTGTTCATTTGTTCGTTTGTTCATTTGTTTATTTGTTCATTTGTACATTTGTTCATTTGTTCATTTGTTCATTTGTTCATTTGTTCATTTGTTCATTTGTACATTTGTGCATCTGTTCACTTGTTCACTTGTTCATTTGTTCATTTGTCCATTCGTTAGTTTGTTCATTTGTTCATTTGTTCATTTGTTAATTTGTTCATTTGTTCATTTGTCTACTCGCTCATTTGTTCATTGGTTCATTTGTTCATTCGATCATTTGTTCATTTGTTCACTTGTTCATTTTGTTCCTTTGTTCGTTTGTTCGTTTGTTCGTGTGTTCATTTGTTCATTTGTTCATTTGTTCATTTGTTCATTTGTTCATTTCTTCATTTGTTCATTTGTTCAATTGTTCATCTGTTCATTTGTTCATTTGTTCATTTGGACATTTGTTCATTTGTTCATTTGTTCATTTGTTCATTTGTTCATTTGTTCATTTGTTCATTTGTTCATTTGTTCATGTGTACATTTGTTCATTTGTTCATTTGTTCGTTTGTTCAATTGTTCATTTGTTCATCTGTTCATTTGTTCATATGTTAATTGGTCCACTGCTGGACTTGTTCATTTCTTCAATTCTTCATTTCTTAAGTTGTTCATTTGTTAATTTGTTCATTTGACAATTTGTGCATTTGTTCATTTATTCATATGTTCATTTGATTGTTTGTTCATTTCTCAACTTATTCATTTGTTCATTTGTTCATTTGTTCACTTGTTCATTCGTACATTTGTGCATCTGTTCATTTGTTCATTTGTTCATTTGTTCATTTGTTCATTTGTTCATTTGTTCATTTGTTCATTTGTTCATTTGTTCATTTGTTCATTTGTTCATTTGTTCATTTGTTCATTTGTTCGTTTGCTCATTTGTTCGTTTGTTCATTTTTTCATTTGTTCATTTGTGCATATGTTCATTTTTTCATTTGTCCTTTTGTTCATTTGTTCATTTGTTCATTTGTCCATTTGTTCATTTGTTCCATTTTGTTTGTTTGTATATTTGTTCATTTGTACATTTGTTTGTTTGTTCATTTGTTCATTTGTCCATTCGTCCGTTTGTTCTTTTGTTCATTTGTTCATTTCTTCATTTGTTCATTTGTTCGTTTGTTCATTTGTACATTTGTTCATTTGTTTATTTGTTCATTTGTACATTTGTGTATTCGTACAATTGTCCCCTTGTTCATTTGTTCACTTGTCAACATGTTCATTTGTTCATTTGTTCTTTTGTTCAATTGTTCATTTGTTCATTTGTAAATTTGTTCATTTGTTCATTTGACCATTCGTTCATTTGTTCATTTGTCCATTTGTTCATTTGTTCATTTGTTCATCTGTTCATTTGTTCATTTGTTCATTTGTTCATTTGTTCATTTGTTCATTTGTACATTTGTTCATTTGTTCATTTGTTCATTTGTTCATTTGTTCATTTGTTCATTTGTTCATTTGTTCATTTGTTCATTTGTTCATTTGTTCATTTGTTCATTTGTTCATTTGTTCAATTGTTCATCTGTTCATTTGTTCATTTGTTCATTTGTACATTTGTTCATTTGTTCATTTGTTCATTTGTTCACTTGTTCATTTGTTCATTTGTTCGTTTGCTCATTTCTTCGTTTGTTCATTTGTTCATTCATTCATTTGTTCATTTCTTCAATTCTTCATTTCTTCATTTTTAACTTGTTCATTTGTTCGTTTGTTCATTTGTTTATTTGTTCATTTGTACATTTGTTCATTTGTTCATTTGTTCATTTGTTCATTTGTTCATTTGTTCATTTGTTCATTTGTTCATTTGTACATTTGTGCATCTGTTCACTTGTTCACTTGTTCATTTGTTCATTTGTCCATTCGTTAGTTTGTTCATTTGTTCATTTGTTCATTTGTTAATTTGTTCATTTGTTCATTTGTCTACTCGCTCATTTGTTCATTGGTTCATTTGTTCATTCGATCATTTGTTCATTTGTTCATTTGTTCATTTGTTCATTTGTTCATTTGTTCATTTGTTCATTTGTTCATTTGTTCATTTATTCATGTGTTCATGTGTTCATTTGTTCATTTGTTCATTTGTTCATTTGTTCATTTGTTCATTTGTTCATTTGTTCATTTGTTCATTTGTTCATTTGTTCATTTGTTCATTTGTTCATTTGTTCATTTGTTCATTTGTTCATTTGTTCATTTGTTCATTTGTTCATTTGTTCATTTGTTCATTGGTTCATTTATTCATTTGTTCATTCATTCATTTGTTCATTTCTTCAATTCTTCATTTCTTCATTTTTAACTTGTTCATTTGTTCGTTTGTTCATTTGTTTATTTGTTCATTTGTACATTTGTTCATTTGTTCATTTGTTCATTTGTTCATTTGTTCATTTGTTCATTTGTACATTTGTGCATCTGTTCACTTGTTCACTTGTTCATTTGTTCATTTGTCCATTCGTTAGTTTGTTCATTTGTTCATTTGTTCATTTGTTCATTTGTTCATTTGTTAATTTGTTCATTTGTTCATTTGTCTACTCGCTCAATTGTTCATTGGTTCATTTGTTCATTCGATCATTTGTTCATTTGTTCACTTGTTCATTTTGTTCCTTTGTTCGTTTGTTCGTTTGTTCGTTTGTTCGTTTGTTCATTTGTTCATTTGTTCATGTGTTCATTTGTTCATTTGTTCATTTGTTCATTTGTTCATTTCTTCATTTGTTCAATTGTTCATCTGTTCATTTGTTCATTTGTTCATTTGTTCATGTGTACATTTGTTCATTTGTTCATTCGTTCAATGGTTCATTTGTTCATTTGTTCAATTGTTCATTTGTTCATTTGTTCATTTGTTCATTTGTTCATTTGTTCATTTGTTCATTTGTTCATTTGTTCATTTGTTCATTTGTTCATTTGTTCATTTGTTCATTCGTTCAATGGTTCATTTGTTCATTTGTTCATTTGTTCATTTGTTCATTTGTTCATTTGTTCATTTGTTCATTTGTTCATTTGTTCATTTGTTCATTTGTTCATTTGTTCATTTGTTCACTTGTTCATTTTGTTCATTTGTTCATTTGTTCATTTGTTCATTTGTTCATTTGTTCATTCGTTCAATGGTTCATTTGGTCTTTTGTTCATTTGTTCATTTGTACATTTGTTCATTTCTTCATTTGTTCATTTGTTCATTTGTTCAATTGTTCATTTGTTCATTTGTTCATTTGTTCATGTGTTCAATTGTTCATTTGTTCATTTGTTCATTTGTTCATTTGTTCATTTTTTCATTTGTTCATTTGTTCATTTGTTCATTTGTTCATTTGTTCATTTGTTCATTTGTTCATTTGTTCATTTGTTCACCTGTTCATTTGTTCATTTGTTCATTTGTACATTTGTTCATTTGTTCATTTGTTCATTTGTTCATTTGTTCATTTGTTCAGTTCTTCATTTGTTCATTTGTTCATTCGTTCATTTGTTCGCTTGTTCGTTTGTTCATTTGTTCATTTGTTCATTTGTTCGTTTGTTCGTTTGTTCGTTTGTTCATTTGTTCTTTTGTTCATTTGTTCATTTGTTCATTTGTTCATTTGTTCATTTGTTCATTTGTTCATTTGTTCATTTGTTCATTTGTTCATTTGTTCATTTGTTCATTTGTTCATTTGTTCATTTGTTCATTTGTTCATTTGTTCATTTGTTCATTTGTTCATTTGTTCATTTGTTCATTTGTTCATTTGTTCATTTGTTCATTTGTTCATTTGTTCATTTGTTAATTTGTTCATTTGTTCATTTGTTCATTTGTTCATTTGTTCATTTGTTCATTTGTTCATTTGTTCATTCGTTCAATGGTTCATTTGTTCATTTGTTCATTTGTTCATTTGTTCATTTGTTCATTCGTTCAATGGTTCATTTGTTCATTTGTTCATTTGTTCATTTGTCCATTTGTTCGTTTGTTCGTTTGTTCATTTGTTCCTTTGTTCATTGGTTCATTTGTTCATTTGTTCACTTGTTCATTTTGTTCATTTGTTCATTTGTTCATTTGTTCATTTGTTCACTTGTTCATTTTGTTCATTTGTTCATTTGTTCATTTGTTCATTTGTTCATTTGTTCATTTGTTCATTCGTTCAATGGTTCATTTGTTCATTTGTTCATTTGTTCATTTGTACATTTGTTCATTTCTTCATTTGTTCATTTGTTCATTTGTTCAATTGTTCATTTGTTCATTTGTTCATTTGTTCGTTTGTTCAATTGTTCATTTGTTCGTTTGTTCAATTGTTCATTTGTTCATTTGTTCATTTGTTCATTTGTTCATTTGTTCATTTGTTCATTTGTTCACTTGTTCATTTGTTCATTTGTTCGTTTGCTCATTTCTTCGTTTGTTCATTTGTTCATTCGTTCAATTGTTCATTTGTTCGTTTGTTCAATTGTTCATGTGTTCATGTGTTCATTTGTTCATTTGTTCATTTGTTCATTTGTACATTTGTTCATTTGTTCATTTGTTCATTTGTTCATTTGTTCATTTGTTCATTTGTTCATTTGTTCATTTGTTCATTTGTTCATTTGTTCATTTGTTCATTTGTTCAATTGTTCATCTGTTCATTTGTTCATTTGTTCATTTGTACATTTGTTCATTTGTTCATTTGTTCATTTGTTCATTTGTTCACTTGTTCATTTGTTCATTTGTTCGTTTGCTCATTTCTTCGTTTGTTCATTTGTTCATTCGTTCAATGGTTCATTTGTTCATTTGTTCATTTATTCATGTGTTCATGTGTTCATTTGTTCATTTGTTCATTTGTTCATTTGTTCATTTGTTCATTTGTTCATTTGTTCATTTGTTCATTTGTTCATTTGTTCATTTGTTCATTTGTTCATTTGTTCATTTGTTCATTTGTTCATTTGTTCATTTGTTCATTTGTTCATTGGTTCATTTATTCATTTGTTCATTCATTCATTTGTTCATTTCTTCAATTCTTCATTTCTTCATTTTTAACTTGTTCATTTGTTCGTTTGTTCATTTGTTTATTTGTTCATTTGTACATTTGTTCATTTGTTCATTTGTTCATTTGTTCATTTGTTCACTTGTTCATTCGTACATTTGTGCATCTGTTCATTTGTTCATTAACTCAATTGTTCATTTGTTCAGTTGTTCATTTGTTCATTAGTTCATTGGTTCATTTGTTCATCTGTTCATTTGTTCATTTGTTCATTTGTAGATTTGTACATTTTTCAAATTGTTCATTTGTTCATTTGTTCGATTGTTCATCTGTTCATTGATACATTTGTTCATTTGTTCATTTGTCCATTTGTTCGTTTGTTCATTTGTTCCTTTGTTCGTTTGTTCATTTGTTCATTTGTTCATTTGTTCAATGTTTCATTTGTTCATTTGTACATTTGTTCATTTGTTCATTTGTTCATTTGTTCATTTGTTCATTTATTTCATTTGTACATTTGTGCATCTGTTCACTTGTTCATTTGTTCATTTGTCCATTCGTTAGTTTGTTCATTTGTTCATTTGTTCATTTGTTCATTTGTTCATTTGTCTACTCGCTAATTTGTTCATTGGTTCATTTGTTCATTTGATCATTTGTTCATTTGTTCACTTGTTCATTTTGTTCCTTTGTTCGTTTGTTCGTTTGTTCGTTTGTTCGTTTGTTCGTTTGTTCATTTGTTCATTTGTTCAAGTGTACATTTGTTCATTTGTTCATTTGTTCATTTGTTCATTTGTTCATTTGTTCATTTCTTCATTTGTTCATTTGTTCAATTGTTCATCTGTTCATTTGTTCATTTGTTCATTTGGACATTTGTTCATTTGTTCATTTGTTCATTTGTTCATTTGTTCATTTGTTCATTTGTTCATTTGTTCATTTGTTCATTTGTTCATTTGTTCATTTGTTCATTTGTTCATTTGTTCATTTGTTCATTTGTTCATTTGTTCAATGGTTCATTTGTTCATTTGTTCATTCGTTCAATGGTTCATTTGTTCATTTGTTCAATTGTTCATTTGTTCATTTGTTCATTTGTTCATTTGTTCATTTGTTCATTTGTTCATTTGTTCATTTGTTCATCTGTTCATTTGTTCATTTGTTCATTTGTAGATTTGTACATTTTTCAAATTGTTCATTTGTTTATTTGTTCGATTGTTCATCTGTTCATTGATTCATTTGTTCATTTGTCCATTTGTTCGTTTGTTCATTTGTTCCTTTGTTCGTTTGTTCATTTGTTCATTTGTTCATTTGATCATTTGTTCATTTGTTCATTTGTTCGTTTGTTCGTTTGTTCGTTTGTTCATTTGTTCATTTGTTCATTTGTCCATTTGTTCTATTGTTCATTTGTTCATTTGTTCATTTGTTCATTTGTTCATTTGTTCATTTGTTCATTTGTTCATTTGTTCATTTGTTCATTGGTTCATTTATTCATTTGTTCATTCGTTCATTTGTTCATTTCTTCAATTCTTCATTTCTTCATTTTTAACTTGTTCATTTGTTCGTTTGTTCATTTGTTTATTTGTTCATTTGTACATTTGTTCATTTGTTCATTTGTTCATTTGTTCATTTGTTCATTTGTTCATTTGTTTATTTGTTCATTTGTTCATTTGTTCATTTGTTCATTTGTTCATTTGTTCATTTGTTCATTTGTTCATTTGTTCATTTGTTCATTTGTTCATTTGTTCATTTGTTCATTTGTTCATGTGTTCATGTGTTCATTTGTTCATTCGTTCATTCGTTCATTTGTTCATTTGTTCATTTGTCTACTCGCTCATTTCATTTGTTCATTTGTCTACTCGCTCATTTCATTTGTTCATTTGTTCACTTGTTCATTTTGTTCCTTTGTTCGTTTGTTCGTTTGTTAGTTTGTTCGTTTGTTCGTTTTTTTCGTTTTTTTTCGTTTGTTCGTTTGTTCATTCGTTCATTCATTCATTCGTTCATTTGTTCATTTGTCCATTTGTTCATTTGTTCATCTGTTCATTTGTTCATTTGTGCATTTGTTCATTTGTTCATTTGTTCATTTGTTCATTTGTTCATTTGTTCATTTGTTCATTTGTTCATTTGTTCATTTGTTCATTTGTTCATTTTTTCATTCGTTCAATGGTTCATTTGTTCAATTGTTCATTTGTTCATTTGTTCATTTGTTCAATTGTCCATTTGTTCATTTGTTCATTTGTTCATCTGTTCATTTGTTCATTTGTACATTTGTTCATTTGTTCATTTGTTCATTTGTTCATTTGTTCATTTGTAGATTTGTACATTTTCCAAATTGTTCATTTGTTTATTTGTTCGATTGTTCATCTGTTCATTGATTCATTTGTTCATTTGTCCATTTGTGCGTTTGTTCATTTGTTCCTTTTTTCGTTTGTTCATTTGTTCATTTGTTCATTCGTTCAATCTTTCAGTTGTTCATTTGTTCATTTGTTCATTTGTTCATTTGTCCATTTGTTCATTTGTTCATTTGTTCATCTGTTCATTTGTTCATTTGTTCATTTGTTCATTCGTTCATTCGTAAATTCGTCCATTCGTTCATTCATTCATTCGTTCATTTGTTCATTTGATCATTTGTTCATTTGTCCATTCGTTAGTTTGTTCATTTGTTCATTTGTTCATTTGTTCATTTGTTCATTTGTTCATTTGTTCATTTGTTCATTTGTCTACTCGCTCATTTGTTCATTGGTTCATTTGTTCATTTGATCATTTGTTCATTTGTTCACTTGTTCATTTTGTTCCTTTGTTCGTTTGTTCGTTTGTTCGTTTGTTCATTTGTTCATTTGTTCATGTGTTCATTTGTTCATTTGTTCATTTGTTCATTTGATCATTTCTTCATTTGTTCATTTGTTCAATTGTTCATTTGTTCATTTGTTTAATTGTTCATCTGTTCATTTGTTCATTTGTTCATTTGGACATTTGTTCATTTGTTCATTTGTTCATTTGTTCATTTGTTCATTTGTTCATTTGTTCATTTGTTCAGTTCTTCATTTGTTCATTTGTTCATTTGTTCATTTGTTCATTTGTTCTGTTCTTCATTTGTTCATTTGTTCATTTGTTCGTTTGTTCGTTTGTTCATTTGTTCATTTGTAGATTTGTATATTTTTCAAATTGTTCATTTGTTTATTTGTTCGATTGTTCATCTGTTCATTGATTCATTTGTTCATTTGTCCATTTGTTCGTTTGTTCATTTGTTCCTTTGTTCGTTTGTTCATTTGTTCATTTGTTCATTTGTTCAATCTTTCACTTGTTCATTTGTTCATTTGTTCATTTGATCATTTGTTCATTTGTTCATTTGTTCGTTTGTTCGTTTGTTCGTTTGTTCATTTGTTCTTTTGTTCATTTGTTCATTTGTTCATTTGTTCATTTGATCATTTGTTCATTTGTTCATTTGTTAGTTGCTTCATTTGTTCACTTGTTCACTTTTACATTTGTTCATTTGTTCATTTGTTCATTGGTTCATTTGTTCATTTGTTCATTTGTTCATTTGTTCATTTCTTCATTCGTTCAATGGTTCAATGGTTCATTTGTTCATTTGTTCATTTGTTCATGTGTTCATGTGTTCATTTGTTCATTTGTTCATTTGTTCATTTGTTCACTTGTTCATTTGTTCATTTGTTCATTTGTTCATTTGTTCATTTGTTCATTTGTTCATTTGTTCATTTGTTCATTTGTTCATTTGTTCATTTGTTCATTTGTTCATTTGTTCATTTGTTCATTTGTTCATTGGTTCATTTATTCATTTGTTCATTTGTTCATTTGTTCATTTATTCATTTGTTCATTTGTTCATTTGTTCATTTGTTCATTTGTTCATTTGTTCATTTGTTCATATGTTCATTCGTTCAATGGTTCATTTGTTCATTTGTTCATTTGTTCATATGTTCATTCGTTCAGTGGTTCATTTGTTCATTTGTTCATTTGTTCATTTGTTCATTTGTTCATTTGTTCATTTGTTCATTTGTTCATTTGTTCATTTGTTCATTTGTTCATTTGTTCATTTGTTCATTTGTTCATTTGTTCATTTGTTCATTTGTTCATTTGTTCATTTGTTCATTTGTTCATTTGTTCATTTGTTCATTTGTTCATTTGTTCATTTGTTCATTCGTTCATTGGTTCATTTGTTCATTTGTTCATTTGTTCATTTGTTCATTTGTTCATTTGTTCATTTGTTCATTTGTTCATTGGTACATTTGTTCATTTGTTCATTTGTTCATGTGTTCATTTGTTCATTTGTTCATTTGTTCATTTGTTCATTTGTTCATTTGTTCATTTGTTCATTTGTTCATTTGTTCATTTGTTCATTTGTTCATTTGTTCATTTGTTCATTTGTTCATTTGTTCATTTGTTCATTTGTTCATTTGTTCATTTGTTCATTTGTTCATTTGTTCATTTGTACATTTGTGCATCTGTTCATTTGTTCATTTGTTCATTGGTACATTTGTTCATTTGTTCATGTGTTCATTTGTTCATTTGTTCATTCGTTCAATGGTTCATTTGTTCATTTGTTCAATTGTTCATTTGTTCATTTGTTCATTTGTTCATTTGTCCATTTGTTCATTTGTTCATTTGTTCATCTGTTCATTTGTTCATTTGTTCATTTGTTCATTTCTTCATTTGTTCATTTGTTCATTTGTTCATTTGTTCATTTGTTCATTTGTTCATTTGTTCATTTGTTCATTTGTTCATTTGTTCATTTGTTCATTTGTTCATTTGTTCATTTGTTCATTTGTTCATGTGTTCATGTGTTCATTTGTTCATTCGTTCATTCGTTCATTTGTTCATTTGTTCATTTGTTCATTTGTTCATTTGTTCATTTGTTCATTTGTTCATTTGTTCATTTGTTCATTTGTTCATTTGTTCATTTGTTCATTTGTTCATTTGTTCATTTGTTCATTTGTTCATTTGTTCATTTGTTCATTTGTTCATTTGTTCATTCGTTCATTTGTTCATTTCTTCAATTCTTCATTTCTTCATTTTTAACTTGTTCATTTGTTCGTTTGTTCATTTGTTTATTTGTTCATTTGTACATTTGTTCATTTGTTCATTTGTTCATTTGTTCATTTGTTCATTTGTTCATTTGTTTATTTGTTCATTTGTTCATTTGTTCATTTGTTCATTTGTTCATTTGTTCATTTGTTCATTTGTTCATTTGTTCATTTGTTCATTTGTTCATTTGTTCATTTGTTCATTTGTTCATTTGTTCATGTGTTCATGTGTTCATTTGTTCATTCGTTCATTCGTTCATTTGTTCATTTGTTCATTTGTCTACTCGCTCATTTCATTTGTTCATTTGTTCATTTGTTCATTTGTTCATTTGTTCATTTGTTCATTTGTTCGTTTGTTCATTTGTTCATTTGTTCATTTGTTCATTTGTTCATTTGTTCATTTGTTCATTTGTTCATTTGTTCATTTGTTCATTTGTTCATTTGTTCATTTGTTCATTTGTTCATTTGTTCATTTGTTCATTTGTTCATTTGTTCATTTGTTCATTTGTTCACTTGTTCATTCATTCATTTGTTCATTTCTTCAATTTTTCATTTCTTCATTTTTAACATGTTCATTTGTTCGTTTGTTCATTTGTTTATTTGTTCATTTGTACATTTGTTCATTTGTTCATTTGTTCATTTGTTCATTTGTTCATTTGTTCATTTGTTCATTTGTTCATTTGTTCATTTGTTCATTTGTTCATTTGTTCATTTGTTCATTTGTTCATTTGTTCATTTGTTCATTTGTTCATTTGTTCATTTGTTCATTTGTTCACTTGTTCATTCATTCATTTGTTCATTTCTTCAATTTTTCATTTCTTCATTTTTAACATGTTCATTTGTTCGTTTGTTCATTTGTTTATTTGTTCATTTGTACATTTGTTCATTTGTTCATTTGTTCATTTGTTCATTTGTTCATTTGTTCATTTGTTCATTTGTTCATTTGTTCATTTGTTCATTTGTTTATTTGTTCATTTGTTCATTTGTTCATTTGTTCATTTGTTTATTTGTTCATTTGTTCATTTGTTCATTTGTTCATTTGTTCATTTGTTCATTTGTTCATTGGTTCATTTGTTCATTGGTTCATTTGTTCATTTGTTCATTTGTTCATTTGTTCATTTGTTCATTTGTTCATTTGTTCATTGGTTCATTTGTTCATTTGTTCATTTGTTCATTTGTTCATTTGTTCATTTGTTCATTTGTTCATTTGTTCATTTGTTCATTTGTTCATTTGTTCATTTGTTCATTTGTTCATTCGTTCAATGGTTCATTTGTTCAATTGTTCATTTGTTCATTTGTTCATTTGTTCATTTGTCCATTTGTTCATTTTTTCATTTGTTCATTTGTTCATTTGTTCATTTGTTCATTTGTTCATTTGTTCATTTGTTCATTGGTTCATTTGTTCATTTGTTCATTTGTTCATTTGTTCATTTGTTCATTTGTTCATTTGTTCATTTTTTCATTCGTTCAATGGTTCATTTGTTCAATTGTTCATTTGTTCATTTGTTCATTTGTTCAATTGTCCATTTGTTCATTTGTTCATTTGTTCATCTGTTCATTTGTTCATTTGTACATTTGTTCATTTGTTCATTTGTTCATTTGTTCATTTGTTCATTTGTAGATTTGTACATTTTCCAAATTGTTCATTTGTTTATTTGTTCGATTGTTCATCTGTTCATTGATTCATTTGTTCATTTGTCCATTTGTGCGTTTGTTCATTTGTTCCTTTTTTCGTTTGTTCATTTGTTCATTTGTTCATTCGTTCAATCTTTCATTCGTTCAATCTTTCAGTTGTTCATTTGTTCATTTGTTCATTTGTCCATTTGTTCATTTGTTCATTTGTTCATCTGTTCATTTGTTCATTTGTTCATTTGTTCATTCGTTCATTCGTAAATTCGTCCATTCGTTCATTCATTCATTCGTTCATTTGTTCATTTGATCATTTGTTCATTTGTCCATTCGTTAGTTTGTTCATTTGTTCATTTGTTCATTTGTTCATTTGTTCATTTGTTCATTTGTTCATTTGTTCATTTGTCTACTCGCTCATTTGTTCATTGGTTCATTTGTTCATTTGATCATTTGTTCATTTGTTCACTTGTTCATTTTGTTCCTTTGTTCGTTTGTTCGTTTGTTCGTTTGTTCGTTTGTTCATTTGTTCATTTGTTCATGTGTTCATTTGTTCATTTGTTCATTTGTTCATTTGATCATTTCTTCATTTGTTCATTTGTTCAATTGTTCATTTGTTCATTTGTTTAATTGTTCACCTGTTCATTTGTTCATTTGGACATTTGTTCATTTGTTCATTTGTTCATTTGTCCATTTGTTCATTTGTTCATTTGTACAGTTCTTCATTTGTTCATTTGTTCATTTGTTCATTTGTTCATTTGTTCATTTGTTCATTTGTTCTGTTCTTCATTTGTTCATTTGTTCATTTGTTCGTTTGTTCGTTTGTTCATTTGTTCATTTGTAGATTTGTATATTTTTCAAATTGTTCATTTGTTTATTTGTTCGATTGTTCATCTGTTCATTGATTCATTTGTTCATTTGTCCATTTGTTCGTTTGTTCATTTGTTCCTTTGTTCGTTTGTTCATTTGTTCATTTGTTCATTTGTTCAATCTTTCACTTGTTCATTTGTTCATTTGTTCATTTGATCATTTGTTCATTTGTTCATTTGTTCGTTTGTTCGTTTGTTCGTTTGTTCATTTGTTCTTTTGTTCATTTGTTCATTTGTTCATTTGTTCATTTGTTCATTTGTTCATTTGTTCATTCGTTCATTTGTTCATTCGTTCAATGGTTCATTTGTTCAATTGTTCATTTGTTCATTTGTTCATTTGTTCATTTGTCCATTTGTTCATTTGTTCATTTGTTCATTTGTTCATTTGTTCATTTGTTCATTTGTTCATTGGTTCATTGGTTCATTTGTTCATTTGTTCATTTGTTCATTTGTTCATTTGTTCATTTGTTCATTTTTTCATTCGTTCAATGGTTCATTTGTTCAATTGTTCATTTGTTCATTTGTTCATTTGTTCATTTGTCCATTTGTTCATTTGTTCATTTGTTCATTTGTTCATTTGTTCATTTGTTCATTTGTTTATTTGTCTACTCGCTCATTTGTTCATTGGTTCATTTGTTCATTTGATCATTTGTTCATTTGTTCACTTGTTCATTTTGTTCCTTTGTTCGTTTGTTCGTTTGTTCGTTTGTTCATTTGTTCATTTGTTCATGTGTTCATTTGTTCATTTGTTCATTTGTTCATTTGATCATTTCTTCATTTGTTCATTTGTTCAATTGTTCATTTGTTCATTTGTTTAATTGTTCATCTGTTCATTTGTTCATTTGTTTAATTGTTCATCTGTTCATTTGTTCATTTGTTCATTTGGACATTTGTTCATTTGTTCATTTGTTCATTTGTTCATTTGTTCATTTGTTCATTTGTTCAGTTCTTCATTTGTTCATTTGTTCATTTGTTCATTTGTTCATTTGTTCTGTTCTTCATTTGTTCATTTGTTCATTTGTTCGTTTGTTCGTTTGTTCATTTGTTCATTTGTAGATTTGTATATTTTTCAAATTGTTCATTTGTTTATTTGTTCGATTGTTCATCTGTTCATTGATTCATTTGTTCATTTGTCCATTTGTTCGTTTGTTCATTTGTTCCTTTGTTCGTTTGTTCATTTGTTCATTTGTTCATTTGTTCAATCTTTCACTTGTTCATTTGTTCATCTGTTCATTTGTTCATTTGTTCATTTGTTCATTTGTTCATTTGTTCATTTATTCATTTGTAGTTTTGTACATTTTTCAAATTGTTCATTTGTTTATTTGTTCGATTGTTCATCTGTTCATTGATTCATTTGTTCATTTGTTCATTTGTTCATTTGTTCGTTTGTTCATTTGTTCCTTTGTTCGTTTGTTCATTTGTTCATTTGTTCATTTGTTCAATGTTTCATTTGTTCATTTGTTCATTTGTTCATTTGTTCATTTGTTCATTTGTTCATTTGTTCCTTTGTTCATTTGTTCATTTCTCATCTTGTTTATTTGTTCATTTCTCAACTTGTTCATTTATTAATTTGTTCATATGTTAATTGATCCATTTTTGGATTTGTTCATTTCTTCAATTCTTCATTTCTTGAGTTGTTCATTTGTTCGTTTGTCAACTAGTTCATTTGTTCATTTGATCAGTTGTTCATATGTTCATTTTATTGTTTGTTCATTTCTCAACTTATTCATTTGTTCATTTGTTCATTTGTTCAATTATCCATTTTTGGATTTCTTCATTTCGTCAATTCTTCATTTCATATGTTGTTCATTCGTTCATTTGTTCATTTGTCCATTTGTTCATGTGTTCATTTGTCCATTTGTTCATTTGTTCATTTGTTCATTTGTTCATTTGTTCATTTGTTCATTTGTTCATTTGTTCATTTGTTCATTTGTTCATTTGTTCATTTGTTCATTTGTTCATTGGTTCATTTATTCATTTGTTCATTCGTTCATTTGTTCATTTTTAACTTGTTCATTTGTTCATTTGTTCATTTGTTCAATTATCCATTTTTGGATTTCTTCATTTCGTCAATTCTTCATTTCATATGTTGTTCATTCGTTCATTTGTTCATTTGTCCATTTGTTCATGTGTTCATTTGTCCATTTGTTCATTTGTTCATTTGTTCATTTGTTCATTTGTTCATTTGTTCATTTGTTCATTTGTTCATTTGTTCATTTGTTCATTTGTTCATTTGTTCATTTGTTCATTGGTTCATTTATTCATTTGTTCATTCGTTCATTTGTTCATTTCTTCAATTCTTCATTTCTTCATTTTTAACTTGTTCATTTGTTTATTTGTTCATTTGTACATTTGTTCATTTGTTCATTTGTTCATTTGTTCATTTGTTCATTTGTTCATTTGTTCATTTGTTCATTTGTTCATTTGTCCATTTGTTCGTTTGTTCATTTGTTCCTTTGTTCATTTGTTCATTGGTTCATTTGTTCATTTGTTCATTTGTTCATTTGTTCATTTGTTCATTTGTTCATTTGTTCATTCGTTCAATGGTTCATTTGTACATTTGTCCATTTGTTCATTTGTTCCTTTTTTCATTTGTTCATTTGTTCATTTGTTCATTCGTTCAATCTTTCATTTGTTCATTTGTTCATTTGTTCATTTGTTCATTTGTTCATTTGTCCATTTGTTCATTTGTTCATCTGTTCATTTGTTCATTTGTTCATTTGTTCATTTGTTCATTTGTTCATTCGTTCATTCGTAAATCCGTCCATTCGTTCATTCATTCATTCGTTCATTTGTTCATTTGATCATTTGTTCATTTGTTCATTTGTTAGTTGCTTCATTTGTTCACTTGTTCACTTTTACATTTGTTCATTTGTTCATTTGTTCATTGGTTCATTTGTTCATTTGTTCATTTGTTCATTTGTTCATTTGTTCATTTCTTCATTCGTTCAATGGTTCATTTGTTCATTTGTTCATTTGTTCATGTGTTCATGTGTTCATTTGTTCATTTGTTCATTTGTTCATTTGTTCACTTGTTCATTTGTTCATTTGTTCATTTGTTCATTTGTTCATTTGTTCATTTGTTCATTTGTTCATTTGTTCATTTGTTCATTTGTTCATTTGTTCATTTGTTCATTTGTTCATTTGTTCATTGGTTCATTTATTCATTTGTTCATTCATTCATTTGTTCATTTCTTCAATTCTTCATTTCTTCATTTTTAACTTGTTCATTTGTTCGTTTGTTCATTTGTTTATTTGTTCATTTGTACATTTGTTCATTTGTTCATTTGTTCATTTGTTCATTTGTTCATTTGTTCATTTGTTCATTTGTTTATTTGTTCATTTGTTCATTTGTTCATTTGTTCATTTATTCATTTGTTCATTTGTTCATTTGTTCATTTGTTCATTTGTTCATTTGTTCATTTGTTCATTTGTTCATATGTTCATTCGTTCAATGGTTCATTTGTTCATTTGTTCATTTGTTCATATGTTCATTCGTTCAATGGTTCATTTGTTCATTTGTTCATTTGTTCATTTGTTCATTTGTTCATTTGTTCATTTGTTCATTTGTTCATTTGTTCATTTGTTCATTTGTTCATTTGTTCATTTGTTCATTTGTTCATTTGTTCATTTGTTCATTTGTTCATTTGTTCATTTGTTCATTTGTTCATTCGTTCAATGGTTCATTTGTTCATTTGTTCATTTGTTCATTTGTTCATTTGTTCATTTGTTCATTTGTTCATTTGTTCATTTGTTCATTGGTACATTTGTTCATTTGTTCATTTGTTCATTTGTTCATTTGTTCATTTGTTCATTTGTTCATTTGTTCATTTGTTCATTTGTTCATTTGTTCATTTGTTCATTTGTTCATTTGTTCATTTGTTCATTTGTTCATTTGTTCATTTGTTCATTTGTTCATTTGTTCATTTGTTCATTTGTTCATTTGTTCATTTGTTCATTTGTTCATTTGTTCATTTGTTCATTTGTTCATTTGTTCATTTGTTCATTTGTTCATTTGTTCATTTGTTCATTTGTTCATTTGTTCATTTGTTCATTTGTTCATTTGTTCATTTGTACATTTGTGCATCTGTTCATTTGTTCATTTGTTCATTGGTACATTTGTTCATTTGTTCATGTGTTCATTTGTTCATTTGTTCATTCGTTCAATGGTTCATTTGTTCATTTGTTCAATTGTTCATTTGTTCATTTGTTCATTTGTTCATTTGTCCATTTGTTCATTTGTTCATTTGTTCATTTGTTCATTTGTTCATTTGTTCATTTGTTCATTTGTTCATTTGTTCATTGGTTCATTTGTTCATTTGTTCATTTGTTCATTTGGTCATTTGTTCATCTGTTCATTTGTTCATTTGTTCATTTGTACATTTGTTCATTTGTTCATTTGTTCATTTGTTCATTTGTTCATTTGTTCATTTGTTCATTTGTTCATTTGTTCATTTGTTCATTTGTTCATTGGTACATTTGTTCATTTGTTCATTTGTTCATTTGTTCATTTGTTCATTTGTTCATTTGTTCATTTGTTCATTTGTTCATTTGTTCATTTGTTCATTTGTTCATTTGTTCATTTGTTCATTTGTTCATTTGTTCATTTGTTCATTTGTTCATTTGTTCATTTGTACATTTGTGCATCTGTTCATTTGTTCATTTGTTCATTGGTACATTTGTTCATTTGTTCATGTGTTCATTTGTTCATTTGTTCATTCGTTCAATGGTTCATTTGTTCATTTGATCATTTGTTCATTTGTTCATTTGTTCATTTGTTCGTTTGTTCGTTTGTTCATTTGTTCTTTTGTTCATTTGTTCATTTGTTCATTTGTTCATTTGTTCATTTGTTCATTTGTTCATTTGTTCATTTGTTCATTTGTTCATTTGTTCATTTGTTCATTTGTTCATTTGTTCATTTGTTCATTTGTTCATTTGTTCATTTGTTCATTTGTTCATTTGTTCATTTGTTCATTTGTTCATTTGTTCATTTGTTCATTTGTTCATTTGTTCATTTGTTCATTTGTTCATTTGTTCATTTGTTCATTTGTTCATTTGTTCATTTGTTCATTTGTTCATTTGTTCATTTGTTCATTTGTTCATTTGTTCATTTGTTCATTTGTTCAATTGTTCATTTGTTCATTTGTACATTTGTGCATTTGTTCATTTGTTCTTATGTTCATTTGTTCATTTGCTCGTTTGCTCATTTGTTCGTTTGTTCATTTGTTCATTTGTTCATTTGTTCATTCGTTCAATGGTTCATTTGTTCATTTGTTCATTTGTTCATTTGTTCATTTGTTCATTTGTTCATTTGTTCATGTGTTCATGTGTTCATTTGTTCATTTGTTCATTTGTTCATTTGTTCATTTGTTCATTTGTACATTTGTGCATCTGTTCACTTGTTCATTTGTTCATTTGTCCATTCGTTAGTTTGTTCATTTGTTCATTTGTTCATTTGTTCATTTGTTCGTTTGTTCGTTTGTTCATTTGTTCATTTGTTCATTTATTCATTTGTTCATTTGTTCATTTGTCCATTTGTTCATTTGTTCATTTGTTCATCTGTTCATTTGTTCATTTGTTCATTTGTTCATTCGTTCATTCGTACATTCGTCCATTCGTTCATTCATTCATTCGTTCATTTGTTCATTTGATCATTTGTTCATTTGTTCACTTGTTAGTTGCTTCATTTGTTCACTTGTTCACTTTTACATTTGTTCATTTGTTCATTTGTTCATTTGTTCATTTGTTCATTTGTTCATTGGTTCATTTGTTCATTTGTTCATTTGTTCATTTGTTCATTTGTTCATTTGTTCATTTGTTCATTTGTTCATTTGTTCATTTGTTCATTTGGTCTTTTGTTCATCTTTTCATTTGTTCATTTGTTCATTTGTACATTTGTTCATTTGTTCATTTGTTCATTTGTACATTTGTTCATTTGTTCATTTGTTCATTTGTTCATTTGTTCAGTTCTTCATTTGTTCATTTGTTCATTTCTTCATTTGTTCGTTTGTTCGTTTGTTCATTTGTTCATTTGTAGATTTGTACATTTTGCAAATTGTTCATTTGTTTATTTGTTCGATTGTTCATCTGTTCATTGATTCATTTGTTCATTTGTCCATTTGTTCGTTTGTTCATTTGTTCCTTTGTTCGTTTGTTCACTTGTTTATTTGTTCATTTGTTCATTTGTTCATTTGTTCATTTGTTCATTTGTTCATTTGTTCATTTGTTCAATTGTTCATTTGTTCATTTGTACATTTGTTCATTTGTTCATTTGTTCATTTGTTCATTTGTTCATTTGTTCATTTGTTCATTTATTCATTTGTTCATTTGTTCATTTGTTCATTTGTTCATTTGTCAATTTGTTCATTTGTTCATTTGTTCATCTGTTCATTTGTTCATTTCTTCATTTGTTCATTCGTTCATTCGTTCATTCGTTCATTCGTTCATTCGTTCATTCGTTCATTCGTTCATTCATTCATTCGTTCATTTGTTCATTTGTCCATTTGTTCATTTGTTCATTTGTTCATCTGTTCATTTGTTCATTTGTTCATTTGTTCATTTGTTCATTTGTTCATTTGTTCATTTGTTCATTTGTTCATTTGTCCATTTGTTCATTTGTTCATTTGATCATTTGTTCATTTGTTCATTTGTTCGTTTGTTCGTTTGTTCATTTGTTCTTTTGTTCATTTGTTCATTTGTTCATTTGTTCATTTGTTCATTTGTTCATTTGTTCATTTGTTCATTTGTTCATTTGTTCATTTGTTCATTTGTTCATTTGTTCATTTGTTCATTTGTTCATTTGTTCATTTGTTCATTTGTTCATTTGTTCAATTGTTCATTTGTTCATTTGTACATTTGTTCATTTGTTCATTTGTTCATTTGTTCATTTGTTCATTTGTTCATTTATTCATTTGTTCATTTGTTCATTTGTCCATTTGTTCATTTGTTCATTTGTTCATCTGTTCATTTGTTCATTTCTTCATTTGTTCATTCGTTCATTCGTTCATTCATTCATTCGTTCATTTGTTCATTTGTCCATTTGTTCATTTGTTCATTTGTTCATTTGTTCATTTGTTCATTGGTTCATTTGTGCATTTGTTCATTTGTTCATTTGTTCATTTGTTCATTTGTTCATTTGTTCATTTGTTCATTTGTTCATTTGTTCATTTGTTCATTTGTTCATTTGTTCATTTGTTCATTTGTTCATTTGTTCATTTGTTCATTTGTTCATTTGTTCATTTGTTCATTTGTTCAATTGTTCATCTGTTCATTTGTACATTTGTTCATTTGTTCATTTGTAGATTTGTACATTTTTCAAATTGTTCATTTGTTTATTTGTTCGATTGTTCATCTGTTCATTGATTCATTTGTTCATTTGTCCATTTGATCGTTTGTTCATTCCTCATCTTGTTTATTTGTTCATTTCTTAACCTGTTCATTTATTAATTTGTTCATATGTTAATTGATCCATTTTTGGATTTGTTCATTTCTTCAATTCTTCATTTCTTGAGTTGTTCATTTGTTCGTTTGTCAACTTGTTCATTTGTTCTTTTGACCAGTTGTTCATATGTTCATTTTATTGTTTGTTCATTTCTCAACTTATTCATTTGTTCATTTGTTCATTTGTTCATTTGTTCATTTGTTCATTTGTTCATTTGTTCATTTGTTCAATTGTTCATCTGTTCATTTGTACATTTGTTCATTTGTTCATTTGTTCATTTGTTCATTTGTTCATTTGTTCATTTGTTCATTTGTTCATTTGTTCATTTGTTCGTTTGCTCATTTGTTCGTTTGTTCGTTTGTTCATTTGTTTATTTGTTCATTTGTTCATTTGTTCATTTGTTCATTCGTTCAATGGTTCATTTGTTCATTTGTTCATTTGTTCATTTGTTCATTTGTTCATTTGTTCATTTGTTCATTTGTTCATTTGTTCATTTGTTCATTTGTTCATTTGTTCATTTGTTCATTTGTTCATTTGTTCAATTGTTCATTTGTTCATATGTTCATTCGTTCAATGGTTCATTTGTTCATTTGTTCATTTGTTCATTTGTTCATTTGTCCATTTGTTCGTTTGTTCATTTGTTCCTTCGTTCATTGGTTCATTTGTTTCTTTGTTCACTTGTTCATTTTGTTCCTTTGTTCGTTTGTTCGCTTTTTCGTTTGTTCGTTTGTTCATTTGTTCATTTGTTCATTTGTTCATGTGTTCATTTGTTCATTTGTTCATTCGTTCAATGATTCATTTGTTCATTTGTTCATTTGTTCATTTGTTCATTTGTTCATTTGTTCATTTGTTCATTTGTTCATTGGTTCATTTATTCATTTGTTCATTCGTTCATTTGTTCATTTCTTCAATTCTTCATTTCTTCATTTTTAACTTGTTCATTTGTTCGTTTGTTCATTTGTTTATTTGTTCATTTGTACATTTGTTCATTTGTTCATTTGTACATTTGTTCATTTGTTCATTTGTTCATTTGTTCATTTGTTGATTTGTTCATTTGTTCATTTGTTCATTTGTTCATTTGTTCATTTGTTCATTTGTTCATTTGTTCATTTGTTCATTTGTTCATTTGTTCATTTGTTCATTTGTTCATTTGTTCTTTTGTTCATTTGTTCATTTGTTCATTTGTTCATTTGTTCATTTGTTCATTTGTTCATTTGTTCATTTGTTCATTTGTTCATTTGTTCATTTGTTCATTTGTTCATTTGTTCATTTGTTCAATTGTTCATCTGTTCATTTGTACATTTGTTCATTTGTTCATTTGTAGATTTGTACATTTTTCAAATTGTTCATTTGTTTATTTGTTCGATTGTTCATCTGTTCATTGATTCATTTGTTCATTTGTCCATTTGATCGTTTGTTCATTTCTCATCTTGTTTATTTGTTCATTTCTTAACTTGTTCATTTATTAATTTGTTCATATGTTAATTGATCCATTTTTGGATTTGTTCATTTCTTCAATTCTTCATTTCTTGAGTTGTTCATTTGTTCGTTTGTCAACTTGTTCATTTGTTCTTTTGACCAGTTGTTCATATGTTCCTTTATTGTTTGTTCATTTCTCAACTTATTCATTTGTTCATTTGTTCATTTGTTCATTTGTTCATTTGTTCATTTGTTCATTTGTTCATTTGTTCAATTGTTCATCTGTTCATTTGTACATTTGTTCATTTGTTCATTTGTTCATTTGTTCATTTGTTCATTTGTTCATTTGTTCATTTGTTCATTTGTTCATTTGTTCGTTTGCTCATTTGTTCGTTTGTTCGTTTGTTCATTTGTTTATTTGTTCATTTGTTCATTTGTTCATTTGTTCATTCGTTCAATGGTTCATTTGTTCATTTGTTCATTTGTTCATTTGTTCATTTGTTCATTTGTTCATTTGTTCATTTGTTCATTTGTTCATTTGTTCATTTGTTCATTTGTTCATTTGTTCATATGTTCATTCGTTCAATGGTTCATTTGTCCATTCGTTAGTTTGTTCATTTGTTCGTTTGTTCATTTGTTCCTTTGTTCATTGGTTCATTTGTTCATTTGTTCTTTTGTTCATTCGTTCAATGGTTCATTTGTTCATTTGTTCAATTGTTCATTTGTTCATTTGTTCATTTGTTCATTTGTTCATTTGTTCATTTGTTCATTTGTTCATTTGTTCATTTGTTCATTTGTTCATTTGTTCATATGTTCATTCGTTCAATGGTTCATTTGTTCATTTGTTCATTTGTTCATTTGTTCATTTGTCCATTTGTTCGTTTGTTCATTTGTTCCTTTGTTCATTGGTTCATTTGTTTTTTTGTTCACTTGTTCATTTTGTTCCTTTGTTCGTTTGTTCGCTTTTTCGTTTGTTCGTTTGTTCATTTGTTCATTTGTTCATGTGTTCATTTGTTCATTTGTTCATTCGTTCAATGGTTCATTTGTTCATTTGTTCAATTGTTCATTTGTTCATTTGTTCATTTGTTCATTTGTTCATTGGTTCATTTATTCATTTGTTCATTCGTTCATTTGTTCATTTCTTCAATTCTTCCTTTCTTCATTTTTAACTTGTTCATTAGTTCGTTTGTTCATTTGTTCATTTGTTTATTTGTCCATTTGTTCATTTGTTCATTTGTTCATCTGTTCATTTGTTCATTTGTTCATTTGTTCATTTGTAGATTTGTACATTTTTCAAATTGTTCATTTGTTTATTTGTTCGATTGTTCATCTGTTCATTGATTCATTTGTTCATTTGTCCATTTGTTCGTTTGTTCATTTGTTCCTTTGTTCATTTGTTCATTTGTTCATTTGTTCATTTGTTCATATGTTCATTCGTTCAATGGTTCATTTGTTCATTTGTTCATTTGTTCATTTGTTCATTTGTTCATTTGTCCATTTGTTCGTTTGTTCATTTGTTCCTTTGTTCATTGGTTCATTTGTTTCTTTGTTCACTTGTTCATTTTGTTCCTTTGTTCGTTTGTTCGCTTTTTCGTTTGTTCATTTGTTTATTTGTTCATTTGTTTATTTGTTCATTTGTTCATTTGTTCATTTGTTCATTTGTTCGTTTGTTCGTTTGTTCATTTGTTCATTTGATCATTTGTTCATTTGTTCATTTGTTCGTTTGTTCGTTTGTTCATTTGTTCTTTTGTTCATTTGTTCATTTGTTCATTTGTTCATTTGTTCATTTGTTCATTTGTTCATTTGTTCATTTGTTCATTTGTTCAATTGTTCATTTGTTCATTTGTTCCTTTGTTCATTGGTTCATTTGTTCATTTGTTCATTTGTTCATTTGTTCATTTGTTCATTTGTCCATTTGTTCATTTGTTCATTTGTTCATCTGTTCATTTGTTCATTTCTTCATTTCTTCATTTGTTCATTTGTTCATTTGTTCATTTGTTCATTTGTTCATTTGTTCATTTGTTCATTTGTTCATTTGTTCATTTGTTCATTTGTTCATTTGTTCATTTGTTCATTTGTTCATTTGTTCATTTGTTCATTTGTTCATTTGTTCATTTGTTCATTTGTTCATTTGTTCATTTGTTCATTTGTTCATTTGTTCATTTGTTCATTTGTTCATTTGTTCATTTGTTCATTTGTTCATTTGTTCATTTGTTCATTTGTTCAATTGTTCATCTGTTCATTTGTACATTTGTTCATTTGTTCATTTGTAGATTTGTACATTTTTCAAATTGTTCATTTGTTTATTATTTCGATTGTTCATCTGTTCATTGATTCATTTGTTCATTTGTCCATTTGATCGTTTGTTCATTTCTCATCTTGTTTATTTGTTCATTTCTTAACTTGTTCATTTATTAATTTGTTCATATGTTAATTGATCCATTTTTGGATTTGTTCATTTCTTCAATTCTTCATTTCTTGAGTTGTTCATTTGTTCGTTTGTCAACTTGTTCATTTGTTCTTTTGACCAGTTGTTCATATGTTCATTTTATTGTTTGTTCATTTCTCAACTTATTCATTTGTTCATTTGTTCATTTGTTCATTTGTTCATTTGTTCATTTGTTCATTTGTTCATTTGTTCAATTGTTCATCTGTTCATTTGTACATTTGTTCATTTGTTCATTTGTTCATTTGTTCATTTGTTCATTTGTTCATTTGTTCATTTGTTCGTTTGCTCATTTGTTCGTTTGTTCGTTTGTTCATTTGTTTATTTGTTCATTTGTTCATTTGTTCATTCGTTCATTTGTTCATTTGTTCATTGTCTCATTTGTTCATTTGTTCATTTGTTCATTTGTTCATTTGTTCATTTGTTCATTTGTTCATTTGTTCATTTGTTCATTTGTTCATTTGTTCATATGTTCATTCGTTCAATGGTTCATTTGTCCATTCGTTAGTTTGTTCATTTGTTCGTTTGTTCATTTGTTCCTTTGTTCATTGGTTCATTTGTTCATTTGTTCATTTGTTCTTTTGTTCATTCGTTAGTTTGTTCATTTGTTCGTTTGTTCATTTGTTCCTTTGTTCATTGGTTCATTTGTTCATTTGTTCTTTTGTTCATTCGTTCAATGGTTCATTTGTTCATTTGTTCAATTGTTCATTTGTTCATTTGTTCATTTGTTCATTTGTTCATTTGTTCATTTGTTCATTTGTTCATTCGTTCAATGGTTCATTTGTTCATTTGTTCATTTGTTCATTTGTTCATTTGTCCATTTGTTCGTTTGTTCATTTGTTCCTTTGTTCATTGGTTCATTTGTTTTTTTGTTCACTTGTTCATTTTGTTCCTTTGTTCGTTTGTTCGCTTTTTCGTTTGTTCGTTTGTTCATTTGTTCATTTGTTCATTTGTTCATGTGTTCATTTGTTCATTTGTTCATTCGTTCAATGGTTCATTTGTTCATTTGTTCAATTGTTCATTTGTTCATTTGTTCATTTGTTTATTTGTCCATTTGTTCATTTGTTCATTTGTTCATTTGTTCATTTGTTCATTGGTTCATTTATTCATTTGTTCATTCGTTCATTTGTTCATTTCTTCAATTCTTCATTTCTTCATTTTTAACTTGTTCATTTGTTCGTTTGTTCATTTGTTCATTTGTTTATTTGTCCATTTGTTCATTTGTTCATTTGTTCATCTGTTCATTTGTTCATTTGTTCATTTGTTCATTTGTAGATTTGTACATTTTTCAAATTGTTCATTTGTTTATTTGTTCGATTGTTCATCTGTTCATTGATTCATTTGTTCATTTGTCCATTTGTTCGTTTGTTCATTTGTTTCTTTGTTCGTTTGTTCATTTGTTCATTTGTTCATTTGTTCATTTGTTCATTTGTTCAATCTTTCATTTGTACATTTGTTCATTTGTTCGTTTGCTCTTTTGTTCGTTTGTTCGTTTGTTCATTTGTTTATTTGTTCATTTGTTCATTTGTTCATTTGTTCATTAGTTCAATGGTTCATTTGTTCATTTGTTCATTTGTTCATTTGTTCATTTGTTCATTTGTTCATTTGTTCATTTGTTCATTTGTTCATTTGTTCATTTGTTCATTTGTTCATATGTTCATTCGTTCAATGGTTCATTTGTTCATTTGTTCATTTGTTCATTTGTTCATTTGTTCATTTGTTCATTTGTCCATTTGTTCGTTTGTTCATTTGTTCCTTTGTTCATTGGTTCATTTGTTTCTTTGTTCACTTGTTCATTTTGTTCCTTTTTTCGTTTGTTCGCTTTTTCGTTTGTTCATTTGTTTATTTGTTCATTTGTTCATTTGTTCATTTGTTCGTTTGTTCGTTTGTTCATTTGTTCATTTGATCATTTGTTCATTTGTTCATTTGTTCGTTTGTTCGTTTGTTCATTTGTTCTTTTGTTCATTTGTTCATTTGTTCATTTGTTCATTTGTTCATTTGTTCATTTGTTCATTTGTTCATTTGTTCATTTGTTCATTTGTTCAATTGTTCATTTGTTCATTTGTACATTTGTTCATTTGTTCATTTGTTCATTTGTTCATTTGTTCATTTGTTCATTTATTCATTTGTTCATTTGTTCATTTGTTCATTTGTCCATTTGTTCATTTGTTCATTTGTTCATCTGTTCATATGTTCATTTCTTCATTTGTTCATTCGTTCATTCGTTCACTCGTTCATTCGTTCATTCGTTCATTCATTCATTCGTTCATTTGTTCATTTGTCCATTTGTTCATTTGTTCATCTGTTCATTTGTTCATTTGTGCATTTGTTCATTTGTTCATTTGTTCATTTGTTCATTTGTTCATTTGTTCATTTGTTCATTTGTTCATTTGTTCATTTGTTCATTTGTTCATTTGTTCATTTGTTCATTTGTTCATTTGTTCATTTGTTCATTTGTTCATTTGTTCATTTGTTCATTTGTTCATTTGTTCATTTGTTCATTTGTTCATTTGTTCAATTGTTCATCTGTTCATTTGTACATTTGTTCATTTGTTCATTTGTTCACTTGTTCATTTGTTCATTTGTTCGTTTGCTCATTTGTTCGTTTGTTCGTTTGTTCATTTGTTTATTTGTTCATTTGTTCATTTGTTCATTCGTTCAATGGTTCATTTGTTCATTTGTTCATTTGTTCATTTGTTCATTTGTTCATTTGTTCATTTGTTCATTTGTTCATTTGTTCATTTGTTCATTTGTTCATTTGTTCATTTGTTCATTTGTTCATTTGTTCAATTGTTCATCTGTTCATTTGTACATTTGTTCATTTGTTCATTTGTAGATTTGTACATTTTTCAAATTGTTCATTTGTTTATTTGTTCGATTGTTCATTTGTTCATATGTTCATTCGTTCAATGGTTCATTTGTTCATTTGTTCATTTGTTCATTTGTTCATTTGTCCATTTGTTCGTTTGTTCATTTGTTCCTTCGTTCATTGGTTCATTTGTTTCTTTGTTCACTTGTTCATTTTGTTCCTTTGTTCGTTTGTTCGCTTTTTCGTTTGTTCGTTTGTTCATTTGTTCATTTGTTCATTTGTTCATGTGTTCATTTGTTCATTTGTTCATTCGTTCAATGATTCATTTGTTCATTTGTTCATTTGTTCATTTGTTCATTTGTTCATTTGTTCATTTGTTCATTTGTTCATTGGTTCATTTATTCATTTGTTCATTCGTTCATTTGTTCATTTCTTCAATTCTTCATTTCTTCATTTTTAACTTGTTCATTTGTTCGTTTGTTCATTTGTTTATTTGTTCATTTGTACATTTGTTCATTTGTTCATTTGTACATTTGTTCATTTGTTCATTTGTTCATTTGTTCATTTGTTGATTTGTTCATTTGTTCATTTGTTCATTTGTTCATTTGTTCATTTGTTCATTTGTTCATTTGTTCATTTGTTCATTTGTTCATTTGTTCATTTGTTCATTTGTTCATTTGTTCTTTTGTTCATTTGTTCATTTGTTCATTTGTTCATTTGTTCATTTGTTCATTTGTTCATTTGTTCATTTGTTCATTTGTTCATTTGTTCATTTGTTCATTTGTTCATTTGTTCATTTGTTCATTTGTTCAATTGTTCATCTGTTCATTTGTACATTTGTTCATTTGTTCATTTGTAGATTTGTACATTTTTCAAATTGTTCATTTGTTTATTTGTTCGATTGTTCATCTGTTCATTGATTCATTTGTTCATTTGTCCATTTGATCGTTTGTTCATTTCTCATCTTGTTTATTTGTTCATTTCTTAACTTGTTCATTTATTAATTTGTTCATATGTTAATTGATCCATTTTTGGATTTGTTCATTTCTTCAATTCTTCATTTCTTGAGTTGTTCATTTGTTCGTTTGTCAACTTGTTCATTTGTTCTTTTGACCAGTTGTTCATATGTTCCTTTATTGTTTGTTCATTTCTCAACTTATTCATTTGTTCATTTGTTCATTTGTTCATTTGTTCATTTGTTCATTTGTTCATTTGTTCATTTGTTCAATTGTTCATCTGTTCATTTGTACATTTGTTCATTTGTTCATTTGTTCATTTGTTCATTTGTTCATTTGTTCATTTGTTCATTTGTTCATTTGTTCATTTGTTCGTTTGCTCATTTGTTCGTTTGTTCGTTTGTTCATTTGTTTATTTGTTCATTTGTTCATTTGTTCATTTGTTCATTCGTTCAATGGTTCATTTGTTCATTTGTTCATTTGTTCATTTGTTCATTTGTTCATTTGTTCATTTGTTCATTTGTTCATTTGTTCATTTGTTCATTTGTTCATTTGTTCATTTGTTCATATGTTCATTCGTTCAATGGTTCATTTGTCCATTCGTTAGTTTGTTCATTTGTTCGTTTGTTCATTTGTTCCTTTGTTCATTGGTTCATTTGTTCATTTGTTCTTTTGTTCATTCGTTCAATGGTTCATTTGTTCATTTGTTCAATTGTTCATTTGTTCATTTGTTCATTTGTTCATTTGTTCATTTGTTCATTTGTTCATTTGTTCATTTGTTCATTTGTTCATTTGTTCATTTGTTCATATGTTCATTCGTTCAATGGTTCATTTGTTCATTTGTTCATTTGTTCATTTGTTCATTTGTCCATTTGTTCGTTTGTTCATTTGTTCCTTTGTTCATTGGTTCATTTGTTTTTTTGTTCACTTGTTCATTTTGTTCCTTTGTTCGTTTGTTCGCTTTTTCGTTTGTTCGTTTGTTCATTTGTTCATTTGTTCATGTGTTCATTTGTTCATTTGTTCATTCGTTCAATGGTTCATTTGTTCATTTGTTCAATTGTTCATTTGTTCATTTGTTCATTTGTTCATTTGTTCATTGGTTCATTTATTCATTTGTTCATTCGTTCATTTGTTCATTTCTTCAATTCTTCCTTTCTTCATTTTTAACTTGTTCATTAGTTCGTTTGTTCATTTGTTCATTTGTTTATTTGTCCATTTGTTCATTTGTTCATTTGTTCATCTGTTCATTTGTTCATTTGTTCATTTGTTCATTTGTAGATTTGTACATTTTTCAAATTGTTCATTTGTTTATTTGTTCGATTGTTCATCTGTTCATTGATTCATTTGTTCATTTGTCCATTTGTTCGTTTGTTCATTTGTTCCTTTGTTCATTTGTTCATTTGTTCATTTGTTCATTTGTTCATATGTTCATTCGTTCAATGGTTCATTTGTTCATTTGTTCATTTGTTCATTTGTTCATTTGTTCATTTGTCCATTTGTTCGTTTGTTCATTTGTTCCTTTGTTCATTGGTTCATTTGTTTCTTTGTTCACTTGTTCATTTTGTTCCTTTGTTCGTTTGTTCGCTTTTTCGTTTGTTCATTTGTTTATTTGTTCATTTGTTTATTTGTTCATTTGTTCATTTGTTCATTTGTTCATTTGTTCGTTTGTTCGTTTGTTCATTTGTTCATTTGATCATTTGTTCATTTGTTCATTTGTTCGTTTGTTCGTTTGTTCATTTGTTCTTTTGTTCATTTGTTCATTTGTTCATTTGTTCATTTGTTCATTTGTTCATTTGTTCATTTGTTCATTTGTTCATTTGTTCAATTGTTCATTTGTTCATTTGTTCCTTTGTTCATTGGTTCATTTGTTCATTTGTTCATTTGTTCATTTGTTCATTTGTTCATTTGTCCATTTGTTCATTTGTTCATTTGTTCATCTGTTCATTTGTTCATTTCTTCATTTCTTCATTTGTTCATTTGTTCATTTGTTCATTTGTTCATTTGTTCATTTGTTCATTTGTTCATTTGTTCATTTGTTCATTTGTTCATTTGTTCATTTGTTCATTTGTTCATTTGTTCATTTGTTCATTTGTTCATTTGTTCATTTGTTCATTTGTTCATTTGTTCATTTGTTCATTTGTTCATTTGTTCATTTGTTCATTTGTTCATTTGTTCATTTGTTCATTTGTTCATTTGTTCATTTGTTCATTTGTTCAATTGTTCATCTGTTCATTTGTACATTTGTTCATTTGTTCATTTGTAGATTTGTACATTTTTCAAATTGTTCATTTGTTTATTATTTCGATTGTTCATCTGTTCATTGATTCATTTGTTCATTTGTCCATTTGATCGTTTGTTCATTTCTCATCTTGTTTATTTGTTCATTTCTTAACTTGTTCATTTATTAATTTGTTCATATGTTAATTGATCCATTTTTGGATTTGTTCATTTCTTCAATTCTTCATTTCTTGAGTTGTTCATTTGTTCGTTTGTCAACTTGTTCATTTGTTCTTTTGACCAGTTGTTCATATGTTCATTTTATTGTTTGTTCATTTCTCAACTTATTCATTTGTTCATTTGTTCATTTGTTCATTTGTTCATTTGTTCATTTGTTCATTTGTTCATTTGTTCAATTGTTCATCTGTTCATTTGTACATTTGTTCATTTGTTCATTTGTTCATTTGTTCATTTGTTCATTTGTTCATTTGTTCATTTGTTCGTTTGCTCATTTGTTCGTTTGTTCGTTTGTTCATTTGTTTATTTGTTCATTTGTTCATTTGTTCATTCGTTCATTTGTTCATTTGTTCATTGTCTCATTTGTTCATTTGTTCATTTGTTCATTTGTTCATTTGTTCATTTGTTCATTTGTTCATTTGTTCATTTGTTCATTTGTTCATTTGTTCATATGTTCATTCGTTCAATGGTTCATTTGTCCATTCGTTAGTTTGTTCATTTGTTCGTTTGTTCATTTGTTCCTTTGTTCATTGGTTCATTTGTTCATTTGTTCATTTGTTCTTTTGTTCATTCGTTAGTTTGTTCATTTGTTCGTTTGTTCATTTGTTCCTTTGTTCATTGGTTCATTTGTTCATTTGTTCTTTTGTTCATTCGTTCAATGGTTCATTTGTTCATTTGTTCAATTGTTCATTTGTTCATTTGTTCATTTGTTCATTTGTTCATTTGTTCATTTGTTCATTTGTTCATTCGTTCAATGGTTCATTTGTTCATTTGTTCATTTGTTCATTTGTTCATTTGTCCATTTGTTCGTTTGTTCATTTGTTCCTTTGTTCATTGGTTCATTTGTTTTTTTGTTCACTTGTTCATTTTGTTCCTTTGTTCGTTTGTTCGCTTTTTCGTTTGTTCGTTTGTTCATTTGTTCATTTGTTCATTTGTTCATGTGTTCATTTGTTCATTTGTTCATTCGTTCAATGGTTCATTTGTTCATTTGTTCAATTGTTCATTTGTTCATTTGTTCATTTGTTTATTTGTCCATTTGTTCATTTGTTCATTTGTTCATTTGTTCATTTGTTCATTGGTTCATTTATTCATTTGTTCATTCGTTCATTTGTTCATTTCTTCAATTCTTCATTTCTTCATTTTTAACTTGTTCATTTGTTCGTTTGTTCATTTGTTCATTTGTTTATTTGTCCATTTGTTCATTTGTTCATTTGTTCATCTGTTCATTTGTTCATTTGTTCATTTGTTCATTTGTAGATTTGTACATTTTTCAAATTGTTCATTTGTTTATTTGTTCGATTGTTCATCTGTTCATTGATTCATTTGTTCATTTGTCCATTTGTTCGTTTGTTCATTTGTTTCTTTGTTCGTTTGTTCATTTGTTCATTTGTTCATTTGTTCATTTGTTCATTTGTTCAATCTTTCATTTGTACATTTGTTCATTTGTTCGTTTGCTCTTTTGTTCGTTTGTTCGTTTGTTCATTTGTTTATTTGTTCATTTGTTCATTTGTTCATTTGTTCATTAGTTCAATGGTTCATTTGTTCATTTGTTCATTTGTTCATTTGTTCATTTGTTCATTTGTTCATTTGTTCATTTGTTCATTTGTTCATTTGTTCATTTGTTCATTTGTTCATATGTTCATTCGTTCAATGGTTCATTTGTTCATTTGTTCATTTGTTCATTTGTTCATTTGTTCATTTGTTCATTTGTCCATTTGTTCGTTTGTTCATTTGTTCCTTTGTTCATTGGTTCATTTGTTTCTTTGTTCACTTGTTCATTTTGTTCCTTTTTTCGTTTGTTCGCTTTTTCGTTTGTTCATTTGTTTATTTGTTCATTTGTTCATTTGTTCATTTGTTCGTTTGTTCGTTTGTTCATTTGTTCATTTGATCATTTGTTCATTTGTTCATTTGTTCGTTTGTTCGTTTGTTCATTTGTTCTTTTGTTCATTTGTTCATTTGTTCATTTGTTCATTTGTTCATTTGTTCATTTGTTCATTTGTTCATTTGTTCATTTGTTCATTTGTTCAATTGTTCATTTGTTCATTTGTACATTTGTTCATTTGTTCATTTGTTCATTTGTTCATTTGTTCATTTGTTCATTTATTCATTTGTTCATTTGTTCATTTGTTCATTTGTCCATTTGTTCATTTGTTCATTTGTTCATCTGTTCATATGTTCATTTCTTCATTTGTTCATTCGTTCATTCGTTCACTCGTTCATTCGTTCATTCGTTCATTCATTCATTCGTTCATTTGTTCATTTGTCCATTTGTTCATTTGTTCATCTGTTCATTTGTTCATTTGTGCATTTGTTCATTTGTTCATTTGTTCATTTGTTCATTTGTTCATTTGTTCATTTGTTCATTTGTTCATTTGTTCATTTGTTCATTTGTTCATTTGTTCATTTGTTCATTTGTTCATTTGTTCATTTGTTCATTTGTTCATTTGTTCATTTGTTCATTTGTTCATTTGTTCATTTGTTCATTTGTTCATTTGTTCAATTGTTCATCTGTTCATTTGTACATTTGTTCATTTGTTCATTTGTTCACTTGTTCATTTGTTCATTTGTTCGTTTGCTCATTTGTTCGTTTGTTCGTTTGTTCATTTGTTTATTTGTTCATTTGTTCATTTGTTCATTCGTTCAATGGTTCATTTGTTCATTTGTTCATTTGTTCATTTGTTCATTTGTTCATTTGTTCATTTGTTCATTTGTTCATTTGTTCATTTGTTCATTTGTTCATTTGTTCATTTGTTCATTTGTTCATTTGTTCAATTGTTCATCTGTTCATTTGTACATTTGTTCATTTGTTCATTTGTAGATTTGTACATTTTTCAAATTGTTCATTTGTTTATTTGTTCGATTGTTCATCTGTTCATTGATTCATTTGTTCATTTGTCCATTTGATCGTTTGTTCATTTCTCATCTTGTTTATTTGTTCATTTCTTAACTTGTTCATTTATTAATTTGTTCATATGTTAATTGATCCATTTTTGGATTTGTTCATTTCTTCAATTCTTCATTTCTTGAGTTGTTCATTTGTTCGTTTGTCAACTTGTTCATTTGTTCTTTTGACCAGTTGTTCATATGTTCATTTTATTGTTTGTTCATTTCTCAACTTATTCATTTGTTCATTTGTTCATTTGTTCATTTGTTCATTTGTTCATTTGTTCATTTGTTCAATTGTTCATCTGTTCATTTGTACATTTGTTCATTTGTTCATTTGTTCATTTGTTCATTTGTTCATTTGTTCATTTGTTCATTTGTTCATTTGTTCGTTTGTTCGTTTGTTCATTTGTTTATTTGTTCATTTGTTCATTTGTTCATTTGTTCATTCGTTCAATGGTTCATTTGTTCATTTGTTCATTTGTTCATTAGTTCATTTGTTCATTTGTTCATTTGTTCATTTGTTCATTTGTTCATTTGTTCATTTGTTCATTTGTTCATTTGTTCATATGTTCATTCGTTCAATGGTTCATTTGTCCATTCGTTAGTTTGTTCATTTGTTCGTTTGTTCATTTGTTCCTTTGTTCATTGGTTCATTTGTTCATTTGTTCTTTTGTTCATTCGTTCAATGGTTCATTTGTTCATTTGTTCAATTGTTCATTTGTTCATTTGTTCATTTGTTCATTTGTTCATTTGTTCATTTGTTCATTTGTTCATTTGTTCATTTGTTCATTTGTTCATTTGTTCATTTGTTCATATGTTCATTCGTTCAATGGTTCATTTGTTCATTTGTTCATTTGTTCATTTGTTCATTTGTCCATTTGTTCGTTTGTTCATTTGTTCCTTTGTTCATTTGTTTTTTTGTTCACTTGTTCATTTTGTTCCTTTGTTCGTTTGTTCGCTTTTTCGTTTGTTCGTTTGTTCATTTGTTCATTTGTTCATGTGTTCATTTGTTCATTTGTTCATTCGTTCAATGGTTCATTTGTTCATTTGTTCAATTGTTCATTTGTTCATTCGTTCATTTGTTTATTTTTCCATTTGTTCATTTGTTCATTTGTTCATTTGTTCATTGGTTCATTTATTCATTTGTTCATTCGTTCATTTGTTCATTTCTTCAATTCTTCCTTTCTTCATTTTTAACTTGTTCATTTGTTCGTTTGTTCATTTGTTCATTTGTTTATTTGTCCATTTGTTCATTTGTTCATTTGTTCATCTGTTCATTTGTTCATTTGTTCATTTGTTCATTTGTAGATTTGTACATTTTTCAAATTGTTCATTTGTTTATTTGTTCGATTGTTCATCTGTTCATTGATTCATTTGTTCATTTGTCCATTTGTTCGTTTGTTCATTTGTTCCTTTGTTCGTTTGTTCATTTGTTCATTTGTTCATTTGTTCATTTGTTCAATCTTTCATTTGTACATTTGTTCATTTGTTCGTTTGCTCATTTGTTCGTTTGTTCGTTTGTTCATTTGTTTATTTGTTCATTTGTTCATTTGTTCATTTGTTCATTTGTTCATTAGTTCAATGGTTCATTTGTTCATTTGTTCATTTGTTCATTTGTTCATTTGTTCATTTGTTCATTTGTTCATTTGTTCATTTGTTCATTTGTTCATATGTTCATTCGTTCAATGGTTCATTTGTTCATTTGTTCATTTGTTCATTTGTACATTTGTTCATTTGTACATTTGTTCATTTGTACATTTGTTCGTTTGTTCATTTGTTCCTTTGTTCATTGGTTCATTTGTTTCTTTGTTCACTTGTTCATTTTGTTCCTTTGTTCGTTTGTTCGCTTTTTCGTTTGATCATTTGTTTATTTGTTCATTTGTTCATTTGTTCATTTGTTCGTTTGTTCGTGTGTTCATTTGTTCATTTGATCATTTGTTCATTTGTTCATTTGTTCGTTTGTTCGTTTGTTCATTTGTTCTTTTGTTCATTTGTTCATTTGTTCATTTGTTCATTTGTTCATTTGTTCATTTGTTCATTTGTTCATTTGTTCATTTGTTCAATTGTTCATTTGTTCATTTGTACATTTGTTCATTTGTTCATTTGATCATTTGTTCATTTGTTCATTTGTTCGTTTGTTCGTTTGTTCATTTGTTCTTTTGTTCATTTGTTCATTTGTTCATTTGTTCATTTGTTCATTTGTTCATTTGTTCATTTGTTCATTTGTTCATTTGTTCATTTGTTCATTGGTTCATTTATTCATTTGTTCATTCGTTCATTTGTTCATTTCTTCAATTCTTCATTTCTTCATTTTTAACTTGTTCATTTGTTCGTTTGTTCATTTGTTCATTTGTTTATTTGTCCATTTGTTCATTTGTTCATTTGTTCATCTGTTCATTTGTTCATTTGTTCATTTGTTCATTTGTAGATTTGTACATTTTTCAAATTGTTCATTTGTTTATTTGTTCGATTGTTCATCTGTTCATTGATTCATTTGTTCATTTGTCCATTTGTTCGTTTGTTCATTTGTTCCTTTGTTCGTTTGTTCATTTGTTCATTTGTTCATTTGTTCATTTGTTCAATCTTTCATTTGTACATTTGTTCATTTGTTCGTTTGCTCATTTGTTCGTTTGTTCGTTTGTTCATTTGTTTATTTGTTCATTTGTTCATTTGTTCATTTGTTCATTAGTTCAATGGTTCATTTGTTCATTTGTTCATTTGTTCATTTGTTCATTTGTTCATTTGTTCATTTGTTCATTTGTTCATTTGTTCATTTGTTCATTTGTTCATATGTTCATTCGTTCAATGGTTCATTTGTTCATTTGTTCATTTGTTCATTTGTTCATTTGTCCATTTGTTCGTTTGTTCATTTGTTCCTTTGTTCATTGGTTCATTTGTTTCTTTGTTCACTTGTTCATTTTGTTCCTTTGTTCGTTTGTTCGCTTTTTCGTTTGTTCATTTGTTTATTTGTTCATTTGTCCATTTGTTCATTTGTTCGTTTGTTCGTTTGTTCATTTGTTCATTTGATCATTTGTTCATTTGTTCATCTGTTCGTTTGTTCGTTTGTTCATTTGTTCTTTTGTTCATTTGTTCATTTGTTCATTTGTTCATTTGTTCATTTGTTCATTTGTTCATTTGTTCATTTGTTCATTTGTTCATTTGTTCATTTGTTCATTTGTTCAATTGTTCATTTGTTCATTTGTACATTTGTTCATTTGTTCATTTGTTCATTTGTTCATTTGTTCATTTGTTCATTTATTCATTTGTTCATTTGTTCATTTGTTCATTTGTTCATTTGTCCATTTGTTCATTTGTTCATTTGTTCATCTGTTCATTTGTTCATTTCTTCATTTGTTCATTCGTTCATTCGTTCATTCGTTCATTCGTTCATTCGTTCATTCGTTCATTCATTCATTCGTTCATTTGTTCATTTGTCCATTTGTTCATTTGTTCATCTGTTCATTTGTTCATTTGTGCATTTGTTCATTTGTTCATTTGTTCATTTGTTCATTTGTTCATTTGTTCATTTGTTCATTTGTTCATTTGTTCATTTGTTCATTTGTTCATTTGTTCATTTGTTCATTTGTTCATTTGTTCATTTGTTCATTTGTTCATTTGTTCATTTGTTCATTTGTTCATTTGTTCATTTGTTCATTTGTTCATTTGTTCAATTGTTCATCTGTTCATTTGTACATTTGTTCATTTGTTCATTTGTTCATTTGTTCATATGTTCATTCGTTCAATGGTTCATTTGTCCATTCGTTAGTTTGTTCATTTGTTCGTTTGTTCATTTGTTCCTTTGTTCATTGGTTCATTTGTTCATTTGTTCTTTTGTTCATTCGTTCAATGGTTCATTTGTTCATTTGTTCAATTGTTCATTTGTTCATTTGTTCATTTGTTCATTTGTTCATTTGTTCATTTGTTCATTTGTTCATTTGTTCATTTGTTCATATGTTCATTCGTTCAATGGTTCATTTGTCCATTCGTTAGTTTGTTCATTTGTTCGTTTGTTCATTTGTTCCATTGTTCATTGGTTCATTTGTTCATTTGTTCTTTTGTTCATTCGTTCAATGGTTCATTTGTTCATTTGTTCAATTGTTCATTTGTTCATTTGTTCATTTGTTCATTTGTTCATTTGTTCATTTGTTCATTTGTTCATTTGTTCATTTGTTCATTTGTTCATTTGTTCATTTGTTCATTTGTTCATTTGTTCATTTGTTCATTTGTTCAATTGTTCATCTGTTCATTTGTACATTTGTTCATTTGTTCATTTGTAGATTTGTACATTTTTCAAATTGTTCATTTGTTTATTATTTCGATTGTTCATCTGTTCATTGATTCATTTGTTCATTTGTCCATTTGATCGTTTGTTCATTTCTCATCTTGTTTATTTGTTCATTTCTTAACTTGTTCATTTATTAATTTGTTCATATGTTAATTGATCCATTTTTGGATTTGTTCATTTCTTCAATTCTTCATTTCTTGAGTTGTTCATTTGTTCGTTTGTCAACTTGTTCATTTGTTCTTTTGACCAGTTGTTCATATGTTCATTTTATTGTTTGTTCATTTCTCAACTTATTCATTTGTTCATTTGTTCATTTGTTCATTTGTTCATTTGTTCATTTGTTCATTTGTTCAATTGTTCATCTGTTCATTTGTACATTTGTTCATTTGTTCATTTGTTCATTTGTTCATTTGTTCATTTGTTCATTTGTTCATTTGTTCGTTTGCTCATTTGTTCGTTTGTTCGTTTGTTCATTTGTTTATTTGTTCATTTGTTCATTTGTTCATTCGTTCATTTGTTCATTTGTTCATTTGTTCATTTGTTCATTTGTTCATTTGTTCATTTGTTCATATGTTCATTCGTTCAATGGTTCATTTGTCCATTCGTTAGTTTGTTCATTTGTTCGTTTGTTCATTTGTTCCTTTGTTCATTGGTTCATTTGTTCATTTGTTCTTTTGTTCATTCGTTCAATGGTTCATTTGTTCATTTGTTCAATTGTTCGTTTGTTCATTTGTTCATTTGTTCATTTGTTCATTTGTTCATTTGTTCATTTGTTCATTTGTTCATTTGTTCATATGTTCATTCGTTCAATGGTTCATTTGTTCATTTGTTCATTTGTTCATTTGTTCATTTGTCCATTTGTTCGTTTGTTCATTTGTTCCTTTGTTCATTGCTTCATTTGTTTTTTTGTTCACTTGTTCATTTTGTTCCTTTGTTCGTTTGTTCGCTTTTTCGTTTGTTCGTTTGTTCATTTGTTCATTTGTTCATTTGTTCATGTGTTCATTTGTTCATTTGTTCATTCGTTCAATGGTTCATTTGTTCATTTGTCCATTTGTTCATTTGTTCTTTTGACCAGTTGTTCATATGTTCATTTTATTGTTTGTTCATTTCTCAACTTATTCATTTGTTCATTTGTTCATTTGTTCATTTGTTCATTTGTTCATTTGTTCATTTGTTCATTTGTTCAATTGTTCATCTGTTCATTTGTACATTTGTTCATTTGTTCATTTGTTCATTTGTTCATTTGTTCATTTGTTTATTTGTCCATTTGTTCATTTGTCCATTTGTTCATTTGTTCTTTTGACCAGTTGTTCATATGTTCATTTTATTGTTTGTTCATTTCTCAACTTATTCATTTGTTCATTTGTTCATTTGTTCATTTGTTCATTTGTTCAATTGTTCATCTGTTCATTTGTACATTTGTTCATTTGTTCATTTGTTCATTTGTTCATTTGTTCATTTGTTCATTTGTTCGTTTGCTCATTTGTTCGTTTGTTCGTTTGTTCATTTGTTTATTTGTTCATTTGTTCATTTGTTCATTTGTTCATTCGTTCAATGGTTCATTTGTTCATTTGTTCATTTGTTCATTTGTTCATTTGTTCATTTGTTCATTTGTTCATTTGTTCATTTGTTCATTTGTTCATTTGTTCATTTGTTCATTTGTTCATTTGTTCATTTTTTCATTTGTTCATTTTTTCATTTGTTCATTTGCTCATTTGTTCATTTGTTCATTTGTTCATTTGTTCATTTGTTCATATGTTCATTCGTTCAATGGTTCATTTGTCCATTCGTTAGTTTGTTCATTTGTTCGTTTGTTCATTTGTTCCTTTGTTCATTGGTTCATTTGTTCATTTGTTCTTTTGTTCATTCGTTCAATGGTTCATTTGTTCATTTGTTCAATTGTTCATTTGTTCATTTGTTCATTTGTTCATTTGTTCATTTGTTCATTTGTTCATTCGTTCAATGGTTCATTTGTTCATTTGTTCATTTGTTCATTTGTTCATTTGTCCATTTGTTCGTTTGTTCATTTGTTCCTTTGTTCATTGGTTCATTTGTTTTTTTGTTCACTTGTTCATTTTGTTCCTTTGTTCGTTTGTTCGCTTTTTCGTTTGTTCGTTTGTTCATTTGTTCATTTGTTCATTTGTTCATGTGTTCATTTGTTCATTTGTTCATTCGTTCAATGGTTCATTTGTTCATTTGTTCAATTGTTCATTTGTTCATTTGTTCATTTGTTTATTTGTCCATTTGTTCATTTGTTCATTTGTTCATTTGTTCATTGGTTCATTTATTCATTTGTTCATTCGTTCATTTGTTCATTTCTTCAATTCTTCATTTCTTCATTTTTAACTTGTTCATTTGTTCGTTTGTTCATTTGTTCATTTGTTTATTTGTCCATTTGTTCATTTGTTCATTTGTTCATCTGTTCATTTGTTCATTTGTTCATTTGTTCATTTGTAGATTTGTACATTTTTCAAATTGTTCATTTGTTTATTTGTTCGATTGTTCATCTGTTCATTGATTCATTTGTTCATTTGTCCATTTGTTCGTTTGTTCATTTGTTTCTTTGTTCGTTTGTTCATTTGTTCATTTGTTCATTTGTTCATTTGTTCATTTGTTCATTTGTTCAATCTTTCATTTGTACATTTGTTCATTTGTTCGTTTGCTCTTTTGTTCGTTTGTTCGTTTGTTCATTTGTTTATTTGTTCATTTGTTCATTTGTTCATTTGTTCATTAGTTCAATGGTTCATTTGTTCATTTGTTCATTTGTTCATTTGTTCATTTGTTCATTTGTTCATTTGTTCATTTGTTCATTTGTTCATTTGTTCATATGTTCATTCGTTCAATGGTTCATTTGTTCATTTGTTCATTTGTTCATTTGTTCATTTGTTCATTTGTTCATTTGTCCATTTGTTCGTTTGTTCATTTGTTCCTTTGTTCATTGGTTCATTTGTTCACTTGTTCACTTGTTCATTTGTTCCTTTGTTCGTTTGTTCGCTTTTTCGTTTGTTCATTTGTTTATTTGTTCATTTGTTCATTTGTTCATTTGTTCGTTTGTTCGTTTGTTCATTTGTTCATTTGATCATTTGTTCATTTGTTCATTTGTTCGTTTGTTCGTTTGTTCATTTGTTCTTTTGTTCATTTGTTCATTTGTTCATTTGTTCATTTGTTCATTTGTTCATTTGTTCATTTGTTCATTTGTTCATTTGTTCAATTGTTCATTTGTTCATTTGTACATTTGTTCATTTGTTCATTTGTTCATTTGTTCATTTGTTCATTTGTTCATTTATTCATTTGTTCATTTGTTCATTTGTTCATTTGTCCATTTGTTCATTTGTTCATTTGTTCATCTGTTCATATGTTCATTTCTTCATTTGTTCATTCGTTCATTCGTTCACTCGTTCATTCGTTCATTCGTTCATTCATTCATTCGTTCATTTGTTCATTTGTCCATTTGTTCATTTGTTCATCTGTTCATTTGTTCATTTGTGCATTTGTTCATTTGTTCATTTGTTCATTTGTTCATTTGTTCATTTGTTCATTTGTTCATTTGTTCATTTGTTCATTTGTTCATTTGTTCATTTGTTCATTTGTTCATTTGTTCATTTGTTCATTTGTTCATTTGTTCATTTGTTCATTTGTTCATTTGTTCATTTGTTCATTTGTTCATTTGTTCATTTGTTCATTTGTTCATTTGTTCATTTGTTCATTTGTTCATTTGTTCATTTGTTCATTTGTTCATTTGTTCATTTGTTCATTTGTTCATTTGTTCATTTGTTCATTTGTTCATTTGTTCATTTGTTCAATTGTTCATCTGTTCATTTGTACATTTGTTCATTTGTTCATTTGTTCACTTGTTCATTTGTTCATTTGTTCGTTTGCTCATTTGTTCGTTTGTTCGTTTGTTCATTTGTTTATTTGTTCATTCGTTCAATGGTTCATTTGTTCATTTGTTCATTTGTTCATTTGTTCATTTGTTCATTTGTTCATTTGTTCATTTGTTCATTTGTTGATTTGTTCATTTGTTCATTTGTTCATTTGTTCATTTGTTCATTTGTTCATTTGTTCATTTGTTCATTTGTTCATTTGTTCATTTGTTCATTTGTTCATTTGTTCATTAGTTCATTTGTTCATTTGTTCATTTGTTCATTTGTTCATTTGTTCATTTGTTCATTTGTTCATTTGTTCATTTGTTCATTTGTTCATTTGTTCATTTGTTCAATTGTTCATTTGTTCATTTGTTTAATTGTTCATCTGTTCATTTGTTCATTTGTTCATTTGTTCTTTTGTTCATTTGTTCATTTGTTCATTTGTTCATTTGTTCATTTGTTCATTTGTTCATTTGTTCATTTGTTCATTTGTTCATTTGTTCATTTGTTCTGTTCTTCATTTGTTCATTTGTTCATTTGTTCGTTTGTTCGTTTGTTCATTTGTTCATTTGTAGATTTGTATATTTTTCAAATTGTTCATATGTTTATTTGTTCGATTGTTCATCTGTTCATTGATTCATTTGTTCATTTGTCCATTTGTTCGTTTGTTCATTTGTTCCTTTGTTCGTTTGTTCATTTGTTCATTTGTTCATTTGTTCAATCTTTCACTTGTTCATTTGTTCATTTGTTCATTTGTTCATTTTGTTCCTTTGTTCGTTTGTTCGCTTTTTCGTTTGTTCATTTGTTTATTTGTTCATTTGTTCATTTGTTCATTTGTTCGTTTGTTCGTTTGTTCATTTGTTCATTTGATCATTTGTTCATTTGTTCATTTGTTCGTTTGTTCGTTTGTTCATTTGTTCTTTTGTTCATTTGTTCATTTGTTCATTTGTTCATTTGTTCATTTGTTCATTTGTTCATTTGTCCATTTGTTCATTTGTTCATTTGTTCATTTGTTCATTTGTTCAATTGTTCATTTGTTCATTTGTACATTTGTTCATTTGTTCATTTGTTCATTTGTTCATTTGTTCATTTGTTCATTTATTCATTTGTTCATTTGTTCATTTGTTCATTTGTCGATTTGTTCTTTTGTTCATTTGTTCATCTGTTCATTTGTTCATTTCTTCATTTGTTCATTCGTTCATTCGTTCATTCGTTCATTCGTTCATTCGTTCATTCATTCATTCGTTCATTTGTTCATTTGTCCATTTGTTCATTTGTTCATCTGTTCATTTGTTCATTTGTGCATTTGTTCATTTGTTCATTTGTTCATTTGTTCATTTGTTCATTTGTTCATTTGTTCATTTGTTCATTTGTTCATTTGTTCTTTTGTTCATTTGTTCATTTGTTCATTTGTTCATTTGTTCATTTGTTCATTTGTTCATTTGTTCATTTGTTCATTTGTTCATTTGTTCATTTGTTCATTTGTTCATTTGTTCATTTGTTCAATTGTTCATCTGTTCATTTGTACATTTGTTCATTTGTTCATTTGTAGATTTGTACATTTTTCAAATTGTTCATTTGTTTATTTGTTCGATTGTTCATCTGTTCATTGATTCATTTGTTCATTTGTCCATTTGATCGTTTGTTCATTTCTCATCTTGTTTATTTGTTCATTTCTTAACTTGTTCATTTATTAATTTGTTCATATGTTAATTGATCCATTTTTGGATTTGTTCATTTCTTCAATTCTTCATTTCTTGAGTTGTTCATTTGTTCGTTTGTCAACTTGTTCATTTGTTCTTTTGACCAGTTGTTCATATGTTCATTTTATTGTTTGTTCATTTCTCAACTTATTCATTTGTTCATTTGTTCATTTGTTCATTTGTTCATTTGTTCATTTGTTCATTTGTTCATTTGTTCAATTGTTCATCTGTTCATTTGTACATTTGTTCATTTGTTCATTTGTTCATTTGTTCATTTGTTCATTTGTTCATTTGTTCATTTGTTCATTTGTTCATTTGTTCGTTTGCTCATTTGTTCGTTTGTTCGTTTGTTCATTTGTTTATTTGTTCATTTGTTCATTTGTTCATTTGTTCATTCGTTCAATGGTTCATTTGTTCATTTGTTCATTTGTTCATTTGTTCATTTGTTCATTTGTTCATTTGTTCATTTGTTCATTTGTTCATTTGTTCATTTGTTCATTTGTTCATTTGTTCATATGTTCATTCGTTCAATGGTTCATTTGTCCATTCGTTAGTTTGTTCATTTGTTCGTTTGTTCATTTGTTCCTTTGTTCATTGGTTCATTTGTTCATTTGTTCTTTTGTTCATTCGTTCAATGGTTCATTTGTTCATTTGTTCAATTGTTCATTTGTTCATTTGTTCATTTGTTCATTTGTTCATTTGTTCATTTGTTCATTTGTTCATTTGTTCATTTGTTCATTTGTTCATTTGTTCATTTGTTCATATGTTCATTCGTTCAATGGTTCATTTGTTCATTTGTTCATTTGTTCATTTGTTCATTTGTCCATTTGTTCGTTTGTTCATTTGTTCCTTTGTTCATTGGTTCATTTGTTTTTTTGTTCACTTGTTCATTTTGTTCCTTTGTTCGTTTGTTCGCTTTTTCGTTTGTTCGTTTGTTCATTTGTTCATTTGTTCATGTGTTCATTTGTTCATTTGTTCATTCGTTCAATGGTTCATTTGTTCATTTGTTCAATTGTTCATTTGTTCATTTGTTCATTTGTTCATTTGTTCATTGGTTCATTTATTCATTTGTTCATTCGTTCATTTGTTCATTTCTTCAATTCTTCCTTTCTTCATTTTTAACTTGTTCATTAGTTCGTTTGTTCATTTGTTCATTTGTTTATTTGTCCATTTGTTCATTTGTTCATTTGTTCATCTGTTCATTTGTTCATTTGTTCATTTGTTCATTTGTAGATTTGTACATTTTTCAAATTGTTCATTTGTTTATTTGTTCGATTGTTCATCTGTTCATTGATTCATTTGTTCATTTGTCCATTTGTTCGTTTGTTCATTTGTTCCTTTGTTCGTTTGTTCATTTGTTCATTTGTTCATTTGTTCATTTGTTCAATCTTTCATTTGTACATTTGTTCATTTGTTCGTTTGCTCATTTGTTCGTTTGTTCGTTTGTTCATTTGTTTATTTGTTCATTTGTTCATTTGTTCATTTGTTCATTTGTTCATTAGTTCAATGGTTCATTTGTTCATTTGTTCATTTGTTCATTTGTTCATTTGTTCATTTGTTCATTTGTTCATTTGTTCATTTGTTCATTTGTTCATTTGTCCATTTGTTCATATGTTCATTCGTTCAATGGTTCATTTGTTCATTTGTTCATTTGTTCATTTGTACATTTGTTCATTTGTACATTTGTTCGTTTGTTCATTTGTTCCTTTGTTCATTGGTTCATTTGTTTCTTTGTTCACTTGTTCATTTTGTTCCTTTGTTCGTTTGTTCGCTTTTTCGTTCGTTCATTTGTTTATTTGTTCATTTGTTCATTTGTTCATTTGTTCGTTTGTTCGTTTGCTCATATGTTCATTTGATCATTTGTTCATTTGTTCATTTGTTCGTTTGTTCGTTTGTTCATTTGTTCTTTTGTTCATTTGTTCATTTGTTCATTTGTTCATTTGTTCATTTGTTCATTTGTTCATTTGTTCATTTGTTCAATTGTTCATTTGTTCATTTGTACATTTGTTCATTTGTTCATTTGATCATTTGTTCATTTGTTCATTTGTTCGTTTGTTCGTTTGTTCATTTGTTCTTTTGTTCATGTGTTCATTTGTTCATTTGTTCATTTGTTCATTTGTTCATTTGTTCATTTGTTCATTTGTTCATTGGTTCATTTATTCATTTGTTCATTCGTTCATTTGTTCATTTCTTCAATTCTTCATTTCTTCATTTTTAACTTGTTCATTTGTTCGTTTGTTCATTTGTTCATTTGTTTATTTGTCCATTTGTTCATTTGTTCATTTGTTCATCTGTTCATTTGTTCATTTGTTCATTTGTTCATTTGTAGATTTGTACATTTTTCAAATTGTTCATTTGTTTATTTGTTCGATTGTTCATCTGTTCATTGATTCATTTGTTCATTTGTCCATTTGTTCGTTTGTTCATTTGTTCCTTTGTTCGTTTGTTCATTTGTTCATTTGTTCATTTGTTCATTTGTTCAATCTTTCATTTGTACATTTGTTCATTTGTTCGTTTGCTCATTTGTTCGTTTGTTCGTTTGTTCATTTGTTTATTTGTTCATTTGTTCATTTGTTCATTAGTTCAATGGTTCATTTGTTCATTTGTTCATTTGTTCATTTGTTCATTTGTTCATTTGTTCATTTGTTCATTTGTTCATTTGTTCATTTGTTCATTTGTTCATTTGTTCATTTGTTCATTTGTTCATATGTTCATTCGTTCAATGGTTCATTTGTTCATTTGTTCATTTGTTCATTTGTTCATTTGTTCATTTGTCCATTTGTTCGTTTGTTCATTTGTTCCTTTGTTCATTGGTTCATTTGTTTCTTTGTTCACTTGTTCATTTTGTTCCTTTGTTCGTTTGTTCGCTTTTTCGTTTGTTCATTTGTTTATTTGTTCATTTGTTTATTTGTTCATTTGTTCATTTGTTCATTTGTTCATTTGTTCGTTTGTTCGTTTGTTCATTTGTTCATTTGATCATTTGTTCATTTGTTCATTTGTTCGTTTGTTCGTTTGTTCATTTGTTCTTTTGTTCATTTGTTCATTTGTTCATTTGTTCATTTGTTCATTTGTTCATTTGTTCATTTGTTCATTTGTTCATTTGTTCAATTGTTCATTTGTTCATTTGTTCCTTTGTTCATTGGTTCATTTGTTCATTTGTTCATTTGTTCATTTGTTCATTTGTTCATTTGTCCATTTGTTCATTTGTTCATTTGTTCATCTGTTCATTTGTTCATTTCTTCATTTCTTCATTTGTTCATTTGTTCATTTGTTCATTTGTTCATTTGTTCATTTGTTCATTTGTTCATTTGTTCATTTGTTCATTTGTTCATTTGTTCATTTGTTCATTTGTTCATTTGTTCATTTGTTCATTTGTTCATTTGTTCATTTGTTCATTTGTTCATTTGTTCATTTGTTCATTTGTTCATTTGTTCATTTGTTCATTTGTTCATTTGTTCATTTGTTCATTTGTTCATTTGTTCATTTGTTCATTTGTTCATTTGTTCATTTGTTCATTTGTTCAATTGTTCATCTGTTCATTTGTACATTTGTTCATTTGTTCATTTGTAGATTTGTACATTTTTCAAATTGTTCATTTGTTTATTATTTCGATTGTTCATCTGTTCATTGATTCATTTGTTCATTTGTCCATTTGATCGTTTGTTCATTTCTCATCTTGTTTATTTGTTCATTTCTTAACTTGTTCATTTATTAATTTGTTCATATGTTAATTGATCCATTTTTGGATTTGTTCATTTCTTCAATTCTTCATTTCTTGAGTTGTTCATTTGTTCGTTTGTCAACTTGTTCATTTGTTCTTTTGACCAGTTGGTCATATGTTCATTTTATTGTTTGTTCATTTCTCAACTTATTCATTTGTTCATTTGTTCATTTGTTCATTTGTTCATTTGTTCATTTGTTCTTTTGTTCATTTGTTCAATTGTTCATCTGTTCATTTGTACATTTGTTCATTTGTTCATTTGTTCATTTGTTCATTTGTTCATTTGTTCATTTGTTCATTTGTTCGTTTGCTCATTTGTTCGTTTGTTCGTTTGTTCATTTGTTTATTTGTTCATTTGTTCATTTGTTCATTCGTTCATTTGTTCATTTGTTCATTGTCTCATTTGTTCATTTGTTCATTTGTTCATTTGTTCATTTGTTCATTTGTTCATTTGTTCATTTGTTCATTTGTTCATTTGTTCATTTGTTCATATGTTCATTCGTTCAATGGTTCATTTGTCCATTCGTTAGTTTGTTCATTTGTTCGTTTGTTCATTTGTTCCTTTGTTCATTGGTTCATTTGTTCATTTGTTCATTTGTTCTTTTGTTCATTCGTTCAATGGTTCATTTGTTCATTTGTTCAATTGTTCGTTTGTTCATTTGTTCATTTGTTCATTTGTTCATTTGTTCATTTGTTCATTTGTTCATTTGTTCATATGTTCATTAGTTCAATGGTTCATTTGTTCATTTGTTCATTTGTTCATTTGTTCATTTGTCCATTTGTTCGTTTGTTCATTTGTTCCTTTGTTCATTGCTTCATTTGTTTTTTTGTTCACTTGTTCATTTTGTTCCTTTGTTCGTTTGTTCGCTTTTTCGTTTGTTCGTTTGTTCATTTGTTCATTTGTTCATTTGTTCATGTGTTCTTTTGTTCATTTGTTCATTCGTTCAATGGTTCATTTGTTCATTTGTCCATTTGTTCATTTGTTCTTTTGACCAGTTGTTCATATGTTCATTTTATTGTTTGTTCATTTCTCAACTTATTCATTTGTTCATTTGTTCATTTGTTCATTTGTTCATTTGTTCATTTGTTCATTTGTTCATTTGTTCAATTGTTCATCTGTTCATTTGTACATTTGTTCATTTGTTCATTTGTTCATTTGTTCATTTGTTCATTTGTTCATTTGTTCATTTGTTCATTTGTTTATTTGTCCATTTGTTCATTTGTCCATTTGTTCATTTGTTCTTTTGACCAGTTGTTCATATGTTCATTTTATTGTTTGTTCATTTCTCAACTTATTCATTTGTTCATTTGTTCATTTGTTCATTTGTTCATTTGTTCATTTGTTCATTTGTTCAATTGTTCATCTGTTCATTTGTACATTTGTTCATTTGTTCATTTGTTCATTTGTTCATTTGTTCATTTGTTCATTTGTTCATTTGTTCGTTTGCTCATTTGTTCGTTTGTTCGTTTGTTCATTTGTTTATTTGTTCATTTGTTCATTTGTTCATTTGTTCATTCGTTCAATGGTTCATTTGTTCATTTGTTCATTTGTTCATTTGTTCATTTGTTCATTTGTTCATTTGTTCATTTGTTCATTTGTTCATTTGTTCATTTGTTCATTTGTTCATTTGTTCATTTGTTCATTTTTTCATTTGTTCATTTGTTCATTTGTTCATTTGTTCATTTGTTCATTTGTTCATTTGTTCATTTGTTCATTTGTTCATATGTTCATTCGTTCAATGGTTCATTTGTCCATTCGTTAGTTTGTTCATTTGTTCGTTTGTTCATTTGTTCCTTTGTTCATTGGTTCATTTGTTCATTTGTTCTTTTGTTCATTCGTTCAATGGTTCATTTGTTCATTTGTTCAATTGTTCATTTGTTCATTTGTTCATTTGTTCATTTGTTCATTTGTTCATTTGTTCATTTGTTCATTCGTTCAATGGTTCATTTGTTCATTTGTTCATTTGTTCATTTGTTCATTTGTCCATTTGTTCGTTTGTTCATTTGTTCCTTTGTTCATTGGTTCATTTGTTTTTTTGTTCACTTGTTCATTTTGTTCCTTTGTTCGTTTGTTCGCTTTTTCGTTTGTTCGTTTGTTCATTTGTTCATTTGTTCATTTGTTCATGTGTTCATTTGTTCATTTGTTCATTCGTTCAATGGTTCATTTGTTCATTTGTTCAATTGTTCATTTGTTCATTTGTTCATTTGTTTATTTGTCCATTTGTTCATTTGTTCATTTGTTCATTTGTTCATTGGTTCATTTATTCATTTGTTCATTCGTTCATTTGTTCATTTCTTCAATTCTTCATTTCTTCATTTTTAACTTGTTCATTTGTTCGTTTGTTCATTTGTTCATTTGTTTATTTGTCCATTTGTTCATTTGTTCATTTGTTCATCTGTTCATTTGTTCATTTGTTCATTTGTTCATTTGTAGATTTGTACATTTTTCAAATTGTTCATTTGTTTATTTGTTCGATTGTTCATCTGTTCATTGATTCATTTGTTCATTTGTCCATTTGTTCGTTTGTTCATTTGTTTCTTTGTTCGTTTGTTCATTTGTTCATTTGTTCATTTGTTCATTTGTTCATTTGTTCAATCTTTCATTTGTACATTTGTTCATTTGTTCGTTTGCTCTTTTGTTCGTTTGTTCGTTTGTTCATTTGTTTATTTGTTCATTTGTTCATTTGTTCATTTGTTCATTTGTTCATTAGTTCAATGGTTCATTTGTTCATTTGTTCATTTGTTCATTTGTTCATTTGTTCATTTGTTCATTTGTTCATTTGTTCATTTGTTCATTTGTTCATTTGTTCATATGTTCATTCGTTCAATGGTTCATTTGTTCATTTGTTCATTTGTTCATTTGTTCATTTGTTCATTTGTTCATTTGTCCATTTGTTCGTTTGTTCATTTGTTCCTTTGTTCATTGGTTCATTTGTTTCTTTGTTCACTTGTTCATTTTGTTCCTTTTTTCGTTTGTTCGCTTTTTCGTTTGTTCATTTGTTTATTTGTTCATTTGTTCATTTGTTCATTTGTTCGTTTGTTCGTTTGTTCATTTGTTCATTTGATCATTTGTTCATTTGTTCATTTGTTCGTTTGTTCGTTTGTTCATTTGTTCTTTTGTTCATTTGTTCATTTGTTCATTTGTTCATTTGTTCATTTGTTCATTTGTTCATTTGTTCATTTGTTCATTTGTTCATTTGTTCAATTGTTCATTTGTTCATTTGTACATTTGTTCATTTGTTCATTTGTTCATTTGTTCATTTGTTCATTTGTTCATTTATTCATTTGTTCATTTGTTCATTTGTTCATTTGTCCATTTGTTCATTTGTTCATTTGTTCATCTGTTCATATGTTCATTTCTTCATTTGTTCATTCGTTCATTCGTTCACTCGTTCATTCGTTCATTCGTTCATTCATTCATTCGTTCATTTGTTCATTTGTCCATTTGTTCATTTGTTCATCTGTTCATTTGTTCATTTGTGCATTTGTTCATTTGTTCATTTGTTCATTTGTTCATTTGTTCATTTGTTCATTTGTTCATTTGTTCATTTGTTCATTTGTTCATTTGTTCATTTGTTCATTTGTTCATTTGTTCATTTGTTCATTTGTTCATTTGTTCATTTGTTCATTTGTTCATTTGTTCATTTGTTCATTTGTTCATTTGTTCATTTGTTCATTTGTTCATTTGTTCAATTGTTCATCTGTTCATTTGTACATTTGTTCATTTGTTCATTTGTTCACTTGTTCATTTGTTCATTTGTTCGTTTGCTCATTTGTTCGTTTGTTCGTTTGTTCATTTGTTTATTTGTTCATTTGTTCATTTGTTCATTCGTTCAATGGTTCATTTGTTCATTTGTTCATTTGTTCATTTGTTCATTTGTTCATTTGTTCATTTGTTCATTTGTTCATTTGTTCATTTGTTCATTTGTTCATTTGTTCATTTGTTCATTTGTTCATTTGTTCATTTGTTCATTTGTTCAATTGTTCATCTGTTCATTTGTACATTTGTTCATTTGTTCATTTGTAGATTTGTACATTTTTCAAATTGTTCATTTGTTTATTTGTTCGATTGTTCATCTGTTCATTGATTCATTTGTTCATTTGTCCATTTGATCGTTTGTTCATTTCTCATCTTGTTTATTTGTTCATTTCTTAACTTGTTCATTTATTAATTTGTTCATATGTTAATTGATCCATTTTTGGATTTGTTCATTTCTTCAATTCTTCATTTCTTGAGTTGTTCATTTGTTCGTTTGTCAACTTGTTCATTTGTTCTTTTGACCAGTTGTTCATATGTTCATTTTATTGTTTGTTCATTTCTCAACTTATTCATTTGTTCATTTGTTCATTTGTTCATTTGTTCATTTGTTCATTTGTTCATTTGTTCAATTGTTCATCTGTTCATTTGTACATTTGTTCATTTGTTCATTTGTTCATTTGTTCATTTGTTCATTTGTTCATTTGTTCATTTGTTCGTTTGTTCGTTTGTTCATTTGTTTATTTGTTCATTTGTTCATTTGTTCATTTGTTCATTCGTTCAATGGTTCATTTGTTCATTTGTTCATTTGTTCATTAGTTCATTTGTTCATTTGTTCATTTGTTCATTTGTTCATTTGTTCATTTGTTCATTTGTTCATTTGTTCATTTGTTCATATGTTCATTCGTTCAATGGTTCATTTGTCCATTCGTTAGTTTGTTCATTTGTTCGTTTGTTCATTTGTTCCTTTGTTCATTGGTTCATTTGTTCATTTGTTCTTTTGTTCATTCGTTCAATGGTTCATTTGTTCATTTGTTCAATTGTTCATTTGTTCATTTGTTCATTTGTTCATTTGTTCATTTGTTCATTTGTTCATTTGTTCATTTGTTCATTTGTTCATTTGTTCATATGTTCATTCGTTCAATGGTTCATTTGTTCATTTGTTCATTTGTTCATTTGTTCATTTGTCCATTTGTTCGTTTGTTCATTTGTTCCTTTGTTCATTTGTTTTTTTGTTCACTTGTTCATTTTGTTCCTTTGTTCGTTTGTTCGCTTTTTCGTTTGTTCGTTTGTTCATTTGTTCATTTGTTCATGTGTTCATTTGTTCATTTGTTCATTCGTTCAATGGTTCATTTGTTCATTTGTTCAATTGTTCATTTGTTCATTCGTTCATTTGTTTATTTTTCCATTTGTTCATTTGTTCATTTGTTCATTTGTTCATTTGTTCATTGGTTCATTTATTCATTTGTTCATTCGTTCATTTGTTCATTTCTTCAATTCTTCCTTTCTTCATTTTTAACTTGTTCATTTGTTCGTTTGTTCATTTGTTCATTTGTTTATTTGTCCATTTGTTCATTTGTTCATTTGTTCATCTGTTCATTTGTTCATTTGTTCATTTGTTCATTTGTAGATTTGTACATTTTTCAAATTGTTCATTTGTTTATTTGTTCGATTGTTCATCTGTTCATTGATTCATTTGTTCATTTGTCCATTTGTTCGTTTGTTCATTTGTTCCTTTGTTCGTTTGTTCATTTGTTCATTTGTTCATTTGTTCATTTGTTCAATCTTTCATTTGTACATTTGTTCATTTGTTCGTTTGCTCATTTGTTCGTTTGTTCGTTTGTTCATTTGTTTATTTGTTCATTTGTTCATTTGTTCATTTGTTCATTTGTTCATTAGTTCAATGGTTCATTTGTTCATTTGTTCATTTGTTCATTTGTTCATTTGTTCATTTGTTCATTTGTTCATTTGTTCATTTGTTCATTTGTTCATATGTTCATTCGTTCAATGGTTCATTTGTTCATTTGTTCATTTGTTCATTTGTACATTTGTTCATTTGTACATTTGTTCATTTGTACATTTGTTCGTTTGTTCATTTGTTCCTTTGTTCATTGGTTCATTTGTTTCTTTGTTCACTTGTTCATTTTGTTCCTTTGTTCGTTTGTTCGCTTTTTCGTTTGATCATTTGTTTATTTGTTCATTTGTTCATTTGTTCATTTGTTCGTTTGTTCGTGTGTTCATTTGTTCATTTGATCATTTGTTCATTTGTTCATTTGTTCGTTTGTTCGTTTGTTCATTTGTTCTTTTGTTCATTTGTTCATTTGTTCATTTGTTCATTTGTTCATTTGTTCATTTGTTCATTTGTTCATTTGTTCATTTGTTCATTTGTTCAATTGTTCATTTGTTCATTTGTACATTTGTTCATTTGTTCATTTGATCATTTGTTCATTTGTTCATTTGTTCGTTTGTTCGTTTGTTCATTTGTTCTTTTGTTCATTTGTTCATTTGTTCATTTGTTCATTTGTTCATTTGTTCATTTGTTCATTTGTTCATTTGTTCATTTGTTCATTTGTTCATTGGTTCATTTATTCATTTGTTCATTCGTTCATTTGTTCATTTCTTCAATTCTTCATTTCTTCATTTTTAACTTGTTCATTTGTTCGTTTGTTCATTTGTTCATTTGTTTATTTGTCCATTTGTTCATTTGTTCATTTGTTCATCTGTTCATTTGTTCATTTGTTCATTTGTTCATTTGTAGATTTGTACATTTTTCAAATTGTTCATTTGTTTATTTGTTCGATTGTTCATCTGTTCATTGATTCATTTGTTCATTTGTCCATTTGTTCGTTTGTTCATTTGTTCCTTTGTTCGTTTGTTCATTTGTTCATTTGTTCATTTGTTCATTTGTTCAATCTTTCATTTGTACATTTGTTCATTTGTTCGTTTGCTCATTTGTTCGTTTGTTCGTTTGTTCATTTGTTTATTTGTTCATTTGTTCATTTGTTCATTTGTTCATTAGTTCAATGGTTCATTTGTTCATTTGTTCATTTGTTCATTTGTTCATTTGTTCATTTGTTCATTTGTTCATTTGTTCATTTGTTCATTTGTTCATTTGTTCATTTGTTCATATGTTCATTCGTTCAATGGTTCATTTGTTCATTTGTTCATTTGTTCATTTGTTCATTTGTCCATTTGTTCGTTTGTTCATTTGTTCCTTTGTTCATTGGTTCATTTGTTTCTTTGTTCACTTGTTCATTTTGTTCCTTTGTTCGTTTGTTCGCTTTTTCGTTTGTTCATTTGTTTATTTGTTCATTTGTCCATTTGTTCATTTGTTCGTTTGTTCGTTTGTTCATTTGTTCATTTGATCATTTGTTCATTTGTTCATCTGTTCGTTTGTTCGTTTGTTCATTTGTTCTTTTGTTCATTTGTTCATTTGTTCATTTGTTCATTTGTTCATTTGTTCATTTGTTCATTTGTTCATTTGTTCATTTGTTCATTTGTTCATTTGTTCATTTGTTCAATTGTTCATTTGTTCATTTGTACATTTGTTCATTTGTTCATTTGTTCATTTGTTCATTTGTTCATTTGTTCATTTATTCATTTGTTCATTTGTTCATTTGTTCATTTGTTCATTTGTCCATTTGTTCATTTGTTCATTTGTTCATCTGTTCATTTGTTCATTTCTTCATTTGTTCATTCGTTCATTCGTTCATTCGTTCATTCGTTCATTCGTTCATTCGTTCATTCATTCATTCGTTCATTTGTTCATTTGTCCATTTGTTCATTTGTTCATCTGTTCATTTGTTCATTTGTGCATTTGTTCATTTGTTCATTTGTTCATTTGTTCATTTGTTCATTTGTTCATTTGTTCATTTGTTCATTTGTTCATTTGTTCATTTGTTCATTTGTTCATTTGTTCATTTGTTCATTTGTTCATTTGTTCATTTGTTCATTTGTTCATTTGTTCATTTGTTCATTTGTTCATTTGTTCATTTGTTCAATTGTTCATCTGTTCATTTGTACATTTGTTCATTTGTTCATTTGTTCATTTGTTCATATGTTCATTCGTTCAATGGTTCATTTGTCCATTCGTTAGTTTGTTCATTTGTTCGTTTGTTCATTTGTTCCTTTGTTCATTGGTTCATTTGTTCATTTGTTCTTTTGTTCATTCGTTCAATGGTTCATTTGTTCATTTGTTCAATTGTTCATTTGTTCATTTGTTCATTTGTTCATTTGTTCATTTGTTCATTTGTTCATTTGTTCATTTGTTCATTTGTTCATATGTACATTCGTTCAATGGTTCATTTGTCCATTCGTTAGTTTGTTCATTTGTTCGTTTGTTCATTTGTTCCATTGTTCATTGGTTCATTTGTTCATTTGTTCTTTTGTTCATTCGTTCAATGGTTCATTTGTTCATTTGTTCAATTGTTCATTTGTTCATTTGTTCATTTGTTCATTTGTTCATTTGTTCATTTGTTCATTTGTTCATTTGTTCATTTGTTCATTTGTTCATTTGTTCATTTGTTCATTTGTTCATTTGTTCATTTGTTCATTTGTTCAATTGTTCATCTGTTCATTTGTACATTTGTTCATTTGTTCATTTGTAGATTTGTACATTTTTCAAATTGTTCATTTGTTTATTATTTCGATTGTTCATCTGTTCATTGATTCATTTGTTCATTTGTCCATTTGATCGTTTGTTCATTTCTCATCTTGTTTATTTGTTCATTTCTTAACTTGTTCATTTATTAATTTGTTCATATGTTAATTGATCCATTTTTGGATTTGTTCATTTCTTCAATTCTTCATTTCTTGAGTTGTTCATTTGTTCGTTTGTCAACTTGTTCATTTGTTCTTTTGACCAGTTGTTCATATGTTCATTTTATTGTTTGTTCATTTCTCAACTTATTCATTTGTTCATTTGTTCATTTGTTCATTTGTTCATTTGTTCATTTGTTCAATTGTTCATCTGTTCATTTGTACATTTGTTCATTTGTTCATTTGTTCATTTGTTCATTTGTTCATTTGTTCATTTGTTCATTTGTTCGTTTGCTCATTTGTTCGTTTGTTCGTTTGTTCATTTGTTTATTTGTTCATTTGTTCATTTGTTCATTCGTTCATTTGTTCATTTGTTCATTTGTTCATTTGTTCATTTGTTCATTTGTTCATTTGTTCATTTGTTCATTTGTTCATTTGTTCATATGTTCATTCGTTCAATGGTTCATTTGTCCATTCGTTAGTTTGTTCATTTGTTCGTTTGTTCATTTGTTCCTTTGTTCATTGGTTCATTTGTTCATTTGTTCTTTTGTTCATTCGTTCAATGGTTCATTTGTTCATTTGTTCAATTGTTCGTTTGTTCATTTGTTCATTTGTTCATTTGTTCATTTGTTCATTTGTTCATTTGTTCATTTGTTCATTTGTTCATATGTTCATTCGTTCAATGGTTCATTTGTTCATTTGTTCATTTGTTCATTTGTTCATTTGTCCATTTGTTCGTTTGTTCATTTGTTCCTTTGTTCATTGCTTCATTTGTTTTTTTGTTCACTTGTTCATTTTGTTCCTTTGTTCGTTTGTTCGCTTTTTCGTTTGTTCGTTTGTTCATTTGTTCATTTGTTCATTTGTTCATGTGTTCATTTGTTCATTTGTTCATTCGTTCAATGGTTCATTTGTTCATTTGTCCATTTGTTCATTTGTTCTTTTGACCAGTTGTTCATATGTTCATTTTATTGTTTGTTCATTTCTCAACTTATTCATTTGTTCATTTGTTCATTTGTTCATTTGTTCATTTGTTCATTTGTTCATTTGTTCATTTGTTCAATTGTTCATCTGTTCATTTGTACATTTGTTCATTTGTTCATTTGTTCATTTGTTCATTTGTTCATTTGTTTATTTGTCCATTTGTTCATTTGTCCATTTGTTCATTTGTTCTTTTGACCAGTTGTTCATATGTTCATTTTATTGTTTGTTCATTTCTCAACTTATTCATTTGTTCATTTGTTCATTTGTTCATTTGTTCATTTGTTCAATTGTTCATCTGTTCATTTGTACATTTGTTCATTTGTTCATTTGTTCATTTGTTCATTTGTTCATTTGTTCATTTGTTCGTTTGCTCATTTGTTCGTTTGTTCGTTTGTTCATTTGTTTATTTGTTCATTTGTTCATTTGTTCATTTGTTCATTCGTTCAATGGTTCATTTGTTCATTTGTTCATTTGTTCATTTGTTCATTTGTTCATTTGTTCATTTGTTCATTTGTTCATTTGTTCATTTGTTCATTTGTTCATTTGTTCATTTTTTCATTTGTTCATTTTTTCATTTGTTCATTTGTTCATTTGTTCATTTGTTCATTTGTTCATTTGTTCATTTGTTCATATGTTCATTCGTTCAATGGTTCATTTGTCCATTCGTTAGTTTGTTCATTTGTTCGTTTGTTCATTTGTTCCTTTGTTCATTGGTTCATTTGTTCATTTGTTCTTTTGTTCATTCGTTCAATGGTTCATTTGTTCATTTGTTCAATTGTTCATTTGTTCATTTGTTCATTTGTTCAATTGTTCATTTGTTCATTTGTTCATTCGTTCAATGGTTCATTTGTTCATTTGTTCATTTGTTCATTTGTTCATTTGTCCATTTGTTCGTTTGTTCATTTGTTCCTTTGTTCATTGGTTCATTTGTTTTTTTGTTCACTTGTTCATTTTGTTCCTTTGTTCGTTTGTTCGCTTTTTCGTTTGTTCGTTTGTTCATTTGTTCATTTGTTCATTTGTTCATGTGTTCATTTGTTCATTTGTTCATTCGTTCAATGGTTCATTTGTTCATTTGTTCAATTGTTCATTTGTTCATTTGTTCATTTGTTTATTTGTCCATTTGTTCATTTGTTCATTTGTTCATTTGTTCATTGGTTCATTTATTCATTTGTTCATTCGTTCATTTGTTCATTTCTTCAATTCTTCATTTCTTCATTTTTAACTTGTTCATTTGTTCGTTTGTTCATTTGTTCATTTGTTTATTTGTCCATTTGTTCATTTGTTCATTTGTTCATCTGTTCATTTGTTCATTTGTTCATTTGTTCATTTGTAGATTTGTACATTTTTCAAATTGTTCATTTGTTTATTTGTTCGATTGTTCATCTGTTCATTGATTCATTTGTTCATTTGTCCATTTGTTCGTTTGTTCATTTGTTTCTTTGTTCGTTTGTTCATTTGTTCATTTGTTCATTTGTTCATTTGTTCATTTGTTCATTTGTTCAATCTTTCATTTGTACATTTGTTCATTTGTTCGTTTGCTCTTTTGTTCGTTTGTTCGTTTGTTCATTTGTTTATTTGTTCATTTGTTCATTTGTTCATTTGTTCATTAGTTCAATGGTTCATTTGTTCATTTGTTCATTTGTTCATTTGTTCATTTGTTCATTTGTTCATTTGTTCATTTGTTCATTTGTTCATTTGTTCATTTGTTCATTTGTTCATATGTTCATTCGTTCAATGGTTCATTTGTTCATTTGTTCATTTGTTCATTTGTTCATTTGTTCATTTGTTCATTTGTCCATTTGTTCGTTTGTTCATTTGTTCCTTTGTTCATTGGTTCATTTGTTCACTTGTTCACTTGTTCATTTGTTCCTTTGTTCGTTTGTTCGCTTTTTCGTTTGTTCATTTGTTTATTTGTTCATTTGTTCATTTGTTCATTTGTTCGTTTGTTCGTTTGTTCATTTGTTCATTTGATCATTTGTTCATTTGTTCATTTGTTCGTTTGTTCGTTTGTTCATTTGTTCTTTTGTTCATTTGTTCATTTGTTCATTTGTTCATTTGTTCATTTGTTCATTTGTTCATTTGTTCATTTGTTCATTTGTTCATTTGTTCAATTGTTCATTTGTTCATTTGTACATTTGTTCATTTGTTCATTTGTTCATTTGTTCATTTGTTCATTTGTTCATTTATTCATTTGTTCATTTGTTCATTTGTTCATTTGTCCATTTGTTCATTTGTTCATTTGTTCATCTGTTCATATGTTCATTTCTTCATTTGTTCATTCGTTCATTCGTTCACTCGTTCATTCGTTCATTCGTTCATTCATTCATTCGTTCATTTGTTCATTTGTCCATTTGTTCATTTGTTCATCTGTTCATTTGTTCATTTGTGCATTTGTTCATTTGTTCATTTGTTCATTTGTTCATTTGTTCATTTGTTCATTTGTTCATTTGTTCATTTGTTCATTTGTTCATTTGTTCATTTGTTCATTTGTTCATTTGTTCATTTGTTCATTTGTTCATTTGTTCATTTGTTCATTTGTTCATTTGTTCATTTGTTCATTTGTTCATTTGTTCATTTGTTCATTTGTTCATTTGTTCATTTGTTCATTTGTTCATTTGTTCATTTGTTCATTTGTTCATTTGTTCATTTGTTCATTTGTTCATTTGTTCATTTGTTCAATTGTTCATCTGTTCATTTGTACATTTGTTCATTTGTTCATTTGTTCACTTGTTCATTTGTTCATTTGTTCGTTTGCTCATTTGTTCGTTTGTTCGTTTGTTCATTTGTTTATTTGTTCATTCGTTCAATGGTTCATTTGTTCATTTGTTCATTTGTTCATTTGTTCATTTGTTCATTTGTTCATTTGTTCATTTGTTCATTTGTTCATTTGTTCATTTGTTCATTTGTTCATTTGTTCATTTGTTCATTTGTTCATTTGTTCATTTGTTCATTTGTTCATTTGTTCATTTGTTCATTTGTTCAATTGTTCATCTGTTCATTTGTACATTTGTTCATTTGTTCATTTGTAGATTTGTACATTTTTCAAATTGTTCATTTGTTTATTTGTTCGATTGTTCATCTGTTCATTGATTCATTTGTTCATTTGTCCATTTGATCGTTTGTTCATTTCTCATCTTGTTTATTTGTTCATTTCTTAACTTGTTCATTTATTAATTTGTTCATATGTTAATTGATCCATTTTTGGATTTGTTCATTTCTTCAATTCTTCATTTCTTGAGTTGTTCATTTGTTCGTTTGTCAACTTGTTCATTTGTTCTTTTGACCAGTTGTTCATATGTTCATTTTATTGTTTGTTCATTTCTCAACTTATTCATTTGTTCATTTGTTCATTTGTTCATTTGTTCATTTGTTCATTTGTTCATTTGTTCAATTGTTCATCTGTTCATTTGTACATTTGTTCATTTGTTCATTTGTTCATTTGTTCATTTGTTCATTTGTTCATTTGTTCATTTGTTCATTTGTTCGTTTGCTCATTTGTTCGTTTGTTCGTTTGTTCATTTGTTTATTTGTTCATTTGTTCATTTGTTCATTTGTTCATTCGTTCAATGGTTCATTTGTTCATTTGTTCATTTGTTCATTTGTTCATTAGTTCATTTGTTCATTTGTTCATTTGTTCATTTGTTCATTTGTTCATTTGTTCATTTGTTCATATGTTCATTCGTTCAATGGTTCATTTGTCCATTCGTTAGTTTGTTCATTTGTTCGTTTGTTCATTTGTTCCTTTGTTCATTGGTTCATTTGTTCATTTGTTCTTTTGTTCATTCGTTCAATGGTTCATTTGTTCATTTGTTCAATTGTTCATTTGTTCATTTGTTCATTTGTTCATTTGTTCATTTGTTCATTTGTTCATTTGTTCATTTGTTCATTTGTTCATATGTTCATTCGTTCAATGGTTCATTTGTTCATTTGTTCATTTGTTCATTTGTCCATTTGTTCGTTTGTTCATTTGTTCCTTTGTTCATTGGTTCATTTGTTTTTTTGTTCACTTGTTCATTTTGTTCCTTTGTTCGTTTGTTCGCTTTTTCGTTTGTTCGTTTGTTCATTTGTTCATTTGTTCATGTGTTCATTTGTTCATTTGTTCATTCGTGCAATGGTTCATTTGTTCATTTGTTCAATTGTTCATTTGTTCATTCGTTCATTTGTTTATTTGTCCATTTGTTCATTTGTTCATTTGTTCATTTGTTCATTGGTTCATTTATTCATTTGTTCATTCGTTCATTTGTTCATTTCTTCAATTCTTCCTTTCTTCATTTTTAACTTGTTCATTTGTTCGTTTGTTCATTTGTTCATTTGTTTATTTGTCCATTTGTTCATTTGTTCATTTGTTCATCTGTTCATTTGTTCATTTGTTCATTTGTTCATTTGTAGATTTGTACATTTTTCAAATTGTTCATTTGTTTATTTGTTCGATTGTTCATCTGTTCATTGATTCATTTGTTCATTTGTCCATTTGTTCCTTTGTTCATTTGTTCCTTTGTTCGTTTGTTCATTTGTTCATTTGTTCATTTGTTCATTTGTTCAATCTTTCATTTGTACATTTGTTCATTTGTTCGTTTGCTCATTTGTTCGTTTGTTCGTTTGTTCATTTGTTTATTTGTTCATTTGTTCATTTGTTCATTTGTTCATTTGTTCATTAGTTCAATGGTTCATTTGTTCATTTGTTCATTTGTTCATTTGTTCATTTGTTCATTTGTTCATTTGTTCATTTGTTCATTTGTTCATTTGTTCATTTGTTCATTTGTTCATTTGTTCATTTGTTCATATGTTCATTCGTTCAATGGTTCATATGTTCATTTGTTCATTTGTTCATTTGTACATTTGTTCATTTGTACATTTGTTCGTTTGTTCATTTGTTCCTTTGTTCATTGGTTCATTTGTTTCTTTGTTCACTTGTTCATTTTGTTCCTTTGTTCGTTTGTTCGTTTTTTCGTTTGTTCATTTGTTTATTTGTTCATTTGTTCATTTGTTCATTTGTTCGTTTGTTCGTGTGTTCATTTGTTCATTTGATCATTTGTTCATTTGTTCATTTGTTCGTTTGTTCGTTTGTTCATTTGTTCTTTTGTTCATTTGTTCATTTGTTCATTTGTTCATTTGTTCATTTGTTCATTTGTTCATTTGTTCATTTGTTCATTTGTTCATTTGTTCAATTGTTCATTTGTTCATTTGTACATTTGTTCATTTGTTCATTTGATCATTTGTTCATTTGTTCATTTGTTCGTTTGTTCGTTTGTTCATTTGTTCTTTTGTTCATTTGTTCATTTGTTCATTTGTTCATTTGTTCATTTGTTCATTTGTTCATTTGTTCATTTGTTCATTTGTTCATTGGTTCATTTATTCATTTGTTCATTCGTTCATTTGTTCATTTCTTCAATTCTTCATTTCTTCATTTTTAACTTGTTCATTTGTTCGTTTGTTCATTTGTTCATTTGTTTATTTGTCCATTTGTTCATTTGTTCATTTGTTCATCTGTTCATTTGTTCATTTGTTCATTTGTTCATTTGTAGATTTGTACATTTTTCAAATTGTTCATTTGTTTATTTGTTCGATTGTTCATCTGTTCATTGATTCATTTGTTCATTTGTCCATTTGTTCGTTTGTTCATTTGTTCCTTTGTTCGTTTGTTCATTTGTTCATTTGTTCATTTGTTCATTTGTTCAATCTTTCATTTGTACATTTGTTCATTTGTTCGTTTGCTCATTTGTTCGTTTGTTCGTTTGTTCATTTGTTTATTTGTTCATTTGTTCATTTGTTCATTTGTTCATTAGTTCAATGGTTCATTTGTTCATTTGTTCATTTGTTCATTTGTTCATTTGTTCATTTGTTCATTTGTTCATTTGTTCATTTGTTCATTTGTTCATTTGTTCATATGTTCATTCGTTCAATGGTTCATTTGTTCATTTGTTCATTTGTTCATTTGTTCATTTGTTCATTTGTCCATTTGTTCGTTTGTTCATTTGTTCCTTTGTTCATTGGTTCATTTGTTTCTTTGTTCACTTGTTCATTTTGTTCCTTTGTTCGTTTGTTCGCTTTTTCGTTTGTTCATTTGTTTATTTGTTCATTTGTCCATTTGTTCATTTGTTCGTTTGTTCGTTTGTTCATTTGTTCATTTGATCATTTGTTCATTTGTTCATTTGTTCGTTTGTTGGTTTGTTCATTTGTTCTTTTGTTCATTTGTTCATTTGTTCATTTGTTCATTTGTTCATTTGTTCATTTGTTCATTTGTTCATTTGTTCATTTGTTCATTTGTTCATTTGTTCAATTGTTCATTTGTTCATTTGTACATTTGTTCATTTGTTCATTTGTTCATTTGTTCATTTGTTCATTTGTTCATTTATTCATTTGTTCATTTGTTCATTTGTTCATTTGTTCATTTGTTCATTTGTCCATTTGTTCATTTGTTCATTTGTTCATCTGTTCATTTGTTCATTTCTTCATTTGTTCATTCGTTCATTCGTTCATTCGTTCATTCGTTCATTCGTTCATTCGTTCATTCATTCATTCGTTCATTTGTTCTTTTGTCCATTTGTTCATTTGTTCATCTGTTCATTTGTTCATTTGTGCATTTGTTCATTTGTTCATTTGTTCATTTGTTCATTTGTTCATTTGTTCATTTGTTCATTTGTTCATTTGTTCATTTGTTCATTTGTTCATTTGTTCATTTGTTCATTTGTTCATTTGTTCATTTGTTCATTTGTTCATTTGTTCATTTGTTCATTTGTTCATTTGTTCATTTGTTCAATTGTTCATCTGTTCATTTGTACATTTGTTCATTTGTTCATTTGTTCATTTGTTCATATGTTCATTCGTTCAATGGTTCATTTGTCCATTCGTTAGTTTGTTCATTTGTTCGTTTGTTCATTTGTTCCTTTGTTCATTGGTTCATTTGTTCATTTGTTCTTTTGTTCATTCGTTCAATGGTTCATTTGTTCATTTGTTCAATTGTTCATTTGTTCATTTGTTCATTTGTTCATTTGTTCATTTGTTCATTTGTTCATTTGTTCATTTGTTCATTTGTTCATTTGTTCATATGTTCATTCGTTCAATGGTTCATTTGTCCATTCGTTAGTTTGTTCATTTGTTCGTTTGTTCATTTGTTCCTTTGTTCATTGGTTCATTTGTTCATTTGTTCTTTTGTTCATTCGTTCAATGGTTCATTTGTTCATTTGTTCAATTGTTCATTTGTTCATTTGTTCATTTGTTCATTTGTTCATTTGTTCATTTGTTCATTTGTTCATTTGTTCCTTTGTTCATTGGTTCATTTGTTCATTTGTTCATTTGTTCATTTGTTCATTTGTTCATTTGTCCATTTGTTCATTTGTTCATTTGTTCATCTGTTCATTTGTTCATTTCTTCATTTGTTCATTCGTTCATTCGTTCATTCGTTCATTCGTTCATTCGTTCATTCGTTCATTCATTCGTTCGTTCATTTGTTCATTTGTCCATTTGTTCATTTGTTCATCTGTTCATTTGTTCATTTGTGCATTTGTTCATTTGTTCATTTGTTCATTTGTTCATTTGTTCATTTGTTCATTTGTTCATTTGTTCATTTGTTCATTTGTTCATTTGTTCATTTGTTCATTTGTTCATTTGTTCATTTGTTCATTTGTTCATTTGTTCATTTGTTCATTTGTTCATTTGTTCATTTGTTCATTTGTTCATTTGTTCATTTGTTCATTTGTTCATTTGTTCATTTGTTCATTTGTTCAATTGTTCATCTGTTCATTTGTACATTTGTTCATTTGTTCATTTGTAGATTTGTTCATTTTTCAAATTGTTCATTTGTTTATTATTTCGATTGTTCATCTGTTCATTGATTCATTTGTTCATTTGTCCATTTGATCGTTTGTTCATTTCTCATCTTGTTTATTTGTTCATTTCTTATCTTGTTCATTTATTAATTTGTTCATATGTTAATTGATCCATTTTTGGATTTGTTCATTTCTTCAATTCTTCATTTCTTGAGTTGTTCATTTGTTCGTTTGTCAACTTGTTCATTTGTTCTTTTGACCAGTTGTTCATATGTTCATTTTATTGTTTGTTCATTTCTCAACTTATTCATTTGTTCATTTGTTCATTTGTTCATTTGTTCATTTGTTCATTTGTTCATTTGTTCATTTGTTCATTTGTTCATTTGTTCATTTGTTCATTTGTTCATTTGTTCATTTGTTCATTTGTTCATTTGTTCATTTGTTCATTTGTTCATTTGTTCATTTGTTCATTTGTTCATTTGTTCATTTGTTCATTTGTTCAATTGTTCATCTGTTCATTTGTACATTTGTTCATTTGTTCATTTGTTCATTTGTTCATTTGTTCATTTGTTCATTTGTTCATTTGTTCGTTTGCTCATTTGTTCGTTTGATCGTTTGTTCATTTGTTTATTTGTTCATTTGTTCATTTGTTCATTCGTTCATTTGTTCATTTGTTCATTTGTTCATTTGTTCATTTGTTCATTTGTTCATTTGTTCATTTGTTCATTTGTTCATTTGTTCATTTGTTCATTTGTTCATTTGTTCATATGTTCATTCGTTCAATGGTTCATTTGTCCATTCGTTAGTTTGTTCATTTGTTCGTTTGTTCATTTGTTCCTTTGTTCATTGGTTCATTTGTTCATTTGTTCTTTTGTTCATTCGTTCAATGGTTCATTTGTTCATTTGTTCAATTGTTCGTTTGTTCATTTGTTCATTTGTTCATTTGTTCATTTGTTCATTTGTTCATTTGTTCATTTGTTCATTTGTTCATTTGTTCATATGTTCATTCGTTCAATGGTTCATTTTTTCATTTGTTCATTTGTTCATTTGATCATTTGTCCATTTGTTCGTTTGTTCATTTGTTCCTTTGTTCATTGCTTCATTTGTTTTTTCGTTCACTTGTTCATTTTGTTCCTTTGTTCGTTTGTTCGCTTTTTCGTTTGTTCGTTTGTTCATTTGTTCATTTGTTCATTTGTTCATGTGTTCATTTGTTCATTTGTTCATTCGTTCAATGGTTCATTTGTTCATTTGTCCATTTGTTCATTTGTTCTTTTGACCAGTTGTTCATATGTTCATTTTATTGTTTGTTCATTTCTCAACTTATTCATTTGTTCATTTGTTCATTTGTTCATTTGTTCATTTGTTCAATTGTTCATCTGTTCATTTGTACATTTGTTCATTTGTTCATTTGTTCATTTGTTCATTTGTTCATTTGTTCATTTGTTTATTTGTCCATTTGTTCATTTGTTCTTTTGACCAGTTGTTCATATGTTCATTTTATTGTTTGTTCATTTCTCAACTTATTCATTTGTTCATTTGTTCATTTGTTCATTTGTTCATTTGTTCATTTGTTCATTTGTTCATTTGTTCAATTGTTCATCTGTTCAATTGTACATTTGTTCATTTGTTCATTTGTTCATTTGTTCATTTGTTCATTTGTTCATTTGTTCATTTGTTCGTTTGCTCATTTGTTCGTTTGTTCGTTTGTTCATTTGTTTATTTGTTCATTTGTTCATTTGTTCATTTGTTCATTCGTTCAATGGTTCATTTGTTCATTTGTTCATTTGTTCATTTGTTCATTTGTTCATTTGTTCATTTGTTCATTTGTTCATTTGTTCATTTGTTCATTTGTTCATTTGTTCATTTGTTCATTTGTTCATTTGTTCATTTGTTCATTTGTTCATTTGTTCATTTGTTCATTTGTTCTTTTGTTCATTCGTTCAATGGTTCATTTGTTCATTTGTTCAATTGTTCATTTGTTCATTTGTTCATTTGTTCATTTGTTCATTTGTTCATTTGTTCATTTGTTCATTTGTTCATTTGTTCATTCGTTCAATGGTTCATTTGTTCATTTGTTCATTTGTTCATTTGTTCATTTGTCCATTTGTTCGTTTGTTCATTTGTTCCTTTGTTCATTGGTTCATTTGTTTTTTTGTTCACTTGTTCATTTTGTTCCTTTGTTCGTTTGTTCGCTTTTTCGTTTGTTCGTTTGTTCATTTGTTCATTTGTTCATTTGTTCATGTGTTCATTTGTTCATTTGTTCATTCGTTCAATGGTTCATTTGTTCATTTGTTCAATTGTTCATTTGTTCATTTGTTCATTTGTTTATTTGTCCATTTGTTCATTTGTTCATTTGTTCATTTGTTCATTGGTTCATTTATTCATTTGTTCATTCGTTCATTTGTTCATTTCTTCAATTCTTCATTTCTTCATTTTTAACTTGTTCATTTGTTCGTTTGTTCATTTGTTCATTTGTTTATTTGTCCATTTGTTCATTTGTTCATTTGTTCATCTGTTCATTTGTTCATTTGTTCATTTGTTCATTTGTAGATTTGTACATTTTTCAAATTGTTCATTTGTTTATTTGTTCGATTGTTCATCTGTTCATTGATTCATTTGTTCATTTGTCCATTTGTTCGTTTGTTCATTTGTTCCTTTGTTCGTTTGTTCATTTGTTCATTTGTTCATTTGTTCATTTGTTCATTTGTTCATTTGTTCAATCTTTCATTTGTACATTTGTTCATTTGTTCGTTTGCTCTTTTGTTCGTTTGTTCGTTTGTTCATTTGTTTATTTGTTCATTTGTTCATTTGTTCATTTGTTCATTAGTTCAATGGTTCATTTGTTCATTTGTTCATTTGTTCATTTGTTCATTTGTTCATTTGTTCATTTGTTCATTTGTTCATTTGTTCATTTGTTCATTTGTTCATTTGTTGATTTGTTCATTTGTTCATTTGTTCATATGTTCATTCGTTCAATGGTTCATTTGTTCATTTGTTCATTTGTTCATTTGTTCATTTGTTCATTTGTCCATTTGTTCGTTTGTTCATTTGTTCCTTTGTTCATTGGTTCATTTGTTTCTTTGTTCACTTGTTCACTTTGTTCCTTTGTTCGTTTGTTCGCTTTTTCGTTTGTTCATTTGTTTATTTGTTCATTTGTTCATTTGTTCATTTGTTCGTTTGTTCGTTTGTTCATTTGTTCATTTGATCATTTGTTCATTTGTTCATTTGTTCGTTTGTTCGTTTGTTCATTTGTTCTTTTGTTCATTTGTTCATTTGTTCATTTGTTCATTTGTTCATTTGTTCATTTGTTCATTTGCTCATTTGTTCATTTGTTCATTTGTTCAATTGTTCATTTGTTCATTTGTACATTTGTTCATTTGTTCATTTGTTCATTTGTTCATTTGTTCATTTGTTCATTTATTCATTTGTTCATTTGTTCATTTGTTCATTTGTCCATTTGTTCATTTGTTCATTTGTTCATCTGTTCATATGTTCATTTCTTCATTTGTTCATTCGTTCATTCGTTCATTCATTCATTCGTTCATTTGTTCATTTGTCCATTTGTTCATTTGTTCATCTGTTCATTTGTTCATTTGTGCATTTGTTCATTTGTTCATTTGTTCATTTGTTCATTTGTTCATTTGTTCATTTGTTCATTTGTTCATTTGTTCATTTGTTCATTTGTTCAATTGTTCATCTGTTCATTTGTACATTTGTTCATTTGTTCATTTGTAGATTTGTACATTTTTCAAATTGTTCATTTGTTTATTTGTTCGATTGTTCATCTGTTCATTGATTCATTTGTTCATTTGTCCATTTGATCGTTTGTTCATTTCTCATCTTGTTTATTTGTTCATTTCTTAACTTGTTCATTTATTAATTTGTTCATATGTTAATTGATCCATTTTTGGATTTGTTCATTTCTTCAATTCTTCATTTCTTGAGTTGTTCATTTGTTCGTTTGTCAACTTGTTCATTTGTTCTTTTGACCAGTTGTTCATATGTTCATTTTATTGTTTGTTCATTTCTCAACTTATTCATTTGTTCATTTGTTCATTTGTTCATTTGTTCATTTGTTCATTTGTTCAATTGTTCATCTGTTCATTTGTACATTTGTTCATTTGTTCATTTGTTCATTTGTTCATTTGTTCATTTGTTCATTTGTTCATTTGTTCATTTGTTCATTTGTTCATTTGTTCATTTGTTCGTTTGCTCATTTGTTCGTTTGTTCGTTTGTTCATTTGTTTATTTGTTCATTTGTTCATTTGTTCATTTGTTCATTCGTTCAATGGTTCATTTGTTCATTTGTTCATTTGTTCATTTGTTCATTAGTTCATTTGTTCATTTGTTCATTTGTTCATTTGTTCATTTGTTCATTTGTTCATTTGTTCATATGTTCATTCGTTCAATGGTTCATTTGTCCATTCGTTAGTTTGTTCATTTGTTCGTTTGTTCATTTGTTCCTTTGTTCATTGGTTCATTTGTTCATTTGTTCTTTTGTTCATTCGTTCAATGGTTCATTTGTTCATTTGTTCAATTGTTCATTTGTTCATTTGTTCATTTGTTCATTTGTTCATTTGTTCATTTGTTCATTTGTTCATTTGTTCATTTGTTCATTTGTTCATATGTTCATTCGTTCAATGGTTCATTTGTTCATTTGTTCATTTGTTCATTTGTCCATTTGTTCGTTTGTTCATTTGTTCCTTTGTTCATTGGTTCATTTGTTTTTTTGTTCACTTGTTCATTTTGTTCCTTTGTTCGTTTGTTCGCTTTTTCGTTTGTTCGTTTGTTCATTTGTTCATTTGTTCATGTGTTCATTTGTTCATTTGTTCATTCGTTCAATGGTTCATTTGTTCAATTGTTCATTTGTTCATTCGTTCATTTGTTTATTTGTCCATTTGTTCATTTGTTCATTTGTTCATTTGTTCATTGGTTCATTTATTCATTTGTTCATTCGTTCATTTGTTCATTTCTTCAATTCTTCCTTTCTTCATTTTTAACTTGTTCATTTGTTCGTTTTTTCATTTGTTCATTTGTTTATTTGTCCATTTGTTCATTTGTTCATTTGTTCATCTGTTCATTTGTTCATTTGTTCATTTGTTCATTTGTAGATTTGTACATTTTTCAAATTGTTCATTTGTTTATTTGTTCGATTGTTCATCTGTTCATTGATTCATTTGTTCATTTGTCCATTTGTTCGTTTGTTCATTTGTTCCTTTGTTCGTTTGTTCATTTGTTCATTTGTTCATTTGTTCATTTGTTCAATCTTTCATTTGTACATTTGTTCATTTGTTCGTTTGCTCATTTGTTCGTTTGTTCGTTTGTTCATTTGTTTATTTGTTCATTTGTTCATTTGTTCATTTGTTCATTTGTTCATTTGTTCATTAGTTCAATGGTTCATTTGTTCATTTGTTCATTTGTTCATTTGTTCATTTGTTCATTTGTTCATTTGTTCATTTGTTCATTTGTTCATTTGTTCATTTGTTCATTTGTTCATTTGTTCATTTGTTCATATGTTCATTCGTTCAATGGTTCATTTGTTCATTTGTTCATTTGTACATTTGTTCATTTGTACATTTGTTCGTTTGTTCATTTGTTCCTTTGTTCATTGGTTCATTTGTTCATTTGTACATTTGTTCATTTGTTCATTTGTTCATTTGTTCATTTGTTCATTTGTTCATTTATTCATTTGTTCATTTGTTCATTTGTTCATTTGTTCATTCGTTCATTCGTTCATTCGTTCATTCGTTCATTCGTTCATTCATTCGTTCGTTCATTTGTTCATTTGTCCATTTGTTCATTTGTTCATCTGTTCATTTGTTCATTTGTGCATTTGTTCATTTGTTCATTTGTTCATTTGTTCATTTGTTCATTTGTTCATTTGTTCATTTGTTCATTTGTTCATTTGTTCATTTGTTCATTTGTTCATTTGTTCATTTGTTCATTTGTTCATTTGTTCATTTGTTCATTTGTTCATTTGTTCATTTGTTCATTTGTTCATTTGTTCATTTGTTCATTTGTTCATTTGTTCATTTGTTCATTTGTTCATTTGTTCATTTGTTCATTTGTTCAATTGTTCATCTGTTCATTTGTACATTTGTTCATTTGTTCATTTGTAGATTTGTACATTTTTCAAATTGTTCATTTGTTTATTATTTCGATTGTTCATCTGTTCATTGATTCATTTGTTCATTTGTCCATTTGATCGTTTGTTCATTTCTCATCTTGTTTATTTGTTCATTTCTTATCTTGTTCATTTATTAATTTGTTCATATGTTAATTGATCCATTTTTGGATTTGTTCATTTCTTCAATTCTTCATTTCTTGAGTTGTTCATTTGTTCGTTTGTCAACTTGTTCATTTGTTCTTTTGACCAGTTGTTCATATGTTCATTTTATTGTTTGTTCATTTCTCAACTTATTCATTTGTTCATTTGTTCATTTGTTCATTTGTTCATTTGTTCATTTGTTCATTTGTTCATTTGTTCATTTGTTCATTTGTTCATTTGTTCATTTGTTCATTTGTTCATTTGTTCATTTGTTCATTTGTTCATTTGTTCAATCTTTCATTTGTACATTTGTTCATTTGTTCGTTTGCTCTTTTGTTCGTTTGTTCGTTTGTTCATTTGTTTATTTGTTCATTTGTTCATTTGTTCATTTGTTCATTAGTTCAATGGTTCATTTGTTCATTTGTTCATTTGTTCATTTGTTCATTTGTTCATTTGTTCATTTGTTCATTTGTTCATTTGTTCATTTGTTCATTTGTTCATTTGTTGATTTGTTCATTTGTTCATTTGTTCATATGTTCATTCGTTCAATGGTTCATTTGTTCATTTGTTCATTTGTTCATTTGTTCATTTGTTCATTTGTCCATTTGTTCGTTTGTTCATTTGTTCCTTTGTTCATATGTTCATTCGTTCAATGGTTCATTTGTCCATTCGTTAGTTTGTTCATTTGTTCGTTTGTTCATTTGTTCCTTTGTTCATTGGTTCATTTGTTCATTTGTTCTTTTGTTCATTCGTTCAATGGTTCATTTGTTCATTTGTTCAATTGTTCGTTTGTTCATTTGTTCATTTGTTCATTTGTTCATTTGTTCATTTGTTCATTTGTTCATTTGTTCATATGTTCATTCGTTCAATGGTTCATTTTTTCATTTGTTCATTTGTTCATTTGTTCATTTGTCCATTTGTTCGTTTGTTCATTTGTTCCTTTGTTCATTGCTTCATTTGTTTTTTCGTTCACTTGTTCATTTTGTTCCTTTGTTCGTTTGTTCGCTTTTTCGTTTGTTCGTTTGTTCATTTGTTCATTTGTTCATTTGTTCATGTGTTCATTTGTTCATTTGTTCATTCGTTCAATGGTTCATTTGTTCATTTGTCCATTTGTTCATTTGTTCTTTTGACCAGTTGTTCATATGTTCATTTTATTGTTTGTTCATTTCTCAACTTATTCATTTGTTCATTTGTTCATTTGTTCATTTGTTCATTTGTTCAATTGTTCATCTGTTCATTTGTACATTTGTTCATTTGTTCATTTGTTCATTTGTTCATTTGTTCATTTGTTTATTTGTCCATTTGTTCATTTGTTCTTTTGACCAGTTGTTCATATGTTCATTTTATTGTTTGTTCATTTCTCAACTTATTCATTTGTTCATTTGTTCATTTGTTCATTTGTTCATTTGTTCATTTGTTCATTTGTTCATTTGTTCAATTGTTCATCTGTTCATTTGTACATTTGTTCATTTGTTCATTTGTTCATTTGTTCATTTGTTCATTTGTTCATTTGTTCATTTGTTCGTTTGCTCATTTGTTCGTTTGTTCGTTTGTTCATTTGTTTATTTGTTCATTTGTTCATTTGTTCATTTGTTCATTCGTTCAATGGTTCATTTGTTCATTTGTTCATTTGTTCATTTGTTCATTTGTTCATTTGTTCATTTGTTCATTTGTTCATTTGTTCATTTGTTCATTTGTTCATTTGTTCATTTGTTCATTTGTTCATTTGTTCATTTGTTCATTTGTTCATTTGTTCATTTGTTCATTTGTTCTTTTGTTCATTCGTTCAATGGTTCATTTGTTCATTTGTTCAATTGTTCATTTGTTCATTTGTTCATTTGTTCATTTGTTCATTTGTTCATTTGTTCATTTGTTCATTTGTTCATTTGTTCATTCGTTCAATGGTTCATTTGTTCATTTGTTCATTTGTTCATTTGTTCATTTGTCCATTTGTTCGTTTGTTCATTTGTTCCTTTGTTCATTGGTTCATTTGTTTTTTTGTTCACTTGTTCATTTTGTTCCTTTGTTCGTTTGTTCGCTTTTTCGTTTGTTCGTTTGTTCATTTGTTCATTTGTTCATTTGTTCATGTGTTCATTTGTTCATTTGTTCATTCGTTCAATGGTTCATTTGTTCATTTGTTCAATTGTTCATTTGTTCATTTGTTCATTTGTTTATTTGTCCATTTGTTCATTTGTTCATTTGTTCATTTGTTCATTGGTTCATTTATTCATTTGTTCATTCGTTCATTTGTTCATTTCTTCAATTCTTCATTTCTTCATTTTTAACTTGTTCATTTGTTCGTTTGTTCATTTGTTCATTTGTTTATTTGTCCATTTGTTCATTTGTTCATTTGTTCATCTGTTCATTTGTTCATTTGTTCATTTGTTCATTTGTTCATTTGTTCAATCTTTCATTTGTACATTTGTTCATTTGTTCGTTTGCTCTTTTGTTCGTTTGTTCGTTTGTTCATTTGTTTATTTGTTCATTTGTTCATTTGTTCATTTGTTCATTAGTTCAATGGTTCATTTGTTCATTTGTTCATTTGTTCATTTGTTCATTTGTTCATTTGTTCATTTGTTCATTTGTTCATTTGTTCATTTGTTCATTTGTTCATTTGTTGATTTGTTCATTTGTTCATTTGTTCATATGTTCATTCGTTCAATGGTTCATTTGTTCATTTGTTCATTTGTTCATTTGTTCATTTGTTCATTTGTCCATTTGTTCGTTTGTTCATTTGTTCCTTTGTTCATTGGTTCATTTGTTTCTTTGTTCACTTGTTCACTTTGTTCCTTTGTTCGTTTGTTCGCTTTTTCGTTTGTTCATTTGTTTATTTGTTCATTTGTTCATTTGTTCATTTGTTCGTTTGTTCGTTTGTTCATTTGTTCATTTGATCATTTGTTCATTTGTTCATTTGTTCGTTTGTTCGTTTGTTCATTTGTTCTTTTGTTCATTTGTTCATTTGTTCATTTGTTCATTTGTTCATTTGTTCATTTGTTCATTTGCTCATTTGTTCATTTGTTCATTTGTTCAATTGTTCATTTGTTCATTTGTACATTTGTTCATTTGTTCATTTGTTCATTTGTTCATTTGTTCATTTGTTCATTTATTCATTTGTTCATTTGTTCATTTGTTCATTTGTCCATTTGTTCATTTGTTCATTTGTTCATCTGTTCATATGTTCATTTCTTCATTTGTTCATTCGTTCATTCGTTCATTCATTCATTCGTTCATTTGTTCATTTGTCCATTTGTTCATTTGTTCATCTGTTCATTTGTTCATTTGTGCATTTGTTCATTTGTTCATTTGTTCATTTGTTCATTTGTTCATTTGTTCATTTGTTCATTTGTTCATTTGTTCATTTGTTCATTTGTTCAATTGTTCATCTGTTCATTTGTACATTTGTTCATTTGTTCATTTGTAGATTTGTACATTTTTCAAATTGTTCATTTGTTTATTTGTTCGATTGTTCATCTGTTCATTGATTCATTTGTTCATTTGTCCATTTGATCGTTTGTTCATTTCTCATCTTGTTTATTTGTTCATTTCTTAACTTGTTCATTTATTAATTTGTTCATATGTTAATTGATCCATTTTTGGATTTGTTCATTTCTTCAATTCTTCATTTCTTGAGTTGTTCATTTGTTCGTTTGTCAACTTGTTCATTTGTTCTTTTGACCAGTTGTTCATATGTTCATTTTATTGTTTGTTCATTTCTCAACTTATTCATTTGTTCATTTGTTCATTTGTTCATTTGTTCATTTGTTCATTTGTTCAATTGTTCATCTGTTCATTTGTACATTTGTTCATTTGTTCATTTGTTCATTTGTTCATTTGTTCATTTGTTCATTTGTTCATTTGTTCATTTGTTCATTTGTTCATTTGTTCGTTTGCTCATTTGTTCGTTTGTTCGTTTGTTCATTTGTTTATTTGTTCATTTGTTCATTTGTTCATTTGTTCATTCGTTCAATGGTTCATTTGTTCATTTGTTCATTTGTTCATTTGTTCATTAGTTCATTTGTTCATTTGTTCATTTGTTCATTTGTTCATTTGTTCATTTGTTCATTTGTTCATATGTTCATTCGTTCAATGGTTCATTTGTCCATTCGTTAGTTTGTTCATTTGTTCGTTTGTTCATTTGTTCCTTTGTTCATTGGTTCATTTGTTCATTTGTTCTTTTGTTCATTCGTTCAATGGTTCATTTGTTCATTTGTTCAATTGTTCATTTGTTCATTTGTTCATTTGTTCATTTGTTCATTTGTTCATTTGTTCATTTGTTCATTTGTTCATTTGTTCATATGTTCATTCGTTCAATGGTTCATTTGTTCATTTGTTCATTTGTTCATTTGTCCATTTGTTCGTTTGTTCATTTGTTCCTTTGTTCATTGGTTCATTTGTTTTTTTGTTCACTTGTTCATTTTGTTCCTTTGTTCGTTTGTTCGCTTTTTCGTTTGTTCGTTTGTTCATTTGTTCATTTGTTCATGTGTTCATTTGTTCATTTGTTCATTCGTTCAATGGTTCATTTGTTCAATTGTTCATTTGTTCATTCGTTCATTTGTTTATTTGTCCATTTGTTCATTTGTTCATTTGTTCATTTGTTCATTGGTTCATTTATTCATTTGTTCATTCGTTCATTTGTTCATTTCTTCAATTCTTCCTTTCTTCATTTTTAACTTGTTCATTTGTTCGTTTTTTCATTTGTTCATTTGTTTATTTGTCCATTTGTTCATTTGTTCATTTGTTCATCTGTTCATTTGTTCATTTGTTCATTTGTTCATTTGTAGATTTGTACATTTTTCAAATTGTTCATTTGTTTATTTGTTCGATTGTTCATCTGTTCATTGATTCATTTGTTCATTTGTCCATTTGTTCGTTTGTTCATTTGTTCCTTTGTTCGTTTGTTCATTTGTTCATTTGTTCATTTGTTCATTTGTTCAATCTTTCATTTGTACATTTGTTCATTTGTTCGTTTGCTCATTTGTTCGTTTGTTCGTTTGTTCATTTGTTTATTTGTTCATTTGTTCATTTGTTCATTTGTTCATTTGTTCATTTGTTCATTAGTTCAATGGTTCATTTGTTCATTTGTTCATTTGTTCATTTGTTCATTTGTTCAATTGTTCATTTGTTCATTTGTTCATTTGTTCATTTGTTCTTTGGTTCATTTGTTCATTTGTTCATTTGTTCATATGTTCATTCGTTCAATGGTTCATTTGTTCATTTGTTCATTTGTACATTTGTTCATTTGTACATTTGTTCGTTTGTTCATTTGTTCCTTTGTTCATTGGTTCATTTGTTTCTTTGTTCACTTGTTCATTTTGTTCCTTTGTTCGTTTGTTCGCTTTTTCGTTTGTTCATTTTTTTATTTGTTCATTTGTTCATTTGTTCATTTGTTCGTTTGTTCGTTTGTTCATTTGTTCATTTGATCATTTGTTCATTTGTTCATTTGTTCGTTTGTTCGTTTGTTCATTTGTTCTTTTGTTCATTTGTTCATTTGTTCATTTGTTCATTTGTTCATTTGTTCATTTGTTCATTTGTTCATTTGTTCATTTGTTCAATTGTTCATTTGTTCATTTGTACATTTGTTCATTTGTTCATTTGATCATTTGTTCATTTGATCATTTGTTCATTTGTTCATTTGTTCGTTTGTTCGTTTGTTCATTTGTTCTTTTGTTCATTTGTTCATTTGTTCATTTGTTCATTTGTTCATTTGTTCATTTGTTCATTTGTTCATTGGTTCATTTATTCATTTGTTCATTCGTTCATTTGTTCATTTCTTCAATTCTTCATTTCTTCATTTTTAACTTGTTCATTTGTTCGTTTGTTCATTTGTTCATTTGTTTATTTGTCCATTTGTTCATTTGTTCATTTGTTCATCTGTTCATTTGTTCATTTGTTCATTTGTTCATTTGTAGATTTGTACATTTTTCAAATTGTTCATTTGTTTATTTGTTCGATTGTTCATCTGTTCATTGATTCATTTGTTCATTTGTCCATTTGTTCGTTTGTTCATTTGTTCCTTTGTTCGTTTGTTCATTTGTTCATTTGTTCATTTGTTCATTTGTTCAATCTTTCATTTGTACATTTGTTCATTTGTTCGTTTGCTCATTTGTTCGTTTGTTCGTTTGTTCATTTGTTTATTTGTTCATTTGTTCATTTGTTCATTTGTTCATTAGTTCAATGGTTCATTTGTTCATTTGTTCATTTGTTCATTTGTTCATTTGTTCATTTGTTCATTTGTTCATTTGTTCATTTGTTCATTTGTTCATATGTTCATTCGTTCAATGGTTCATTTGTTCATTTGTTCATTTGTTCATTTGTTCATTTGTCCATTTGTTCGTTTGTTCATTTGTTCCTTTGTTCATTGGTTCATTTGTTTCTTTGTTCACTTGTTCATTTTGTTCCTTTGTTCGTTTGTTCGCTTTTTCGTTTGTTCATTTGTTTATTTGTTCATTTGTTCATTTGTTCATTTGTTCGTTTGTTCGTTTGTTCATTTGTTCATTTGATCATTTGTTCATTTGTTCATTTGTTCGTTTGTTCGTTTGTTCATTTGTTCTTTTGTTCATTTGTTCATTTGTTCATTTGTTCATTTGTTCATTTGTTCATTTGTTCATTTGTTCATTTGTTCATTTGTTCATTTGTTCATTTGATCAATTGTTCATTTGTTCATTTGTACATTTGTTCATTTGTTCATTTGTTCATTTGTTCATTTGTTCATTTGTTCATTTACTCATTTGTTCATTTGTTCATTTGTTCATTTGTTCATTTGTCCATTTGTTCATTTGTTCATTTGTTCATCTGTTCATTTGTTCATTTCTTCATTTGTTCATTCGTTCATTCGTTCATTCGTTCATTCGTTCATTCGTTCATTCGTTCATTCATTCATTCGTTCATTTGTTCATTTGTCCATTTGTTCATTTGTTCATCTGTTCATTTGTTCATTTGTGCATTTGTTCATTTGTTCATTTGTTCATTTGTTCATTTGTTCATTTGTTCATTTGTTCATTTGTTCATTTGTTCATTTGTTCATTTGTTCATTTGTTCATTTGTTCATTTGTTCATTTGTTCATTTGTTCATTTGTTCATTTGTTCATTTGTTCATTTGTTCATTTGTTCATTTGTTCATTTGTTCATTTGTTCATTTGTTCAATTGTTCATCTGTTCATTTGTACATTTGTTCATTTGTTCATTTGTAGATTTGTACATTTTTCAAATTGTTCATTTGTTTATTATTTCGATTGTTCATCTGTTCATTGATTCATTTGTTCATTTGTCCATTTGATCGTTTGTTCATTTCTCATCTTGTTTATTTGTTCATTTCTTAACTTGTTCATTTATTAATTTGTTCATATGTTAATTGATCCATTTTTGGATTTGTTCATTTCTTCAATTCTTCATTTCTTGAGTTGTTCATTTGTTCGTTTGTCAACTTGTTCATTTGTTCTTTTGACCAGTTGTTCATATGTTCATTTTATTGTTTGTTCATTTCTCAACTTATTCATTTGTTCATTTGTTCATTTGTTCATTTGTTCATTTGTTCATTTGTTCATTTGTTCATTTGTTCAATTGTTCATCTGTTCATTTGTACATTTGTTCATTTGTTCATTTGTTCATTTGTTCATTTGTTCATTTGTTCAATTGTTCGTTTGCTCATTTGTTCGTTTGTTCGTTTGTTCATTTGTTTATTTGTTCATTTGTTCATTTGTTCATTCGTTCAATGGTTCATTTGTTCATTTGTTCATTTGTTCATTTGTTCATTTGTTCATTTGTTCATTTGTTCATTTGTTCATTTGTTCATTTGTTCATTTGTTCATTTGTTCATTTGTTCATATGTTCATTCGTTCAATGGTTCATTTGTCCATTCGTTAGTTTGTTCATTTGTTCGTTTGTTCATTTGTTCCTTTGTTCATTGGTTCATTTGTTCATTTGTTCTTTTGTTCATTCGTTCAATGGTTCATTTGTTCATTTGTTCAATTGTTCGTTTGTTCATTTGTTCATTTGTTCATTTGTTCATTTGTTCATTTGTTCATTTGTTCATTTGTTCATTTGTTCATTTGTTCATTTGTTCATTTGTTCATTTGTTCATTTGTTCATTTGTTCATTTGTTCATATGTTCATTCGTTCAATGGTTCATTTGTTCATTTGTTCATTTGTACATTTGTTCATTTGTACATTTGTTCGTTTGTTCATTTGTTCCTTTGTTCATTGGTTCATTTGTTTCTTTGTTCACTTGTTCATTTTGTTCCTTTGTTCGTTTGTTCGCTTTTTCGTTTGTTCATTTTTTTATTTGTTCATTTGTTCATTTGTTCATTTGTTCGTTTGTTCGTTTGTTCATTTGTTCATTTGATCATTTGTTCATTTGTTCATTTGTTCGTTTGTTCGTTTGTTCATTTGTTCTTTTGTTCATTTGTTCATTTGTTCATTTGTTCATTTGTTCATTTGTTCATTTGTTCATTTGTTCATTTGTTCATTTGTTCAATTGTTCATTTGTTCATTTGTACATTTGTTCATTTGTTCATTTGATCATTTGTTCATTTGATCATTTGTTCATTTGTTCATTTGTTCGTTTGTTCGTTTGTTCATTTGTTCTTTTGTTCATTTGTTCATTTGTTCATTTGTTCATTTGTTCATTTGTTCATTTGTTCATTTGTTCATTGGTTCATTTATTCATTTGTTCATTCGTTCATTTGTTCATTTCTTCAATTCTTCATTTCTTCATTTTTAACTTGTTCATTTGTTCGTTTGTTCATTTGTTCATTTGTTTATTTGTCCATTTGTTCATTTGTTCATTTGTTCATCTGTTCATTTGTTCATTTGTTCATTTGTTCATTTGTAGATTTGTACATTTTTCAAATTGTTCATTTGTTTATTTGTTCGATTGTTCATCTGTTCATTGATTCATTTGTTCATTTGTCCATTTGTTCGTTTGTTCATTTGTTCCTTTGTTCGTTTGTTCATTTGTTCATTTGTTCATTTGTTCATTTGTTCAATCTTTCATTTGTACATTTGTTCATTTGTTCGTTTGCTCATTTGTTCGTTTGTTCGTTTGTTCATTTGTTTATTTGTTCATTTGTTCATTTGTTCATTTGTTCATTAGTTCAATGGTTCATTTGTTCATTTGTTCATTTGTTCATTTGTTCATTTGTTCATTTGTTCATTTGTTCATTTGTTCATTTGTTCATTTGTTCATATGTTCATTCGTTCAATGGTTCATTTGTTCATTTGTTCATTTGTTCATTTGTTCATTTGTCCATTTGTTCGTTTGTTCATTTGTTCCTTTGTTCATTGGTTCATTTGTTTCTTTGTTCACTTGTTCATTTTGTTCCTTTGTTCGTTTGTTCGCTTTTTCGTTTGTTCATTTGTTTATTTGTTCATTTGTTCATTTGTTCATTTGTTCGTTTGTTCGTTTGTTCATTTGTTCATTTGATCATTTGTTCATTTGTTCATTTGTTCGTTTGTTCGTTTGTTCATTTGTTCTTTTGTTCATTTGTTCATTTGTTCATTTGTTCATTTGTTCATTTGTTCATTTGTTCATTTGTTCATTTGTTCATTTGTTCATTTGTTCATTTGATCAATTGTTCATTTGTTCATTTGTACATTTGTTCATTTGTTCATTTGTTCATTTGTTCATTTGTTCATTTGTTCATTTACTCATTTGTTCATTTGTTCATTTGTTCATTTGTTCATTTGTCCATTTGTTCATTTGTTCATTTGTTCATCTGTTCATTTGTTCATTTCTTCATTTGTTCATTCGTTCATTCGTTCATTCGTTCATTCGTTCATTCGTTCATTCGTTCATTCATTCATTCGTTCATTTGTTCATTTGTCCATTTGTTCATTTGTTCATCTGTTCATTTGTTCATTTGTGCATTTGTTCATTTGTTCATTTGTTCATTTGTTCATTTGTTCATTTGTTCATTTGTTCATTTGTTCATTTGTTCATTTGTTCATTTGTTCATTTGTTCATTTGTTCATTTGTTCATTTGTTCATTTGTTCATTTGTTCATTTGTTCATTTGTTCATTTGTTCATTTGTTCATTTGTTCATTTGTTCATTTGTTCATTTGTTCATTTGTTCAATTGTTCATCTGTTCATTTGTACATTTGTTCATTTGTTCATTTGTAGATTTGTACATTTTTCAAATTGTTCATTTGTTTATTATTTCGATTGTTCATCTGTTCATTGATTCATTTGTTCATTTGTCCATTTGATCGTTTGTTCATTTCTCATCTTGTTTATTTGTTCATTTCTTAACTTGTTCATTTATTAATTTGTTCATATGTTAATTGATCCATTTTTGGATTTGTTCATTTCTTCAATTCTTCATTTCTTGAGTTGTTCATTTGTTCGTTTGTCAACTTGTTCATTTGTTCTTTTGACCAGTTGTTCATATGTTCATTTTATTGTTTGTTCATTTCTCAACTTATTCATTTGTTCATTTGTTCATTTGTTCATTTGTTCATTTGTTCATTTGTTCATTTGTTCATTTGTTCAATTGTTCATCTGTTCATTTGTACATTTGTTCATTTGTTCATTTGTTCATTTGTTCATTTGTTCATTTGTTCAATTGTTCGTTTGCTCATTTGTTCGTTTGTTCGTTTGTTCATTTGTTTATTTGTTCATTTGTTCATTTGTTCATTCGTTCAATGGTTCATTTGTTCATTTGTTCATTTGTTCATTTGTTCATTTGTTCATTTGTTCATTTGTTCATTTGTTCATTTGTTCATTTGTTCATTTGTTCATTTGTTCATTTGTTCATATGTTCATTCGTTCAATGGTTCATTTGTCCATTCGTTAGTTTGTTCATTTGTTCGTTTGTTCATTTGTTCCTTTGTTCATTGGTTCATTTGTTCATTTGTTCTTTTGTTCATTCGTTCAATGGTTCATTTGTTCATTTGTTCAATTGTTCGTTTGTTCATTTGTTCATTTGTTCATTTGTTCATTTGTTCATTTGTTCATTTGTTCATTTGTTCATTTGTTCATTTGTTCATTTGTTCATTTGTTCATTTGTTCATTTGTTCATTTGTTCATTTGTTCATTTGTTCATTTGTTCATTTGTCCATTTGTTCGATTGTTCATTTGTTCCTTTGTTCATTGGTTCATTTGTTTTTTTGTTCACTTGTTCATTTTGTTCCTTTGTTCGTTTGTTCGCTTTTTCGTTTGTTCGTTTGTTCATTTGTTCATTTGTTCATTTGTTCATGTGTTCATTTGTTCATTTGTTCATTCGTTCAATGGTTCATTTGTTCATTTGTTCAATTGTTCATTTGTTCATTTGTTCATTTGTTTATTTGTCCATTTGTTCATTTGTCCATTTGTTCATTTGTTCATTGGTTCATTTATTCATTTGTTCATTCGTTCATTTGTTCATTTTTAACTTGTTCATTTGTTCGTTTGTTCATTTGTTCATTTGTTTATTTGTCCATTTGTTCATTTGTTCATTTGTTCATCTGTTCATTTGTTCATTTGTTCATTTGTTCATTTGTTCATTTGTAGATTTGTACATTTTTCAAATTGTTCATTTGTTTATTTGTTCGATTGTTCATCAGGTTCATTGATTCATTTGTTCATTTGTCCATTTGTTCGTTTGTTCATTTGTTCCTTTGTTCGTTTGTTCATTTGTTCATTTGTTCATTTGTTCATTTGTTCAATCTTTCATTTGTACATTTGTTCATTTGTTCGTTTGCTCATTTGTTCGTTTGTTCGTTTGTTCATTTGTTTATTTGTTCATTTGTTCATTTGTTCATTTGTTCATTTGTTCATTAGTTCAATGGTTCATTTGTTCATTTGTTCATTTGTTCATTTGTTCATTTGTTCATTTGTTCATTTGTTCATTTGTTCATTTGTTCATATGTTCATTCGTTCAATGGTTCATTTGTTCATTTGTTCATTTGTTCATTTGTTCATTTGTTCATTTGTACATTTGTTCGTTTGTTCATTTGTTCCTTTGTTCATTGGTTCATTTGTTTCTTTGTTCACTTGTTCATTTTGTTCCTTTGTTCGTTTGTTCGCTTTTTCGTTTGTTCATTTGTTTATTTGTTCATTTGTTCATTTGTTCATTTGTTCGTTTGTTCGTTTGTTCATTTGTTCATTTGATCATTTGTTCATTTGTTCATTTGTTCGTTTGTTCGTTTGTTCATTTGTTCTTTTGTTCTTTTGTTCATTTGTTCATTTGTTCATTTGTTCATTTGTTCATTTGTTCATTTGTTCATTTGTTCATTTGTTCATTTGTTCATTTGTTCATTTGTAGATTTGTACATTTTTCAAATTGTTCATTTGTTTATTTGTTCGATTGTTCATCTGTTCATTGATTCATTTGTTCATTTGTCCATTTGATCGTTTGTTCATTTCTCATCTTGTTTATTTGTTCATTTCTTAACTTGTTCATTTATTAATTTGTTCATATGTTAATTGATCCATTTTTGGATTTGTTCATTTCTTCAATTCTTCATTTCTTGAGTTGTTCATTTGTTCGTTTGTCAACTTGTTCATTTGTTCTTTTGACCAGTTGTTCATATGTTCATTTTATTGTTTGTTCATTTCTCAACTTATTCATTTGTTCTTTTGTTCATTCGTTCAATGGTTCATTTGTTCATTTGTTCAATTGTTCATTTGTTCATTTGTTCATTTGTTCATTTGTACACTTGTTCATTTGTTCATTTGTTCATTTGTTCATTTGTTCATTTGTTCGTTTGCTCATTTGTTCGTTTGTTCGTTTGTTCATTTGTTTATTTGTTCATTTGTTCATTTGTTCATTTGTTCATTCGTTCAATGGTTCATTTGTTCATTTGTTCATTTGTTCATTTGTTCATTTGTTCATTTGTTCATTTGTTCATTTGTTCATTTGTTCATTTGTTCATTTGTTCGTTTGCTCATTTGTTCGTTTGTTCGTTTGTTCATTTGTTTATTTGTTCATTTGTTCATTTGTTCATTTGTTCATTCGTTCATTTGTTCATTTGTTCAATTGTTCATCTGTTCATTTGTACATTTGTCCATTTGTTCATTTGTTCATTTGTTCATTTGTTCATTTGTTCATTTGTTCATTTGTTCATTTGTTCGTTTGCTCATTTGTTCGTTTGTTCGTTTGTTCATTTGTTTATTTGTTCATTTGTTCATTTGTTCATTTGTTCATTCGTTCAATGGTTCATTTGTTCATTTGTTCATTTGTTCATTTGTTCATTTGTTCATTTGTTCATTTGTTCATTTGTTCATTTGTTCATTTGTTCATTTGTTCATTTGTTCATTTGTTCATTTGTTCATTTGTTCATTTGTTCATTTGTTCATTTGTTCATTTGTTCATTTGTTCATTTGTTCATTTGTTCATTTGATCATTAGTTCATTTGTTCATTTGTTCATTTGTTCATTTGTTCATTTGTTCATTTGTCCATTTGTTCATTTGTTCATTTGTTCATTTGTTCATTTGTTCATTTGTTCATTTGTTCATTTGTTCATTTGTTCATTTGTTCATTTGTTCATTTGTTCATTTGTTCATTTGTTCATTTGTTCATTTGTTCATTTGTTCATTTGTTCATTTGTTCATTTGTTCATTTGTTCATTTGTTCATTTGTTCATTCGTTCAATGGTTCATTTTTTCATTTGTTCATTTGTTCATGTGTTCATTTGTTCATTCGTTCATTCGTTCGTTTGTTCATTTGTTCATTTGTCTACTCGCACATTTGTTCATTTGTTCATTTGTTCACTTGTTCATTTTGTTCCTTTGTTCGTTTGTTCGTTTGTTCGTTTGTTCGTTTGTTCGTTTGTTCGTTTATTCGTTTGTTCATTTGTTCATGTGTTCATTTGTTCATGTGTTCATTTGTTCATTTGTTCATTCGTACAATGGTTCATTTGTTCATGTGTTCATTTGTTCATTTGTTCATTTGTACATTTGTGCATCTGTTCACTTGTTCATTTGTTCATTTGTTCTATTCGTTAGTTTGTTCATTTGTTCGTTTGTTCATTTGTTCCTTTGTTCATTGGTTCATTTGTTCATTTGTTCTTTTGTTCATTCGTTCAATGGTTCATTTGTTCATTTGTTCAATTGTTCATTTGTTCATTTGTTCATTTGTTCATTTGTTCATTTGTTCATATGTTCATTCGTTCAATGGTTCATTTGTTCATTTGTTCATTTGTTCATTTGTCCATTTGTTCGTTTGTTCATTTGTTCCTTTGTTCATTGGTTCATTTGTTTTTTGTTCACTTGTTCATTTTGTTCCTTTGTTCGTTTGTTCGCTTTTTCGTTTGTTCGTTTGTTCATTTGTTCATTTGTTCGTTTGTTCATTTGTTCATTTGTTCATTTGTTCATGTGTTCATTTGTTCATTTGTTCATTCGTTCAATGGTTCATTTGTTCATTTGTTCAATTGTTCATTTGTTCATTTGTTCATTTGTTTATTTGTCCATTTGTTCATTCGTTCATTTGTTCATTTGTTCATTGGTTCATTTATTCATTTGTTCATTCGTTCATTTGTTCATTTCTTCAATTCTTCATTTCTTCATTTTTAACTTGTTCATTTGTTCGTTTGTTCATTTGTTCATTTGTTTATTTGTCCATTTGTTCATTTGTTCATTTGTTCATCTGTTCATTTGTTCATTTGTTCATTTGTTCATTTGTAGATTTGTACATTTTTCAAATTGTTCATTTGTTTATTTGTTCGATTGTTCATCTGTTCATTGATTCATTTGTTCATTTGTCCATTTGTTCGTTTGTTCATTTGTTCCTTTGTTCGTTTGTTCATTTGTTCATTTGTTCATTTGTTCATTTGTTCATTTGTTCAATCTTTCATTTGTACATTTGTTCATTTGTTCGTTTGCTCATTTGTTCGTTTGTTCGTTTGTTCATTTGTTTATTTGTTCATTTGTTCATTTGTTCATTTGTTCATTAGTTCAATGGTTCATGTGTTCATTTGTTCATTTGTTCATTTGTTCATTAGTTCAATGGTTCATTTGTTCATTTGTTCATTTGTTCATTTGTTCATTTGTTCATTTGTGCATTTGTTCATTTGTTCATTTGTTCATTTGTTCATTTGTTCATTTGTTCATTTGTTCATTTGTTCATTTGTTCATTTGTTCATTTGTTCATTTGTGCATTTGTTCATTTGTTCATTTGTTCATTTGTTCATTTGTTCATTTGTTCATTTGTTCATTTGTTCAATTGTTCATTTGTTCATTTGTACATTTGTTCATTTGTTCATTTGTTCATTTGTTCATTTGTTCATTTATACATTTGTTCATTTGTTCATTTGTTCATTTGTCCATTTGTTCATTTGTTCATTTGTTCATCTGTTCATTTGTTCATTTCTTGATTTGTTCATTCGTTCATTCGTTCATTCGTTCATTCGTTCATTCGTTCATTCGTTCATTCATTCATTCGTTCATTTGTTCATTTGTCCATTTGTTCATTTGTTCATCTGTTCATTTGTTCATTTGTGCATTTGTTCATTTGTTCATTTGTTCATTTGTTCATTTGTTCATTTGTTCATTTGTTCATTTGTTCACTTGTTCATTTGTTCATTTGTTCTATTCGTTAGTTTGTTCATTTGTTCGTTTGTTCATTTGTTCCTTTGTTCATTGGTTCATTTGTTCATTTGTTCTTTTGTTCATTCGTTCAATGGTTCATTTGTTCATTTGTTCAATTGTTCATTTGTTCATTTGTTCATTTGTTCATTTGTTCATTTGTTCATATGTTCATTCGTTCAATGGTTCATTTGTTCATTTGTTCATTTGTTCATTTGTCCATTTGTTCGTTTGTTCATTTGTTCCTTTGTTCATTGGTTCATTTGTTTTTTGTTCACTTGTTCATTTTGTTCCTTTGTTCGTTTGTTCGCTTTTTCGTTTGTTCGTTTGTTCATTTGTTCATTTGTTCGTTTGTTCATTTGTTCATTTGTTCATTTGTTCATGTGTTCATTTGTTCATTTGTTCATTCGTTCAATGGTTCATTTGTTCATTTGTTCAATTGTTCATTTGTTCATTTGTTCATTTGTTTATTTGTCCATTTGTTCATTCGTTCATTTGTTCATTTGTTCATTGGTTCATTTATTCATTTGTTCATTCGTTCATTTGTTCATTTCTTCAATTCTTCATTTCTTCATTTTTAACTTGTTCATTTGTTCGTTTGTTCATTTGTTCATTTGTTTATTTGTCCATTTGTTCATTTGTTCATTTGTTCATCTGTTCATTTGTTCATTTGTTCATTTGTTCATTTGTAGATTTGTACATTTTTCAAATTGTTCATTTGTTTATTTGTTCGATTGTTCATCTGTTCATTGATTCATTTGTTCATTTGTCCATTTGTTCGTTTGTTCATTTGTTCCTTTGTTCGTTTGTTCATTTGTTCATTTGTTCATTTGTTCATTTGTTCATTTGTTCAATCTTTCATTTGTACATTTGTTCATTTGTTCGTTTGCTCATTTGTTCGTTTGTTCGTTTGTTCATTTGTTTATTTGTTCATTTGTTCATTTGTTCATTTGTTCATTAGTTCAATGGTTCATGTGTTCATTTGTTCATTTGTTCATTTGTTCATTAGTTCAATGGTTCATTTGTTCATTTGTTCATTTGTTCATTTGTTCATTTGTTCATTTGTGCATTTGTTCATTTGTTCATTTGTTCATTTGTTCATTTGTTCATTTGTTCATTTGTTCATTTGTTCATTTGTTCATTTGTTCATTTGTTCATTTGTGCATTTGTTCATTTGTTCATTTGTTCATTTGTTCATTTGTTCATTTGTTCATTTGTTCATTTGTTCAATTGTTCATTTGTTCATTTGTACATTTGTTCATTTGTTCATTTGTTCATTTGTTCATTTGTTCATTTATACATTTGTTCATTTGTTCATTTGTTCATTTGTCCATTTGTTCATTTGTTCATTTGTTCATCTGTTCATTTGTTCATTTCTTGATTTGTTCATTCGTTCATTCGTTCATTCGTTCATTCGTTCATTCGTTCATTCGTTCATTCATTCATTCGTTCATTTGTTCATTTGTCCATTTGTTCATTTGTTCATCTGTTCATTTGTTCATTTGTGCATTTGTTCATTTGTTCATTTGTTCATTTGTTCATTTGTTCATTTGTTCATTTGTTCATTTGTTCATTTGTTCATTTGTTCATTTGTTCATTTGTTCATTTGTTCATTTGTTCATTTGTTCATTTGTTCATTTGTTCATTTGTTCATTTGTTCATTTGTTCATTTGTTCATTTGTTCATTTGTTCATTTGTTCATTTGTTCATTTGTTCATTTGTTCATTTGTTCATTTGTTCAATTGTTCATCTGTTCATTTGTACATTTGTTCATTTGTTCATTTGTAGATTTGTACATTTTCCAAATTGTTCATTTGTTTATTTGTTCGATTGTTCATCTGTTCATTGATTCATTTGTTCATTTGTCCATTTGATCGTTTGTTCATTTCTCATCTTGTTTATTTGTTCATTTCTTAACTTGTTCATTTATTAATTTGTTCATATGTTAATTGATCCATTTTTGGATTTGTTCATTTCTTCAATTCTTCATTTCTTGAGTTGTTCATTTGTTCGTTTGTCAACTTGTTCATTTGTTCTTTTGACCAGTTGTTCATATGTTCATTTTATTGTTTGTTCATTTCTCAACTTATTCATTTGTTCATTTGTTCATTTGTTCATTTGTTCATTTGTTCATTTGTTCATTTGTTCATTTGTTCAATTGTTCATCTGTTCATTTGTACATTTGTTCATTTGTTCATTTGTTCATTTGTTCATTTGTTCATTTGTTCATTTGTTCATTTGTTCATTTGTTCATTTGTTCATTTGTTCATTTGTTCGTTTGCTCATTTGTTCGTTTGTTCGTTTGTTCATTTGTTTATTTGTTCATTTGTTCATTTGTTCATTTGTTCATTCGTTCATTTGTTCATTTGTTCAATTGTTCATCTGTTCATTTGTACATTTGTTCATTTGTTCATTTGTTCATTTGTTCATTTGTTCATTTGTTCATTTGTTCATTTGTTCATTTGTTCATTTGTTCATTTGTTCATTTGTTATTTTGCTCATTTGTTCGTTTGTTCGTTTGCTCATTTGTTCGTTTGTTCGTTTGTTCATTTGTTTATTTGTTCATTTGTTCATTTGTTCATTTGTTCATTCGTTCAATGGTTCATTTGTTCATTTGTTCATTTGTTCATTTGTTCATTTGTTCATTTGTTCATTTGTTCATTTGTTCATTTGTTCATTTGTTCATTTGTTCATTTGTTCATATGTTCATTCGTTCAATGGTTCATTTGTCCATTCGTTAGTTTGTTCATTTGTTCCTTTGTTCATTGGTTCATTTGTTCATTTGTTCTTTTGTTCATTCGTTCAATGGTTCATTTGTTCATTTGTTCAATTGTTCATTTGTTCATTTGTTCATTTGTTCATTTGTTCATTTGTTCATTTGTTCATTTGTTCATTTGTTCATATGTTCATTCGTTCATTTGTTCATTTGTTCACTTGTTCATTTGTTCATTTGTCCATTTGTTCGTTTGTTCATTTGTTCCTTTGTTCATTGGTTCATTTGTTTTTTTGTTCACTTGTTCATTTTGTTCCTTTGTTCGTTTGTTCGCTTTTTCGTTTGTTCGTTTGTTCATTTGTTCATTTGTTCATTTGTTCATGTGTTCATTTGTTCATTTGTTCATTCGTTCAATGGTTCATTTGTTCATTTGTTCAATTGTTCATTTGTTCTTTTGTTTATTTGTCCATTTGTTCATTTGTTCATTTGTTCATTTGTTCATTGGTTCATTTATTCATTTGTTCATTCGTTCATTTATTCATTTGTTCATTCGTTCATTTGTTCATTTCTTCAATTCTTCATTTCTTCATTTTTAACTTGTTCATTTGTTCGTTTGTTCATTTGTTTATTTGTTCATTTGTACATTTGTTCATTTGTTCATTTGTACATTTGTTCATTTGTTCATTTGTTCATTTGTTCATTTGTTCATTTGTTGATTTGTTCATTTGTTTATTTGTTCATTTGTTCATTTGTTCATTTGTTCATTTGTTCATTTGTTCATTTGTTCATTTGTCATTTGATCATTAGTTCATTTGTTCATTTGTTCATTTGTTCATTTGTTCATTTGTTCATTTGTCCATTTGTTCATTTGTTCATTTGTTCATTTGTTCATTTGTTCATTTGTTCATTTGTTCATTTGTTCATTTGATCATTTGTTCATTTGTTCATTTGTTCGTTTGTTCGTTTGTTCATTTGTTCTTTTGTTCATTTGTTCATTTGTTCATTTGTTCATTTGTTCATTCGTTCAATGGTTCATTTGTTCATTTGTTCAATTGTTCATTTGTTCATTTGTTCATTTGTTTATTTGTCCATTTGTTCATTTGTTCATTTGTTCATTTGTTCATTGGTTCATTTATTCATTTGTTCATTCGTTCATTTGTTCATTTCTTCAATTCTTCATTTCTTCATTTTTAACTTGTTCATTTGTTCGTTTGTTCATTTGTTCATTTGTTTATTTGTCCATTTGTTCATTTGTTCATTTGTTCATCTGTTCATTTGTTCATTTGTTCATTTGTTCATTTGTTCATTTGTTCAATCTTTCATTTGTACATTTGTTCATTTGTTCGTTTGCTCTTTTGTTCGTTTGTTCGTTTGTTCATTTGTTTATTTGTTCATTTGTTCATTTGTTCATTTGTTCATTCGTTCATTTGTTCATTTGTCCATTTGTTCATTTGTTCATCTGTTCATTTGTTCATTTGTGCATTTGTTCATTTGTTCATTTGTTCATTTGTTCATTTGTTCATTTGTTCATTTGTTCATTTGTTCATTTGTTCATTTGTTCATTTGATCATTTGTTCATTTGTTCATTTGTTCGTTTGTTCGTTTGTTCATTTGTTCTTTTGTTCATTTGTTCATTTGTTCATTTGTTCATTTGTTCATTTGTTCATTTGTTCATTTGTTCATTTGTTCAATTGTTCATTTGTTCATTTGTAGATTTGTTCATTTGTTCATTTGTTCATTTGTTCATTTGTTCATTTGTTCATTTGTTCATTTGTTCATTTGTTCATTTATTCATTTGTTCATTTGTTCATTTGTTCATTTGTCCATTTGTTCATTTGTTCATTTGTTCATCTGTTCATTTGTTCATTTCTTCATTTGTTCATTCGTTCATTCGTTCATTCGTTCATTCGTTCATTCGTTCATTCGTTCATTCATTCATTCGTTCATTTGTTCATTTGTCCATTTGTTCATTTGTTCATTTGTTCATCTGTTCATTTGTACATTTGTTCATTTGTTCATTTGTAGATTTGTACATTTTTCAAATTGTTCATTTGTTTATTTGTTCGATTGTTCATTTGTTCATTTGTTCATTTGTTCATTTGTTCATTTGTTCGTTTGCTCATTTGTTCGTTTGTTCTTTTGTTCATTTGTTTATTTGTTCATTTGTTCATTTGTTCATTCGTTCAATGGTTCATTTGTTCATTTGTTCATTTGTTCATTTGTTCATATGTTCATTCGTTCAATGGTTCATTTGTTCATTTGTTCATTTGTTCATTTGTTCATTTGTTCATTTGTTCGCTTGCTCATTTGTTCGTTTGTTCGTTTGTTCATTTGTTCATTTGTTCATTTGTTCATTTGTTCATTCGTTCAATGGTTCATTTGTTCATTTGTTCATTTGTTCATTTGTTCATTTGTTCATTTGTTCATTTGTTCATTTGTTCATTTGTTCATTTGTTCATTTGTTCATTTGTTCATTTGTTCATTTGTTCATATGTTCATTCGTTCAATGGTTCATTTGTTCATTTGTTCATTTGTTCATTTGTTCATTTGTCCATTTGTTCGTTTGTTCATTTGTTCATCTGTTCATTTGTTCATTTGTTCATTTGTTCATTTGTAGATTTGTACATTTTTCAAATTGTTCATTTGTTTATTTGTTCGATTGTTCATCTGTTCATTGATTCATTTGTTCATTTGTCCATTTGTTCGTTTGTTCATTTGTTCCTTTGTTCGTTTGTTCATTTGTTCATTTGTTCATTTGTTCATTTGTTCAATCTTTCATTTGTTCATTTGTTCATTTGTTCATTTCTCATCTTGTTTATTTGTTCATTTCTTAACTTGTTCATTTATTAATTTGTTCATATGTTAATTGATCCATTTTTGGATTTGTTCATTTCTTCAATTCTTCATTTCTTGAGTTGTTCATTTGTTCGTTTGTCAACTTGTTCATTTGTTCATTTGATCAGTTGTTCATATGTTCATTTTATTGTTTGTTCATTTCTCAACTTATTCATTTGTTCATTTGTTCATTTGTTCAATTGTCCATTTTTGGATTTGTTCATTTCTTCAATTCTTCATTTCATATGTTGTTCATTCGTTCATTTGTTCATTTGTCCATTTGTTCATTTGTTCATTTGTTCATTTGTTCATTTGTTCATTTGTTCATTTGTTCATTTGTTCATTTGTTCATTTGTTCATTTTTTCATTGGTTCATTTATTCATTTGTTCATTTCTTCAATTCTTCATTTCTTCATTTTTAACTTGTTCATTTGTTTATTTGTTCATTTGTACATTTGTTCATTTGTTCATTTGTTCATTTGTACATTTGTTCATTTGTTCATTTGTTCATTTGTTCATTTGTTCATTTGTTCATTTGTTCATTTGTTCATTTGTTCATTTGTTCATTTGTTCATTTGTTCATTTGTTCATTTGTTCATTTGTGCATTTGTTCATTTGTTCATTTGTTCATTTGTTCATGTGTTCATTTGTTCATTTGTTCATTTGTTCATTTGTTCATTTGTTCATTTGTTCATTTGTTCATTTGTTCATTTGTTCATTTGTTCATTTGTTCATTTGTTCATTTGTTCATTTGTTCATTTGTTCATTTGTTCATTTGTTCATTTGTTCATTTGTTCATTTGTTCATTTGTTCATTTGTTCATTTGTTCATTTGTTCATTTGTTCATTTGTTCATTTGTTCATTTGTTCATTTGTTCATTTGTTCATTTGTTCATTTGTTCATTTGTTCATTTGTTCATTTGTTCATTTGTTCATTCGTTCAATGGTTCATTTTTTCATTTGTTCATTTGTTCATGTGTTCATTTGTTCATTCGTTCATTCGTTCGTTTGTTCATTTGTCTACTCGCTCATTTGTTCATTTGTTCATTTGTTCACTTGTTCATTTTGTTCCTTTGTTCGTTTGTTCGTTTGTTCGTTTGTTCGTTTGTTCGTTTGTTCGTTTGTTCGTTTGTTCGTTTGTTCGTTTATTCGTTTGTTCATTTGTTCATGTGTTCATTTGTTCATGTGTTCATTTGTTCATTTGTTCATTCGTACAATGGTTCATTTGTTCATGTGTTCATTTGTTCATTTGTTCATTTGTTCATTTGTTCATTTGTACATTTGTGCATCTGTTCAATTGTTCATTTGTTCATTTGTCCATTCGTTAGTTTGTTCATTTGTTCATTTGTTCATTTGTTCGTATGTTCATTTGTTCATTTGTTCATTTGTTCATTTGTTCGTATGTTCATTTGTTCATTTGTTCATTCGTTCACCTGTTCATTTGTTCATTCGTTCATTCATTCATTCGTTCATTTGTTCATTTGATCATCTGTTCATTTGTTCATTTGTTAGTTGCTTCATTTGTTCACTTGTTCACTTTTACATTTGTTCATTTGTTCATTGGTTCAATTGTTCATTTGTTCATTTGTTCATTTGTTCATTTGTTCATTTGTTCATTTGTTCATTTGTTCATTTGTTCATTTGTTCATTTGTTCATTTGTTCATTTGTTCATTTGTTCATTTGTTCATTTGTTCATTTGTTCATCTGTTCATTTGTTCATTTGTTCATTTGTACATTTGTTCATTTGTTCATTTGTTCATTTGTTCATTTGTTCATTTGTTCATTTGTTCAGTTCCTCATTTGTTCATTTGTACATTTCTTCATTTGTTCGTTTGTTCGTTTGTTCATTTGTTCATTTCTAGATTTGTACATTTTACAAATTGTTCATTTGTTTATTTGTTCGATTGTTCATCTGTTCATCGATTCATTTGTTCATTTGTCCATTTGTGCGTTTGTTCATTTGTTCCTTTGTTCGTTTGTTCATTTGTTCATTTGTTCATTTGTTCATTTGTTCATTTGTTCATTTGTTAATTTGTTCAATCTTTCACTTGTTCATTTGTTCATTTGTTCATTTGTTCATTTGTTCATTTGTACATTTGTTCATTTGTTCATTTGTTCATCTGTTCATTTGTTCATTTGTACATTTGTTCATTTGTTCATTTGTTCATTTGTTCATTTGTTCATTTGTTCAGTTCCTCATTTGTTCATTTGTACATTTCTTCATTTGTACATTTCTTCATTTGTTCATTTGTTCATTTGTTCATTTGTTCATTTGTTCATTTGTTCATTTATTCATTTGTTCATTTGTTCATTTGTTCATTTGTCCATTTGTTCATTTGTTCATTTGTTCATCTGTTCATTTGTTCATTTCTTCATTTGTTCATTCGTTCATTCGTTCATTCGTTCATTCGTTCATTCGTTCATTCGTTCATTCATTCATTCGTTCATTTGTTCATTTGTCCATTTGTTCATTTGTTCATTTGTTCATCTGTTCATTTGTACATTTGTTCATTTGTTCATTTGTAGATTTGTACATTTTTTAAATTGTTCATTTGTTTATTTGTTCGATTGTTCATTTGTTCATTTGTTCATTTGTTCATTTGTTCATTTGTTCGTTTGCTCATTTGTTCGTTTGTTCGTTTGTTCATTTGTTTATTTGTTCATTTGTTCATTTGTTCATTTGTTCATTCGTTCAATGGTTCATTTGTTCATTTGTTCATTTGTTCATTTGTTCATTTGTTCATATGTTCATTCGTTCAATGGTTCATTTGTTCATTTGTTCATTTGTTTATTTGTTCATTTGTTCGCTTGCTCATTTGTTCGTTTGTTCGTTTGTTCATTTGTTTATTTGTTCATTTGTTCATTTGTTCATTTGTTCATTCGTTCAATGGTTCATTTGTTCATTTGTTCATTCGTTCAATGGTTCATTTGTTCATTTGTTCAATTGTTCATTTGTTCATTTGTTCATTTGTTCATTGGTTTATTTGTTCATTTGTTCATTTGTTCATTTGTACATTTGTTCATTTGTTCATTTGTACATTTGTGCATCTGTTCACTTGTTCATTTGTTCATTTGTCCATTCGTTAGTTTGTTCATTTGTCCATTTGTTCATTTGTTCATTTGTTCGTTTGCTCGTTTGTTCATTTCTTCATTTGTTCATTTATTCATTTGTTCATTTGTTCATTTATTCATTTGTTCATTTGTTCATTTGTCCATTTGTTCATTTGTTCATTTGTTCATCTGTTCATTTGTTCATTTGTTCAATTGTTCATTTGTTCATTTGTTCATTTGTTCATTTGTTCATTGGTTCATTTGTTCATTTGTTCATTTGTTCATTTGTACATTTGTTCATTTGTTCATTTGTACATTTGTGCATCTGTTCACTTGTTCATTTGTTCATTTGTCCATTCGTTAGTTTGTTCATTTGTCCATTTGTTCATTTGTTCATTTGTTCGTTTGCTCGTTTGTTCATTTCTTCATTTGTTCATTTATTCATTTGTTCATTTGTTCATTTATTCATTTGTTCATTTGTTCATTTGTCCATTTGTTCATTTGTTCATTTGTTCATCTGTTCATTTGTTCATTTGTTCATTTGTTCATTTGTTCATTCGTCCATTCGTACATTCGTCCATTCGTTCATTCATTCATTCGTTCATTTGTTCATTTGATCATTTGTTCATTTGTTCATTTGTTCAGTTCTTCATTTGTTCATTTGTTCATTTGTTCATTTGTTCGTTTGTTCGTTTGTTCGTTTGTTCATTTGTTCATTTGTAGATTTGTACATTTTTCAAATTGTTCATTTGTTTTCTTGTTCGATTGTTCATCTGTTCATTGATTCATTTGTTCATTTGTTCGTTTGTTCGTTTGTTCGTTTGTTCATTTGTTCATTTGTAGATTTGTACATTTTTCAAATTGTTCATTTGTTTATTTGTTCGATTGTTCATCTGTTCATTGATTCATTTGTTCATTTGTCCATTTGTTTGTTTGTTCATTTGTCCATTTGTTCGTTTGTTCATTTGTTCCTTTGTTCGTTTGTTCATTTGTTCATTTGTTCATTTGTTCATTTGTTCATTTGTTAATTTGTTAAATCTTTCACTTGTTCATTTGTACATTTGTTCATTTGATCATTTGTTCATTTGTTCATTTGTTCGTTTGTTCGTTTGTTCGTTTGTTCGTTTGTTCGTTTGTTCATTTGTTCTTTTGTTCATTTGTTCATTTGTTCATTTGTTCATTTGTTCATTTGTTCATTTGTTCATTTGTTCATTTGTTCATTTGTTCATTTGTTCATTTGTTCATTTGTTCATTTGTTCATTTGTTCATTTGTTCATTTGTTCATTTGTTCATTTGTTCAATTGTTCATTTGTTGATTTGTACATTTGTTCAATTGTTCATTTGTTCATTTGTTCATTTGTTCATTTGTTCATTTGTCCATTTGTTCATTTGTTCATTTGTTCATTTGTTCATCTGTTCATTTGTTCATTTGTTCATTTGTTCATTTGTTCATTTGTAGATTTGTACATTTTTCAAATTGTTCATTTGTTTATTTGTTCGATTGTTCATCTGTTCATTGATTCATTTGTTCATTTGTCCATTTGTTCGTTTGTTCATTTGTTCCTTTGTTCGTTTGTTCATTTGTTCATTTGTTGATTTGTTCAATCTTTCATTTGTTCATTTGTTCATTTGTTCATTTGTTCATTTCTCATCTTGTTTATTTGTTCATTTCTTTATTTGTTCATTTCTTAACTTGTTCATTTATTAATTTGTTGATATGTTAATTGATCCATTTTTGGATTTGTTCATTTCTTCAATTCTTCATTTCTTGAGTTGTTCATTTGTTCGTTTGTCAACTTGTTCATTTGTTCATTTGATCAGTTGTTCATATGTTCATTTTATTGTTTGTTCATTTCTCAACTTATTCATTTGTTCATTTGTTCATTTGTTCAATTGTCCATTTTTGGATCTGTTCATTTCTTCAATTCTTCATTTCATATGTTGTTCATTCGTTCATTTGTTCATTTGTCCATTTGTTCATTTGTTCATTTGTCCATTTGTTCATTTGTTCATTTGTTCATTTGTTCATTTGTTCATGTTCATTTGTTCATTGGTTCATTTATTCATTTGTTCATTCGTTCATTTGTTAATTTCTTCAATTCTTCATTTCTTGATTTTTAACTTGTTCATTTGTTCGTTTGTTCATTTGTTTATTTGTTGATTTGTTCATTTGTTCATTTGTTCATTTGTTCATTTGTTCATTTGTTCATTTCTTCAATTCTTCATTTCTTGATTTTTAACTTGTTCATTTGTTCGTTTGTTCATTTGTTTATTTGTTCATTTGTACATTTGTTCATTTGTACAATTGTCCCCTTGTTCATTTGTTCACTTGTCAACATATTCATTTGTTCATTTGTTCATTTGTTCATTTGTTCATTTGTTCATTTGTACATTTGTGCATCTGTTCACTTGTTCATTTGTTCATTTGTCCATTCGTTATTTTGTTCATTTGTTCATTTGTTCGTTTGTTCGTTTGTTCGTTTGTTCATTTGTTCATTTGTTCATGTGTTCATTTGTTCATTCGTTCATTCGTTCGTTTGTTCATTTGTCTACTCGCTCATTTGTTCATTTGTTCATTTGTTCACTTGTTCATTTTGTTCCTTTGTTCGTTTGTTCGTTTGTTCGTTTGTTCGTTTGTTCGTTTGTTCGTTTGTTCGTTTGTTCGTTTGTTCGTTTGTTCGTTTATTCGTTTGTTCATTTGTTCATGTGTTCATTTGTTCATGTGTTCATTTGTTCATTTGTTCATTCGTACAATGGTTCATTTGTTCATGTGTTCATTTGTTCATTTGTTCATTTGTTCATTTGTTCATTTGTTCATTTGTTCATTTGTTCATTTGTTCATTTGTTCATTTGTTCAATTGTTCATTTGTTCATTTGTACATTTGTTCAATTGTTCATTTGTTCATTTGTTCATTTGTTCATTTGTTCATTTGTTCATTTGTCCATTTGTTCATTTGTTCATTTGTTCATTTGTTCATCTGTTCATTTGTTCATTTGTTCATTTGTTCATTTGTTCATTTGTAGATTTGTACATTTTTCAAATTGTTCATTTGTTTATTTGTTCGATTGTTCATCTGTTCATTGATTCATTTGTTCATTTGTCCATTTGTTCGTTTGTTCATTTGTTCCTTTGTTCGTTTGTTCATTTGTTCATTTGTTGATTTGTTCAATCTTTCATTTGTTCATTTGTTCATTTGTTCATTTGTTCATTTCTCATCTTGTTTATTTGTTCATTTCTTAACTTGTTCATTTATTAATTTGTTGATATGTTAATTGATCCATTTTTGGATTTGTTCATTTCTTCAATTCTTCATTTCTTGAGTTGTTCATTTGTTCGTTTGTCAACTTGTTCATTTGTTCATTTGATCAGTTGTTCATATGTTCATTTTATTGTTTGTTCATTTCTCAACTTATTCATTTGTTCATTTGTTCATTTGTTCAATTGTCCATTTTTGGATCTGTTCATTTCTTCAATTCTTCATTTCATATGTTGTTCATTCGTTCATTTGTTCATTTGTCCATTTGTTCATTTGTTCATTTGTTCATTTGTTCATTTGTTCATTTGTTCATTTGTTCATTTGTTCATGTTCATTTGTTCATTGGTTCATTTATTCATTTGTTCATTCGTTCATTTGTTAATTTCTTCAATTCTTCATTTCTTGATTTTTAACTTGTTCATTTGTTCGTTTGTTCATTTGTTTATTTGTTCATTTGTTCATTTGTTCATTTGTTCATTTGTTCATTTGTTCATTTGTTCATTTGTTCATTTCTTCAATTCTTCATTTCTTGATTTTTAACTTGTTCATTTGTTCGTTTGTTCATTTGTTTATTTGTTCATTTGTACATTTGTTCATTTGTACAATTGTCCCCTTGTTCATTTGTTCACTTGTCAACATATTCATTTGTTCATTTGTTCATTTGTTCATTTGTTCATTTGTACATTTGTGCATCTGTTCACTTGTTCATTTGTTCATTTGTCCATTCGTTATTTTGTTCATTTGTTCATTTGTTCGTTTGTTCGTTTGTTCATTTGTTCATTTGTTCATTTGTTCTTTTATTCATTTGTTCATTTGTTCATTTGTCCATTTGTTCATTTGTTTATTTGTTCATCTGTTCATTTGTTCATTTCTTCATTTGTTCATTCGTTCATTCGTTCATTCGTTCATTCATTCATTCGTTCATTTGTTCATTTGTCCATTTGTTCATTTGTTCATTTGTTCATCTGTTCATTTGTTCATTTGTTCATTTGTTCATTTGTTCATTTGTTCATTCGTTCATTCGTACATTCGTCCATTCGATCATTCATTCATTCGTTCATTTGTTCATTTGTTCATTTGTTAGTTGCTTCATTTGTTCACTTGTTCACTTTTACATTTGTTCACTTTTACATTTGTTCATTTGTTCATTTGTTCATTTGTTCATTTGTTCATTTGTTCATTTGTTCATTGGTTCATTTGTTCATTTGTTCATTTGTTCATTTGTTCATTTGTTCATTTGTTCATTTGTTCATTTGTTCAGTTCTTCATTTGTTCATTTGTTCATTTCTTCATTTGTTCGTTTGTTCGTTTGTTCATTTGTTCATTTGTAGATTTGTACATTTTGCAAATTGTTCATTTGTTTATTTGTTCGATTGTTCATCTGTTCATTGATTCATTTGTTCATTTGTCCATTTGTTCGTTTGTTCATTTGTTCCTTTGTTCGTTTGTTCATTTGTTTATTTGTTCATTTGTTCATTTGTTCAATCTTTCACTTGTTCATTTGTTCATTTGTTCATTTGATCATATGTTCATTTGTTCATTTGTTCGTTTGTTCTTTTGTTCATTTGTTCATTTGTTCATTTGTTCATTTGTTCATTTGTTCATTTGTTCATTTGTTCATTTGTTCATTTGTTCATTTGTTCATTTGTTCATTTGTTCAATTGTTCATTTGTTCATTTGTACATTTGTTCATTTGTTCATTTGTTCATTTGTTCATTTGTTCATTTGTTCGTTTGTTCATTTGTTCAATTGTTCATCTGTTCATTTGTACATTTGTTCATTTGTTCATTTGTTCATTTGTTCATTTGTTCATTTGTTCATTTGTTCATTTGTTCGTTTGCTCATTTGTTCGTTTGTTCGTTTGTTCATTTGTTTATTTGTTCATTTGTTCATTTGATCATTTGTTCATTCGTTCAATGGTTCATTTGTTCATTTGTTCATTTGTTCATTTGTTCATTTGTTCATTTGTTCATTTGTTCATATGTTCATTCGTTCAATGGTTCATTTGTTCATTTGTTCATTTGTTCATTTGTTCATTTGTTCATTTGTCCATTTGTTCGTTTGTTCATTTGTTCCTTTGTTCATTGGTTCATTTGTTTCTTTGTTCACTTGTTCATTTTGTTCCTTTGTTCGTTTGTTCGCTTTTTCGTTTGTTCGTTTGTTCATTTGTTCATTTGTTCATTTGTTCATGTGTTCATTTGTTCATTTGTTCATTCGTTCAATGATTCATTTGTTCATTTGTTCATTTGTTCATTTGTTCATTTGTTCATTGGTTCATTTATTCATTTGTTCATTCGTTCATTTGTTCATTTCTTCAATTCTTCATTTCTTCATTTTTAACTTGTTCATTTGTTCGTTTGTTCATTTGTTTATTTGTTCATTTGTACATTTGTTCATTTGTTCATTTGTACATTTGTTCATTTGTTCATTTGTTCATTTGTTCATTTGTTCATTTGTTCATTTGTTCATTTGTTCATTTGTTCATTTGTTCATTTGTTCATTTGTTCATTTGTTCATTTGTTCATTTGTTCATTTGTTCATTTGTTCATTTGTTCATTAGTTCATTTGTTCATTTGTTCATTTGTTCATTTGTTCATTTGTTCATTTGTTCATTTGTTCATTTGTTCATTTGTTCATTTGTTCATTTGTTCATTTGTTCATTTGTTCATTTGTTCATTTGTTCATTTGTTCATTTGTTCATTTGTTCATTTGTTCATTTGTTCATTTGTTCATTTGTTCATTTGTTCATTTGTTCATTTGTTCATTTGTTCATTCGTTCAATGGTTCATTTTTTCATTTGTTCATTTGTTCATGTGTTCATTTGTTCATTCGTTCATCCGTTCGTTTGTTCATTTGTTCATTTGTCTACTCGCTCATTTGTTCATTTGTTCATTTGTTCACTTGTTCATTTTGTTCCTTTGTTCGTTTGTTCGTTTGTTCGTTTGTTCGTTTATTCGTTTGTTCATTTGTTCATGTGTTCATTTGTTCATTTGTTCGTTTGTTCGTTTGTTCATTTGTTCATTTGATCATTTGTTCATTTGTTCATTTGTTCGTTTGTTCGTATGTTCATTTGTTCTTTTGTTCATTTGTTCATTTGTTCATTTGTTCATTTGTTCATTTGTTCATTTGTTCATTTGTTCATTTGTTCATTTGTTCATTTGTTCATTTTTTCATTTGTTCATTCGTTCATTCGTTCATTCGTTCATTCGTTCATTCGTTCATTCGTTCATTCGTTCATTCGTTCATTCGTTCATTTGTTCATTTGTCCATTTGTTCATTTGTTCATCTGTTCATTTGTTCATTTGTGCATTTGTTCATTTGTTCATTTGTTCATTTGTTCATTTGTTCATTTGTTCATTTGTTCATTTGTTCATTTGTTCATTTGTTCATTTGTTCATTTGTTCATTTGTTCATTTGTTCATTTGTTCATTTGTTCATTTGTACATTTGTTCATTTGTTCATTTGTTCATTTGTTCATTTGTTCATTTGTTCATTTGTTCATTTGTTCATTTGTTCAATTGTTCATCTGTTCATTTGTACATTTGTTCATTTGTTCATTTGTAGATTTGTACATTTTTCAAATTGTTCATTTGTTTATTTGTTCGATTGTTCATCTGTTCATTGATTCATTTGTTCATTTGTCCATTTGATCGTTTGTTCATTTCTCATCTTGTTTATTTGTTCATTTCTTAACTTGTTCATTTATTAATTTGTTCATATGTTAATTGATCCATTTTTGGATTTGTTCATTTCTTCAATTCTTCATTTCTTGAGTTGTTCATTTGTTCGTTTGTCAACTTGTTCATTTGTTCTTTTGACCAGTTGTTCATATGTTCATTTTATTGTTTGTTCATTTCTCAACTTATTCATTTGTTCATTTGTTCATTTGTTCATTTGTTCATTTGTTCATTTGTTCGTTCGTTCATTTGTTCAATTGTTCATCTGTACATTTGTACATTTGTTCATTTGTTCATTTGTTCATTTGTTCATTTGTTCATTTGTTCATTTGTTCATTTGTTCGTTTGCTCATTTGATCGTTTGTTCGTTTGTTCATTTGTTTATTTGTTCATTTGTTCATTTGTTCATTTGTTCATTCGTTCAATGGTTAATTTGTTCATTTGTTCATTTGTTCATTTGTTCATTTGTTCATTTGTTCATTTGTTCATTTGTTCATTTGTTCATTTGTTCATTTGTTCATTTGTTCATTTGTTCATTTGTTCATATGTTCATTCGTTCAATGGTTCATTTGTTCATTTGTTCATTTGTTCATTTGTTCATTTGTTCATTTGTCCATTTGTTCGTTTGTTCATTTGTTCCTTTGTTCATTGGTTCATTTGTTTCTTTGTTCACTTGTTCATTTTGTTCCTTTGTTCGTTTGTTCGCTTTTCGTTTGTTCGTTTGTTCATTTGTTCATGTGTTCATTTGTTCATTTGTTCATTCGTTCAATGATTCATTTGTTCATTTGTTCATTTGTTCATTTGTTCATTTGTTCATTGGTTCATTTATTCATTTGTTCATTCGTTCATTTGTTCATTTCTTCAATTCTTCATTTCTTCATTTTTAACTTGTTCATTTGTTCGTTTGTTCATTTGTTTATTTGTTCATTTGTACATTTGTTCATTTGTACATTTGTTCATTTGTTCATTTGTTCATTTGTTCATTTGTTCATTTGTTCATTTGTTCATTTGTTCATTTGTTCATTTGTTCATTTGTTCATTTGTTCATTTGTTCATTTGTTCATTTGTTCATTTGTTCATTTGTTCATTTGTTCATTTGTTCATTTGTTCATTTGTTCATTTGTTCATTTGTTCATTTGTTCATTAGTTCATTTGTTCATTTGTTCATTTGTTCATTTGTTCATTTGTTCATTTGTTCATTTGTTCATTTGTTCATTTGTTCATTTGTTCATTTGTTCATTTGTTCATTTGTTCATTCGTTCAATGGTTCATTTTTTCATTTGTTCATTTGTTCATGTGTTCATTTGTTCATTCGTTCATTCGTTCGTTTGTTCATTTGTTCATTTGTCTACTCGCTCATTTGTTCATTTGTTCATTTGTTCACTTGTTCATTTTGTTCCTTTGTTCGTTTGTTCGTTTGTTCGTTTGTTCGTTTGTTCGTTTGTTCGTTTATTCGTTTGTTCATTTGTTCATGTGTTCATTTGTTCATTTGTTCATTCGTACAATGGTTCATTTGTTCATGTGTTCATTTGTTCATTTGTTCATTTGTTCATTGGTTCATTTGTTCATTTGTTCACTTGTTCATTTTGTTCATTTGTTCATTTGTTCATTTGTTCATTCGTTCAATGGTTCATTTGTTCATTTGTTCATTTGTTCATGTGTTCATGTGTTCATTTGTTCATTTGTTCATTTGTTCATTTGTTCATTTGTTCATTTGTTCATTTGTTCATTTGTTCATTTGTTCATTTGTTCATTTGTTCATTTGTTCATTTGTTCATTTGTTCATTTGTACATTTGTGCATCTGTTCACTTGTTCATTTGTTCATTTGTCCATTCGTTAGTTTGTTCATTTGTTCATTTGTTCATTTGTTCATTTGTTCATTTGTTCGTTTGTTCGTTTGTTCATTTGTTCATTGGTTCATTTGTTCATTTGTTCATTTGTTCATTTGTTCATTTGTTCATTTGTTCATTTGTTCATTTGTTCATTTGTTCATTTTTTTCATCTGTTCATTTGTTCATTTGTTCATTTGTACAATTGTTCATTTGTTCATTTGTTCATTTGTACATTTGTTCATTTGTTCATTTGTTCATTTGTTCATTTGTTCATTTGTTCAGTTCTTCATTTGTTCATTTGTTCATTTCTTCATTTGTTCATTTGTTCATTTGTTCATTTGTTCATTTGTTCATTTGTTCATTTGTTCATTTGTTCATTTGTTCATTTGTTCATTTGTTCATTCGTTCAATGGTTCATTTTTTCATTTGTTCATTTGTTCATGTGTTCATTTGTTCATTCGTTCATTCGTTCGTTTGTTCATTTGTTCATTTGTCTACTCGCTCATTTGTTCATTTGTTCATTTGTTCACTTGTTCATTTTGTTCCTTTGTTCGTTTGTTCGTTTGTTCGTTTATTCGTTTGTTCATTTGTTCATGTGTTCATTTGTTCATTTGTTCGTTTGTTCGTTTGTTCATTTGTTCATTTGATCATTTGTTCATTTGTTCGTTTGTTCGTATGTTCATTTGTTCTTTTGTTCATTTGTTCATTTGTTCATTTGTTCATTTGTTCATTTGTTCATTTGTTCATTTTATTCATTTGTTCATTTGTTCATTTGTTCATTTGTTCATTTGTTCATTTTTTCATTTGTTCATTCGTTCATTCGTTCATTCGTTCATTCGTTCATTCGTTCATTTGTTCATTTGTCCATTTGTTCATTTGTTCATCTGTTCATTTGTTCATTTGTGCATTTGTTCATTTGTTCATTTGTTCATTTGTTCATTTGTTCATTTGTTCATTTGTTCATTTGTTCATTTGTTCATTTGTTCATTTGTTCATTTGTTCATTTGTTCATTTGTTCATTTGTTCATTTGTTCATTTGTTCATTTGTTCATTTGTACATTTGTTCATTTGTTCATTTGTTCATTTGTTCATTTGTTCATTTGTTCATTTGTTCATTTGTTCAATTGTTCATCTGTTCATTTGTACATTTGTTCATTTGTTCATTTGTAGATTTGTACATTTTTCAAATTGTTCATTTGTTTATTTGTTCGATTGTTCATCTGTTCATTGATTCATTTGTTCATTTGTCCATTTGATCGTTTGTTCATTTCTCATCTTGTTTATTTGTTCATTTCTTAACTTGTTCATTTATTAATTTGTTCATATGTTAATTGATCCATTTTTGGATTTGTTCATTTCTTCAATTCTTCATTTCTTGAGTTGTTCATTTGTTCGTTTGTCAACTTGTTCATTTGTTCTTTTGACCAGTTGTTCATATGTTCATTTTATTGTTTGTTCATTTCTCAACTTATTCATTTGTTCATTTGTTCATTTGTTCATTTGTTCATTTGTTCGTTCGTTCATTTGTTCAATTGTTCATCTGTACATTTGTACATTTGTTCATTTGTTCATTTGTTCATTTGTTCATTTGTTCATTTGTTCATTTGTTCATTTGTTCGTTTGCTCATTTGATCGTTTGTTCGTTTGTTCATTTGTTTATTTGTTCATTTGTTCATTTGTTCATTTGTTCATTCGTTCAATGGTTAATTTGTTCATTTGTTCATTTGTTCATTTGTTCATTTGTTCATTTGTTCATTTGTTCATTTGTTCATTTGTTCATTTGTTCATTTGTTCATATGTTCATTCGTTCAATGGTTCATTTGTTCATTTGTTCATTTGTTCATTTGTTCATTTGTCCATTTGTTCGTTTGTTCGTTTGTTCATTTGTTCCTTTGTTCATTGGTTCATTTGTTTCTTTGTTCACTTGTTCATTTTGTTCCTTTGTTCGTTTGTTCGCTTTTTCGTTTGTTCGTTTGTTCATTTGTTCATGTGTTCATTTGTTCATTTGTTCATTCGTTCAATGATTCATTTGTTCATTTGTTCATTTGTTCATTTGTTCATTTGTTCATTGGTTCATTTATTCATTTGTTCATTCGTTCATTTGTTCATTTCTTCAATTCTTCATTTCTTCATTTTTAACTTGTTCATTTGTTTATTTGTTCATTTGTACATTTGTTCATTTGTACATTTGTTCATTTGTTCATTTGTTCATTTGTTCATTTGTTCATTTGTTCATTTGTTCATTTGTTCATTTTTTCATTTGTTCATTTGTTCATTTGTTCATTTGTTCATTTGTTCATTTGTTCATTTGTTCATTTGTTCATTTGTTCATTTGTTCATTTGTTCATTTGTTCATTTGTTCATTAGTTCATTGATTCATTTGTTCATTTGTCCATTTGTTCGTTTGTTCATTTGTTCCTTTGTTCGTTTGTTCATTTGTTTATTTGTTCATTTGTTCATTTGTTCAATCTTTCACTTGTTCATTTGTTCATTTGTTCATTTGATCATTTGTTCATTTGTTCATTTGTTCGTTTGTTCGTTTGTTCATTTGTTCTTTTGTTCATTTGTTAATTTGTTCATTTGTTCATTTGTTCAATTGTTCATTTGTTCATTTGTACATTTGTTCATTTGTTCATTTGTTCAATTGTTCATTTGTTCATTTGTACATTTGTTCATTTGTTCATTTGTTCATTTGTTCATTTGTTCATTTGTTCATTTATTCATTTGTTCATTTGTTCATTTGTTCATTTGTCCATTTGTTCATTTGTTCATTTGTTCATCTGTTCATTTGTTCATTTCTTCATTTGTTCATTCGTTCATTCGTTCATTCGTTCATTCGTTCATTCGTTCATTCGTTCATTCATTCATTCGTTCATTTGTTCATTTGTCCATTTGTTCATTTGTTCATTTGTTCATTTGTTCATATGTTCATTCGTTCAATGGTTCATTTGTTCATTTGTTCATTTGTTCATTTGTTCATTTGTTCGCTTGCTCATTTGTTCGTTTGTTCGTTTGTTCATTTGTTTATTTGTTCATTTGTTCATTTGTTCATTTGTTCATTCGTTCAATGGTTCATTTGTTCATTTGTTCATTCGTTCAATGGTTCATTTGTTCATTTGTTCATTTGTTCATTTGTTCATTTGTTCATTTGTTCATTTGTTCATTTGTTCATTTGTTCATTTGTTCATTTGTTCATTTGTTCATTTGTTCATTTGTTCATATGTTCATTCGTTCAATGGTTCATTTGTTCATTTGTTCATTTGTTCATTTGTTCATTTGTCCATTTGTTCGTTTGTTCATTTGTTCATCTGTTCATTTGTTCATTTGTTCATTTGTTCATTTGTAGATTTGTACATTTTTCAAATTGTTCATTTGTTTATTTGTTCGATTGTTCATCTGTTCATTGATTCATTTGTTCATTTGTCCATTTGTTCGTTTGTTCATTTGTTCCTTTGTTCGTTTGTTCATTTGTTCATTTGTTCATTTGTTCATTTGTTCAATCTTTCATTTGTTCATTTGTTCATTTGTTCATTTCTCATCTTGTTTATTTGTTCATTTCTTAACTTGTTCATTTATTAATTTGTTCATATGTTAATTGATCCATTTTTGGATTTGTTCATTTCTTCAATTCTTCATTTCTTGAGTTGTTCATTTGTTCGTTTGTCAACTTGTTCATTTGTTCATTTGATCAGTTGTTCATATGTTCATTTTATTGTTTGTTCATTTCTCAACTTATTCATTTGTTCATTTGTTCATTTGTTCAGTTGTCCATTTTTGGATTTGTTCATTTCTTCAATTCTTCATTTCATATGTTGTTCATTCGTTCATTTGTTCATTTGTCCATTTGTTCATTTGTTCATTTGTTCATTTGTTCATTTGTTCATTTGTTCATTTTTTCATTGGTTCATTTATTCATTTGTTCAGTTCTGCAATTCTTCATTTCTTCATTTTTAACTTGTTCATTTGTTTATTTGTTCATTTGTACATTTGTTCATTTGTTCATTTGTTCATTTGTACATTTGTTCATTTGTTCATTTGTTCATTTGTTCATTTGTTCATTTGTTCATTTGTTCATTTGTTCATTTGTTCATTTGTTCATTTGTTCATTTGTTCATTTGTTCATTTGTTCATTTGTACATTTGTTCATTTGTTCATTTGTTCATTTGTTCATTTGTTCATTTGTTCATTTGTTCATTTGTTCATTTGTTCATTTGTTCATTTGTTCATTTGTTCATTTGTTCATTTGTTCATTTGTTCATTTGTTCATTTGTTCATTTGTTCATTTGTTCATTTGTTCATTTGTTCATTTGTTCATTTGTTCATTTGTTCATTTGTTCATTTGTTCATTTGTTCATTTGTTCATTTGTTCATTTGTTCATTTGTTCATTTGTTCATTTGTTCATTTGTTCATTTGTTCATTTGTTCATTTGTTCATTTGTACATTTGTTCATTTGTTCATTTGTTCATTTGTTCATTTGTTCATTTGTTCATTTGTTCAGTTCTTCATTTGTTCATTTGATCATTTCTTCATTTGTTCATTTGTTCATTTTTTCATTTGTTCATTTGTTCATTTGTTCATTTGTTCATTTGTTCATTTGTTCATTTGTTCATTTGTTCATTCGTTCAATGGTTCATTTTTTCATTTGTTCATTTGTTCATGTGTTCATTTGTTCATTCGTTCATTCGTTCGTTTGTTCATTTGTTCATTTGTCTACTCGCTCATTTGTTCATTTGTTCATTTGTTCACTTGTTCATTTTGTTCCTTTGTTCGTTTGTTCGTTTGTTCGTTTATTCGTTTGTTCATTTGTTCATGTGTTCATTTGTTCATTTGTTCGTTTGTTCGTTTGTTCATTTGTTCATTTGATCATTTGTTCATTTGTTCGTTTGTTCGTATGTTCATTTGTTCTTTTGTTCATTTGTTCATTTGTTCATTTGTTCATTTGTTCATTTGTTCATTTGTTCATTTGTTCATTTGTTCATTTGTTCATTTGTTCATTTGTTCATTTGTTCATTTGTTCATTTGTTCATTTTTTCATTTGTTCATTCGTTCATTCGTTCATTCGTTCATTCGTTCATTCGTTCATTCGTTCATTCGTTCATTCGTTCATTTGTTCATTTGTCCATTTGTTCATTTGTTCATCTGTTCATTTGTTCATTTGTGCATTTGTTCATTTGTTCATTTGTTCATTTGTTCATTTGTTCATTTGTTCATTTGTTCATTTGTTCATTTGTTCATTTGTTCATTTGTTCATTTGTTCATTTGTTCATTTGTTCATTTGTTCATTTGTACATTTGTTCATTTGTTCATTTGTTCATTTGTTCATTTGTTCATTTGTTCATTTGTTCATTTGTTCAATTGTTCATCTGTTCATTTGTACATTTGTTCATTTGTTCATTTGTAGATTTGTACATTTTTCAAATTGTTCATTTGTTTATTTGTTCGATTGTTCATCTGTTCATTGATTCATTTGTTCATTTGTCCATTTGATCGTTTGTTCATTTCTCATCTTGTTTATTTGTTCATTTCTTAACTTGTTCATTTATTAATTTGTTCATATGTTAATTGATCCATTTTTGGATTTGTTCATTTCTTCAATTCTTCATTTCTTGAGTTGTTCATTTGTTCGTTTGTCAACTTGTTCATTTGTTCTTTTGACCAGTTGTTCATATGTTCATTTTATTGTTTGTTCATTTCTCAACTTATTCATTTGTTCATTTGTTCATTTGTTCATTTGTTCATTTGTTCATTTGTTCGTTCGTTCATTTGTTCAATTGTTCATCTGTACATTTGTACATTTGTTCATTTGTTCATTTGTTCATTTGTTCATTTGTTCATTTGTTCATTTGTTCATTTGTTCATTTGTTCGTTTGCTCATTTGATCGTTTGTTCGTTTGTTCATTTGTTTATTTGTTCATTTGTTCATTTGTTCATTTGTTCATTCGTTCATTCGTTCAATGGTTAATTTGTTCATTTGTTCATTTGTTCATTTGTTCATTTGTTCATTTGTTCATTTGTTCATTTGTTCATATGTTCATTCGTTCAATGGTTCATTTGTTCATTTGTTCATTTGTTCATTTGTTCATTTGTCCATTTGTTCGTTTGTTCATTTGTTCCTTTGTTCATTGGTTCATTTGTTTCTTTGTTCACTTGTTCATTTTGTTCCTTTGTTCGTTTGTTCGCTTTTTCGTTTGTTCGTTTGTTCATTTGTTCATGTGTTCATTTGTTCATTTGTTCATTCGTTCAATGATTCATTTGTTCATTTGTTCATTTGTTCATTTGTTCATTTGTTCATTGGTTCATTTATTCATTTGTTCATTCGTTCATTTGTTCATTTCTTCAATTCTTCATTTCTTCATTTTTAACTTGTTCATTTGTTCGTTTGTTCATTTGTTTATTTGTTCATTTGTACATTTGTTCATTTGTACATTTGTTCATTTGTTCATTTGTTCATTTGTTCATTTGTTCATTTGTTCATTTGTTCATTTGTTCATTTGTTCATTTGTTCATTTGTTCATTTGTTCATTTGTTCATTTGTTCATTTGTTCATTTGTTCATTTGTTCATTTGTTCATTTGTTCATTTGTTCATTTGTTCATTTGTTCATTTGTTCATTAGTTCATTGATTCATTTGTTCATTTGTCCATTTGTTCGTTTGTTCATTTGTTCCTTTGTTCGTTTGTTCATTTGTTTATTTGTTCATTTGTTCATTTGTTCAATCTTTCACTTGTTCATTTGTTCATTTGTTCATTTGATCATTTGTTCATTTGTTCATTTGTTCGTTTGTTCGTTTGTTCATTTGTTCTTTTGTTCATTTGTTAATTTGTTCATTTGTTCATTTGTTCAATTGTTCATTTGTTCATTTGTACATTTGTTCATTTGTTCATTTGTTCGATTGTTCATCTGTTCATTGATTCATTTGTTCATTTGTCCATTTGTTCGTTTGTTCATTTGTTCCTTTGTTCGTTTGTTCATTTGTTCATTTGTTCATTTGTTCATTTGTTCAATCTTTCATTTGTTCATTTGTTCATTTGTTCATTTCTCATCTTGTTTATTTGTTCATTTCTTAACTTGTTCATTTATTAATTTGTTCATATGTTAATTGATCCATTTTTGGATTTGTTCATTTCTTCAATTCTTCATTTCTTGAGTTGTTCATTTGTTCGTTTGTCAACTTGTTCATTTGTTCATTTGATCAGTTGTTCATATGTTCATTTTATTGTTTGTTCATTTCTCAACTTATTCATTTGTTCATTTGTTCATTTGTTCAGTTGTCCATTTTTGGATTTGTTCATTTCTTCAATTCTTCATTTCATATGTTGTTCATTCGTTCATTTGTTCATTTGTCCATTTGTTCATTTGTTCATTTGTTCATTTGTTCATTTGTTCATTTGTTCATTTGTTCATTTGTTCATTTTTTCATTGGTTCATTTATTCATTTGTTCAGTTCTGCAATTCTTCATTTCTTCATTTTTAACTTGTTCATTTGTTTATTTGTTCATTTGTACATTTGTTCATTTGTTCATTTGTTCATTTGTACATTTGTTCATTTGTTCATTTGTTCATTTGTTCATTTGTTCATTTGTAGATTTGTACATTTTTCAAATAGTTCATTTGTTTATTTGTTCGATTGTTCATCTGTTCATTGATTCATTTGTTCATTTGTCCATTTGTTCGTTTGTTCATTTGTTCCTTTGTTCGTTTGTTCATTTGTTCATTTGTTCATTTGTTCATTTGTTCAATCTTTCATTTGTTCATTTGTTCATTTGTTCATTTCTCATCTTGTTTATTTGTTCATTTCTTAACTTGTTCATTTATTAATTTGTTCATATGTTAATTGATCCATTTTTGGATTTGTTCATTTCTTCAATTCTTCATTTCTTGAGTTGTTCATTTGTTCGTTTGTCAACTTGTTCATTTGTTCATTTGATCAGTTGTTCATATGTTCATTTTATTGTTTGTTCATTTCTCAACTTATTCATTTGTTCATTTGTTCATTTGTTCAGTTGTCCATTTTTGGATTTGTTCATTTCTTCAATTCTTCATTTCATATGTTGTTCATTCGTTCATTTGTTCATTTGTCCATTTGTTCATTTGTTCATTTGTTCATTTGTTCATTTGTTCATTTGTTCATTTGTTCATTTGTTCATTTTTTCATTGGTTCATTTATTCATTTGTTCAGTTCTGCAATTCTTCATTTCTTCATTTTTAACTTGTTCATTTGTTTATTTGTTCATTTGTACATTTGTTCATTTGTTCATTTGTTCATTTGTACATTTGTTCATTTGTTCATTTGTTCATTTGTTCATTTGTTCATTTGTTCATTTGTTCATTTGTTCATTTGTTCATTTGTTCATTTGTTCATTTGTTCATTTGTTCATTTGTTCATTTGTTCATTTGTTCATTTGTTCATATGTTCATTCGTTCAATGGTTCATTTGTTCATTTGTTCATTTGTTCATTTGTTCATTTGTCCATTTGTTCGTTTGTTCATTTGTTCATCTGTTCATTTGTTCATTTGTTCATTTGTTCATTTGTAGATTTGTACATTTTTCAAATTGTTCATTTGTTTATTTGTTCGATTGTTCATCTGTTCATTGATTCATTTGTTCATTTGTCCATTTGTTCGTTTGTTCATTTGTTCCTTTGTTCGTTTGTTCATTTGTTCATTTGTTCATTTGTTCAATCTTTCATTTGTTCATTTGTTCATTTGTTCATTTCTCATCTTGTTTATTTGTTCATTTCTTAACTTGTTCATTTATTAATTTGTTCATATGTTAATTGATCCATTTTTGGATTTGTTCATTTCTTCAATTCTTCATTTCTTGAGTTGTTCATTTGTTCGTTTGTCAACTTGTTCATTTGTTCATTTGATCAGTTGTTCATATGTTCATTTTATTGTTTGTTCATTTCTCAACTTATTCATTTGTTCATTTGTTCATTTGTTCAGTTGTCCATTTTTGGATTTGTTCATTTCTTCAATTCTTCATTTCATATGTTGTTCATTCGTTCATTTGTTCATTTGTCCATTTGTTCATTTGTTCATTTGTTCATTTGTTCATTTGTTCATTTGTTCATTTGTTCATTTGTTCATTTTTTCATTGGTTCATTTATTCATTTGTTCAGTTCTGCAATTCTTCATTTCTTCATTTTTAACTTGTTCATTTGTTTATTTGTTCATTTGTACATTTGTTCATTTGTTCATTTGTTCATTTGTACATTTGTTCATTTGTTCATTTGTTCATTTGTTCATTTGTTCATTTGTAGATTTGTACATTTTTCAAATTGTTCATTTGTTTATTTGTTCGATTGTTCATCTGTTCATTGATTCATTTGTTCATTTGTCCATTTGTTCGTTTGTTCATTTGTTCCTTTGTTCGTTTGTTCATTTGTTCATTTGTTCATTTGTTCATTTGTTCAATCTTTCATTTGTTCATTTGTTCATTTGTTCATTTCTCATCTTGTTTATTTGTTCATTTCTTAACTTGTTCATTTATTAATTTGTTCATATGTTAATTGATCCATTTTTGGATTTGTTCATTTCTTCAATTCTTCATTTCTTGAGTTGTTCATTTGTTCGTTTGTCAACTTGTTCATTTGTTCATTTGATCAGTTGTTCATATGTTCATTTTATTGTTTGTTCATTTCTCAACTTATTCATTTGTTCATTTGTTCATTTGTTCAGTTGTCCATTTTTGGATTTGTTCATTTCTTCAATTCTTCATTTCATATGTTGTTCATTCGTTCATTTGTTCATTTGTCCATTTGTTCATTTGTTCATTTGTTCATTTGTTCATTTGTTCATTTGTTCATTTGTTCATTTGTTCATTTTTTCATTGGTTCATTTATTCATTTGTTCAGTTCTGCAATTCTTCATTTCTTCATTTTTAACTTGTTCATTTGTTTATTTGTTCATTTGTACATTTGTTCATTTGTTCATTTGTTCATTTGTACATTTGTTCATTTGTTCATTTGTTCATTTGTTCATTTGTTCATTTGTTCATTTGTTCATTTGTTCATTTGTTCATTTGTTCATTTGTTCATTTGTTCATTTGTTCATTTGTTCATTTGTTCATTTGTTCATTTGTTCATATGTTCATTCGTTCAATGGTTCATTTGTTCATTTGTTCATTTGTTCATTTGTTCATTTGTCCATTTGTTCGTTTGTTCATTTGTTCATCTGTTCATTTGTTCATTTGTTCATTTGTTCATTTGTAGATTTGTACATTTTTCAAATTGTTCATTTGTTTATTTGTTCGATTGTTCATCTGTTCATTGATTCATTTGTTCATTTGTCCATTTGTTCGTTTGTTCATTTGTTCCTTTGTTCGTTTGTTCATTTGTTCATTTGTTCATTTGTTCAATCTTTCATTTGTTCATTTGTTCATTTGTTCATTTCTCATCTTGTTTATTTGTTCATTTCTTAACTTGTTCATTTATTAATTTGTTCATATGTTAATTGATCCATTTTTGGATTTGTTCATTTCTTCAATTCTTCATTTCTTGAGTTGTTCATTTGTTCGTTTGTCAACTTGTTCATTTGTTCATTTGATCAGTTGTTCATATGTTCATTTTATTGTTTGTTCATTTCTCAACTTATTCATTTGTTCATTTGTTCATTTGTTCAGTTGTCCATTTTTGGATTTGTTCATTTCTTCAATTCTTCATTTCATATGTTGTTCATTCGTTCATTTGTTCATTTGTCCATTTGTTCATTTGTTCATTTGTTCATTTGTTCATTTGTTCATTTGTTCATTTGTTCATTTGTTCATTTTTTCATTGGTTCATTTATTCATTTGTTCAGTTCTGCAATTCTTCATTTCTTCATTTTTAACTTGTTCATTTGTTTATTTGTTCATTTGTACATTTGTTCATTTGTTCATTTGTTCATTTGTACATTTGTTCATTTGTTCATTTGTTCATTTGTTCATTTGTTCATTTGTAGATTTGTACATTTTTCAAATTGTTCATTTGTTTATTTGTTCGATTGTTCATCTGTTCATTGATTCATTTGTTCATTTGTCCATTTGTTCGTTTGTTCATTTGTTCCTTTGTTCGTTTGTTCATTTGTTCATTTGTTCATTTGTTCATTTGTTCAATCTTTCATTTGTTCATTTGTTCATTTGTTCATTTCTCATCTTGTTTATTTGTTCATTTCTTAACTTGTTCATTTATTAATTTGTTCATATGTTAATTGATCCATTTTTGGATTTGTTCATTTCTTCAATTCTTCATTTCTTGAGTTGTTCATTTGTTCGTTTGTCAACTTGTTCATTTGTTCATTTGATCAGTTGTTCATATGTTCATTTTATTGTTTGTTCATTTCTCAACTTATTCATTTGTTCATTTGTTCATTTGTTCAGTTGTCCATTTTTGGATTTGTTCATTTCTTCAATTCTTCATTTCATATGTTGTTCATTCGTTCATTTGTTCATTTGTCCATTTGTTCATTTGTTCATTTGTTCATTTGTTCATTTGTTCATTTGTTCATTTGTTCATTTGTTCATTTTTTCATTGGTTCATTTATTCATTTGTTCAGTTCTGCAATTCTTCATTTCTTCATTTTTAACTTGTTCATTTGTTTATTTGTTCATTTGTACATTTGTTCATTTGTTCATTTGTTCATTTGTACATTTGTTCATTTGTTCATTTGTTCATTTGTTCATTTGTTCATTTGTTCATTTGTTCATTTGTTCATTTGTTCATTTGTTCATTTGTTCATTTGTTCATTTGTTCATTTGTTCATTTGTACATTTGTTCATTTGTTCATTTGTTCATTTGTTCATTTGTTCATTTGTTCATTTGTTCATTTGTTCATTTGTTCATTTGTTCATTTGTTCATTTGTTCATTTGTTCATTTGTTCATTTGTTCATTTGTTCATTTGTTCATTTGTTCATTTGTTCATTTGTTCATTTGTTCATTTGTTCATTTGTTCATTTGTTCATTTGTTCATTTGTTCATTTGTTCATTTGTTCATTTGTTCATTTGTTCATTTGTTCATTCGTTCAATGGTTCATTTTTTCATTTGTTCATTTGTTCATGTGTTCATTTGTTCATTCGTTCATTCGTTCGTTTGTTCATTTGTCTACTCGCTCATTTGTTCATTTGTTCATTTGTTCACTTGTTCATTTTGTTCCTTTGTTCGTTTGTTCGTTTGTTCGTTTGTTCGTTTGTTCGTTTGTTCGTTTGTTCGTTTGTTCGTTTGTTCGTTTGTTCGTTTGTTCGTTTATTCGTTTGTTCATTTGTTCATGTGTTCATTTGTTCATGTGTTCATTTGTTCATTTGTTCATTCGTACAATGGTTCATTTGTTCATGTGTTCATTTGTTCATTTGTTCATTTGTTCATTTGTTCATTTGTTCATTTGTACATTTGTGCATCTGTTCACTTGTTCATTTGTTCATTTGTCCATTCGTTAGTTTGTTCATTTGTTCATTTGTTCATTTGTTCGTATGTTCATTTGTTCATTTGTTCATTTGTTCATTTGTTCGTATGTTCATTTGTTCATTTGTTCATTCGTTCATCTGTTCATTTGTTCATTTGTTCATTTGTTCATTCGTTCATTCGTACATTCGTCCATTCGTTCATTCATTCATTCGTTCATTTGTTCATTTGATCATCTGTTCATTTGTTCATTTGTTAGTTGCTTCATTTGTTCACTTGTTCACTTTTACATTTGTTCATTTGTTCATTGGTTCAATTGTTCATTTGTTCATTTGTTCATTTGTTCATTTGTTCATTTGTTCATTTGTTCATTTGTTCATTTGTTCATTTGTTCATTTGTTCATTTGTACATTTGTTCATTTGTTCATTTGTTCATTTGTTCATTTGTTCATTTATTCATTTGTTCATTTGTTCATTTGTTCATTTGTCCATTTGTTCATTTGTTCATTTGTTCATCTGTTCATTTCTTCATTTCTTCATTTGTTCATTCGTTCATTTGTCCATTTGTTCATTTGTTCATTTGTTCATCTGTTCATTTGTTCATTTCTTCATTTGTTCATTCGTTCATTCGTTCATTCGTTCATTCGTTCATTCGTTCATTCATTCATTCGTTCATTCATTCATTCGTTCATTTGTTCATTTGTCCATTTGTTCATTTGTTCATTTGTTCATCTGTTCATTTGTTAATTTGTTCAATCTTTCACTTGTTCATTTGTTCATTTGTTCATTTGTTCATTTGTTCATTTGTTCATTTGTTCATTTGTTCATTTGTTCATTTGTTCATTTGTTCATTTGTTCATTTGTTCATTTGTTTATTTGTTCATTTGTACATTTGTTCATTTGTTTATTTGTTCGATTGTTCATCTGTTCATCGATTCATTTGTCCATTTGTCCATTTGTTCGTTTGTTCATTTGTTCCTTTGTTCGTTTGTTCATTTGTTCATTTGTTCATTTGTTCATTTGTTCATTTGTTCATTTGTTCATTTGTTCAATTGTTAATTTGTTCAATCTTTCACTTGTTCATTTGTTCATTTGTTCATTTGTTCATTTGTTCATTTGTTCATTTGTTCATTTGTTCATTTGTTCATTTGTTCATTTGTTCATTTGTTCATTTGTTCATCTGTTCATTTGTTCATTTGTTCATTTGTACATTTGTTCATTTGTTCATTTGTTCATTTGTTCATTTGTTCAGTTCCTCATTTGTTCATTTGTACATTTCTTCATTTGTACATTTGTTCATTTGTTCATTTGTTCATTCGTCCATTCGTACATTCGTCCATTCGTTCATTCATTCATTCGTTCATTTGTTCATTTGATCATTTGTTCATTTGTTCATTTGTTCAGTTCTTCATTTGTTCATTTGTTCATTTGTTCATTTGTTCGTTTGTTCGTTTGTTCGTTTGTTCATTTGTTCATTTGTAGATTTGTACATTTTTCAAATTGTTCATTTGTTTACTTGTTCGATTGTTCATCTGTTCATTGATTCATTTGTTCATTTGTTCGTTTGTTCGTTTGTTCGTTTGTTCATTTGTTCATTTGTAGATTTGTACATTTTTCAAATTGTTCATTTGTTTATTTGTTCGATTGTTCATCTGTTCATTGATTCATTTGTTCATTTGTCCATTTGTTCGTTTGTTCATTTGTCCATTTGTTCGTTTGTTCATTTGTTCCTTTGTTCGTTTGTTCATTTGTTCATTTGTTCATTTGTTCATTTGTTAATTTGTTCAATCTTTCACTTGTTCATTTGTACATTTGTTCATTTGATCATTTGTTCATTTGTTCATTTGTTCATTTGTTCGTTTGTTCGTTTGTTCGTTTGTTCGTTTGTTCGTTTGTTCATTTGTTCTTTTGTTCATTTGTTCATTTGTTCATTTGTTCATTTGTTCATTTGTTCATTTGTTCATTTGTTCATTTGTTCATTTGTTCATTTGTTCATTTGTTCATTTGTTCATTTGTTCATTTGTTCATTTGTTCATTTGTTCATTTGTTCATTTGTTCATTTGTTCATTTGTTCAATTGTTCATTTGTTCATTTGTACATTTGTTCAATTGTTCATTTGTTCATTTGTTCATTTGTTCATTTGTTCATTTGTTCATTTGTCCATTTGTTCATTTGTTCATTTGTTCATTTGTTCATCTGTTCATTTGTTCATTTGTTCATTTGTTCATTTGTTCATTTGTTCATTTGTAGATTTGTACATTTTTCAAATTGTTCATTTGTTTATTTGTTCGATTGTTCATCTGTTCATTGATTCATTTGTTCATTTGTCCATTTGTTCGTTTGTTCATTTGTTCCTTTGTTCGTTTGTTCATTTGTTCATTTGTTGATTTGTTCAATCTTTCATTTGTTCATTTGTTCATTTGTTCATTTCTCATCTTGTTTATTTGTTCATTTCTTAACTTGTTCATTTATTAATTTGTTGATATGTTAATTGATCCATTTTTGGATTTGTTCATTTCTTCAATTCTTCATTTCTTGAGTTGTTCATTTGTTCGTTTGTCAACTTGTTCATTTGTTCATTTGATCAGTTGTTCATATGTTCATTTTATTGTTTGTTCATTTCTCAACTTATTCATTTGTTCATTTGTTCATTTGTTCAATTGTCCAATTTTGGATCTGTTCATTTCTTCAATTCTTCATTTCATATGTTGTTCATTCGTTCATTTGTTCATTTGTCCATTTGTTCATTTGTTCATTTGTCCATTTGTTCATTTGTTCATTTGTTCATTTGTTCATTTGTTCATTTGTTCATTTGTTCATTTGTTCATTTGTTCATTTGTTCATTTGTTCATTTGTTCATTTGTTCATTTGTTCATTTGTTCATTTCTTCAATTCTTCATTTCTTGATTTTTAACTTGTTCATTTGTTCGTTTGTTCATTTGTTTATTTGTTCATTTGTACATTTGTTCATTTGTACAATTGTCCCCTTGTTCATTTGTTCACTTGTCAACATATTCATTTGTTCATTTGTTCATTTGTTCATTTGTTCATTTGTACATTTGTGCATCTGTTCACTTGTTCATTTGTTCATTTGTCCATTCGTTATTTTGTTCATTTGTTCATTTGTTCGTTTGTTCGTTTGTTCATTTGTTCATTTGTTCATTTGTTCTTTTATTCATTTGTTCATTTGTTCATTTGTCCATTTGTTCATTTGTTTATTTGTTCATCTGTTCATTTGTTCATTTCTTCATTTGTTCATTCGTTCATTCGTTCATTCGTTCATTCAGTCATTCGTTCATTTGTTCATTTGTCCATTTGTTCATTTGTTCATTTGTTCATCTGTTCATTTGTTCATTTGTTCATTTGTTCATTTGTTCATTTGTTCATTCGTTCATTCGTACATTCGTCCATTCGATCATTCATTCATTCGTTCATTTGTTCATTTGTTCATTTGTTAGTTGCTTCATTTGTTCACTTGTTCACTTTTACATTTGTTCATTTGTTCATTTGTTCATTTGTTCATTTGTTCATTTGTTCATTTGTTCATTTGTTCATTTGTTCATTTGTTCATTTGTTCATTTGTTCATTTGTTCAGTTCTTCATTTGTTCATTTGTTCATTTCTTCATTTGTTCGTTTGTTCGTTTGTTCATTTGTTCATTTGTAGATTTGTACATTTTGCAAATTGTTCATTTGTTTATTTGTTCGATTGTTCATCTGTTCATTGATTCATTTGTTCATTTGTCCATTTGTTCGTTTGTTCATTTGTTCCTTTGTTCGTTTGTTCATTTGTTTATTTGTTCATTTGTTCATTTGTTCAATCTTTCACTTGTTCATTTGTTCATTTGTTCATTTGATCATATGTTCATTTGTTCATTTGTTCGTTTGTTCGTTTGTTCATTTGTTCTTTTGTTCATTTGTTCATTTGTTCATTTGTTCATTTGTTCATTTGTTCATTTGTTCATTTGTTCATTTGTTCATTTGTTCAATTGTTCATTTGTTCATTTGTACATTTGTTCATTTGTTCATTTGTTCATTTGTTCATTTGTTCATTTGTTCATTTATTCATTTGTTCATTTGTTCATTTGTTCATTTGTCCATTTGTTCATTTGTTCATTTGTTCATCTGTTCATTTGTTCATTTCTTCATTTGTTCATTCGTTCATTCGTTCATTCGTTCATTCGTTCATTCGTTCATTCGTTCATTCATTCATTCGTTCATTTGTTCATTTGTCCATTTGTTCATTTGTTCATTTGTTCATCTGTTCATTTGTACAATTGTTCATTTGTTCATTTGTAGATTTGTACATTTTTCAAATTGTTCATTTGTTTATTTGTTCGATTGTTCATTTGTTCATTTGTTCATTTGTTCATTTGTTCATTTGTTCGTTTGCTCATTTGTTCGTTTGTTCGTTTGTTCATTTGTTTATTTGTTCATTTGTTCATTTGTTCATTCGTTCAATGGTTCATTTGTTCATTTGTTCATTTGTTCATTTGTTCATTTGTTCATATGTTCATTCGTTCAATGGTTCATTTGTTCATTTGTTCATTTGTTCATTTGTTCATTTGTTCGCTTGCTCATTTGTTCGTTTGTTCGTTTGTTCATTTGTTTATTTGTTCATTTGTTCATTTGTTCATTTGTTCATTCGTTCAATGGTTCATTTGTTCATTTGTTTATTTGTTCATTTGTTCATTTGTTCATTTGTTCATTTGTTCATTTGTTCATTTGTTCATTTGTTCATTTGTTCATTTGTTCATTTGTTCATATGTTCATTCGTTCAATGGTTCATTTGTTCATTTGTTCATTTGTTCATTTGTTCATTTGTCCATTTGTTCGTTTGTTCATTTGTTCATCTGTTCATTTGTTCATTTGTTCATTTGTTCATTTGTAGATTTGTACATTTTTCAAATTGTTCATTTGTTTATTTGTTCGATTGTTCATCTGTTCATTGATTCATTTGTTCATTTGTCCATTTGTTCGTTTGTTCATTTGTTCCTTTGTTCGTTTGTTCATTTGTTCATTTGTTCATTTGTTCATTTGTTCAATCTTTCATTTGTTCATTTGTTCATTTGTTCATTTCTCATCTTGTTTATTTGTTCATTTCTTAACTTGTTCATTTATTAATTTGTTCATATGTTAATTGATCCATTTTTGGATTTGTTCATTTCTTCAATTCTTCATTTCTTGAGTTGTTCATTTGTTCGTTTGTCAACTTGTTCATTTGTTCATTTGATCAGTTGTTCATATGTTCATTTTATTGTTTGTTCATTTCTCAACTTATTCATTTGTTCATTTGTTCATTTGTTCAATTGTCCATTTTTGGATTTGTTCATTTCTTCAATTCTTCATTTCATATGTTGTTCATTCGTTCATTTGTTCATTTGTCCATTTGTTCATTTGTTCATTTGTTCATTTGTTCATTTGTTCATTTGTTCATTTGTTCATTTGTTCATTTGTTCATTTGTTCATTTTTTCATTGGTTCATTTATTCATTTGTTCATTTCTTCAATTCTTCATTTCTTCATTTTTAACTTGTTCATTTGTTTATTTGTTCATTTGTTCATTTGTACATTTGTTCATTTGTTCATTTGTTCATTTGTACATTTGTTCATTTGTTCATTTGTTCATTTGTTCATTTGTTCATTTGTTCATTTGTTCATTTGTTCATTTGTTCTTTTGTTCATTTGTTCACTTGTTCATTTGTTCATTTGTTCATTTGTTCATTTGTTCATTTGTTCATTTGTTCATTTGTTCATTTGTTCATTTGTTCATTTGTTCATTTGTTCATTTGTTCATTTGTTCATTTGTTCATTTGTTCATTTGTTCATTTGTTCATTTGTTCATTTGTTCATTTGTTCATTTGTTCATTTGTTCATTTGTTCATTTGTTCATTTGTTCATTTGTTCATTTGTTCATTTGTTCATTTGTTCATTTGTTCATTTGTTCATTCGTTCAATGGTTCATTTTTTCATTTGTTCATTTGTTCATGTGTTCATTTGTTCATTCGTTCATTCGTTCGTTTGTTCATTTGTCTACTCGCTCATTTGTTCATTTGTTCATTTGTTCACTTGTTCATTTTGTTCCTTTGTTCGTTTGTTCGTTTGTTCGTTTGTTCGTTTGTTCGTTTGTTCGTTTGTTCGTTTGTTCGTTTGTTCGTTTGTTCGTTTGTTCGTTTATTCGTTTGTTCATTTGTTCATGTGTTCATTTGTTCATGTGTTCATTTGTTCATTTGTTCATTCGTACAATGGTTCATTTGTTCATGTGTTCATTTGTTCATTTGTTCATTTGTTCATTTGTTCATTTGTTCATTTGTACATTTGTGCATCTGTTCACTTGTTCATTTGTTCATTTGTCCATTCGTTAGTTTGTTCATTTGTTCATTTGTTCATTTGTTCGTATGTTCATTTGTTCATTTGTTCGTATGTTCATTTGTTCATTTGTTCATTCGTTCATCTGTTCATTTGTTCATTTGTTCATTTGTTCATTCGTTCATTCGTACATTCGTCCATTCGTTCATTCATTCATTCGTTCATTTGTTCATTTGATCATCTGTTCATTTGTTCATTTGTTAGTTGCTTCATTTGTTCACTTGTTCACTTTTACATTTGTTCATTTGTTCATTGGTTCAATTGTTCATTTGTTCATTTGTTCATTTGTTCATTTGTTCATTTGTTCATTTGTTCATTTGTTCATTTGTTCATTTGTTCATTTGTTCATTTGTTCATTTGTTCATCTGTTCATTTGTTCATTTGTTCATTTGTACATTTGTTCATTTGTTCATTTGTTCATTTGTTCATTTGTTCATTTGTTCAGTTCCTCATTTGTTCATTTGTACATTTCTTCATTTGTTCGTTTGTTCGTTTGTTCATTTGTTCATTTCTAGATTTGTACATTTTACAAATTGTTCATTTGTTTATTTGTTCGATTGTTCATCTGTTCATCGATTCATTTGTTCATTTGTCCATTTGATCGTTTGTTCATTTGTTCCTTTGTTCGTTTGTTCATTTGTTCATTTGTTCATTTGTTCATTTGTTCATTTGTTCATTTGTTCATTTGTTCATTTGTTCATTTGTTAATTTGTTCAATCTTTCACTTGTTCATTTGTTCATTTGTTCATTTGTTCATTTGTTCATTTGTTCATTTGTTCATTTGTTCATTTGTTCATTTGTTCATCTGTTCATTTGTTCATTTGTTCATTTGTACATTTGTTCATTTGTTCATTTGTTCATTTGTTCATTTGTTCATTTGTTCATTTGTTCAGTTCCTCATTTGTTCATTTGTACATTTCTTCATTTGTACATTTGTTCATTTGTTCATTTGTTCATTTGTTCATTTGTTCATTTGTTCATTTATTCATTTGTTCATTTGTTCATTTGTTCATTTGTCCATTTGTTCATTTGTTCATTTGTTCATCTGTTCATTTCTTCATTTGTTCATTCGTTCATTCGTTCATTCGTTCATTCGTTCATTCGTTCATTCATTCATTCGTTCATTTGTTCATTTGTCCATTTGTTCATTTGTTCATTTGTTCATCTGTTCATTTGTACATTTGTTCATTTGTTCATTTGTAGATTTGTACATTTTTTAAATTGTTCATTTGTTTATTTGTTCGATTGTTCATTTGTTCATTTGTTCATTTGTTCATTTGTTCGTTTGCTCATTTGTTCGTTTGTTCGTTTGTTCATTTGTTTATTTGTTCATTTGTTCATTTGTTCATTTGTTCATTCGTTCAATGGTTCATTTGTTCATTTGTTCATTTGTTCATTTGTTCATTTGTTCATATGTTCATTCGTTCAATGGTTCATTTGTTCATTTGTTCATTTGTTTATTTGTTCATTTGTTCGCTTGCTCATTTGTTCGTTTGTTCGTTTGTTCATTTGTTTATTTGTTCATTTGTTCATTTGTTCATTTGTTCATTCGTTCATTCGTTCAATGGTTCATTTGTTCATTCGTTCAATGGTTCATTTGTTCATTTGTTCAATTGTTCATTTGTTCATTTGTTCATTTGTTCATTGGTTCATTGGTTCATGTGTTCATTTGTTCATTTGTTCATTTGTACATTTGTTCATTTGTTCATTTGTACATTTGTGCATCTGTTCACTTGTTCATTTGTTCATTTGTCCATTCGTTAGTTTGTTCATTTGTCCATTTGTTCATTTGTTCATTTGTTCGTTTGCTCGTTTGTTCATTTCTTCATTTGTTCATTTATTCATTTGTTCATTTGTTCATTTATTCATTTGTTCATTTGTTCATTTGTCCATTTGTTCATTTGTTCATTTGTTCATCTGTTCATTTGTTCATTTGTTCCTTTGTTCATTTGTTCATTCGTCCATTCGTACATTCGTCCATTCGTTCATTCATTCATACGTTCATTTGTTCATTTGATCATTTGTTCATTTGTTCATTTGTTCAGTTCTTCATTTGTTCATTTGTTCATTTGTTCATTTGTTCGTTTGTTCGTTTGTTCGTTTGTTCATTTGTTCATTTGTAGATTTGTACATTTTTCAAATTGTTCATTTGTTTACTTGTTCGATTGTTCATCTGTTCATTGATTCATTTGTTCATTTGTTCGTTTGTTCGTTTGTTCGTTTGTTCATTTGTTCATTTGTAGATTTGTACATTTTTCAAATTGTTCATTTGTTTATTTGTTCGATTGTTCATCTGTTCATTGATTCATTTGTTCATTTGTCCATTTGTTCGTTTGTTCATTTGTCCATTTGTTCGTTTGTTCATTTGTTCCTTTGTTCGTTTGTTCATTTGTTCATTTGTTCATTTGTTCATTTGTTAATTTGTTCAATCTTTCACTTGTTCATTTGTACATTTGTTCATTTGATCATTTGTTCATTTGTTCATTTGTTCGTTTGTTCGTTTGTTCGTTTGTTCGTTTGTTCGTTTGTTCGTTTGTTCATTTGTTCTTTTGTTCATTTGTTCATTTGTTCATTTGTTCATTTGTTCATTTGTTCATTTGTTCATTTGTTCATTTGTTCATTTGTTCATTTGTTCATTTTTTCATTTGTTCATTTGTTCATTTGTTCATTTGTTCATTTGTTCATTTGTTCATTTGTTCAATTGTTCATTTGTTCATTTGTACATTTGTTCAATTGTTCATTTGTTCATTTGTTCATTTGTTCATTTCTTCAATTCTTCATTTCTTGATTTTTAACTTGTTCATTTGTTCGTTTGTTCATTTGTTTATTTGTTCATTTGTTCGCTTGCTCATTTGTTCGTTTGTTCGTTTGTTCATTTGTTTATTTGTTCATTTGTTCATTTGTTCATTTGTTCATTCGTTCAATGGTTCATTTGTTCATTTGTTCATTCGTTCAATGGTTCATTTGTTCATTTGTTCAATTGTTCATTTGTTCATTTGTTCATTTGTTCATTGGTTCATTTGTTCATTTGTTCATTTGTTCATTTGTACATTTGTTCATTTGTTCATTTGTACATTTGTGCATCTGTTCACTTGTTCATTTGTTCATTTGTCCATTCGTTAGTTTGTTCATTTGTTCATTTGTTCGTTTGTTCGTTTGTTCATTTGTTCATTTGTTAATTTGTTCATTTGGTCATTTGTTCATCTGTTCATTTGTCCATTTGTTCATTTGTTTATTTGTTCATTTGTTCATTTGTTCATTTCTTCATTTGTTCATTCGTTCATTCGTTCATTCGTTCATTCATTCATTCGTTCATTTGTTCATTTGTCCATTTGTTCATTTGTTCATTTGTTCATTTGTTCATTTGTTCATTTGTTCATTTGTTCATTTGTTATTTGTTCATTTGTTCATTTGTTATTTGTTCATTTGTTCATTTGTTCATTTGTTCATTTGTTCATTTGTTCATTTGTTCATTTGTTCATTTGTTCATCTGTTCATTTGTTCATTTGTTCATTTGTTCATTTGTTCATTTGTTCATTTATTCATTTGTTCATTTGTTCTTTTGTTCATTTGTTCATTTGTTCATTTGTTCATTTGTTCATTTGTTCATTTGTTCATTTGTTCATTTGTACATTTGTTCATTTGTTCATTTGTTCGTTTGTTCGTTTGTTCGTTTGTTCGTTTGTTCGTTTGTTCATTAGTTCTTTTGTTCATTTGTTCTCTTGTTCATTTGTTCATTTGTTCATTTGTTCATTTGTTCATTTGTTCATTTGTTCATTTGTTCATTTGTTCATTTGTTCATTTGTTCATTTGTTCATTTGTTCATTTGTTCATTTGTTCATTTGTTCGTTTGTTCATTTGTTCATTTGTTCATTTGTTCATTTGTTCATTTGTTCATTTGTTCATTTGGTCATTTGTTCATCTGTTCATTTGTTCATTTGTTCATTTGTTCATTTGTTCATTGGTTCATTTATTCATTTGTTCATTCGTTCATTTGTACATTTCTTCAATTCTTCATTTCTTGATTTTTAACTTGTTCATTTGTTCGTTTGTTCATTTGTTTATTTGTTCATTTGTACATTTGTTCATTTGTACAATTGTCCCCTTGTTCATTTGTTCACTTGTCAACATGTTCATTTGTTCATTTGTTCATTTGTTCATTTGTACATTTGTGCATCTGTTCACTTGTTCATTTGTTTATTTGTCCATTCGTTATTTTGTTCATTTGTTCATTTGTTCGTTTGTTCGTTTGTTCATTTGTTCTTTTATTCATTTGTTCAATTGTTCATTTGTCCATTTGTTCATTTGTTCATTTGTTCATTTGTTCATTTGTTCATTCGGTCAGTGGTTCATTTGATCATTTGTTCATTTGTTCATTTGTTCATTTGTTCATTTGTTCATTCGTTCAATGGTACATTTGTTCATTTGTTCATTTGTTCATTTGTTCATTTGTCCATTTGTTCGTTTGTTCATTTGTTCCTTTGTTCATCTGTTCCTTTTGTTCATTTCTTCATTTGTTCATTTGTTCATTTGTTCAGTTGTTCACTTGTTCATTTGTTCATTTGTTTATGTGTTCATTTGTTCATGTGTTCATTTGTTCATTTGTTCATTTGTTCATTTGTTCATTTGTTCATTTGTTCATTTGTTCATTTGTTCATTTGTACATTTGTTCATTTTTTCATTTGTTCATTTGTTCATTTGTTCATTTGTTCACTTGTTCATTTGTTCACTTGTTCATTTGTTCATTTGTTCATTTGTTCATTTGTTCAATTGATAATTCGTTCATTTGTTCATATGTTCATTTGAATGTTTCTTCATTCGTTCAATGGTTCATTTGTTCATTTGTTCATTTGTCTAATCGCTCGTTTGTTCATTTGTTCATTTGTTCATATGCTTATTTGTCCATTTTTGGATGTGTTCATTTCTTCAATTCTTCATTTCTTAAGTTGTTCATTTGTTCATTTGTCCATTTGTTTATTTGTTCATTTGTTCATATGTTCATTTGATTGTTTGTTCATTTCTCAACTTATTCATTTGTTCATTTGTTCATTTGTTCATTTGTTCATTTGTTCATTTGTTCAATTGTTCATTTGTTCATTTGTACATTTGTTCATTTGTTCATTTGTTCATTTGTTCATTTGTTCATTTGTTCATTTGTTCATTTGTTCATTTGTTCATTTGTTCATTTGTTCATTTGTTCATTTGTTCATTTGTTCATTTGTTCATTTGTTCATTTGTTCGTTTGCTCATTTGTTCGTTTGTTCATTTGTTCATTTGTTCATTTGTTCATTTGTTCATTCGTTCAATGGTTCATTTGTTCATTCGTTCATTCGTTCATTTGTTCATTTGTTCATTTGTTCATTTGTCCATTTGTTCATTTGTTCATTTGTTCATCTGTTCATTTGTTCATTTGTTCATTTGTTCATTTGTTCATTTGTTCGTTTGCTCATTTGTTCGTTTGTTCATTTGTTTATTTGTTCATTTGTTCATTTCTTCATTTGTTCATTCGTTCAATGGTTCATATGTTCATTTGTTCATTTGTTCAATTGTTCATTTGTTCATTTGTTCATTTGTTCATTTGTTCATTTGTTCATATGTTCATTTGTTCATTTGTTCATTTGTTCACTTGTTCATTTGTTCATTTGTTCATTTGTTCATTTGTTCATTTGTTCATTGGTTCATTTGTTCATTTGTTCATTTGTTCATTTGTTCATTGGTTCATTTGTTCATTTGTTCATTTGTTCATTTGTTCATTTGTTCATTTGTTCATTTGTTCATTTGTTCATTTGTTCATTCGTTCAATGGTTCATTTGTTCATTTGTTCAATTGTTCATTTGTTCATTTGTTCATTTGTTCATTTGTTCATTGGTTCATTTGTTCATTTGTTCAATGGTTCATTTGTTCATTTGTTCATTTGTTCATTTGTTCATTCGTTCAATGGTTCATTTGTTCATTTGTTCATTTGTCCATTTGTTCTTTTGTTCATTTGTTCCTTTGTTCATTGGTTCATTTGTTTATTTGTTCATTTGTAGATTTGTACATTTTTCAAATTGTTCATTTGTTTATTTGTTCGATTGTTCATCTGTTCGTTTGTTCATTTGTTCCTTTGTTCGTTTTTTCATTTGTTCATTTGTTTATTTGTTCATTTGTTCATTTGTTTATTTGTTCATTTGTTCATTTGTTCATTTGTTCATTTGTTCATTTGTTCATTTGTTCATTTGTTCATTTGTTCATTTGTTCATTTGTTCATTTGTTCATTTGTTCATTTGTTCATTTGTTCATTTGGTCATTTGTTCATCTGTTCATTTGTTCATTTGTTCATTTGTACATTTGTTCATTTGTTCATTTGTTCAGTTGTTCATTTGTCCATTTGTTCCGTTCTTCATTTGTTCATTTGTTCATTTCTTCATTTGTTCGTTTGTTCGTTTGTTCATTTGTTCATTTGTTAATTTGTTCAATCTTTCACTTGTACATTTGTTCATTTGTTCATTTGTTCATTTGATCATTTGTTCATTTGTTCATTTGTTCGTTTGTTCGTTTGTTCGTTTGTTCATTTGTTCTTTTGTTCATTTGTTCATTTGTTCATTTGTTCATTTGTTCATTTGTTCATTTGTTCATTTGTTCATTTGTTCATTTGTACATTTGTTCATTTGTTCGTTTGTTCGTTTGTTCGTTTGTTCGTTTGTTCATTAGTTCTTTTGTTCATTTGTTCTCTTGTTCATTTGTTCATTTGTTCATTTGTTCATTTGTTCATTCGTTCAATGGTTCATTTGTTCATTTGTTCAATTGTTCATTTGTTCATTTGTTCATTTGTTCATTTGTTCATTGGTTCATTTGTTCATTTGTTCAATGGTTCATTTGTTCATTTGTTCATTTGTTCATTTGTTCATTCGTTCAATGGTTCATTTGTTCATTTGTTCATTTGTCCATTTGTTCTTTTGTTCATTTGTTCCTTTGTTCATTGGTTCATTTGTTTATTTGTTCATTTGTAGATTTGTACATTTTTCAAATTGTTCATTTGTTTATTTGTTCGATTGTTCATCTGTTCGTTTGTTCATTTGTTCCTTTGTTCGTTTTTTCATTTGTTCATTTGTTTATTTGTTCATTTGTTCATTTGTTTATTTGTTCATTTGTTCATTTGTTCATTTGTTCATTTGTTCATTTGTTCATTTGTTCATTTGTTCATTTGTTCATTTGTTCATTTGTTCATTTGTTCATTTGTTCATTTGTTCATTTGGTCATTTGTTCATCTGTTCATTTGTTCATTTGTTCATTTGTACATTTGTTCATTTGTTCATTTGTTCAGTTGTTCATTTGTCCATTTGTTCCGTTCTTCATTTGTTCATTTGTTCATTTCTTCATTTGTTCGTTTGTTCGTTTGTTCATTTGTTCATTTGTTAATTTGTTCAATCTTTCACTTGTACATTTGTTCATTTGTTCATTTGTTCATTTGATCATTTGTTCATTTGTTCATTTGTTCGTTTGTACGTTTGTTCGTTTGTTCATTTGTTCTTTTGTTCATTTGTTCATTTGTTCATTTGTTCATTTGTTCATTTGTTCATTTGTTCATTTGTTCATTTGTTCATTTGTTCATTTGTACATTTGTTCATTTGTTCATTTGTTCGTTTGTTCGTTTGTTCGTTTGTTCGTTTGTTCATTAGTTCTTTTGTTCATTTGTTCTCTTGTTCATTTGTTCATTTGTTCATTTGTTCATTTGTTCATTTGTTCATTTGTTCATTTGTTCATTTGTTCATTTGTTCGTTTGTTCATTTGTTCATTTGTTCATTGGTTCATTTATTCATTTGTTCATTCGTTCATTTGTACATTTCTTCAATTCTTCATTTCTTGATTTTTAACTTGTTCATTTGTTCGTTTGTTCATTTGTTTATTTGTTCATTTGTACATTTGTTCATTTGTACAATTGTCCCCTTGTTCATTTGTTCACTTGTCAACATGTTCATTTGTTCATTTGTTCATTTGTTCATTTGTTCATTTGTTCGTTTGTTCATTTGTTCATTTGTTCAATTTGTTCATTTGTTCATTTGTTCATTTGTTCATTTGGTCATTTGTTCATCTGTTCATTTGTTCATTTGTTCATTTGTTCATTTGTTAATTGGTTCATTTATTCATTTGTTCATTCGTTCATTTGTACATTTCTTCAATTCTTCATTTCTTGATTTTTAACTTGTTCATTTGTTCGTTTGTTCATTTGTTTATTTGTTCATTTGTACATTTGTTCATTTGTACAATTGTCCCCTTGTTCATTTGTTCACTTGTCAACATGTTCATTTGTTCATTTGTTCATTTGTTCATTTGTACATTTGTGCATCTGTTCACTTGTTCATTTGTTCATTTGTCCATTCGTTATTTTGTTCATTTGTTCATTTGTTCGTTTGTTCGTTTGTTCATTTGTTCTTTTATTCATTTGTTCAATTGTTCATTTGTCCATTTGTTCATTTGTTCATTTGTTCATTTGTTCATTTGTTCATTTGTTCATTTGTTCATTTGTTCATTTGTTCATTTGTTCATTTGTTCATTTGTACATTTGTTCATTTGTTCATCTGTTCATTTGTTCATTTCTTCATTTGTTCATTCGTTCATTCGTTCATTCGTTCATTCGTTCATTCGTTCATTCGTTCATTCATTCATTCGTTCATTTGCTCATTTGTCCATTTGTTCATTTGTTCATTTGTTCATCTGTTCATTTGTACATTTGTTCATTTGTTCATTTGTAGATTTGTACATTTTTTAAATTGTTCATTTGTTTATTTGTTCGATTGTTCATTTGTTCATTTGTTCATTTGTTCATTTGTTCATTTGTTCGTTTGCTCATTTGTTCGTTTGTTCGTTTGTTCATTTGTTTATTTGTTCATTTGTTCATTTGTTCATTTGTTCATTCGTTCAATGGTTCATTTGTTCATTTGTTCATTTGTTCATTTGTTCATTTGTTCATTTGTTCATATGTTCATTCGTTCAATGGTTCATTTGTTCATTTGTTCATTTGTTTATTTGTTCATTTGTTCGCTTGCTCATTTGTTCGTTTGTTCGTTTGTTCATTTGTTTATTTGTTCATTTGTTCATTTGTTCATTTGTTCATTCGTTCAATGGTTCATTTGTTCATTTGTTCATTCGTTCAATGGTTCATTTGTTCATTTGTTCAATTGTTCATTTGTTCATTTGTTCATTTGTTCATTGGTTCATTTGTTCATTTGTTCATTTGTTCATTTGTACATTTGTCCATTTGTTCATTTGTACATTTGTGCATCTGTTCACTTGTTCATTTGTTCATTTGTCCATTCGTTAGTTTGTTCATTTGTTCATTTGTTCGTTTGCTCGTTTGTTCATTTCTTCATTTGTTCATTTATTCATTTGTTCATTTGTTCATTTATTCATTTGTTCATTTGTTCATTTGTCCATTTGTTCATTTGTTCATTTGTTCATCTGTTCATTTGTTCATTTGTTCATTTGTCCATTCGTTATTTTGTTCATTTGTTCATTTGTTCGTTTGTTCGTTTGTTCATTTGTTCATTTGTTCATTTGTTCTTTTATTCAATTGTTCATTTGTTCATTTGTTCATTTGTTCATTTGTTCATTTGTTCATTTGTTATTTGTTCATTTGTTCATTTGTTCATTTGTTCATTTGTTCATTTGTTCATTTGTTCATTTGTTCATCTGTTCATTTGTTCATCTGTTCATTTGTTCATTTGTTCATTTGTTCATTTGTTCATTTGTTCATTTGTTCATTTATTCATTTGTTCATTTGTTCATTTGTTCATTTGTCCATTTGTTCATTTGTTCATTTGTTCATCTGTTCATTTGTTCATTTGTTCATTTGTTCATTTGTTCATTTGTTCATTTGTTCATTTGTTCATTTGTTCATTTGTTCATTTGTTCATTTGGTCATTTGTTCATCTGTTCATTTGTTCATTTGTTCATTTGTACATTTGTTCATTTGTTCATTTGTTCAGTTGTTCAGTTGTTCATTTGTTCATTTGTTCAGTTCTTCATTTGTTCATTTGTTCATTTCTTCATTTGTTCGTTTGTTCGTTTGTTCATTTGTTCATTTGTTAATTTGTTCAATCTTTCACTTGTACATTTGTTCATTTGTTCATTTGTTCATTTGATCATTTGTTCATTTGTTCATTTGTTCGTTTGTTCGTTTGTTCGTTTGTTCATTTGTTCTTTTGTTCATTTGTTCATTTGTTCATTTGTTCATTTGTTCATTTGTTCATTTGTTCATTTGTTCATTTGTTCATTTGTACATTTGTTCATTTGTTCATTTGTTCGTTTGTTCGTTTGTTCGTTTGTTCGTTTGTTCGTTTGTTCATTAGTTCTTTTGTTCATTTGTTCTCTTGTTCATTTGTTCATTTGTTCATTTGTTCATTTGTTCATTTGTTCATTTGTTCATTTGTTCATTTGTTCATTTGTTCATTTGTTCATTTGTTCATTTGTTCATTTGTTCATTTGTTCATTTGTTCATTTGTTCGTTTGTTCATTTGTTCATTTGTTCATTTGTTCATTTGTTCATTTGTTCATTTGTTCATTTGGTCATTTGTTCATCTGTTCATTTGTTCATTTGTTCATTTGTTCATTTGTTCATTGGTTCATTTATTCATTTGTTCATTCGTTCATTTGTACATTTCTTCAATTCTTCATTTCTTGATTTTTAACTTGTTCATTTGTTCGTTTGTTCATTTGTTTATTTGTTCATTTGTACATTTGTTCATTTGTACAATTGTCCCCTTGTTCATTTGTTCACTTGTCAACATGTTCATTTGTTCATTTGTTCATTTGTTCATTTGTACATTTGTGCATCTGTTCACTTGTTCATTTGTTCATTTGTCCATTCGTTATTTTGTTCATTTGTTCATTTGTTCGTTTGTTCGTTTGTTCATTTGTTCTTTTATTCATTTGTTCAATTGTTCATTTGTCCATTTGTTCATTTGTTCATTTGTTCATTTGTTCATTTGTTCATTCGGTCAATGGTTCATTTGTTCATTTGTTCATTTGTTCATTTGTTCATTTGTTCATTTGTTCATTCGTTCAATGGTACATTTGTTCATTTGTTCATTTGTTCATTTGTTCATTTGTCCATTTGTTCGTTTGTTCATTTGTTCCTTTGTTCATCTGTTCCTTTTGTTCATTTCTTCATTTGTTCATTTCTTCATTTGTTCATTTGTTCATTTGTTCAGTTGTTCACTTGTTCATTTGTTCATTTGTTTATGTGTTCATTTGTTCATGTGTTCATTTGTTCATTTGTTCATTTGTTCATTTGTTCATTTGTTCATTTGTTCATTTGTACATTTGTTCATTTTTTCATTTGTTCATTTGTTCATTTGTTCATTTGTTCACTTGTTCATTTGTTCACTTGTTCATTTGTTCATTTGTTCATTTGTTCATTTGTTCAATTGATAATTCGTTCATTTGTTCATATGTTCATTTGAATGTTTCTTCATTCGTTCAATGGTTCATTTGTTCATTTGTTCATTTGTCTAATCGCTCGTTTGTTCATTTGTTCATTTGTTCATATGCTTATTTGTCCATTTTTGGATGTGTTCATTTCTTCAATTCTTCATTTCTTAAGTTGTTCATTTGTTCATTTGTCCATTTGTTTATTTGTTCATTTGTTCATATGTTCATTTGATTGTTTGTTCATTTCTCAACTTATTCATTTGTTCATTTGTTCATTTGTTCATTTGTTCATTTGTTCATTTGTTCAATTGTTCATTTGTTCATTTGTACATTTGTTCATTTGTTCATTTGTTCATTTGTTCATTTGTTCATTTGTTCATTTGTTCATTTGTTCATTTGTTCATTTGTTCGTTTGCGCATTTGTTCGTTTGTTCATTTGTTCATTTGTTCATTTGTTCATTTGTTCATTTGTTCATTCGTTCAATGGTTCATTTGTTCATTCGTTCATTCGTTCATTTGTTCATTTGTTCATTTGTTCATTTGTTAATTTGTTCATTTGTTCATTTGTTCATTTGTTCATTTGTTCATTTGTTCATTTGTTCGTTTGCTCATTTGTTCGTTTGTTCATTTGTTTATTTGTTCATTTGTTCATTTCTTCATTTGTTCATTCGTTCAATGGTTCATATGTTCATTTGTTCATTTGTTCAATTGTTCATTTGTTCATTTGTTCATTTGTTCATTTGTTCATTTGTTCATTTGTTCATATGTTCATTTGTTCATTTGTTCATTTGTTCACTTGTTCATTTGTTCATTTGTTCATTTGTTCATTTGTTCATTTGTTCATTGGTTCATTTGTTCATTTGTTCATTTGTTCATTGGTTCATTTGTTCATTTGTTCATTTGTTCATTTGTTCATTTGTTCATTTGTTCATTTGTTCATTTGTTCATTTGTTCATTTGTTCATTTGTTCATTCGTTCAATGGTTCATTTGTTCATTTGTTCAATTGTTCATTTGTTCATTTGTTCATTTGTTCATTTGTTCATTGGTTCATTTGTTCTTTTGTTCAATGGTTCATTTGTTCATTTGTTCATTTGTTCATTTGTTCATTCGTTCAATGGTTCATTTGTTCATTTGTTCATTTGTCCATTTGTTCTTTTGTTCATTTGTTCCTTTGTTCATTGGTTCATTTGTTTATTTGTTCATTTGTAGATTTGTACATTTTTCAAATTGTTCATTTGTTTATTTGTTCGATTGTTCATCTGTTCGTTTGTTCATTTGTTCCTTTGTTCGTTTTTTCATTTGTTCATTTGTTTATTTGTTCATTTGTTCATTTGTTTATTTGTTCATTTGTTCATTTGTTCATTTGTTCATTTGTTCATTTGTTCATTTGTTCATTTGTTCATTTGTTCATTTGTTCATTTGTTCATTTGTTCATTTGTTCATTTGGTCATTTGTTCATCTGTTCATTTGTTCATTTGTTCATTTGTACATTTGTTCATTTGTTCATTTGTTCAGTTGTTCATTTGTCCATTTGTTCCGTTCTTCATTTGTTCATTTGTTCATTTCTTCATTTGTTCGTTTGTTCGTTTGTTCATTTGTTCATTTGTTAATTTGTTCAATCTTTCACTTGTACATTTGTTCATTTGTTCATTTGTTCATTTGATCATTTGTTCATTTGTTCATTTGTTCGTTTGTTCGTTTGTTCGTTTGTTCATTTGTTCTTTTGTTCATTTGTTCATTTGTTCATTTGTTCATTTGTTCATTTGTTCATTTGTTCATTTGTTCATTTGTTCATTTGTTCATTTGTACATTTGTTCATTTGTTCATTTGTTCGTTTGTTCGTTTGTTCGTTTGTTCGTTTGTTCATTAGTTCTTTTGTTCATTTGTTCTCTTGTTCATTTGTTCATTTGTTCATTTGTTCATTTGTTCATTCGTTCAATGGTTCATTTGTTCATTTGTTCAATTGTTCAATTGTTCATTTGTTCATTTGTTCATTTGTTCATTTGTTCATTGGTTCATTTGTTCATTTGTTCAATGGTTCATTTGTTCATTTGTTCATTTGTTCATTTGTTCATTCGTTCAATGGTTCATTTGTTCATTTGTTCATTTGTTCATTTGTCCATTTGTTCTTTTGTTCATTTGTTCCTTTGTTCATTGGTTCATTTGTTTATTTGTTCATTTGTAGATTTGTACATTTTTCAAATTGTTCATTTGTTTATTTGTTCGATTGTTCATCTGTTCGTTTGTTCATTTGTTCCTTTGTTCGTTTTTTCATTTGTTCATTTGTTTATTTGTTCATTTGTTCATTTGTTTATTTGTTCATTTGTTCATTTGTTCATTTGTTCATTTGTTCATTTGTTCATTTGTTCATTTGTTCATTTGTTCATTTGTTCATTTGTTCATTTGTTCATTTGTTCATTTGGTCATTTGTTCATCTGTTCATTTGTTCATTTGTTCATTTGTACATTTGTTCATTTGTTCATTTGTTCAGTTGTTCATTTGTCCATTTGTTCCGTTCTTCATTTGTTCATTTGTTCATTTCTTCATTTGTTCGTTTGTTCGTTTGTTCATTTGTTCATTTGTTCATTTGTTCATTTGTTCATTTGTTCATTTGTTCATTTGTTCATTTGTTCATTTGTTCATTTGTTCATTTGTTCATTTGGTCATTTGTTCATCTGTTCATTTGTTCATTTGTTCATTTGTACATTTGTTCATTTGTTCATTTGTTCAGTTGTTCATTTGTCCATTTGTTCCGTTCTTCATTTGTTCATTTGTTCATTTCTTCATTTGTTCGTTTGTTCGTTTGTTCATTTGTTCATTTGTTAATTTGTTCAATCTTTCACTTGTACATTTGTTCATTTGTTCATTTGTTCATTTGATCATTTGTTCATTTGTTCATTTGTTCGTTTGTTCGTTTGTTCGTTTGTTCATTTGTTCATTTGTTCATTTGTTCATTTGTTCATTTGTTCATTCGTTCAATGGTTCATTTGTTCATTTGTTCAATTGTTCATTTGTTCATTTGTTCATTTGTTCATTTGTTCATTGGTTCATTTGTTCATTTGTTCAATGGTTCATTTGTTCATTTGTTCATTTGTTCATTTGTTCATTCGTTCAATGGTTCATTTGTTCATTTGTTCATTTGTCCATTTGTTCTTTTGTTCATTTGTTCCTTTGTTCATTGGTTCATTTGTTTATTTGTTCATTTGTAGATTTGTACATTTTTCAAATTGTTCATTTGTTTATTTGTTCGATTGTTCATCTGTTCGTTTGTTCATTTGTTCCTTTGTTCGTTTTTTCATTTGTTCATTTGTTTATTTGTTCATTTGTTCATTTGTTTATTTGTTCATTTGTTCATTTGTTCATTTGTTCATTTGTTCATTTGTTCATTTGTTCATTTGTTCATTTGTTCATTTGTTCATTTGTTCATTTGTTCATTTGTTCATTTGTTCATTTGTACATTTGTTCATTTTTTCATTTGTTCATTTGTTCATTTGTTCATTTGTTCACTTGTTCATTTGTTCACTTGTTCATTTGTTCATTTGTTCATTTGTTCATTTGTTCAATTGATAATTCGTTCATTTGTTCATATGTTCATTTGAATGTTTCTTCATTCGTTCAATGGTTCATTTGTTCATTTGTTCATTTGTCTAATCGCTCGTTTGTTCATTTGTTCATTTGTTCATATGCTTATTTGTCCATTTTTGGATGTGTTCATTTCTTCAATTCTTCATTTCTTAAGTTGTTCATTTGTTCATTTGTCCATTTGTTTATTTGTTCATTTGTTCATATGTTCATTTGATTGTTTGTTCATTTCTCAACTTATTCATTTGTTCATTTGTTCATTTGTTCATTTGTTCATTTGTTCATTTGTTCATTTGTTCATTTGTTCAATTGTTCATTTGTTCATTTGTACATTTGTTCATTTGTTCATTTGTTCATTTGTTCATTTGTTCATTTGTTCATTTGTTCATTTGTTCATTTGTTCATTTGTTCGTTTGCGCATTTGTTCGTTTGTTCATTTGTTCATTTGTTCATTTGTTCATTTGTTCATTCGTTCAATGGTTCATTTGTTCATTCGTTCATTCGTTCATTTGTTCATTTGTTCATTTGTTCATTTGTTAATTTGTTCATTTGTTCATTTGTTCATTTGTTCATTTGTTCATTTGTTCATTTGTTCGTTTGCTCATTTGTTCGTTTGTTCATTTGTTTATTTGTTCATTTGTTCATTTCTTCATTTGTTCATTCGTTCAATGGTTCATATGTTCATTTGTTCATTTGTTCAATTGTTCATTTGTTCATTTGTTCATTTGTTCATTTGTTCATTTGTTCATTTGTTCATTTGTTCATATGTTCATTTGTTCATTTGTTCATTTGTTCACTTGTTCATTTGTTCATTTGTTCATTTGTTCATTTGTTCATTGGTTCATTTGTTCATTTGTTCATTTGTTCATTGGTTCATTTGTTCATTTGTTCATTTGTTCATTTGTTCATTTGTTCATTTGTTCATTTGTTCATTTGTTCATTTGTTCATTTGTTCATTTGTTCATTCGTTCAATGGTTCATTTGTTCATTTGTTCAATTGTTCATTTGTTCATTTGTTCATTTGTTCATTTGTTCATTGGTTCATTTGTTCTTTTGTTCAATGGTTCATTTGTTCATTTGTTCATTTGTTCATTTGTTCATTCGTTCAATGGTTCATTTGTTCATTTGTTCATTTGTCCATTTGTTCTTTTGTTCATTTGTTCCTTTGTTCATTGGTTCATTTGTTTATTTGTTCATTTGTAGATTTGTACATTTTTCAAATTGTTCATTTGTTTATTTGTTCGATTGTTCATCTGTTCGTTTGTTCATTTGTTCCTTTGTTCGTTTTTTCATTTGTTCATTTGTTTATTTGTTCATTTGTTCATTTGTTTATTTGTTCATTTGTTCATTTGTTCATTTGTTCATTTGTTCATTTGTTCATTTGTTCATTTGTTCATTTGTTCATTTGTTCATTTGTTCATTTGTTCATTTGTTCATTTGTTCATTTGTTCATTTGGTCATTTGTTCATCTGTTCATTTGTTCATTTGTTCATTTGTACATTTGTTCATTTGTTCATTTGTTCAGTTGTTCATTTGTCCATTTGTTCCGTTCTTCATTTGTTCATTTGTTCATTTCTTCATTTGTTCGTTTGTTCGTTTGTTCATTTGTTCATTTGTTAATTTGTTCAATCTTTCACTTGTACATTTGTTCATTTGTTCATTTGTTCATTTGATCATTTGTTCATTTGTTCATTTGTTCGTTTGTACGTTTGTTCGTTTGTTCATTTGTTCTTTTGTTCATTTGTTCATTTGTTCATTTGTTCATTTGTTCATTTGTTCATTTGTTCATTTGTTCATTTGTTCATTTGTTCATTTGTACATTTGTTCATTTGTTCATTTGTTCATTTGTTCGTTTGTTCGTTTGTTCGTTTGTTCATTTGTTCTTTTGTTCATTTGTTCATTTGTTCATTTGTTCATTTGTTCATTTGTTCATTTGTTCATTTGTTCATTTGTTCATTTGTACATTTGTTCATTTGTTCGTTTGTTCGTTTGTTCGTTTGTTCGTTTGTTCATTAGTTCTTTTGTTCATTTGTTCTCTTGTTCATTTGTTCATTTGTTCATTTGTTCATTTGTTCATTCGTTCAATGGTTCATTTGTTCATTTGTTCAATTGTTCATTTGTTCATTTGTTCATTTGTTCATTTGTTCATTGGTTCATTTGTTCATTTGTTCAATGGTTCATTTGTTCATTTGTTCATTTGTTCATTTGTTCATTCGTTCAATGGTTCATTTGTTCATTTGTTCATTTGTCCATTTGTTCTTTTGTTCATTTGTTCCTTTGTTCATTGGTTCATTTGTTTATTTGTTCATTTGTAGATTTGTACATTTTTCAAATTGTTCATTTGTTTATTTGTTCGATTGTTCATCTGTTCGTTTGTTCATTTGTTCCTTTGTTCGTTTTTTCATTTGTTCATTTGTTTATTTGTTCATTTGTTCATTTGTTTATTTGTTCATTTGTTCATTTGTTCATTTGTTCATTTGTTCATTTGTTCATTTGTTCATTTGTTCATTTGTTCATTTGTTCATTTGTTCATTTGTTCATTTGTTCATTTGTTCATTTGGTCATTTGTTCATCTGTTCATTTGTTCATTTGTTCATTTGTACATTTGTTCATTTGTTCATTTGTTCAGTTGTTCATTTGTCCATTTGTTCCGTTCTTCATTTGTTCATTTGTTCATTTCTTCATTTGTTCGTTTGTTCGTTTGTTCATTTGTTCATTTGTTAGTTTGTTCAATCTTTCACTTGTACATTTGTTCATTTGTTCATTTGTTCATTTGATCATTTGTTCATTTGTTCATTTGTTCGTTTGTACGTTTGTTCGTTTGTTCATTTGTTCTTTTGTTCATTTGTTCATTTGTTCATTTGTTCATTTGTTCATTTGTTCATTTGTTCATTTGTTCATTTGTTCATTTGTTCATTTGTACATTTGTTCATTTGTTCATTTGTTCGTTTGTTCGTTTGTTCGTTTGTTCGTTTGTTCATTAGTTCTTTTGTTCATTTGTTCTCTTGTTCATTTGTTCATTTGTTCATTTGTTCATTTGTTCATTTGTTCATTTGTTCATTTGTTCATTTGTTCATTTGTTCGTTTGTTCATTTGTTCATTTGTTCATTGGTTCATTTATTCATTTGTTCATTCGTTCATTTGTACATTTCTTCAATTCTTCATTTCTTGATTTTTAACTTGTTCATTTGTTCGTTTGTTCATTTGTTTATTTGTTCATTTGTACATTTGTTCATTTGTACAATTGTCCCCTTGTTCATTTGTTCACTTGTCAACATGTTCATTTGTTCATTTGTTCATTTGTTCATTTGTTCATTTGTTCGTTTGTTCATTTGTTCATTTGTTCATTTGTTCATTTGTTCGTTTGTTCATTTGTTCATTTGTTCAATTTGTTCATTTGTTCATTTGTTCATTTGTTCATTTGGTCATTTGTTCATCTGTTCATTTGTTCATTTGTTCATTTGTTCATTTGTTCATTGGTTCATTTATTCATTTGTTCATTCGTTCATTTGTACATTTCTTCAATTCTTCATTTCTTGATTTTTAACTTGTTCATTTGTTCGTTTGTTCATTTGTTTATTTGTTCATTTGTACATTTGTTCATTTGTACAATTGTCCCCTTGTTCATTTGTTCACTTGTCAACATGTTCATTTGTTCATTTGTTCATTTGTTCATTTGTACATTTGTGCATCTGTTCACTTGTTCATTTGTTCATTTGTCCATTCGTTATTTTGTTCATTTGTTCATTTGTTCGTTTGTTCGTTTGTTCATTTGTTCTTTTATTCATTTGTTCAATTGTTCATTTGTCCATTTGTTCATTTGTTCATTTGTTCATTTGTTCATTTGTTCATTTGCTCATTTGTTCATTTGTTCATTTGTTCATTTGTTCATTTGTTCATTTGTACATTTGTTCATTTGTTCATCTGTTCATTTGTTCATTTCTTCATTTGTTCATTCGTTCATTCGTTCATTCGTTCATTCGTTCATTCGTTCATTCGTTCATTCATTCATTCGTTCATTTGCTCATTTGTCCATTTGTTCATTTGTTCATTTGTTCATCTGTTCATTTGTACATTTGTTCATTTGTTCATTTGTAGATTTGTACATTTTTTAAATTGTTCATTTGTTTATTTGTTCGATTGTTCATTTGTTCATTTGTTCATTTGTTCATTTGTTCATTTGTTCGTTTGCTCATTTGTTCGTTTGTTCGTTTGTTCATTTGTTTATTTGTTCATTTGTTCATTTGTTCATTTGTTCATTCGTTCAATGGTTCATTTGTTCATTTGTTCATTTGTTCATTTGTTCATTTGTTCATTTGTTCATATGTTCATTCGTTCAATGGTTCATTTGTTCATTTGTTCATTTGTTTATTTGTTCATTTGTTCGCTTGCTCATTTGTTCGTTTGTTCGTTTGTTCATTTGTTTATTTGTTCATTTGTTCATTTGTTCATTTGTTCATTCGTTCAATGGTTCATTTGTTCATTTGTTCATTCGTTCAATGGTTCATTTGTTCATTTGTTCAATTGTTCATTTGTTCATTTGTTCATTTGTTCATTGGTTCATTTGTTCATTTGTTCATTTGTTCATTTGTACATTTGTTCATTTGTTCATTTGTACATTTGTGCATCTGTTCACTTGTTCATTTGTTCATTTGTCCATTCGTTAGTTTGTTCATTTGTTCATTTGTTCGTTTGCTCGTTTGTTCATTTCTTCATTTGTTCATTTATTCATTTGTTCATTTGTTCATTTATTCATTTGTTCATTTGTTCATTTGTCCATTTGTTCATTTGTTCATTTGTTCATCTGTTCATTTGTTCATTTGTTCATTTGTCCATTCGTTATTTTGTTCATTTGTTCATTTGTTCGTTTGTTCGTTTGTTCATTTGTTCATTTGTTCATTTGTTCTTTTATTCAATTGTTCATTTGTTCATTTGTTCATTTGTTCATTTGTTCATTTGTTCATTTGTTATTTGTTCATTTGTTCATTTGTTCATTTGTTCATTTGTTCATTTGTTCATTTGTTCATTTGTTCATCTGTTCATTTGTTCATCTGTTCATTTGTTCATTTGTTCATTTGTTCATTTGTTCATTTGTTCATTTGTTCATTTATTCATTTGTTCATTTGTTCATTTGTTCATTTGTCCATTTGTTCATTTGTTCATTTGTTCATCTGTTCATTTGTTCATTTGTTCATTTGTTCATTTGTTCATTTGTTCATTTGTTCATTTGTTCATTTGTTCATTTGTTCATTTGTTCATTTGGTCATTTGTTCATCTGTTCATTTGTTCATTTGTTCATTTGTACATTTGTTCATTTGTTCATTTGTTCAGTTGTTCAGTTGTTCATTTGTTCATTTGTTCAGTTCTTCATTTGTTCATTTGTTCATTTCTTCATTTGTTCGTTTGTTCGTTTGTTCATTTGTTCATTTGTTAATTTGTTCAATCTTTCACTTGTACATTTGTTCATTTGTTCATTTGTTCATTTGATCATTTGTTCATTTGTTCATTTGTTCGTTTGTTCGTTTGTTCGTTTGTTCATTTGTTCTTTTGTTCATTTGTTCATTTGTTCATTTGTTCATTTGTTCATTTGTTCATTTGTTCATTTGTTCATTTGTTCATTTGTACATTTGTTCATTTGTTCATTTGTTCGTTTGTTCGTTTGTTCGTTTGTTCGTTTGTTCGTTTGTTCATTAGTTCTTTTGTTCATTTGTTCTCTTGTTCATTTGTTCATTTGTTCATTTGTTCATTTGTTCATTTGTTCATTTGTTCATTTGTTCATTTGTTCATTTGTTCATTTGTTCATTTGTTCATTTGTTCATTTGTTCATTTGTTCGTTTGTTCATTTGTTCATTTGTTCATTTGTTCATTTGTTCATTTGTTCATTTGTTCATTTGGTCATTTGTTCATCTGTTCATTTGTTCATTTGTTCATTTGTTCATTTGTTCATTGGTTCATTTATTCATTTGTTCATTCGTTCATTTGTACATTTCTTCAATTCTTCATTTCTTGATTTTTAACTTGTTCATTTGTTCGTTTGTTCATTTGTTTATTTGTTCATTTGTACATTTGTTCATTTGTACAATTGTCCCCTTGTTCATTTGTTCACTTGTCAACATGTTCATTTGTTCATTTGTTCATTTGTTCATTTGTACATTTGTGCATCTGTTCACTTGTTCATTTGTTCATTTGTCCATTCGTTATTTTGTTCATTTGTTCATTTGTTCGTTTGTTCGTTTGTTCATTTGTTCTTTTATTCATTTGTTCAATTGTTCATTTGTCCATTTGTTCATTTGTTCATTTGTTCATTTGTTCATTTGTTCATTCGGTCAATGGTTCATTTGTTCATTTGTTCATTTGTTCATTTGTTCATTTGTTCATTTGTTCATTCGTTCAATGGTACATTTGTTCATTTGTTCATTTGTTCATTTGTTCATTTGTCCATTTGTTCGTTTGTTCATTTGTTCCTTTGTTCATCTGTTCCTTTTGTTCATTTCTTCATTTGTTCATTTCTTCATTTGTTCATTTGTTCATTTGTTCAGTTGTTCACTTGTTCATTTGTTCATTTGTTTATGTGTTCATTTGTTCATGTGTTCATTTGTTCATTTGTTCATTTGTTCATTTGTTCATTTGTTCATTTGTTCATTTGTACATTTGTTCATTTTTTCATTTGTTCATTTGTTCATTTGTTCATTTGTTCACTTGTTCATTTGTTCACTTGTTCATTTGTTCATTTGTTCATTTGTTCATTTGTTCAATTGATAATTCGTTCATTTGTTCATATGTTCATTTGAATGTTTCTTCATTCGTTCAATGGTTCATTTGTTCATTTGTTCATTTGTCTAATCGCTCGTTTGTTCATTTGTTCATTTGTTCATATGCTTATTTGTCCATTTTTGGATGTGTTCATTTCTTCAATTCTTCATTTCTTAAGTTGTTCATTTGTTCATTTGTCCATTTGTTTATTTGTTCATTTGTTCATATGTTCATTTGATTGTTTGTTCATTTCTCAACTTATTCATTTGTTCATTTGTTCATTTGTTCATTTGTTCATTTGTTCATTTGTTCATTTGTTCATTTGTTCAATTGTTCATTTGTTCATTTGTACATTTGTTCATTTGTTCATTTGTTCATTTGTTCATTTGTTCATTTGTTCATTTGTTCATTTGTTCATTTGTTCATTTGTTCGTTTGCGCATTTGTTCGTTTGTTCATTTGTTCATTTGTTCATTTGTTCATTTGTTCATTTGTTCATTCGTTCAATGGTTCATTTGTTCATTCGTTCATTCGTTCATTTGTTCATTTGTTCATTTGTTCATTTGTTAATTTGTTCATTTGTTCATTTGTTCATTTGTTCATTTGTTCATTTGTTCATTTGTTCGTTTGCTCATTTGTTCGTTTGTTCATTTGTTTATTTGTTCATTTGTTCATTTCTTCATTTGTTCATTCGTTCAATGGTTCATATGTTCATTTGTTCATTTGTTCAATTGTTCATTTGTTCATTTGTTCATTTGTTCATTTGTTCATTTGTTCATTTGTTCATATGTTCATTTGTTCATTTGTTCATTTGTTCACTTGTTCATTTGTTCATTTGTTCATTTGTTCATTTGTTCATTTGTTCATTGGTTCATTTGTTCATTTGTTCATTTGTTCATTGGTTCATTTGTTCATTTGTTCATTTGTTCATTTGTTCATTTGTTCATTTGTTCATTTGTTCATTTGTTCATTTGTTCATTTGTTCATTTGTTCATTCGTTCAATGGTTCATTTGTTCATTTGTTCAATTGTTCATTTGTTCATTTGTTCATTTGTTCATTTGTTCATTGGTTCATTTGTTCTTTTGTTCAATGGTTCATTTGTTCATTTGTTCATTTGTTCATTTGTTCATTCGTTCAATGGTTCATTTGTTCATTTGTTCATTTGTCCATTTGTTCTTTTGTTCATTTGTTCCTTTGTTCATTGGTTCATTTGTTTATTTGTTCATTTGTAGATTTGTACATTTTTCAAATTGTTCATTTGTTTATTTGTTCGATTGTTCATCTGTTCGTTTGTTCATTTGTTCCTTTGTTCGTTTTTTCATTTGTTCATTTGTTTATTTGTTCATTTGTTCATTTGTTTATTTGTTCATTTGTTCATTTGTTCATTTGTTCATTTGTTCATTTGTTCATTTGTTCATTTGTTCATTTGTTCATTTGTTCATTTGTTCATTTGTTCATTTGTTCATTTGGTCATTTGTTCATCTGTTCATTTGTTCATTTGTTCATTTGTACATTTGTTCATTTGTTCATTTGTTCAGTTGTTCATTTGTCCATTTGTTCCGTTCTTCATTTGTTCATTTGTTCATTTCTTCATTTGTTCGTTTGTTCGTTTGTTCATTTGTTCATTTGTTAATTTGTTCAATCTTTCACTTGTACATTTGTTCATTTGTTCATTTGTTCATTTGATCATTTGTTCATTTGTTCATTTGTTCGTTTGTTCGTTTGTTCGTTTGTTCATTTGTTCTTTTGTTCATTTGTTCATTTGTTCATTTGTTCATTTGTTCATTTGTTCATTTGTTCATTTGTTCATTTGTTCATTTGTTCATTTGTACATTTGTTCATTTGTTCATTTGTTCGTTTGTTCGTTTGTTCGTTTGTTCGTTTGTTCATTAGTTCTTTTGTTCATTTGTTCTCTTGTTCATTTGTTCATTTGTTCATTTGTTCATTTGTTCATTCGTTCAATGGTTCATTTGTTCATTTGTTCATTTGTTCATTTGTTCATTTGTTCATTTGTTCATTTGTACATTTGTTCATTTGTTCATTTGTTCGTTTGTTCGTTTGTTCGTTTGTTCGTTTGTTCATTAGTTCTTTTGTTCATTTGTTCTCTTGTTCATTTGTTCATTTGTTCATTTGTTCATTTGTTCATTCGTTCAATGGTTCATTTGTTCATTTGTTCAATTGTTCATTTGTTCATTTGTTCATTTGTTCATTTGTTCATTGGTTCATTTGTTCATTTGTTCAATGGTTCATTTGTTCATTTGTTCATTTGTTCATTTGTTCATTCGTTCAATGGTTCATTTGTTCATTTGTTCATTTGTTCATTTGTTCATTTGTCCATTTGTTCTTTTGTTCATTTGTTCCTTTGTTCATTGGTTCATTTGTTTATTTGTTCATTTGTAGATTTGTACATTTTTCAAATTGTTCATTTGTTTATTTGTTCGATTGTTCATCTGTTCGTTTGTTCATTTGTTCCTTTGTTCGTTTTTTCATTTGTTCATTTGTTTATTTGTTCATTTGTTCATTTGTTTATTTGTTCATTTGTTCATTTGTTCATTTGTTCATTTGTTCATTTGTTCATTTGTTCATTTGTTCATTTGTTCATTTGTTCATTTGTTCATTTGTTCATTTGTTCATTTGTTCATTTGGTCATTTGTTCATCTGTTCATTTGTTCATTTGTTCATTTGTACATTTGTTCATTTGTTCATTTGTTCAGTTGTTCATTTGTCCATTTGTTCCGTTCTTCATTTGTTCATTTGTTCATTTCTTCATTTGTTCGTTTGTTCGTTTGTTCATTTGTTCATTTGTTCATTTGTTCATTTGTTCATTTGTTCATTTGTTCATTTGTTCATTTGTTCATTTGTTCATTTGTTCATTTGTTCATTTGGTCATTTGTTCATCTGTTCATTTGTTCATTTGTTCATTTGTACATTTGTTCATTTGTTCATTTGTTCAGTTGTTCATTTGTCCATTTGTTCCGTTCTTCATTTGTTCATTTGTTCATTTCTTCATTTGTTCGTTTGTTCGTTTGTTCATTTGTTCATTTGTTAATTTGTTCAATCTTTCACTTGTACATTTGTTCATTTGTTCATTTGTTCATTTGATCATTTGTTCATTTGTTCATTTGTTCGTTTGTTCGTTTGTTCGTTTGTTCATTTGTTCTTTTGTTCATTTGTTCATTTGTTCATTTGTTCATTTGTTCATTTGTTCATTTGTTCATTTGTACATTTGTTCATTTGTTCATTTGTTCGTTTGTTCGTTTGTTCGTTTGTTCGTTTGTTCATTAGTTCTTTTGTTCATTTGTTCTCTAGTTCATTTGTTCATTTGTTCATTTGTTCATTTGTTCATTTGTTCATTCGTTCAATGGTTCATTTGTTCATTTGTTCAATTGTTCATTTGTTCATTTGTTCATTTGTTCATTTGTTCATTGGTTCATTTGTTCATTTGTTCAATGGTTCATTTGTTCATTTGTTCATTTGTTCATTTGTTCATTCGTTCAATGGTTCATTTGTTCATTTGTTCATTTGTCCATTTGTTCTTTTGTTCATTTGTTCCTTTGTTCATTGGTTCATTTGTTTATTTGTTCATTTGTAGATTTGTACATTTTTCAAATTGTTCATTTGTTTATTTGTTCGATTGTTCATCTGTTCGTTTGTTCATTTGTTCCTTTGTTCGTTTTTTCATTTGTTCATTTGTTTATTTGTTCATTTGTTCATTTGTTTATTTGTTCATTTGTTCATTTGTTCATTTGTTCATTTGTTCATTTGTTCATTTGTTCATTTGTTCATTTGTTCATTTGTTCATTTGTTCATTTGTTCATTTGTTCATTTGTTCATTTGTTCGTTTGCTCATTTGTTCGTTTGTTCATTTGTTTATTTGTTCATTTGTTCATTTCTTCATTTGTTCATTCGTTCAATGGTTCATATGTTCATTTGTTCATTTGTTCAATTGTTCATTTGTTCATTTGTTCATTTGTTCATTTGTTCATTTGTTCATTTGTTCATTTGTTCATATGTTCATTTGTTCATTTGTTCATTTGTTCACTTGTTCATTTGTTCATTTGTTCATTTGTTCATTTGTTCATTTGTTCATTGGTTCATTTGTTCATTTGTTCATTTGTTCATTGGTTCATTTGTTCATTTGTTCATTTGTTCATTTGTTCATTTGTTCATTTGTTCATTTGTTCATTTGTTCATTTGTTCATTTGTTCATTTGTTCATTCGTTCAATGGTTCATTTGTTCATTTGTTCAATTGTTCATTTGTTCATTTGTTCATTTGTTCATTTGTTCATTGGTTCATTTGTTCTTTTGTTCAATGGTTCATTTGTTCATTTGTTCATTTGTTCATTTGTTCATTCGTTCAATGGTTCATTTGTTCATTTGTTCATTTGTCCATTTGTTCTTTTGTTCATTTGTTCCTTTGTTCATTGGTTCATTTGTTTATTTGTTCATTTGTAGATTTGTACATTTTTCAAATTGTTCATTTGTTTATTTGTTCGATTGTTCATCTGTTCGTTTGTTCATTTGTTCCTTTGTTCGTTTTTTCATTTGTTCATTTGTTTATTTGTTCATTTGTTCATTTGTTTATTTGTTCATTTGTTCATTTGTTCATTTGTTCATTTGTTCATTTGTTCATTTGTTCATTTGTTCATTTGTTCATTTGTTCATTTGTTCATTTGTTCATTTGTTCATTTGTTCATTTGGTCATTTGTTCATCTGTTCATTTGTTCATTTGTTCATTTGTACATTTGTTCATTTGTTCATTTGTTCAGTTGTTCATTTGTCCATTTGTTCCGTTCTTCATTTGTTCATTTGTTCATTTCTTCATTTGTTCGTTTGTTCGTTTGTTCATTTGTTCATTTGTTAATTTGTTCAATCTTTCACTTGTACATTTGTTCATTTGTTCATTTGTTCATTTGATCATTTGTTCATTTGTTCATTTGTTCGTTTGTACGTTTGTTCGTTTGTTCATTTGTTCTTTTGTTCATTTGTTCATTTGTTCATTTGTTCATTTGTTCATTTGTTCATTTGTTCATTTGTTCATTTGTTCATTTGTTCATTTGTACATTTGTTCATTTGTTCATTTGTTCGTTTGTTCGTTTGTTCGTTTGTTCGTTTGTTCATTAGTTCTTTTGTTCATTTGTTCTCTTGTTCATTTGTTCATTTGTTCATTTGTTCATTTGTTCATTTGTTCATTTGTTCATTTGTTCATTTGTTCATTTGTTCATTTGTTCATTTGTTCATTTGTTCGTTTGTTCATTTGTTCATTTGTTCATTGGTTCATTTATTCATTTGTTCATTCGTTCATTTGTACATTTCTTCAATTCTTCATTTCTTGATTTTTAACTTGTTCATTTGTTCGTTTGTTCATTTGTTTATTTGTTCATTTGTACATTTGTTCATTTGTACAATTGTCCCCTTGTTCATTTGTTCACTTGTCAACATGTTCATTTGTTCATTTGTTCATTTGTTCATTTGTTCATTTGTTCGTTTGTTCATTTGTTCATTTGTTCATTTGTTCATTTGTTCATTTGTTCATTTGTTCATTTGGTCATTTGTTCATCTGTTCATTTGTTCATTTGTTCATTTGTTCATTTGTTCATTTGTTCATTTGTTCATTTGTTCATTTGTTCATTTGTACATTTGTTCATTTGTTCATTTGTTCGTTTGTTCGTTTGTTCGTTTGTTCGTTTGTTCATTAGTTCTTTTGTTCATTTGTTCTCTTGTTCATTTGTTCATTTGTTCATTTGTTCATTTGTTCATTTGTTCATTTGTTCATTTGTTCATTTGTTCATTTGTTCATTTGTTCATTTGTTCATTTGTTCGTTTGTTCATTTGTTCATTTGTTCATTGGTTCATTTATTCATTTGTTCATTCGTTCATTTGTACATTTCTTCAATTCTTCATTTCTTGATTTTTAACTTGTTCATTTGTTCGTTTGTTCATTTGTTTATTTGTTCATTTGTACATTTGTTCATTTGTACAATTGTCCCCTTGTTCATTTGTTCACTTGTCAACATGTTCATTTGTTCATTTGTTCATTTGTTCATTTGTTCATTTGTTCGTTTGTTCATTTGTTCATTTGTTCATTTGTTCATTTGTTCATTTGTTCATTTGTTCATTTGGTCATTTGTTCATCTGTTCATTTGTTCATTTGTTCATTTGTTCATTTGTTCATTGGTTCATTGGTTCATTTATTCATTTGTTCATTCGTTCATTTGTACATTTCTTCAATTCTTCATTTCTTGATTTTTAACTTGTTCATTTGTTCGTTTGTTCATTTGTTTATTTGTTCATTTGTACATTTGTTCATTTGTACAATTGTCCCCTTGTTCATTTGTTCACTTGTCAACATGTTCATTTGTTCATTTGTTCATTTGTTCATTTGTACATTTGTGCATCTGTTCACTTGTTCATTTGTTCATTTGTCCATTCGTTATTTTGTTCATTTGTTCATTTGTTCGTTTGTTCGTTTGTTCATTTGTTCTTTTATTCATTTGTTCAATTGTTCATTTGTCCATTTGTTCATTTGTTCATTTGTTCATTTGTTCATTTGTTCATTTGTTCATTTGTTCATTTGTTCATTTGTTCATTTGTTCATTTGTACATTTGTTCATTTGTTCATCTGTTCATTTGTTCATTTCTTCATTTGTTCATTCGTTCATTCGTTCATTCGTTCATTCGTTCATTCGTTCATTCGTTCATTCATTCATTCGTTCATTTGCTCATTTGTCCATTTGTTCATTTGTTCATTTGTTCATCTGTTCATTTGTACATTTGTTCATTTGTTCATTTGTAGATTTGTACATTTTTTAAATTGTTCATTTGTTTATTTGTTCGATTGTTCATTTGTTCATTTGTTCATTTGTTCATTTGTTCATTTGTTCGTTTGCTCATTTGTTCGTTTGTTCGTTTGTTCATTTGTTTATTTGTTCATTTGTTCATTTGTTCATTCGTTCAATGGTTCATTTGTTCATTTGTTCATTTGTTCATTTGTTCATTTGTTCATTTGTTCATATGTTCATTCGTTCAATGGTTCATTTGTTCATTTGTTCATTTGTTTATTTGTTCATTTGTTCGCTTGCTCATTTGTTCGTTTGTTCGTTTGTTCATTTGTTTATTTGTTCATTTGTTCATTTGTTCATTTGTTCATTCGTTCAATGGTTCATTTGTTCATTTGTTCATTCGTTCAATGGTTCATTTGTTCATTTGTTCAATTGTTCATTTGTTCATTTGTTCATTTGTTCATTGGTTCATTTGTTCATTTGTTCATTTGTTCATTTGTACATTTGTTCATTTGTTCATTTGTACATTTGTGCATCTTTTCACTTGTTCATTTGTTCATTTGTCCATTCGTTAGTTTGTTCATTTGTTCATTTGTTCGTTTGCTCGTTTGTTCATTTCTTCATTTGTTCATTTATTCATTTGTTCATTTGTTCATTTATTCATTTGTTCATTTGTTCATTTGTCCATTTGTTCATTTGTTCATTTGTTCATTTGTTAATTTGTTCATTTGGTCATTTGTTCATCTGTTCATTTGTTCATTTGTTCATTTGTACATTTGTTCATTTGTTCATTTGTTCAGTTGTTCAGTTGTTCATTTGTTCATTTGTTCAGTTCTTCATTTGTTCATTTGTTCATTTCTTCATTTGTTCGTTTGTTCGTTTGTTCATTTGTTCATTTGTTAATTTGTTCAATCTTTCACTTGTACATTTGTTCATTTGTTCATTTGTTCATTTGATCATTTGTTCATTTGTTCATTTGTTCGTTTGTTCGTTTGTTCGTTTGTTCATTTGTTCTTTTGTTCATTTGTTCATTTGTTCATTTGTACATTTGTTCATTTGTTCATTTGTTCGTTTGTTCGTTTGTTCGTTTGTTCGTTTGTTCGTTTGTTCATTAGTTCTTTTGTTCATTTGTTCTCTTGTTCATTTGTTCATTTGTTCATTTGTTCATTTGTTCATTTGTTCATTTGTTCATTTGTTCATTTGTTCATTTGTTCATTTGTTCATTTGTTCATTTGTTCATTTGTTCATTTGTTCATTTGTTCGTTTGTTCGTTTGTTCATTTGTTCATTTGTTCATTTGTTCATTTGTTCATTTGTTCATTTGTTCATTTGGTCATTTGTTCATCTGTTCATTTGTTCATTTGTTCATTTGTTCATTTATTCATTTGTTCATTCGTTCATTTGTACATTTCTTCAATTCTTCATTTCTTGATTTTTAACTTGTTCATTTGTTCGTTTGTTCATTTGTTTATTTGTTCATTTGTACATTTGTTCATTTGTACAATTGTCCCCTTGTTCATTTGTTCACTTGTCAACATGTTCATTTGTTCATTTGTACATTTGTGCATCTGTTCACTTGTTCATTTGTTCATTTGTCCATTCGTTATTTTGTTCATTTGTTCATTTGTTCGTTTGTTCGTTTGTTCATTTGTTCTTTTATTCATTTGTTCAATTGTTCATTTGTCCATTTGTTCATTTGTTCATTTGTTCATTTGTTCATTTGTTCATTCGGTCAATGGTTCATTTGTTCATTTGTTCATTTGTTCATTTGTTCATTTGTTCATTTGTTCATTCGTTCAATGGTACATTTGTTCATTTGTTCATTTGTTCATTTGTTCATTTGTCCATTTGTTCGTTTGTTCATTTGTTCCTTTGTTCATCTGTTCCTTTTGTTCATTTCTTCATTTGTTCATTTGTTCATTTGTTCAGTTGTTCACTTGTTCATTTGTTCATTTGTTTATGTGTTCATTTGTTCATGTGTTCATTTGTTCATTTGTTCATTTGTTCATTTGTTCATTTGTTCATTTGTTCATTTGTTCATTTGTTCATTTGTACATTTGTTCATTTGTTCATCTGTTCATTTGTTCATTTCTTCATTTGTTCATTCGTTCATTCGTTCATTCGTTCATTCGTTCATTCGTTCATTCGTTCATTCATTCATTCGTTCATTTGCTCATTTGTCCATTTGTTCATTTGTTCATTTGTTCATCTGTTCATTTGTACATTTGTTCATTTGTTCATTTGTAGATTTGTACATTTTTTAAATTGTTCATTTGTTTATTTGTTCGATTGTTCATTTGTTCATTTGTTCATTTGTTCATTTGTTCATTTTTTCGTTTGCTCATTTGTTCGTTTGTTCGTTTGTTCATTTGTTTATTTGTTCATTTGTTCATTTGTTCATTTGTTCATTCGTTCAATGGTTCATTTGTTCATTTGTTCATTTGTTCATTTGTTCATTTGTTCATTTGTTCATATGTTCATTCGTTCAATGGTTCATTTGTTCATTTGTTCATTTGTTTATTTGTTCATTTGTTCGCTTGCTCATTTGTTCGTTTGTTCGTTTGTTCATTTGTTTATTTGTTCATTTGTTCATTTGTTCATTTGTTCATTCGTTCAATGGTTCATTTGTTCATTTGTTCATTCGTTCAATGGTTCATTTGTTCATTTGTTCAATTGTTCATTTGTTCATTTGTTCATTTGTTCATTGGTTCATTTGTTCATTTGTTCATTTGTTCATTTGTACATTTGTTCATTTGTTCATTTGTACATTTGTGCATCTGTTCACTTGTTCATTTGTTCATTTGTCCATTCGTTAGTTTGTTCATTTGTTCATTTGTTCGTTTGCTCGTTTGTTCATTTCTTCATTTGTTCATTTATTCATTTGTTCATTTGTTCATTTATTCATTTGTTCATTTGTTCATTTGTCCATTTGTTCATTTGTTCATTTGTTCATTTCTTCATTTGTTCGTTTGTTCGTTTGTTCATTTGTTCATTTGTTAATTTGTTCAATCTTTCACTTGTACATTTGTTCATTTGTTCATTTGTTCATTTGATCATTTGTTCATTTGTTCATTTGTTCGTTTGTTCGTTTGTTCGTTTGTTCATTTGTTCTTTTGTTCATTTGTTCATTTGTTCATTTGTTCATTTGTTCATTCGTTCATTTGTTCATTCATTCATTTGTTCATTTGTACATTTGTTCATTTGTTCATTTGTTCGTTTGTTCGTTTGTTCGTTTGTTCGTTTGTTCGTTTGTTCATTAGTTCTTTTGTTCATTTGTTCTCTTGTTCATTTGTTCATTTGTTCATTTGTTCATTTGTTCATTTGTTCATTTGTTCATTTGTTCATTTGTTCATTTGTTCATTTGTTCATTTGTTCATTTGTTCATTTGTTCATTTGTTCATTTGTTCATTTGTTCATTTGTTCATTTGTTCATTTGTTCGTTTGTTCATTTGTTCATTTATTCATTTGTTCATTTGTTCATTTGTTCATTTGGTCATTTGTTCATCTGTTCATTTGTTCATTTGTTCGTTTGTTCGTTTGTTCGTTTGTTCGTTTGTTCATTAGTTCTTTTGTTCATTTGTTCTCTTGTTCATTTGTTCATTTGTTCATTTGTTCATTTGTTCATTTGTTCATTTGTTCATTTGTTCATTTGTTCATTTGTTCATTTGTTCATTTGTTCATTTGTTCATTTGTTCGTTTGTTCATTTGTTCATTTGTTCATTTGTTCATTTGTTCATTTGTTCATTTGGTCATTTGTTCATCTGTTCATTTGTTCATTTGTACATTTGTTCATTTGTTCATTGGTTCATTTATTCATTTGTTCATTCGTTCATTTGTACATTTCTTCAATTCTTCATTTCTTGATTTTTAACTTGTTCATTTGTTCGTTTGTTCATTTGTTTATTTGTTCATTTGTACATTTGTTCATTTGTACAATTGTCCCCTTGTTCATTTGTTCACTTGTCAACATGTTCATTTGTTCATTTGTTCATTTGTTCATTTGTACATTTGTGCATCTGTTCACTTGTTCATTTGTTCATTTGTCCATTCGTTCATTTGTTCATTTGTTCATTTGTTCATTTGTTCATTTGTTCATTTGTTCATTCGTTCAATGGTTCATTTGTTCATTTGTTCAATTGTTCATTTGTTCATTTGTTCATTTGTTCATTTGTTCATTGGTTCATTTGTTCATTTGTTCAATGGTTCATTTGTTCATTTGTTCATTTGTTCATTTGTTCATTCGTTCAATGGTTCATTTGTTCATTTGTTCATTTGTCCATTTGTTCTTTTGTTCATTTGTTCCTTTGTTCATTGGTTCATTTGTTTATTTGTTCATTTGTAGATTTGTACATTTTTCAAATTGTTCATTTGTTTATTTGTTCGATTGTTCATCTGTTCGTTTGTTCATTTGTTCCTTTGTTCGTTTTTTCATTTGTTCATTTGTTTATTTGTTCATTTGTTCATTTGTTTATTTGTTCATTTGTTCATTTGTTCATTTGTTCATTTGTTCATTTGTTCATTTGTTCATTTGTTCATTTGTTCATTTGTTCATTTGTTCATTTGTTCATTTGTTCATTTGTTCATTTGTTCATTTGGTCATTTGATCATCTGTTCATTTGTTCATTTGTTCATTTGTACATTTGTTCATTTGTTCATTTGTTCAGTTGTTCATTTGTCCATTTGTTCCGTTCTTCATTTGTTCATTTGTTCATTTCTTCATTTGTTCGTTTGTTCGTTTGTGCATTTGTTCATTTGTTAATTTGTTCAATCTTTCACTTGTACATTTGTTCATTTGTTCATTTGTTCATTTGATCATTTGTTCGTTTGTTCGTTTGTTCGTTTGTTCATTTGTTCTTTTGTTCATTTGTTCATTTGTTCATTTGTTCATTTGTTCATTTGTTCATTTGTTCATTTGTTCATTTGTTCATTTGTTCATTTGTTCATTTGTACATTTGTTCATTTGTTCATTTGTTCGTTTGTTCGTTTGTTCGTTTGTTCGTTTGTTCATTAGTTCTTTTGTTCATTTGTTCTCTTGTTCATTTGTTCATTTGTTCATTTGTTCATTTGTTCATTCGTTCAATGGTTCATTTGTTCATTTGTTCCTTTGTTCATTGGTTCATTTGTTTATTTGTTCATTTGTAGATTTGTACATTTTTCAAATTGTTCATTTGTTTATTTGTTCGATTGTTCATCTGTTCGTTTGTTCATTTGTTCCTTTGTTCGTTTTTTCTTTTGTTCATTTGTTCCTTTGTTCATTGGTTCATTTGTTTATTTGTTCATTTGTAGATTTGTACATTTTTCAAATTGTTCATTTGTTTATTTGTTCGATTGTTCATCTGTTCGTTTGTTCATTTGTTCCTTTGTTCGTTTTTTCATTTGTTCATTTGTTTATTTGTTCATTTGTTCATTTGTTTATTTGTTCATTTGTTCATTTGTTCATTTGTTCATTTGTTCATTTGTTCATTTGTTCATTTGTTCATTTGTTCATTTGTTCATTTGTTCATTTGTTCATTTGTTCATTTGGTCATTTGTTCATCTGTTCATTTGTTCATTTGTTCATTTGTACATTTGTTCATTTGTTCATTTGTTCAGTTGTTCATTTGTCCATTTGTTCCGTTCTTCATTTGTTCATTTGTTCATTTCTTCATTTGTTCGTTTGTTCGTTTGTTCATTTGTTCATTTGTTAATTTGTTCAATCTTTCACTTGTACATTTGTTCAATTGTTCATTTGTTCATTTGTACATTTGTTCATTTGTTCATTTGTTCATTTGTTCATTTGTTCATTTGTTCATTTGTTCATTTGTTCATTTGTTCATTTGTTCGTTTGCGCATTTGTTCGTTTGTTCATTTGTTCATTTGTTCATTTGTTCATTTGTTCATTTGTTCATTCGTTCAATGGTTCATTTGTTCATTCGTTCATTCGTTCATTTGTTCATTTGTTCATTTGTTCATTTGTTAATTTGTTCATTTGTTCATTTGTTCATTTGTTCATTTGTTCATTTGTTCATTTGTTCGTTTGCTCATTTGTTCGTTTGTTCATTTGTTTATTTGTTCATTTGTTCATTTCTTCATTTGTTCATTCGTTCAATGGTTCATATGTTCATTTGTTCATTTGTTCAATTGTTCATTTGTTCATTTGTTCATTTGTTCATTTGTTCATTTGTTCATTTGTTCATATGTTCATTTGTTCATTTGTTCATTTGTTCACTTGTTCATTTGTTCATTTGTTCATTTGTTCATTTGTTCATTTGTTCATTGGTTCATTTGTTCATTTGTTCATTTGTTCATTGGTTCATTTGTTCATTTGTTCATTTGTTCATTTGTTCATTTGTTCATTTGTTCATTTGTTCATTTGTTCATTTGTTCATTTGTTCATTTGTTCATTCGTTCAATGGTTCATTTGTTCATTTGTTCAATTGTTCATTTGTTCATTTGTTCATTTGTTCATTTGTTCATTGGTTCATTTGTTCTTTTGTTCAATGGTTCATTTGTTCATTTGTTCATTTGTTCATTTGTTCATTCGTTCAATGGTTCATTTGTTCATTTGTTCATTTGTCCATTTGTTCTTTTGTTCATTTGTTCCTTTGTTCATTGGTTCATTTGTTTATTTGTTCATTTGTAGATTTGTACATTTTTCAAATTGTTCATTTGTTTATTTGTTCGATTGTTCATCTGTTCGTTTGTTCATTTGTTCCTTTGTTCGTTTTTTCATTTGTTCATTTGTTTATTTGTTCATTTGTTCATTTGTTTATTTGTTCATTTGTTCATTTGTTCATTTGTTCATTTGTTCATTTGTTCATTTGTTCATTTGTTCATTTGTTCATTTGTTCATTTGTTCATTTGTTCATTTGTTCATTTGGTCATTTGTTCATCTGTTCATTTGTTCATTTGTTCATTTGTACATTTGTTCATTTGTTCATTTGTTCAGTTGTTCATTTGTCCATTTGTTCCGTTCTTCATTTGTTCATTTGTTCATTTCTTCATTTGTTCGTTTGTTCGTTTGTTCATTTGTTCATTTGTTAATTTGTTCAATCTTTCACTTGTACATTTGTTCATTTGTTCATTTGTTCATTTGATCATTTGTTCATTTGTTCATTTGTTCGTTTGTTCGTTTGTTCGTTTGTTCATTTGTTCTTTTGTTCATTTGTTCATTTGTTCATTTGTTCATTTGTTCATTTGTTCATTTGTTCATTTGTTCATTTGTTCATTTGTTCATTTGTACATTTGTTCATTTGTTCATTTGTTCGTTTGTTCGTTTGTTCGTTTGTTCGTTTGTTCATTAGTTCTTTTGTTCATTTGTTCTCTTGTTCATTTGTTCATTTGTTCATTTGTTCATTTGTTCATTCGTTCAATGGTTCATTTGTTCATTTGTTCAATTGTTCATTTGTTCATTTGTTCATTTGTTCATTTGTTCATTGGTTCATTTGTTCATTTGTTCAATGGTTCATTTGTTCATTTGTTCATTTGTTCATTTGTTCATTCGTTCAATGGTTCATTTGTTCATTTGTTCATTTGTTCATTTGTCCATTTGTTCTTTTGTTCATTTGTTCCTTTGTTCATTGGTTCATTTGTTTATTTGTTCATTTGTAGATTTGTACATTTTTCAAATTGTTCATTTGTTTATTTGTTCGATTGTTCATCTGTTCGTTTGTTCATTTGTTCCTTTGTTCGTTTTTTCATTTGTTCATTTGTTTATTTGTTCATTTGTTCATTTGTTTATTTGTTCATTTGTTCATTTGTTCATTTGTTCATTTGTTCATTTGTTCATTTGTTCATTTGTTCATTTGTTCATTTGTTCATTTGTTCATTTGTTCATTTGTTCATTTGGTCATTTGTTCATCTGTTCATTTGTTCATTTGTTCATTTGTACATTTGTTCATTTGTTCATTTGTTCAGTTGTTCATTTGTCCATTTGTTCCGTTCTTCATTTGTTCATTTGTTCATTTCTTCATTTGTTCGTTTGTTCGTTTGTTCATTTGTTCATTTGTTCATTTGTTCATTTGTTCATTTGTTCATTTGTTCATTTGTTCATTTGTTCATTTGTTCATTTGTTCATTTGTTCATTTGGTCATTTGTTCATCTGTTCATTTGTTCATTTGTTCATTTGTACATTTGTTCATTTGTTCATTTGTTCAGTTGTTCATTTGTCCATTTGTTCCGTTCTTCATTTGTTCATTTGTTCATTTCTTCATTTGTTCGTTTGTTCGTTTGTTCATTTGTTCATTTGTTAATTTGTTCAATCTTTCACTTGTACATTTGTTCATTTGTTCATTTGTTCATTTGATCATTTGTTCATTTGTTCATTTGTTCGTTTGTTCGTTTGTTCGTTTGTTCATTTGTTCTTTTGTTCATTTGTTCATTTGTTCATTTGTTCATTTGTTCATTTGTTCATTTGTTCATTTGTTCATTTGTACATTTGTTCATTTGTTCATTTGTTCGTTTGTTCGTTTGTTCGTTTGTTCGTTTGTTCATTAGTTCTTTTGTTCATTTGTTCTCTAGTTCATTTGTTCATTTGTTCATTTGTTCATTTGTTCATTTGTTCATTCGTTCAATGGTTCATTTGTTCATTTGTTCAATTGTTCATTTGTTCATTTGTTCATTTGTTCATTTGTTCATTGGTTCATTTGTTCATTTGTTCAATGGTTCATTTGTTCATTTGTTCATTTGTTCATTTGTTCATTCGTTCAATGGTTCATTTGTTCATTTGTTCATTTGTCCATTTGTTCTTTTGTTCATTTGTTCCTTTGTTCATTGGTTCATTTGTTTATTTGTTCATTTGTAGATTTGTACATTTTTCAAATTGTTCATTTGTTTATTTGTTCGATTGTTCATCTGTTCGTTTGTTCATTTGTTCCTTTGTTCGTTTTTTCATTTGTTCATTTGTTTATTTGTTCATTTGTTCATTTGTTTATTTGTTCATTTGTTCATTTGTTCATTTGTTCATTTGTTCATTTGTTCATTTGTTCATTTGTTCATTTGTTCATTTGTTCATTTGTTCATTTGTTCATTTGTTCATTTGTTCATTTGTTCATTTGTACATTTGTTCATTTTTTCATTTGTTCATTTGTTCATTTGTTCATTTGTTCACTTGTTCATTTGTTCACTTGTTCATTTGTTCATTTGTTCATTTGTTCATTTGTTCAATTGATAATTCGTTCATTTGTTCATATGTTCATTTGAATGTTTCTTCATTCGTTCAATGGTTCATTTGTTCATTTGTTCATTTGTCTAATCGCTCGTTTGTTCATTTGTTCATTTGTTCATATGCTTATTTGTCCATTTTTGGATGTGTTCATTTCTTCAATTCTTCATTTCTTAAGTTGTTCATTTGTTCATTTGTCCATTTGTTTATTTGTTCATTTGTTCATATGTTCATTTGATTGTTTGTTCATTTCTCAACTTATTCATTTGTTCATTTGTTCATTTGTTCATTTGTTCATTTGTTCATTTGTTCATTTGTTCATTTGTTCAATTGTTCATTTGTTCATTTGTACATTTGTTCATTTGTTCATTTGTTCATTTGTTCATTTGTTCATTTGTTCATTTGTTCATTTGTTCATTTGTTCATTTGTTCGTTTGCGCATTTGTTCGTTTGTTCATTTGTTCATTTGTTCATTTGTTCATTTGTTCATTCGTTCAATGGTTCATTTGTTCATTCGTTCATTCGTTCATTTGTTCATTTGTTCATTTGTTCATTTGTTAATTTGTTCATTTGTTCATTTGTTCATTTGTTCATTTGTTCATTTGTTCATTTGTTCGTTTGCTCATTTGTTCGTTTGTTCATTTGTTTATTTGTTCATTTGTTCATTTCTTCATTTGTTCATTCGTTCAATGGTTCATATGTTCATTTGTTCATTTGTTCAATTGTTCATTTGTTCATTTGTTCATTTGTTCATTTGTTCATTTGTTCATTTGTTCATTTGTTCATATGTTCATTTGTTCATTTGTTCATTTGTTCACTTGTTCATTTGTTCATTTGTTCATTTGTTCATTTGTTCATTTGTTCATTGGTTCATTTGTTCATTTGTTCATTTGTTCATTGGTTCATTTGTTCATTTGTTCATTTGTTCATTTGTTCATTTGTTCATTTGTTCATTTGTTCATTTGTTCATTTGTTCATTTGTTCATTTGTTCATTTGTTCATTCGTTCAATGGTTCATTTGTTCATTTGTTCAATTGTTCATTTGTTCATTTGTTCATTTGTTCATTTGTTCATTGGTTCATTTGTTCTTTTGTTCAATGGTTCATTTGTTCATTTGTTCATTTGTTCATTTGTTCATTCGTTCAATGGTTCATTTGTTCATTTGTTCATTTGTCCATTTGTTCTTTTGTTCATTTGTTCCTTTGTTCATTGGTTCATTTGTTTATTTGTTCATTTGTAGATTTGTACATTTTTCAAATTGTTCATTTGTTTATTTGTTCGATTGTTCATCTGTTCGTTTGTTCATTTGTTCCTTTGTTCGTTTTTTCATTTGTTCATTTGTTTATTTGTTCATTTGTTCATTTGTTTATTTGTTCATTTGTTCATTTGTTCATTTGTTCATTTGTTCATTTGTTCATTTGTTCATTTGTTCATTTGTTCATTTGTTCATTTGTTCATTTGTTCATTTGTTCATTTGTTCATTTGTTCATTTGGTCATTTGTTCATCTGTTCATTTGTTCATTTGTTCATTTGTACATTTGTTCATTTGTTCATTTGTTCAGTTGTTCATTTGTCCATTTGTTCCGTTCTTCATTTGTTCATTTGTTCATTTCTTCATTTGTTCGTTTGTTCGTTTGTTCATTTGTTCATTTGTTAATTTGTTCAATCTTTCACTTGTACATTTGTTCATTTGTTCATTTGTTCATTTGATCATTTGTTCATTTGTTCATTTGTTCGTTTGTACGTTTGTTCGTTTGTTCATTTGTTCTTTTGTTCATTTGTTCATTTGTTCATTTGTTCATTTGTTCATTTGTTCATTTGTTCATTTGTTCATTTGTTCATTTGTTCATTTGTACATTTGTTCATTTGTTCATTTGTTCGTTTGTTCGTTTGTTCGTTTGTTCGTTTGTTCATTAGTTCTTTTGTTCATTTGTTCTCTTGTTCATTTGTTCATTTGTTCATTTGTTCATTTGTTCATTTGTTCATTTGTTCATTTGTTCATTTGTTCATTTGTTCATTTGTTCATTTGTTCATTTGTTCGTTTGTTCATTTGTTCATTTGTTCATTGGTTCATTTATTCATTTGTTCATTCGTTCATTTGTACATTTCTTCAATTCTTCATTTCTTGATTTTTAACTTGTTCATTTGTTCGTTTGTTCATTTGTTTATTTGTTCATTTGTACATTTGTTCATTTGTACAATTGTCCCCTTGTTCATTTGTTCACTTGTCAACATGTTCATTTGTTCATTTGTTCATTTGTTCATTTGTTCATTTGTTCGTTTGTTCATTTGTTCATTTGTTCATTTGTTCATTTGTTCATTTGTTCATTTGTTCATTTGGTCATTTGTTCATCTGTTCATTTGTTCATTTGTTCATTTGTTCATTTGTTCATTGGTTCATTTATTCATTTGTTCATTCGTTCATTTGTACATTTCTTCAATTCTTCATTTCTTGATTTTTAACTTGTTCATTTGTTCGTTTGTTCATTTGTTTATTTGTTCATTTGTACATTTGTTCATTTGTACAATTGTCCCCTTGTTCATTTGTTCACTTGTCAACATGTTCATTTGTTCATTTGTTCATTTGTTCATTTGTACATTTGTGCATCTGTTCACTTGTTCATTTGTTCATTTGTCCATTCGTTATTTTGTTCATTTGTTCATTTGTTCGTTTGTTCGTTTGTTCATTTGTTCTTTTATTCATTTGTTCAATTGTTCATTTGTCCATTTGTTCATTTGTTCATTTGTTCATTTGTTCATTTGTTCATTTGTTCATTTGTTCATTTGTTCATTTGTTCATTTGTTCATTTGTACATTTGTTCATTTGTTCATCTGTTCATTTGTTCATTTCTTCATTTGTTCATTCGTTCATTCGTTCATTCGTTCATTCGTTCATTCGTTCATTCGTTCATTCATTCATTCGTTCATTTGCTCATTTGTCCATTTGTTCATTTGTTCATTTGTTCATCTGTTCATTTGTACATTTGTTCATTTGTTCATTTGTAGATTTGTACATTTTTTAAATTGTTCATTTGTTTATTTGTTCGATTGTTCATTTGTTCATTTGTTCATTTGTTCATTTGTTCATTTGTTCGTTTGCTCATTTGTTCGTTTGTTCGTTTGTTCATTTGTTTATTTGTTCATTTGTTCATTTGTTCATTCGTTCAATGGTTCATTTGTTCATTTGTTCATTTGTTCATTTGTTCATTTGTTCATTTGTTCATATGTTCATTCGTTCAATGGTTCATTTGTTCATTTGTTCATTTGTTTATTTGTTCATTTGTTCGCTTGCTCATTTGTTCGTTTGTTCGTTTGTTCATTTGTTTATTTGTTCATTTGTTCATTTGTTCATTTGTTCATTCGTTCAATGGTTCATTTGTTCATTTGTTCATTCGTTCAATGGTTCATTTGTTCATTTGTTCAATTGTTCATTTGTTCATTTGTTCATTTGTTCATTGGTTCATTTGTTCATTTGTTCATTTGTTCATTTGTACATTTGTTCATTTGTTCATTTGTACATTTGTGCATCTTTTCACTTGTTCATTTGTTCATTTGTCCATTCGTTAGTTTGTTCATTTGTTCATTTGTTCGTTTGCTCGTTTGTTCATTTCTTCATTTGTTCATTTATTCATTTGTTCATTTGTTCATTTATTCATTTGTTCATTTGTTCATTTGTCCATTTGTTCATTTGTTCATTTGTTCATTTGTTAATTTGTTCATTTGGTCATTTGTTCATCTGTTCATTTGTTCATTTGTTCATTTGTACATTTGTTCATTTGTTCATTTGTTCAGTTGTTCAGTTGTTCATTTGTTCATTTGTTCAGTTCTTCATTTGTTCATTTGTTCATTTCTTCATTTGTTCGTTTGTTCGTTTGTTCATTTGTTCATTTGTTAATTTGTTCAATCTTTCACTTGTACATTTGTTCATTTGTTCATTTGTTCATTTGTTCATTTGTTCATTTGTTCATTTGTTCATTTGTTCATTTGTTCATTTGTTCATTTGTTCATTTGTTCATTTGTTCATTTGTTCATTTGTTCATTTGTTCGTTTGTTCGTTTGTTCATTTGTTCATTTGTTCATTTGTTCATTTGTTCATTTGTTCATTTGTTCATTTGGTCATTTGTTCATCTGTTCATTTGTTCATTTGTTCATTTGTTCATTGGTTCATTTATTCATTTGTTCATTCGTTCATTTGTACATTTCTTCAATTCTTCATTTCTTGATTTTTAACTTGTTCATTTGTTCGTTTGTTCATTTGTTTATTTGTTCATTTGTACATTTGTTCATTTGTACAATTGTCCCCTTGTTCATTTGTTCACTTGTCAACATGTTCATTTGTTCATTTGTACATTTGTGCATCTGTTCACTTGTTCATTTGTTCATTTGTCCATTCGTTATTTTGTTCATTTGTTCATTTGTTCGTTTGTTCGTTTGTTCATTTGTTCTTTTATTCATTTGTTCAATTGTTCATTTGTCCATTTGTTCATTTGTTCATTTGTTCATTTGTTCATTTGTTCATTCGGTCAATGGTTCATTTGTTCATTTGTTCATTTGTTCATTTGTTCATTTGTTCATTTGTTCATTCGTTCAATGGTACATTTGTTCATTTGTTCATTTGTTCATTTGTTCATTTGTCCATTTGTTCGTTTGTTCATTTGTTCCTTTGTTCATCTGTTCCTTTTGTTCATTTCTTCATTTGTTCATTTGTTCATTTGTTCAGTTGTTCACTTGTTCATTTGTTCATTTGTTTATGTGTTCATTTGTTCATGTGTTCATTTGTTCATTTGTTCATTTGTTCATTTGTTCATTTGTTCATTTGTTCATTTGTTCATTTGTTCATTTGTTCATTTGTACATTTGTTCATTTGTTCATCTGTTCATTTGTTCATTTCTTCATTTGTTCATTCGTTCATTCGTTCATTCGTTCATTCGTTCATTCGTTCATTCGTTCATTCATTCATTCGTTCATTTGCTCATTTGTCCATTTGTTCATTTGTTCATTTGTTCATCTGTTCATTTGTACATTTGTTCATTTGTTCATTTGTAGATTTGTACATTTTTTAAATTGTTCATTTGTTTATTTGTTCGATTGTTCATTTGTTCATTTGTTCATTTGTTCATTTGTTCATTTTTTCGTTTGCTCATTTGTTCGTTTGTTCGTTTGTTCATTTGTTTATTTGTTCATTTGTTCATTTGTTCATTTGTTCATTCGTTCAATGGTTCATTTGTTCATTTGTTCATTTGTTCATTTGTTCATTTGTTCATTTGTTCATATGTTCATTCGTTCAATGGTTCATTTGTTCATTTGTTCATTTGTTTATTTGTTCATTTGTTCGCTTGCTCATTTGTTCGTTTGTTCGTTTGTTCATTTGTTTATTTGTTCATTTGTTCATTTGTTCATTTGTTCATTCGTTCAATGGTTCATTTGTTCATTTGTTCATTCGTTCAATGGTTCATTTGTTCATTTGTTCAATTGTTCATTTGTTCATTTGTTCATTTGTTCATTGGTTCATTTGTTCATTTGTTCATTTGTTCATTTGTACATTTGTTCATTTGTTCATTTGTACATTTGTGCATCTGTTCACTTGTTCATTTGTTCATTTGTCCATTCGTTAGTTTGTTCATTTGTTCATTTGTTCGTTTGCTCGTTTGTTCATTTCTTCATTTGTTCATTTATTCATTTGTTCATTTGTTCATTTATTCATTTGTTCATTTGTTCATTTGTCCATTTGTTCATTTGTTCATTTGTTCATTTCTTCATTTGTTCGTTTGTTCGTTTGTTCATTTGTTCATTTGTTAATTTGTTCAATCTTTCACTTGTACATTTGTTCATTTGATCATTTGTTCATTTGTTCATTTGTTCGTTTGTTCGTTTGTTCGTTTGTTCATTTGTTCTTTTGTTCATTTGTTCATTTGTTCATTTGTTCATTTGTTCATTCGTTCATTTGTTCATTCATTCATTTGTTCATTTGTACATTTGTTCATTTGTTCATTTGTTCGTTTGTTCGTTTGTTCGTTTGTTCGTTTGTTCGTTTGTTCATTAGTTCTTTTGTTCATTTGTTCTCTTGTTCATTTGTTCATTTGTTCATTTGTTCATTTGTTCATTTGTTCATTTGTTCATTTGTTCATTTGTTCATTTGTTCATTTGTTCATTTGTTCATTTGTTCATTTGTTCATTTGTTCATTTGTTCATTTGTTCATTTGTTCATTTGTTCATTTGTTCGTTTGTTCATTTGTTCATTTATTCATTTGTTCATTTGTTCATTTGTTCATTTGGTCATTTGTTCATCTGTTCATTTGTTCATTTGTTCGTTTGTTCGTTTGTTCGTTTGTTCGTTTGTTCATTAGTTCTTTTGTTCATTTGTTCTCTTGTTCATTTGTTCATTTGTTCATTTGTTCATTTGTTCATTTGTTCATTTGTTCATTTGTTCATTTGTTCATTTGTTCATTTGTTCATTTGTTCATTTGTTCATTTGTTCGTTTGTTCATTTGTTCATTTGTTCATTTGTTCATTTGTTCATTTGTTCATTTGGTCATTTGTTCATCTGTTCATTTGTTCATTTGTACATTTGTTCATTTGTTCATTGGTTCATTTATTCATTTGTTCATTCGTTCATTTGTACATTTCTTCAATTCTTCATTTCTTGATTTTTAACTTGTTCATTTGTTCGTTTGTTCATTTGTTTATTTGTTCATTTGTACATTTGTTCATTTGTACAATTGTCCCCTTGTTCATTTGTTCACTTGTCAACATGTTCATTTGTTCATTTGTTCATTTGTTCATTTGTACATTTGTGCATCTGTTCACTTGTTCATTTGTTCATTTGTCCATTCGTTCATTTGTTCATTTGTTCATTTGTTCATTTGTTCATTTGTTCATTTGTTCATTCGTTCAATGGTTCATTTGTTCATTTGTTCAATTGTTCATTTGTTCATTTGTTCATTTGTTCATTTGTTCATTGGTTCATTTGTTCATTTGTTCAATGGTTCATTTGTTCATTTGTTCATTTGTTCATTTGTTCATTCGTTCAATGGTTCATTTGTTCATTTGTTCATTTGTCCATTTGTTCTTTTGTTCATTTGTTCCTTTGTTCATTGGTTCATTTGTTTATTTGTTCATTTGTAGATTTGTACATTTTTCAAATTGTTCATTTGTTTATTTGTTCGATTGTTCATCTGTTCGTTTGTTCATTTGTTCCTTTGTTCGTTTTTTCATTTGTTCATTTGTTTATTTGTTCATTTGTTCATTTGTTTATTTGTTCATTTGTTCATTTGTTCATTTGTTCATTTGTTCATTTGTTCATTTGTTCATTTGTTCATTTGTTCATTTGTTCATTTGTTCATTTGTTCATTTGTTCATTTGTTCATTTGTTCATTTGGTCATTTGATCATCTGTTCATTTGTTCATTTGTTCATTTGTACATTTGTTCATTTGTTCATTTGTTCAGTTGTTCATTTGTCCATTTGTTCCGTTCTTCATTTGTTCATTTGTTCATTTCTTCATTTGTTCGTTTGTTCGTTTGTGCATTTGTTCATTTGTTAATTTGTTCAATCTTTCACTTGTACATTTGTTCATTTGTTCATTTGTTCATTTGATCATTTGTTCGTTTGTTCGTTTGTTCGTTTGTTCATTTGTTCTTTTGTTCATTTGTTCATTTGTTCATTTGTTCATTTGTTCATTTGTTCATTTGTTCATTTGTTCATTTGTTCATTTGTTCATTTGTTCATTTGTACATTTGTTCATTTGTTCATTTGTTCGTTTGTTCGTTTGTTCGTTTGTTCGTTTGTTCATTAGTTCTTTTGTTCATTTGTTCTCTTGTTCATTTGTTCATTTGTTCATTTGTTCATTTGTTCATTCGTTCAATGGTTCATTTGTTCATTTGTTCAATTGTTCATTTGTTCATTTGTTCATTTGTTCATTTGTTCATTGGTTCATTTGTTCATTTGTTCAATGGTTCATTTGTTCATTTGTTCATTTGTTCATTTGTTCATTCGTTCAATGGTTCATTTGTTCATTTGTTCATTTGTCCATTTGTTCATTTGTTCATTTGTTCATTTGTTCATTTGTTCATTTGTTCATTTGTTCATTTGTTCATTTGTTCATTTGTTCATTTGTTCATTTGTTCATTTGTTCATTTGGTCATTTGTTCATCTGTTCATTTGTTCATTTGTTCATTTGTACATTTGTTCATTTGTTCATTTGTTCAGTTGTTCATTTGTCCATTTGTTCCGTTCTTCATTTGTTCATTTGTTCATTTCTTCATTTGTTCGTTTGTTCGTTTGTGCATTTGTTCATTTGTTAATTTGTTCAATCTTTCACTTGTACATTTGTTCATTTGTTCATTTGTTCATTTGTTCATTTGATCATTTGTTCGTTTGTTCGTTTGTTCGTTTGTTCATTTGTTCTTTTGTTCATTTGTTCATTTGTTCATTTGTTCATTTGTTCATTTGTTCATTTGTTCATTTGTTCATTTGTTCATTTGTTCATTTGTTCATTTGTACATTTGTTCATTTGTTCATTTGTTCGTTTGTTCGTTTGTTCGTTTGTTCGTTTGTTCATTAGTTCTTTTGTTCATTTGTTCTCTTGTTCATTTGTTCATTTGTTCATTTGTTCATTTGTTCATTCGTTCAATGGTTCATTTGTTCATTTGTTCAATTGTTCATTTGTTCATTTGTTCATTTGTTCATTTGTTCATTGGTTCATTTGTTCATTTGTTCAATGGTTCATTTGTTCATTTGTTCATTTGTTCATTTGTTCATTCGTTCAATGGTTCATTTGTTCATTTGTTCATTTGTCCATTTGTTCTTTTGTTCATTTGTTCCTTTGTTCATTGGTTCATTTGTTTATTTGTTCATTTGTAGATTTGTACATTTTTCAAATTGTTCATTTGTTTATTTGTTCGATTGTTCATCTGTTCGTTTGTTCATTTGTTCCTTTGTTCGTTTTTTCATTTGTTCATTTGTTTATTTGTTCATTTGTTCATTTGTTTATTTGTTCATTTGTTCATTTGTTCATTTGTTCATTTGTTCATTTGTTCATTTGTTCATTTGTTCATTTGTTCATTTGTTCATTTGTTCATTTGTTCATTTGTTCATTTGTTCATTTGGTCATTTGTTCATCTGTTCATTTGTTCATTTGTTCATTTGTACATTTGTTCATTTGTTCATTTGTTCAGTTGTTCATTTGTCCATTTGTTCCGTTCTTCATTTGTTCATTTGTTCATTTCTTCATTTGTTCGTTTGTTCGTTTGTTCATTTGTTCATTTGTTAATTTGTTCAATCTTTCACTTGTACATTTGTTCATTTGTTCATTTGTTCATTTGATCATTTGTTCATTTGTTCATTTGTTCGTTTGTACGTTTGTTCGTTTGTTCATTTGTTCTTTTGTTCATTTGTTCATTTGTTCATTTGTTCATTTGTTCATTTGTTCATTTGTTCATTTGTTCATTTGTTCATTTGTTCATTTGTTCATTTGTACATTTGTTCATTTGTTCATTTGTTCGTTTGTTCGTTTGTTCGTTTGTTCGTTTGTTCATTAGTTCTTTTGTTCATTTGTTCTCTTGTTCATTTGTTCATTTGTTCATTTGTTCATTTGTTCATTTGTTCATTTGTTCATTTGTTCATTTGTTCATTTGTTCATTTGTTCATTTGTTCGTTTGTTCATTTGTTCATTTGTTCATTGGTTCATTTATTCATTTGTTCATTCGTTCATTTGTACAATTCTTCAATTCTTCATTTCTTGATTTTTAACTTGTTCATTTGTTCGTTTGTTCATTTGTTTATTTGTTCATTTGTACATTTGTTCATTTGTACAATTGTCCCCTTGTTCATTTGTTCACTTGTCAACATGTTCATTTGTTCATTTGTTCATTTGTTCATTTGTTCATTTGTTCGTTTGTTCATTTGTTCATTTGTTCATTTGTTCATTTGTTCATTTGTTCATTTGTTCATTTGGTCATTTGTTCATCTGATCATTTGTTCATTTGTTCATTTGTTCATTTGTTCATTGGTTCATTTATTCATTTGTTCATTCGTTCATTTGTACATTTCTTCAATTCTTCATTTCTTGATTTTTAACTTGTTCATTTGTTCGTTTGTTCATTTGTTTATTTGTTCATTTGTACATTTGTTCATTTGTACAATTGTCCCCTTGTTCATTTGTTCACTTGTCAACATGTTCATTTGTTCATTTGTTCATTTGTTCATTTGTACATTTGTGCATCTGTTCACTTGTTCATTTGTTCATTTGTCCATTCGTTATTTTGTTCATTTGTTCATTTGTTCGTTTGTTCGTTTGTTCATTTGTTCTTTTATTCATTTGTTCAATTGTTCATTTGTCCATTTGTTCATTTGTTCATTTGTTCATTTGTTCATTTGTTCATTTGTTCATTTGTTCATTTGTTCATTTGTTCATTTGTTCATTTGTTCATTTGTTCATTTGTACATTTGTTCATTTGTTCATCTGTTCATTTGTTCATTTCTTCATTTGTTCATTCGTTCATTCGTTCATTCGTTCATTCGTTCATTCGTTCATTCGTTCATTCATTCATTCGTTCATTTGCTCATTTGTCCATTTGTTCATTTGTTCATTTGTTCATCTGTTCATTTGTACATTTGTTCATTTGTTCATTTGTAGATTTGTACATTTTTTAAATTGTTCATTTGTTTATTTGTTCGATTGTTCATTTGTTCATTTGTTCATCTGTTCATTTGTTCATTTGTTCATTTGTTCATTTGTTCATTTGTTCATTTATTCATTTGTTCATTTGTTCATTTGTTCATTTGTCCATTTGTTCATTTGTTCATTTGTTCATCTGTTCATTTGTTCATTTGTTCATTTGTTCATTTGTTCATTTGTTCATTTGTTCATTTGTTAATTTGTTCATTTGGTCATTTGTTCATCTGTTCATTTGTTCATTTGTTCATTTGTACATTTGTTCATTTGTTCATTTGTTCAGTTGTTCAGTTGTTCATTTGTTCATTTGTTCAGTTCTTCATTTGTTCATTTGTTCATTTCTTCATTTGTTCGTTTGTTCGTTTGTTCATTTGTTCATTTGTTAATTTGTTCAATCTTTCACTTGTACATTTGTTCATTTGTTCATTTGTTCATTTGATCATTTGTTCATTTGTTCATTTGTTCGTTTGTTCGTTTGTTCGTTTGTTCATTTGTTCTTTTGTTCATTTGTTCATTTGTTCATTTGTTCATTTGTTCATTTGTTCATTTGTTCATTTGTTCATTTGTTCATTTGTACATTTGTTCATTTGTTCATTTGTTCGTTTGTTCGTTTGTTCGTTTGTTCGTTTGTTCGTTTGTTCATTAGTTCTTTTGTTCATTTGTTCTCTTGTTCATTTGTTCATTTGTTCATTTGTTCATTTGTTCATTTGTTCATTTGTTCATTTGTTCATTTGTTCATTTGTTCATTTGTTCATTTGTTCATTTGTTCATTTGTTCATTTGTTCATTTGTTCATTTGTTCATTTGTTCATTTGTTCATTTGTTCATTTGTTCATTTGTTCGTTTGTTCATTTGTTCATTTATTCATTTGTTCATTTGTTCATTTGTTCATTTGGTCATTTGTTCATCTGTTCATTTGTTCATTTGTTCATTTGTTCATTTGTTCATTTGTTCATTGGTTCATTTATTCATTTGTTCATTCGTTCATTTGTACATTTCTTCAATTCTTCATTTCTTGATTTTTAACTTGTTCATTTGTTCGTTTGTTCATTTGTTTATTTGTTCATTTGTACATTTGTTCATTTGTACAATTGTCCCCTTGTTCATTTGTTCACTTGTCAACATGTTCATTTGTTCATTTGTTCATTTGTTCATTTGTACATTTGTGCATCTGTTCACTTGTTCATTTGTTCATTTGTCCATTCGTTATTTTGTTCATTTGTTCATTTGTTCGTTTGTTCGTTTGTTCATTTGTTCTTTTATTCATTTGTTCAATTGTTCATTTGTCCATTTGTTCATTTGTTCATTTGTTCATTTGTTCATTTGTTCATTCGGTCAATGGTTCATTTGTTCATTTGTTCATTTGTTCATTTGTTCATTTGTTCATTTGTTCATTCGTTCAATGGTACATTTGTTCATTTGTTCATTTGTTCATTTGTTCATTTGTCCATTTGTTCGTTTGTTCATTTGTTCCTTTGTTCATCTGTTCCTTTTGTTCATTTCTTCATTTGTTCATTTGTTCATTTGTTCAGTTGTTCACTTGTTCATTTGTTCATTTGTTTATGTGTTCATTTGTTCATGTGTTCATTTGTTCATTTGTTCATTTGTTCATTTGTTCATTTGTTCATTTGTTCATTTGTTCATTTGTACATTTGTTCATTTTTTCATTTGTTCATTTGTTCATTTGTTCATTTGTTCACTTGTTCATTTGTTCACTTGTTCATTTGTTCATTTGTTCATTTGTTCATTTGTTCAATTGATAATTCGTTCATTTGTTCATATGTTCATTTGAATGTTTCTTCATTCGTTCAATAGTTCATTTGTTCATTTGTTCATTTGTCTAATCGCTCGTTTGTTCATTTGTTCATTTGTTCATATGCTTATTTGTCCATTTTTGGATGTGTTCATTTCTTCAATTCTTCATTTCTTAAGTTGTTCATTTGTTCATTTGTCCATTTGTTTATTTGTTCATTTGTTCATATGTTCATTTGATTGTTTGTTCATTTCTCAACTTATTCATTTGTTCATTTGTTCATTTGTTCATTTGTTCATTTGTTCATTTGTTCATTTGTTCATTTGTTCATTTGTTCAATTGTTCATTTGTTCATTTGTACATTTGTTCATTTGTTCATTTGTTCATTTGTTCATTTGTTCATTTGTTCATTTGTTCATTTGTTCATTTGTTCATTTGTTCATTTGTTCGTTTGCTCATTTGTTCGTTTGTTCATTTGTTCATTTGTTCATTTGTTCATTTGTTCATTCGTTCAATGGTTCATTTGTTCATTCGTTCATTCGTTCATTTGTTCATTTGTTCATTTGTTCATTTGTTAATTTGTTCATTTGTTCATTTGTTCATTTGTTCATTTGTTCATTTGTTCATTTGTTCGTTTGCTCATTTGTTCGTTTGTTCATTTGTTTATTTGTTCATTTGTTCATTTCTTCATTTGTTCATTCGTTCAATGGTTCATATGTTCATTTGTTCATTTGTTCAATTGTTCATTTGTTCATTTGTTCATTTGTTCATTTGTTCATTTGTTCATTTGTTCATTTGTTCATATGTTCATTTGTTCATTTGTTCATTTGTTCACTTGTTCATTTGTTCATTTGTTCATTTGTTCATTTGTTCATTTGTTCATTGGTTCATTTGTTCATTTGTTCATTTGTTCATTGGTTCATTTGTTCATTTGTTCATTTGTTCATTTGTTCATTTGTTCATTTGTTCATTTGTTCATTTGTTCATTTGTTCATTTGTTCATTTGTTCATTTGTTCATTCGTTCAATGGTTCATTTGTTCATTTGTTCAATTGTTCATTTGTTCATTTGTTCATTTGTTCATTTGTTCATTGGTTCATTTGTTCATTTGTTCAATGGTTCATTTGTTCATTTGTTCATTTGTTCATTTGTTCATTCGTTCAATGGTTCATTTGTTCATTTGTTCATTTGTCCATTTGTTCTTTTGTTCATTTGTTCCTTTGTTCATTGGTTCATTTGTTTATTTGTTCATTTGTAGATTTGTACATGTTTCAAATTGTTCATTTGTTTATTTGTTCGATTGTTCATCTGTTCGTTTGTTCATTTGTTCCTTTGTTCGTTTTTTCATTTGTTCATTTGTTTATTTGTTCATTTGTTCATTTGTTTATTTGTTCATTTGTTCATTTGTTCATTTGTTAATTTGTTCATTTGTTCATTTGTTCATTTGTTCATTTGTTCATTTGTTCATTTGTTCATTTGTTCATTTGTTCATTTGGTCATTTGTTCATCTGTTCATTTGTTCATTTGTACATTTGTTCATTTGTTCATTTGTTCAGTTGTTCATTTGTCCATTTGTTCCGTTCTTCATTTGTTCATTTGTTCATTTCTTCATTTGTTCGTTTGTTCGTTTGTTCATTTGTTCATTTGTTAATTTGTTCAATCTTTCACTTGTACATTTGTTCATTTGTTCATTTGTTCATTTGATCATTTGTTCATTTGTTCATTTGTTCGTTTGTTCGTTTGTTCGTTTGTTCATTTGTTCTTTTGTTCATTTGTTCATTTGTTCATTTGTTCATTTGTTCATTTGTTCATTTGTTCATTTGTTCATTTGTTCATTTGTTCATTTGTACATTTGTTCATTTGTTCATTTGTTCGTTTGTTCGTTTGTTCGTTTGTTCGTTTGTTCGTTTGTTCATTAGTTCTTTTGTTCATTTGTTCTCTTGTTCATTTGTTCATTTGTTCATTTGTTCATTTGTTCATTCGTTCAATGGTTCATTTGTTCATTTGTTCAATTGTTCATTTGTTCATTTGTTCATTTGTTCATTTGTTCATTGGTTCATTTGTTCATTTGTTCAATGGTTCATTTGTTCATTTGTTCATTTGTTCATTTGTTCATTCGTTCAATGGTTCATTTGTTCATTTGTTCATTTGTCCATTTGTTCTTTTGTTCATTTGTTCCTTTGTTCATTGGTTCATTTGTTTATTTGTTCATTTGTAGATTTGTACATTTTTCAAATTGTTCATTTGTTTATTTGTTCGATTGTTCATCTGTTCGTTTGTTCATTTGTTCCTTTGTTCGTTTTTTCATTTGTTCATTTGTTTATTTGTTCATTTGTTCATTTGTTTATTTGTTCATTTGTTCATTTGTTCATTTGTTCATTTGTTCATTTGTTCATTTGTTCATTTGTTCATTTGTTCATTTGTTCATTTGTTCATTTGTTCATTTGTTCATTTGGTCATTTGTTCATCTGTTCATTTGTTCATTTGTTCATTTGTTCGTTTGTTCATTTGTTCATTTGTTCATTGGTTCATTTATTCATTTGTTCATTCGTTCATTTGTACAATTCTTCAATTCTTCATTTCTTGATTTTTAACTTGTTCATTTGTTCGTTTGTTCATTTGTTTATTTGTTCATTTGTACATTTGTTCATTTGTACAATTGTCCCCTTGTTCATTTGTTCACTTGTCAACATGTTCATTTGTTCATTTGTTCATTTGTTCATTTGTTCATTTGTTCGTTTGTTCATTTGTTCATTTGTTCATTTGTTCATTTGTTCATTTGTTCATTTGTTCATTTGGTCATTTGTTCATCTGATCATTTGTTCATTTGTTCATTTGTTCATTTGTTCATTGGTTCATTTATTCATTTGTTCATTCGTTCATTTGTACATTTCTTCAATTCTTCATTTCTTGATTTTTAACTTGTTCATTTGTTCGTTTGTTCATTTGTTTATTTGTTCATTTGTACATTTGTTCATTTGTACAATTGTCCCCTTGTTCATTTGTTCACTTGTCAACATGTTCATTTGTTCATTTGTTCATTTGTTCATTTGTACATTTGTGCATCTGTTCACTTGTTCATTTGTTCATTTGTCCATTCGTTATTTTGTTCATTTGTTCATTTGTTCGTTTGTTCGTTTGTTCATTTGTTCTTTTATTCATTTGTTCAATTGTTCATTTGTCCATTTGTTCATTTGTTCATTTGTTCATTTGTTCATTTGTTCATTTGTTCATTTGTTCATTTGTTCATTTGTTCATTTGTTCATTTGTTCATTTGTTCATTTGTACATTTGTTCATTTGTTCATCTGTTCATTTGTTCATTTCTTCATTTGTTCATTCGTTCATTCGTTCATTCGTTCATTCGTTCATTCGTTCATTCGTTCATTCATTCATTCGTTCATTTGCTCATTTGTCCATTTGTTCATTTGTTCATTTGTTCATCTGTTCATTTGTACATTTGTTCATTTGTTCATTTGTAGATTTGTACATTTTTTAAATTGTTCATTTGTTTATTTGTTCGATTGTTCATTTGTTCATTTGTTCATCTGTTCATTTGTTCATTTGTTCATTTGTTCATTTGTTCATTTGTTCATTTATTCATTTGTTCATTTGTTCATTTGTTCATTTGTCCATTTGTTCATTTGTTCATTTGTTCATCTGTTCATTTGTTCATTTGTTCATTTGTTCATTTGTTCATTTGTTCATTTGTTCATTTGTTAATTTGTTCATTTGGTCATTTGTTCATCTGTTCATTTGTTCATTTGTTCATTTGTACATTTGTTCATTTGTTCATTTGTTCAGTTGTTCAGTTGTTCATTTGTTCATTTGTTCAGTTCTTCATTTGTTCATTTGTTCATTTCTTCATTTGTTCGTTTGTTCGTTTGTTCATTTGTTCATTTGTTAATTTGTTCAATCTTTCACTTGTACATTTGTTCATTTGTTCATTTGTTCATTTGATCATTTGTTCATTTGTTCATTTGTTCGTTTGTTCGTTTGTTCGTTTGTTCATTTGTTCTTTTGTTCATTTGTTCATTTGTTCATTTGTTCATTTGTTCATTTGTTCATTTGTTCATTTGTTCATTTGTTCATTTGTACATTTGTTCATTTGTTCATTTGTTCGTTTGTTCGTTTGTTCGTTTGTTCGTTTGTTCGTTTGTTCATTAGTTCTTTTGTTCATTTGTTCTCTTGTTCATTTGTTCATTTGTTCATTTGTTCATTTGTTCATTTGTTCATTTGTTCATTTGTTCATTTGTTCATTTGTTCATTTGTTCATTTGTTCATTTGTTCATTTGTTCATTTGTTCATTTGTTCATTTGTTCATTTGTTCATTTGTTCATTTGTTCATTTGTTCATTTGTTCGTTTGTTCATTTGTTCATTTATTCATTTGTTCATTTGTTCATTTGTTCATTTGGTCATTTGTTCATCTGTTCATTTGTTCATTTGTTCATTTGTTCATTTGTTCATTTGTTCATTGGTTCATTTATTCATTTGTTCATTCGTTCATTTGTACATTTCTTCAATTCTTCATTTCTTGATTTTTAACTTGTTCATTTGTTCGTTTGTTCATTTGTTTATTTGTTCATTTGTACATTTGTTCATTTGTACAATTGTCCCCTTGTTCATTTGTTCACTTGTCAACATGTTCATTTGTTCATTTGTTCATTTGTTCATTTGTACATTTGTGCATCTGTTCACTTGTTCATTTGTTCATTTGTCCATTCGTTATTTTGTTCATTTGTTCATTTGTTCGTTTGTTCGTTTGTTCATTTGTTCTTTTATTCATTTGTTCAATTGTTCATTTGTCCATTTGTTCATTTGTTCATTTGTTCATTTGTTCATTTGTTCATTCGGTCAATGGTTCATTTGTTCATTTGTTCATTTGTTCATTTGTTCATTTGTTCATTTGTTCATTCGTTCAATGGTACATTTGTTCATTTGTTCATTTGTTCATTTGTTCATTTGTCCATTTGTTCGTTTGTTCATTTGTTCCTTTGTTCATCTGTTCCTTTTGTTCATTTCTTCATTTGTTCATTTGTTCATTTGTTCAGTTGTTCACTTGTTCATTTGTTCATTTGTTTATGTGTTCATTTGTTCATGTGTTCATTTGTTCATTTGTTCATTTGTTCATTTGTTCATTTGTTCATTTGTTCATTTGTTCATTTGTACATTTGTTCATTTTTTCATTTGTTCATTTGTTCATTTGTTCATTTGTTCACTTGTTCATTTGTTCACTTGTTCATTTGTTCATTTGTTCATTTGTTCATTTGTTCAATTGATAATTCGTTCATTTGTTCATATGTTCATTTGAATGTTTCTTCATTCGTTCAATAGTTCATTTGTTCATTTGTTCATTTGTCTAATCGCTCGTTTGTTCATTTGTTCATTTGTTCATATGCTTATTTGTCCATTTTTGGATGTGTTCATTTCTTCAATTCTTCATTTCTTAAGTTGTTCATTTGTTCATTTGTCCATTTGTTTATTTGTTCATTTGTTCATATGTTCATTTGATTGTTTGTTCATTTCTCAACTTATTCATTTGTTCATTTGTTCATTTGTTCATTTGTTCATTTGTTCATTTGTTCATTTGTTCATTTGTTCATTTGTTCAATTGTTCATTTGTTCATTTGTACATTTGTTCATTTGTTCATTTGTTCATTTGTTCATTTGTTCATTTGTTCATTTGTTCATTTGTTCATTTGTTCATTTGTTCATTTGTTCGTTTGCTCATTTGTTCGTTTGTTCATTTGTTCATTTGTTCATTTGTTCATTTGTTCATTCGTTCAATGGTTCATTTGTTCATTCGTTCATTCGTTCATTTGTTCATTTGTTCATTTGTTCATTTGTTAATTTGTTCATTTGTTCATTTGTTCATTTGTTCATTTGTTCATTTGTTCATTTGTTCGTTTGCTCATTTGTTCGTTTGTTCATTTGTTTATTTGTTCATTTGTTCATTTCTTCATTTGTTCATTCGTTCAATGGTTCATATGTTCATTTGTTCATTTGTTCAATTGTTCATTTGTTCATTTGTTCATTTGTTCATTTGTTCATTTGTTCATTTGTTCATTTGTTCATATGTTCATTTGTTCATTTGTTCATTTGTTCACTTGTTCATTTGTTCATTTGTTCATTTGTTCATTTGTTCATTTGTTCATTGGTTCATTTGTTCATTTGTTCATTTGTTCATTGGTTCATTTGTTCATTTGTTCATTTGTTCATTTGTTCATTTGTTCATTTGTTCATTTGTTCATTTGTTCATTTGTTCATTTGTTCATTTGTTCATTTGTTCATTCGTTCAATGGTTCATTTGTTCATTTGTTCAATTGTTCATTTGTTCATTTGTTCATTTGTTCATTTGTTCATTGGTTCATTTGTTCATTTGTTCAATGGTTCATTTGTTCATTTGTTCATTTGTTCATTTGTTCATTCGTTCAATGGTTCATTTGTTCATTTGTTCATTTGTCCATTTGTTCTTTTGTTCATTTGTTCCTTTGTTCATTGGTTCATTTGTTTATTTGTTCATTTGTAGATTTGTACATGTTTCAAATTGTTCATTTGTTTATTTGTTCGATTGTTCATCTGTTCGTTTGTTCATTTGTTCCTTTGTTCGTTTTTTCATTTGTTCATTTGTTTATTTGTTCATTTGTTCATTTGTTTATTTGTTCATTTGTTCATTTGTTCATTTGTTAATTTGTTCATTTGTTCATTTGTTCATTTGTTCATTTGTTCATTTGTTCATTTGTTCATTTGTTCATTTGTTCATTTGGTCATTTGTTCATCTGTTCATTTGTTCATTTGTACATTTGTTCATTTGTTCATTTGTTCAGTTGTTCATTTGTCCATTTGTTCCGTTCTTCATTTGTTCATTTGTTCATTTCTTCATTTGTTCGTTTGTTCGTTTGTTCATTTGTTCATTTGTTAATTTGTTCAATCTTTCACTTGTACATTTGTTCATTTGTTCATTTGTTCATTTGATCATTTGTTCATTTGTTCATTTGTTCGTTTGTTCGTTTGTTCGTTTGTTCATTTGTTCTTTTGTTCATTTGTTCATTTGTTCATTTGTTCATTTGTTCATTTGTTCATTTGTTCATTTGTTCATTTGTTCATTTGTTCATTTGTACATTTGTTCATTTGTTCATTTGTTCGTTTGTTCGTTTGTTCGTTTGTTCGTTTGTTCGTTTGTTCATTAGTTCTTTTGTTCATTTGTTCTCTTGTTCATTTGTTCATTTGTTCATTTGTTCATTTGTTCATTCGTTCAATGGTTCATTTGTTCATTTGTTCAATTGTTCATTTGTTCATTTGTTCATTTGTTCATTTGTTCATTGGTTCATTTGTTCATTTGTTCAATGGTTCATTTGTTCATTTGTTCATTTGTTCATTTGTTCATTCGTTCAATGGTTCATTTGTTCATTTGTTCATTTGTCCATTTGTTCTTTTGTTCATTTGTTCCTTTGTTCATTGGTTCATTTGTTTATTTGTTCATTTGTAGATTTGTACATTTTTCAAATTGTTCATTTGTTTATTTGTTCGATTGTTCATCTGTTCGTTTGTTCATTTGTTCCTTTGTTCGTTTTTTCATTTGTTCATTTGTTTATTTGTTCATTTGTTCATTTGTTTATTTGTTCATTTGTTCATTTGTTCATTTGTTCATTTGTTCATTTGTTCATTTGTTCATTTGTTCATTTGTTCATTTGTTCATTTGTTCATTTGTTCATTTGTTCATTTGGTCATTTGTTCATCTGTTCATTTGTTCATTTGTTCATTTGTACATTTGTTCATTTGTTCATTTGTTCAGTTGTTCATTTGTCCATTTGTTCCGTTCTTCATTTGTTCATTTGTTCATTTCTTCATTTGTTCGTTTGTTCGTTTGTTCATTTGTTCATTTGTTCATTTGTTCATTTGTTCATTTGTTCATTTGTTCATTTGTTCATTTGTTCATTTGTTCATTTGTTCATTTGTTCATTTGGTCATTTGTTCATCTGTTCATTTGTTCATTTGTTCATTTGTACATTTGTTCATTTGTTCATTTGTTCAGTTGTTCATTTGTCCATTTGTTCCGTTCTTCATTTGTTCATTTGTTCATTTCTTCATTTGTTCGTTTGTTCGTTTGTTCATTTGTTCATTTGTTAATTTGTTCAATCTTTCACTTGTACATTTGTTCATTTGTTCATTTGTTCATTTGATCATTTGTTCATTTGTTCATTTGTTCGTTTGTTCGTTTGTTCGTTTGTTCATTTGTTCTTTTGTTCATTTGTTCATTTGTTCATTTGTTCATTTGTTCATTTGTTCATTTGTTCATTTGTTCATTTGTTCATTTGTTCATTTGTTCATTTGTACATTTGTTCATTTGTTCATTTGTTCGTTTGTTCGTTTGTTCGTTTGTTCGTTTGTTCATTAGTTCTTTTGTTCATTTGTTCTCTTGTTCATTTGTTCATTTGTTCATTTGTTCATTTGTTCATTTGTTCATTCGTTCAATGGTTCATTTGTTCATTTGTTCAATTGTTCATTTGTTCATTTGTTCATTTGTTCATTTGTTCATTGGTTCATTTGTTCATTTGTTCAATGGTTCATTTGTTCATTTGTTCATTTGTTCATTTGTTCATTCGTTCAATGGTTCATTTGTTCATTTGTTCATTTGTCCATTTGTTCTTTTGTTCATTTGTTCCTTTGTTCATTGGTTCATTTGTTTATTTGTTCATTTGTAGATTTGTACATTTTTCAAATTGTTCATTTGTTTATTTGTTCGATTGTTCATCTGTTCGTTTGTTCATTTGTTCCTTTGTTCGTTTTTTCATTTGTTCATTTGTTTATTTGTTCATTTGTTCATTTGTTTATTTGTTCATTTGTTCATTTGTTCATTTGTTCATTTGTTCATTTGTTCATTTGTTCATTTGTTCATTTGTTCATTTGTTCATTTGTTCATTTGTTCATTTGTTCATTTGTTCATTTGTTCATTTGTTCATTTGTTCATTTGTTCATTTGGTCATTTGTTCATCTGTTCATTTGTTCATTTGTTCATTTGTACATTTGTTCATTTGTTCATTTGTTCAGTTGTTCATTTGTCCATTTGTTCCGTTCTTCATTTGTTCATTTGTTCATTTCTTCATTTGTTCGTTTGTTCGTTTGTTCATTTGTTCATTTGTTAATTTGTTCAATCTTTCACTTGTACATTTGTTCATTTGTTCATTTGTTCATTTGTTCATTTGATCATTTGTCCATTTGTTCTTTTGTTCATTTGTTCCTTTGTTCATTGGTTCATTTGTTTATTTGTTCATTTGTAGATTTGTACATTTTTCAAATTGTTCATTTGTTTATTTGTTCGATTGTTCATCTGTTCGTTTGTTCATTTGTTCCTTTGTTCGTTTTTTCATTTGTTCATTTGTTTATTTGTTCATTTGTTCATTTGTTTATTTGTTCATTTGTTCATTTGTTCATTTGTTCATTTGTTCATTTGTTCATTTGTTCATTTGTTCATTTGTTCATTTGTTCATTTGTTCATTTGTTCATTTGTTCATTTGGTCATTTGTTCATCTGTTCATTTGTTCATTTGTTCATTTGTACATTTGTTCATTTGTTCATTTGTTCAGTTGTTCATTTGTCCATTTGTTCCGTTCTTCATTTGTTCATTTGTTCATTTCTTCATTTGTTCGTTTGTTCGTTTGTTCATTTGTTCATTTGTTCATTTGTTCATTTGTTCATTTGTTCATTTGTTCATTTGTTCATTTGTTCATTTGTTCATTTGTTCATTTGTTCATTTGGTCATTTGTTCATCTGTTCATTTGTTCATTTGTTCATTTGTACATTTGTTCATTTGTTCATTTGTTCAGTTGTTCATTTGTCCATTTGTTCCGTTCTTCATTTGTTCATTTGTTCATTTCTTCATTTGTTCGTTTGTTCGTTTGTTCATTTGTTCATTTGTTAATTTGTTCAATCTTTCACTTGTACATTTGTTCATTTGTTCATTTGTTCATTTGATCATTTGTTCATTTGTTCATTTGTTCGTTTGTTCGTTTGTTCGTTTGTTCATTTGTTCTTTTGTTCATTTGTTCATTTGTTCATTTGTTCATTTTTTCATTTGTTCATTTGTTCATTTGTTCATTTGTTCATTTGTTCATTTGTACATTTGTTCATTTGTTCATTTGTTCGTTTGTTCGTTTGTTCGTTTGTTCGTTTGTTCATTAGTTCTTTTGTTCATTTGTTCTCTTGTTCATTTGTTCATTTGTTCATTTGTTCATTTCTTCATTCGTTCAATGGTTCATTTGTTCATTTGTTCAATTGTTCATTTGTTCATTTGTTCATTTGTTCATTTGTTCATTGGTTCATTTGTTCATTTGTTCAATGGTTCATTTGTTCATTTGTTCATTTGTTCATTTGTTCATTCGTTCAATGGTTCATTTGTTCATTTGTTCATTTGTCCATTTGTTCTTTTGTTCATTTGTTCCTTTGTTCATTGGTTCATTTGTTTATTTGTTCATTTGTAGATTTGTACATTTTTCAAATTGTTCATTTGTTTATTTGTTCGATTGTTCATCTGTTCGTTTGTTCATTTGTTCCTTTGTTCGTTTTTTCATTTGTTCATTTGTTTATTTGTTCATTTGTTCATTTGTTTATTTGTTCATTTGTTCATTTGTTCATTTGTTCATTTGTTCATTTGTTCATTTGTTCATTTGTTCATTTGTTCATTTGTTCATTTGTTCATTTGTTCATTTGTTCATTTGTTCATTTGTTCATTTGTTCATTTGTTCATTTGGTCATTTGTTCATCTGTTCATTTGTTCATTTGTTCATTTGTACATTTGTTCATTTGTTCATTTGTTCAGTTGTTCATTTGTCCATTTGTTCCGTTCTTCATTTGTTCATTTGTTCATTTCTTCATTTGTTCGTTTGTTCGTTTGTTCATTTGTTCATTTGTTAATTTGTTCAATCTTTCACTTGTACATTTGTTCATTTGTTCATTTGTTCATTTGATCATTTGTTCATTTGTTCATTTGTTCGTTTGTTCGTTTGTTCGTTTGTTCATTTGTTCTTTTGTTCATTTGTTCATTTGTTCATTTGTTCATTTGTTCATTTGTTCATTTGTTCATTTGTTCATTTGTTCATTTGTACATTTGTTCATTTGTTCATTTGTTCATTTGTTCATTTGTTCATTTGTTCATTTGTTCGTTTGTTCATTTGTTCATTTGTTCATTTGTTCATTTGTTCATTTGTTCATTTGTTCATTTGGTCATTTGGTCATTAGTTCATCTGTTCATTTGTTCATTTGTTCATTTGTTCATTTGTTCATTTGTTCATTTGTTCATTGGTTCATTTATTCATTTGTTCATTCGTTCATTTGTACATTTCTTCAATTCTTCATTTCTTGATTTTTAACTTGTTCATTTGTTCGTTTGTTCATTTGTTTATTTGTTCATTTGTACATTTGTTCATTTGTACAATTGTCCCCTTGTTCATTTGTTCACTTGTCAACATGTTCATTTGTTCATTTGTTCATTTGTTCATTTGTTCATTTGTTCGTTTGTTCATTTGTTCATTTGTTCATTTGTTCATTTGTTCATTTGTTCATTTGTTCATTTGGTCATTTGTTCATCTGTTCATTTGTTCATTTGTTCATTTGTTCATTTGTTCATTTGTTCATTGGTTCATTTATTCATTTGTTCATTCGTTCATTTGTACATTTCTTCAATTCTTCATTTCTTGATTTTTAACTTGTTCATTTGTTCGTTTGTTCATTTGTTTATTTGTTCATTTGTACATTTGTTCATTTGTACAATTGTCCCCTTGTTCATTTGTTCACTTGTCAACATGTTCATTTGTTCATTTGTTCATTTGTTCATTTGTACATTTGTGCATCTGTTCACTTGTTCATTTGTTCATTTGTCCATTCGTTATTTTGTTCATTTGTTCATTTGTTCGTTTGTTCGTTTGTTCATTTGTTCTTTTATTCATTTGTTCAATTGTTCATTTGTCCATTTGTTCATTTGTTCATTTGTTCATTTGTTCATTTGTTCATTCGGTCAATGGTTCAATTGTTCATTTGTCCATTTGTTCATTTGTTCATTTGTTCATTTGTTCATTCGTTCAATGGTACATTTGTTCATTTGTTCATTTGATCATTTGTTCATTTGATCATTTGTTCATTTGTCCATTTGTTCGTTTGTTCATTTGTTCCTTTGTTCATCTGTTCCTTTTGTTCATTTCTTCATTTGTTCATTTGTTCATTTGTTCAGTTGTTCACTTGTTCATTTGTTCATTTGTTCATGTGTTCATTTGTTCATGTGTTCATTTGTTCATTTGTTCATTTGTTCATTTGTTCATTTGTTCATTTGTTCATTTGTACATTTGTTCATTTTTTCATTTGTTCATTTGTTCATTTGTTCATTTGTTCACTTGTTCATTTGTTCACTTGTTCATTTGTTCATTTGTTCATTTGTTCATTTGTTCAATTGATAATTCGTTCATTTGTTCATATGTTCATTTGAATGTTTCTTCATTCGTTCAATGGTTCATTTGTTCATTTGTTCATTTGTCTACTCGCTCGTTTGTTCATTTGTTCATTTGTTCATATGCTTATTTGTCCATTTTTGGATGTGTTCATTTCTTCAATTCTTCATTTCTTAAGTTGTTCATTTGTTCATTTGTCCATTTGTTTATTTGTTCATTTGTTCATATGTTCATTTGATTGTTTGTTCATTTCTCAACTTATTCATTTGTTCATTTGTTCATTTGTTCATTTGTTCATTTGTTCATTTGTACATTTGTTCATTTGTTCATTTGTTCATTTGTTCATTTGGTCATTTGTTCATTCGTTCATTTGTTCATTTGTTCATTTGTTCATTTGTACATTTGTTCATTTGTTCATTTGTTCATTTGTTCATTTGTTCATTTGTTCAATTGTTCATTTGTTCATTTGTACATTTGTTCATTTGTTCATTTGTTCATTTGTTCATTTGTTCATTTGTTCATTTGTTCATTTGTTCATTTGTTCATTTGTTCGTTTGCGCATTTGTTCGTTTGTTCATTTGTTCATTTGTTCATTTGTTCATTTGTTCATTCGTTCAATGGTTCATTTGTTCATTCGTTCATTCGTTCATTTGTTCATTTGTTCATTTGTTCATTTGTTAATTTGTTCATTTGTTCATTTGTTCATTTGTTCATTTGTTCATTTGTTCATTTGTTCGTTTGCTCATTTGTTCGTTTGTTCATTTGTTTATTTGTTCATTTGTTCATTTCTTCATTTGTTCATTCGTTCAATGGTTCATATGTTCATTTGTTCATTTGTTCAATTGTTCATTTGTTCATTTGTTCATTTGTTCATTTGTTCATTTGTTCATTTGTTCATTTGTTCATATGTTCATTTGTTCATTTGTTCATTTGTTCACTTGTTCATTTGTTCATTTGTTCATTTGTTCATTTGTTCATTTGTTCATTGGTTCATTTGTTCATTTGTTCATTTGTTCATTGGTTCATTTGTTCATTTGTTCATTTGTTCATTTGTTCATTTGTTCATTTGTTCATTTGTTCATTTGTTCATTTGTTCATTTGTTCATTTGTTCATTCGTTCAATGGTTCATTTGTTCATTTGTTCAATTGTTCATTTGTTCATTTGTTCATTTGTTCATTTGTTCATTGGTTCATTTGTTCTTTTGTTCAATGGTTCATTTGTTCATTTGTTCATTTGTTCATTTGTTCATTCGTTCAATGGTTCATTTGTTCATTTGTTCATTTGTCCATTTGTTCTTTTGTTCATTTGTTCCTTTGTTCATTGGTTCATTTGTTTATTTGTTCATTTGTAGATTTGTACATTTTTCAAATTGTTCATTTGTTTATTTGTTCGATTGTTCATCTGTTCGTTTGTTCATTTGTTCCTTTGTTCGTTTTTTCATTTGTTCATTTGTTTATTTGTTCATTTGTTCATTTGTTTATTTGTTCATTTGTTCATTTGTTCATTTGTTCATTTGTTCATTTGTTCATTTGTTCATTTGTTCATTTGTTCATTTGTTCATTTGTTCATTTGTTCATTTGTTCATTTGTTCATTTGTTCATTTGGTCATTTGTTCATCTGTTCATTTGTTCATTTGTTCATTTGTACATTTGTTCATTTGTTCATTTGTTCAGTTGTTCATTTGTCCATTTGTTCCGTTCTTCATTTGTTCATTTGTTCATTTCTTCATTTGTTCGTTTGTTCGTTTGTTCATTTGTTCATTTGTTAATTTGTTCAATCTTTCACTTGTACATTTGTTCATTTGTTCATTTGTTCATTTGATCATTTGTTCATTTGTTCATTTGTTCGTTTGTACGTTTGTTCGTTTGTTCATTTGTTCTTTTGTTCATTTGTTCATTTGTTCATTTGTTCATTTGTTCATTTGTTCATTTGTTCATTTGTTCATTTGTTCATTTGTTCATTTGTACATTTGTTCATTTGTTCATTTGTTCGTTTGTTCGTTTGTTCGTTTGTTCGTTTGTTCATTAGTTCTTTTGTTCATTTGTTCTCTTGTTCATTTGTTCATTTGTTCATTTGTTCATTTGTTCATTTGTTCATTTGTTCATTTGTTCATTTGTTCATTTGTTCATTTGTTCATTTGTTCATTTGTTCGTTTGTTCATTTGTTCATTTGTTCATTGGTTCATTTATTCATTTGTTCATTCGTTCATTTGTACATTTCTTCAATTCTTCATTTCTTGATTTTTAACTTGTTCATTTGTTCGTTTGTTCATTTGTTTATTTGTTCATTTGTACATTTGTTCATTTGTACAATTGTCCCCTTGTTCATTTGTTCACTTGTCAACATGTTCATTTGTTCATTTGTTCATTTGTTCATTTGTTCATTTGTTCGTTTGTTCATTTGTTCATTTGTTCATTTGTTCATTTGTTCATTTGTTCATTTGTTCATTTGGTCATTTGTTCATCTGTTCATTTGTTCATTTGTTCATTTGTTCATTTGTTCATTGGTTCATTTATTCATTTGTTCATTCGTTCATTTGTACATTTCTTCAATTCTTCATTTCTTGATTTTTAACTTGTTCATTTGTTCGTTTGTTCATTTGTTTATTTGTTCATTTGTACATTTGTTCATTTGTACAATTGTCCCCTTGTTCATTTGTTCACTTGTCAACATGTTCATTTGTTCATTTGTTCATTTGTTCATTTGTACATTTGTGCATCTGTTCACTTGTTCATTTGTTCATTTGTCCATTCGTTATTTTGTTCATTTGTTCATTTGTTCGTTTGTTCGTTTGTTCATTTGTTCTTTTATTCATTTGTTCAATTGTTCATTTGTCCATTTGTTCATTTGTTCATTTGTTCATTTGTTCATTTGTTCATTTGTTCATTTGTTCATTTGTTCATTTGTTCATTTGTTCATTTGTACATTTGTTCATTTGTTCATCTGTTCATTTGTTCATTTCTTCATTTGTTCATTCGTTCATTCGTTCATTCGTTCATTCGTTCATTCGTTCATTCGTTCATTCATTCATTCGTTCATTTGCTCATTTGTCCATTTGTTCATTTGTTCATTTGTTCATCTGTTCATTTGTACATTTGTTCATTTGTTCATTTGTAGATTTGTACATTTTTTAAATTGTTCATTTGTTTATTTGTTCGATTGTTCATTTGTTCATTTGTTCATTTGTTCATTTGTTCATTTGTTCGTTTGCTCATTTGTTCGTTTGTTCGTTTGTTCATTTGTTTATTTGTTCATTTGTTCATTTGTTCATTCGTTCAATGGTTCATTTGTTCATTTGTTCATTTGTTCATTTGTTCATTTGTTCATTTGTTCATATGTTCATTCGTTCAATGGTTCATTTGTTCATTTGTTCATTTGTTTATTTGTTCATTTGTTCGCTTGCTCATTTGTTCGTTTGTTCGTTTGTTCATTTGTTTATTTGTTCATTTGTTCATTTGTTCATTTGTTCATTCGTTCAATGGTTCATTTGTTCATTTGTTCATTCGTTCAATGGTTCATTTGTTCATTTGTTCAATTGTTCATTTGTTCATTTGTTCATTTGTTCATTGGTTCATTTGTTCATTTGTTCATTTGTTCATTTGTACATTTGTTCATTTGTTCATTTGTACATTTGTGCATCTTTTCACTTGTTCATTTGTTCATTTGTCCATTCGTTAGTTTGTTCATTTGTTCATTTGTTCGTTTGCTCGTTTGTTCATTTCTTCATTTGTTCATTTATTCATTTGTTCATTTGTTCATTTATTCATTTGTTCATTTGTTCATTTGTCCATTTGTTCATTTGTTCATTTGTTCATTTGTTAATTTGTTCATTTGGTCATTTGTTCATCTGTTCATTTGTTCATTTGTTCATTTGTACATTTGTTCATTTGTTCATTTGTTCAGTTGTTCAGTTGTTCATTTGTTCATTTGTTCAGTTCTTCATTTGTTCATTTGTTCATTTCTTCATTTGTTCGTTTGTTCGTTTGTTCATTTGTTCATTTGTTAATTTGTTCAATCTTTCACTTGTACATTTGTTCATTTGTTCATTTGTTCATTTGATCATTTGTTCATTTGTTCATTTGTTCGTTTGTTCGTTTGTTCGTTTGTTCATTTGTTCTTTTGTTCATTTGTTCATTTGTTCATTTGTACATTTGTTCATTTGTTCATTTGTTCGTTTGTTCGTTTGTTCGTTTGTTCGTTTGTTCGTTTGTTCATTAGTTCTTTTGTTCATTTGTTCTCTTGTTCATTTGTTCATTTGTTCATTTGTTCATTTGTTCATTTGTTCATTTGTTCATTTGTTCATTTGTTCATTTGTTCATTTGTTCATTTGTTCATTTGTTCATTTGTTCATTTGTTCATTTGTTCGTTTGTTCGTTTGTTCATTTGTTCATTTGTTCATTTGTTCATTTGTTCATTTGTTCATTTGTTCATTTGGTCATTTGTTCATCTGTTCATTTGTTCATTTGTTCATTTGTTCATTGGTTCATTTATTCATTTGTTCATTCGTTCATTTGTACATTTCTTCAATTCTTCATTTCTTGATTTTTAACTTGTTCATTTGTTCGTTTGTTCATTTGTTTATTTGTTCATTTGTACATTTGTTCATTTGTACAATTGTCCCCTTGTTCATTTGTTCACTTGTCAACATGTTCATTTGTTCATTTGTACATTTGTGCATCTGTTCACTTGTTCATTTGTTCATTTGTCCATTCGTTATTTTGTTCATTTGTTCATTTGTTCGTTTGTTCGTTTGTTCATTTGTTCTTTTATTCATTTGTTCAATTGTTCATTTGTCCATTTGTTCATTTGTTCATTTGTTCATTTGTTCATTTGTTCATTCGGTCAATGGTTCATTTGTTCATTTGTTCATTTGTTCATTTGTTCATTTGTTCATTTGTTCATTCGTTCAATGGTACATTTGTTCATTTGTTCATTTGTTCATTTGTTCATTTGTCCATTTGTTCGTTTGTTCATTTGTTCCTTTGTTCATCTGTTCCTTTTGTTCATTTCTTCATTTGTTCATTTGTTCATTTGTTCAGTTGTTCACTTGTTCATTTGTTCATTTGTTTATGTGTTCATTTGTTCATGTGTTCATTTGTTCATTTGTTCATTTGTTCATTTGTTCATTTGTTCATTTGTTCATTTGTTCATTTGTTCATTTGTACATTTGTTCATTTGTTCATCTGTTCATTTGTTCATTTCTTCATTTGTTCATTCGTTCATTCGTTCATTCGTTCATTCGTTCATTCGTTCATTCGTTCATTCATTCATTCGTTCATTTGCTCATTTGTCCATTTGTTCATTTGTTCATTTGTTCATCTGTTCATTTGTACATTTGTTCATTTGTTCATTTGTAGATTTGTACATTTTTTAAATTGTTCATTTGTTTATTTGTTCGATTGTTCATTTGTTCATTTGTTCATTTGTTCATTTGTTCATTTTTTCGTTTGCTCATTTGTTCGTTTGTTCGTTTGTTCATTTGTTTATTTGTTCATTTGTTCATTTGTTCATTTGTTCATTCGTTCAATGGTTCATTTGTTCATTTGTTCATTTGTTCATTTGTTCATTTGTTCATTTGTTCATATGTTCATTCGTTCAATGGTTCATTTGTTCATTTGTTCATTTGTTTATTTGTTCATTTGTTCGCTTGCTCATTTGTTCGTTTGTTCGTTTGTTCATTTGTTTATTTGTTCATTTGTTCATTTGTTCATTTGTTCATTCGTTCAATGGTTCATTTGTTCATTTGTTCATTCGTTCAATGGTTCATTTGTTCATTTGTTCAATTGTTCATTTGTTCATTTGTTCATTTGTTCATTGGTTCATTTGTTCATTTGTTCATTTGTTCATTTGTACATTTGTTCATTTGTTCATTTGTACATTTGTGCATCTGTTCACTTGTTCATTTGTTCATTTGTCCATTCGTTAGTTTGTTCATTTGTTCATTTGTTCGTTTGCTCGTTTGTTCATTTCTTCATTTGTTCATTTATTCATTTGTTCATTTGTTCATTTATTCATTTGTTCATTTGTTCATTTGTCCATTTGTTCATTTGTTCATTTGTTCATTTCTTCATTTGTTCGTTTGTTCGTTTGTTCATTTGTTCATTTGTTAATTTGTTCAATCTTTCACTTGTACATTTGTTCATTTGTTCATTTGTTCATTTGATCATTTGTTCATTTGTTCATTTGTTCGTTTGTTCGTTTGTTCGTTTGTTCATTTGTTCTTTTGTTCATTTGTTCATTTGTTCATTTGTTCATTTGTTCATTCGTTCATTTGTTCATTCATTCATTTGTTCATTTGTACATTTGTTCATTTGTTCATTTGTTCGTTTGTTCGTTTGTTCGTTTGTTCGTTTGTTCGTTTGTTCATTAGTTCTTTTGTTCATTTGTTCTCTTGTTCATTTGTTCTCTTGTTCATTTGTTCATTTGTTCATTTGTTCATTTGTTCATTTGTTCATTTGTTCATTTGTTCATTTGTTCATTTGTTCATTTGTTCATTTGTTCATTTGTTCATTTGTTCATTTGTTCATTTGTTCATTTGTTCATTTGTTCGTTTGTTCATTTGTTCATTTATTCATTTGTTCATTTGTTCATTTGTTCATTTGGTCATTTGTTCATCTGTTCATTTGTTCATTTGTTCGTTTGTTCGTTTGTTCGTTTGTTCGTTTGTTCATTAGTTCTTTTGTTCATTTGTTCTCTTGTTCATTTGTTCATTTGTTCATTTGTTCATTTGTTCATTTGTTCATTTGTTCATTTGTTCATTTGTTCATTTGTTCATTTGTTCATTTGTTCATTTGTTCATTTGTTCGTTTGTTCATTTGTTCATTTGTTCATTTGTTCATTTGTTCATTTGTTCATTTGGTCATTTGTTCATCTGTTCATTTGTTCATTTGTACATTTGTTCATTTGTTCATTGGTTCATTTATTCATTTGTTCATTCGTTCATTTGTACATTTCTTCAATTCTTCATTTCTTGATTTTTAACTTGTTCATTTGTTCGTTTGTTCATTTGTTTATTTGTTCATTTGTACATTTGTTCATTTGTACAATTGTCCCCTTGTTCATTTGTTCACTTGTCAACATGTTCATTTGTTCATTTGTTCATTTGTTCATTTGTACATTTGTGCATCTGTTCACTTGTTCATTTGTTCATTTGTCCATTCGTTCATTTGTTCATTTGTTCATTTGTTCATTTGTTCATTTGTTCATTTGTTCATTCGTTCAATGGTTCATTTGTTCATTTGTTCAATTGTTCATTTGTTCATTTGTTCATTTGTTCATTTGTTCATTGGTTCATTTGTTCATTTGTTCAATGGTTCATTTGTTCATTTGTTCATTTGTTCATTTGTTCATTCGTTCAATGGTTCATTTGTTCATTTGTTCATTTGTCCATTTGTTCTTTTGTTCATTTGTTCCTTTGTTCATTGGTTCATTTGTTTATTTGTTCATTTGTAGATTTGTACATTTTTCAAATTGTTCATTTGTTTATTTGTTCGATTGTTCATCTGTTCGTTTGTTCATTTGTTCCTTTGTTCGTTTTTTCATTTGTTCATTTGTTTATTTGTTCATTTGTTCATTTGTTTATTTGTTCATTTGTTCATTTGTTCATTTGTTCATTTGTTCATTTGTTCATTTGTTCATTTGTTCATTTGTTCATTTGTTCATTTGTTCATTTGTTCATTTGTTCATTTGTTCATTTGTTCATTTGTTCATTTGGTCATTTGATCATCTGTTCATTTGTTCATTTGTTCATTTGTACATTTGTTCATTTGTTCATTTGTTCAGTTGTTCATTTGTCCATTTGTTCCGTTCTTCATTTGTTCATTTGTTCATTTCTTCATTTGTTCGTTTGTTCGTTTGTGCATTTGTTCATTTGTTAATTTGTTCAATCTTTCACTTGTACATTTGTTCATTTGTTCATTTGTTCATTTGATCATTTGTTCGTTTGTTCGTTTGTTCGTTTGTTCATTTGTTCTTTTGTTCATTTGTTCATTTGTTCATTTGTTCATTTGTTCATTTGTTCATTTGTTCATTTGTTCATTTGTTCATTTGTTCATTTGTTCATTTGTACATTTGTTCATTTGTTCATTTGTTCGTTTGTTCGTTTGTTCGTTTGTTCGTTTGTTCATTAGTTCTTTTGTTCATTTGTTCTCTTGTTCATTTGTTCATTTGTTCATTTGTTCATTTGTTCATTCGTTCAATGGTTCATTTGTTCATTTGTTCAATTGTTCATTTGTTCATTTGTTCATTTGTTCATTTGTTCATTGGTTCATTTGTTCATTTGTTCAATGGTTCATTTGTTCATTTGTTCATCTGTTCATTTGTTCATTCGTTCAATGGTTCATTTGTTCATTTGTTCATTTGTCCATTTGTTCATTTGTTCATTTGTTCATTTGTTCATTTGTTCATTTGTTCATTTGTTCATTTGTTCATTTGTTCATTTGTTCATTTGTTCATTTGTTCATTTGTTCATTTGGTCATTTGTTCATCTGTTCATTTGTTCATTTGTTCATTTGTACATTTGTTCATTTGTTCATTTGTTCAGTTGTTCATTTGTCCATTTGTTCCGTTCTTCATTTGTTCATTTGTTCATTTCTTCATTTGTTCGTTTGTTCGTTTGTGCATTTGTTCATTTGTTAATTTGTTCAATCTTTCACTTGTACATTTGTTCATTTGTTCATTTGTTCATTTGATCATTTGTTCGTTTGTTCGTTTGTTCGTTTGTTCATTTGTTCTTTTGTTCATTTGTTCATTTGTTCATTTGTTCATTTGTTCATTTGTTCATTTGTTCATTTGTTCATTTGTTCATTTGTTCATTTGTTCATTTGTTCATTTGTTCATTTGTACATTTGTTCATTTGTTCATTTGTTCGTTTGTTCGTTTGTTCGTTTGTTCGTTTGTTCATTAGTTCTTTTGTTCATTTGTTCTCTTGTTCATTTGTTCATTTGTTCATTTGTTCATTTGTTCATTCGTTCAATGGTTCATTTGTTCATTTGTTCAATTGTTCATTTGTTCATTTGTTCATTTGTTCATTTGTTCATTGGTTCATTTGTTCATTTGTTCAATGGTTCATTTGTTCATTTGTTCATTTGTTCATTTGTTCATTCGTTCAATGGTTCATTTGTTCATTTGTTCATTTGTCCATTTGTTCTTTTGTTCATTTGTTCCTTTGTTCATTGGTTCATTTGTTTATTTGTTCATTTGTAGATTTGTACATTTTTCAAATTGTTCATTTGTTTATTTGTTCGATTGTTCATCTGTTCGTTTGTTCATTTGTTCCTTTGTTCGTTTTTTCATTTGTTCATTTGTTTATTTGTTCATTTGTTCATTTGTTTATTTGTTCATTTGTTCATTTGTTCATTTGTTCATTTGTTCATTTGTTCATTTGTTCATTTGTTCATTTGTTCATTTGTTCATTTGTTCATTTGTTCATTTGTTCATTTGTTCATTTGGTCATTTGTTCATCTGTTCATTTGTTCATTTGTTCATTTGTACATTTGTTCATTTGTTCATTTGTTCAGTTGTTCATTTGTCCATTTGTTCCGTTCTTCATTTGTTCATTTGTTCATTTCTTCATTTGTTCGTTTGTTCGTTTGTTCATTTGTTCATTTGTTAATTTGTTCAATCTTTCACTTGTACATTTGTTCATTTGTTCATTTGTTCATTTGATCATTTGTTCATTTGTTCATTTGTTCGTTTGTACGTTTGTTCGTTTGTTCATTTGTTCTTTTGTTCATTTGTTCATTTGTTCATTTGTTCATTTGTTCATTTGTTCATTTGTTCATTTGTTCATTTGTTCATTTGTTCATTTGTTCATTTGTACATTTGTTCATTTGTTCATTTGTTCGTTTGTTCGTTTGTTCGTTTGTTCGTTTGTTCATTAGTTCTTTTGTTCATTTGTTCTCTTGTTCATTTGTTCATTTGTTCATTTGTTCATTTGTTCATTTGTTCATTTGTTCATTTGTTCATTTGTTCATTTGTTCATTTGTTCATTTGTTCGTTTGTTCATTTGTTCATTTGTTCATTGGTTCATTTATTCATTTGTTCATTCGTTCATTTGTACATTTCTTCAATTCTTCATTTCTTGATTTTTAACTTGTTCATTTGTTCGTTTGTTCATTTGTTTATTTGTTCATTTGTACATTTGTTCATTTGTACAATTGTCCCCTTGTTCATTTGTTCACTTGTCAACATGTTCATTTGTTCATTTGTTCATTTGTTCATTTGTTCATTTGTTCGTTTGTTCATTTGTTCATTTGTTCATTTGTTCATTTGTTCATTTGTTCATTTGTTCATTTGGTCATTTGTTCATCTGATCATTTGTTCATTTGTTCATTTGTTCATTTGTTCATTGGTTCATTTATTCATTTGTTCATTCGTTCATTTGTACATTTCTTCAATTCTTCATTTCTTGATTTTTAACTTGTTCATTTGTTCGTTTGTTCATTTGTTTATTTGTTCATTTGTACATTTGTTCATTTGTACAATTGTCCCCTTGTTCATTTGTTCACTTGTCAACATGTTCATTTGTTCATTTGTTCATTTGTTCATTTGTACATTTGTGCATCTGTTCACTTGTTCATTTGTTCATTTGTCCATTCGTTATTTTGTTCATTTGTTCATTTGTTCGTTTGTTCGTTTGTTCATTTGTTCTTTTATTCATTTGTTCAATTGTTCATTTGTCCATTTGTTCATTTGTTCATTTGTTCATTTGTTCATTTGTTCATTTGTTCATTTGTTCATTTGTTCATTTGTTCATTTGTTCATTTGTTCATTTGTTCATTTGTACATTTGTTCATTTGTTCATCTGTTCATTTGTTCATTTCTTCATTTGTTCATTCGTTCATTCGTTCATTCGTTCATTCGTTCATTCGTTCATTCGTTCATTCATTCATTCGTTCATTTGCTCATTTGTCCATTTGTTCATTTGTTCATTTGTTCATCTGTTCATTTGTACATTTGTTCATTTGTTCATTTGTAGATTTGTACATTTTTTAAATTGTTCATTTGTTTATTTGTTCGATTGTTCATTTGTTCATTTGTTCATTTGTTCATTTGTTCATTTGTTCGTTTGCTCATTTGTTCGTTTGTTCGTTTGTTCATTTGTTTATTTGTTCATTTGTTCATTTGTTCATTTGTTCATTCGTTCAATGGTTCATTTGTTCATTTGTTCATTTGTTCATTTGTTCATTTGTTCATTTGTTCATTTGTTCATTTGTTCATTTGTTCATTTGTTCATTTGTACATTTGTTCATTTGTTCATCTGTTCATTTGTTCATTTCTTCATTTGTTCATTCGTTCATTCGTTCATTCGTTCATTCGTTCATTCGTTCATTCGTTCATTCATTCATTCGTTCATTTGCTCATTTGTCCATTTGTTCATTTGTTCATTTGTTCATCTGTTCATTTGTACATTTGTTCATTTGTTCATTTGTAGATTTGTACATTTTTTAAATTGTTCATTTGTTTATTTGTTCGATTGTTCATTTGTTCATTTGTTCATTTGTTCATTTGTTCATTTGTTCGTTTGCTCATTTGTTCGTTTGTTCGTTTGTTCATTTGTTTATTTGTTCATTTGTTCATTTGTTCATTTGTTCATTCGTTCAATGGTTCATTTGTTCATTTGTTCATTTGTTCATTTGTTCATTTGTTCATTTGTTCATATGTTCATTCGTTCAAGGGTTCATTTGTTCATTTGTTCATTTGTTTATTTGTTCATTTGTTCGCTTGCTCATTTGTTCGTTTGTTCGTTTGTTCATTTGTTTATTTGTTCATTTGTTCATTTGTTCATTTGTTCATTCGTTCAATGGTTCATTTGTTCATTTGTTCATTCGTTCAATGGTTCATTTGTTCATTTGTTCAATTGTTCATTTGTTCATTTGTTCATTTGTTCATTGGTTCATTTGTTCATTTGTTCATTTGTTCATTTGTACATTTGTCCATTTGTTCATTTGTACATTTGTGCATCTGTTCACTTGTTCATTTGTTCATTTGTCCATTCGTTAGTTTGTTCATTTGTTCATTTGTTCGTTTGCTCGTTTGTTCATTTCTTCATTTGTTCATTTATTCATTTGTTCATTTGTTCATTTATTCATTTGTTCATTTGTTCATTTGTCCATTTGTTCATTTTTTCATTTGTTCATCTGTTCATTTGTTCATTTGTTCATTTGTCCATTCGTTATTTTGTTCATTTGTTCATTTGTTCGTTTGTTCGTTTGTTCATTTGTTCATTTGTTCATTTGTTCTTTTATTCATTTGTTCATTTGTTCATTTGTTCATTTGTTCATTTGTTCATTTGTTCATTTGTTATTTGTTCATTTGTTCATTTGTTCATTTGTTCATTTGTTCATTTGTTCATTTGTTCATTTGTTCATCTGTTCATTTGTTCATCTGTTCATTTGTTCATCTGTTCATTTGTTCATTTGTTCATTTGTTCATTTGTTCATTTGTTCATTTATTCATTTGTTCATTTGTTCATTTGTTCATTTGTCCATTTGTTCATTTGTTCATTTGTTCATCTGTTCATTTGTTCATTTGTTCATTTGTTCATTTGTTCATTTGTTCATTTGTTCATTTGTTAATTTGTTCATTTGGTCATTTGTTCATCTGTTCATTTGTTCATTTGTTCATTTGTACATTTGTTCATTTGTTCATTTGTTCAGTTGTTCAGTTGTTCATTTGTTCATTTGTTCAGTTCTTCATTTGTTCATTTGTTCATTTCTTCATTTGTTCGTTTGTTCGTTTGTTCATTTGTTCATTTGTTAATTTGTTCAATCTTTCACTTGTACATTTGTTCATTTGTTCATTTGTTCATTTGATCATTTGTTCATTTGTTCATTTGTTCGTTTGTTCGTTTGTTCGTTTGTTCATTTGTTCTTTTGTTCATTTGTTCATTTGTTCATTTGTTCATTTGTTCATTTGTTCATTTGTTCATTTGTTCATTTGTTCATTTGTACATTTGTTCATTTGTTCATTTGTTCGTTTGTTCGTTTGTTCGTTTGTTCGTTTGTTCGTTTGTTCATTAGTTCTTTTGTTCATTTGTTCTCTTGTTCATTTGTTCATTTGTTCATTTGTTCATTTGTTCATTTGTTCATTTGTTCATTTGTTCATTTGTTCATTTGTTCATTTGTTCATTTGTTCATTTGTTCATTTGTTCATTTGTTCATTTGTTCATTTGTTCATTTGTTCGTTTGTTCATTTGTTCATTTATTCATTTGTTCATTTGTTCATTTGTTCATTTGGTCATTTGTTCATCTGTTCATTTGTTCATTTGTTCATTTGTTCATTTGTTCATTTGTTCATTGGTTCATTTATTCATTTGTTCATTCGTTCATTTGTACATTTCTTCAATTCTTCATTTCTTGATTTTTAACTTGTTCATTTGTTCGTTTGTTCATTTGTTTATTTGTTCATTTGTACATTTGTTCATTTGTACAATTGTCCCCTTGTTCATTTGTTCACTTGTCAACATGTTCATTTGTTCATTTGTTCATTTGTTCATTTGTACATTTGTGCATCTGTTCACTTGTTCATTTGTTCATTTGTCCATTCGTTATTTTGTTCATTTGTTCATTTGTTCGTTTGTTCGTTTGTTCATTTGTTCTTTTATTCATTTGTTCAATTGTTCATTTGTCCATTTGTTCATTTGTTCATTTGTTCATTTGTTCATTTGTTCATTCGGTCAATGGTTCATTTGTTCATTTGTTCATTTGTTCATTTGTTCATTTGTTCATTTGTTCATTCGTTCAATGGTACATTTGTTCATTTGTTCATTTGTTCATTTGTTCATTTGTCCATTTGTTCGTTTGTTCATTTGTTCCTTTGTTCATCTGTTCCTTTTGTTCATTTCTTCATTTGTTCATTTGTTCATTTGTTCAGTTGTTCACTTGTTCATTTGTTCATTTGTTTATGTGTTCATTTGTTCATGTGTTCATTTGTTCATTTGTTCATTTGTTCATTTGTTCATTTGTTCATTTGTTCATTTGTTCATTTGTACATTTGTTCATTTTTTCATTTGTTCATTTGTTCATTTGTTCATTTGTTCACTTGTTCATTTGTTCACTTGTTCATTTGTTCATTTGTTCATTTGTTCATTTGTTCAATTGATAATTCGTTCATTTGTTCATATGTTCATTTGAATGTTTCTTCATTCGTTCAATAGTTCATTTGTTCATTTGTTCATTTGTCTAATCGCTCGTTTGTTCATTTGTTCATTTTTTCATATGCTTATTTGTCCATTTTTGGATGTGTTCATTTCTTCAATTCTTCATTTCTTAAGTTGTTCATTTGTTCATTTGTCCATTTGTTTATTTGTTCATTTGTTCATATGTTCATTTGATTGTTTGTTCATTTCTCAACTTATTCATTTGTTCATTTGTTCATTTGTTCATTTGTTCATTTGTTCATTTGTTCAATTGTTCATTTGTTCATTTGTACATTTGTTCATTTGTTCATTTGTTCATTTGTTCATTTGTTCATTTGTTCATTTGTTCATTTGTTCATTTGTTCATTTGTTCATTTGTTCATTTGTTCGTTTGCTCATTTGTTCGTTTGTTCATTTGTTCATTTGTTCATTTGTTCATTTGTTCATTCGTTCAATGGTTCATTTGTTCATTCGTTCATTCGTTCATTTGTTCATTTGTTCATTTGTTCATTTGTTAATTTGTTCATTTGTTCATTTGTTCATTTGTTCATTTGTTCATTTGTTCATTTGTTCGTTTGCTCATTTGTTCGTTTGTTCATTTGTTTATTTGTTCATTTGTTCATTTCTTCATTTGTTCATTCGTTCAATGGTTCATATGTTCATTTGTTCATTTGTTCAATTGTTCATTTGTTCATTTGTTCATTTGTTCATTTGTTCATTTGTTCATTTGTTCATTTGTTCATATGTTCATTTGTTCATTTGTTCATTTGTTCACTTGTTCATTTGTTCATTTGTTCATTTGTTCATTTGTTCATTTGTTCATTGGTTCATTTGTTCATTTGTTCATTTGTTCATTGGTTCATTTGTTCATTTGTTCATTTGTTCATTTGTTCATTTGTTCATTTGTTCATTTGTTCATTTGTTCATTTGTTCATTTGTTCATTTGTTCATTTGTTCATTTGTTCATTCGTTCAATGGTTCATTTGTTCATTTGTTCAATTGTTCATTTGTTCATTTGTTCATTTGTTCATTTGTTCATTGGTTCATTTGTTCATTTGTTCAATGGTTCATTTGTTCATTTGTTCATTTGTTCATTTGTTCATTCGTTCAATGGTTCATTTGTTCATTTGTTCATTTGTCCATTTGTTCTTTTGTTCATTTGTTCCTTTGTTCATTGGTTCATTTGTTTATTTGTTCATTTGTAGATTTGTACATTTTTCAAATTGTTCATTTGTTTATTTGTTCGATTGTTCATCTGTTCGTTTGTTCATTTGTTCCTTTGTTCGTTTTTTCATTTGTTCATTTGTTTATTTGTTCATTTGTTCATTTGTTTATTTGTTCATTTGTTCATTTGTTCATTTGTTCATTTGTTCATTTGTTCATTTGTTCATTTGTTCATTTGTTCATTTGTTCATTTGTTCATTTGTTCATTTGTTCATTTGGTCATTTGTTCATCTGTTCATTTGTTCATTTGTTCATTTGTACATTTGTTCATTTGTTCATTTGTTCAGTTGTTCATTTGTCCATTTGTTCCGTTCTTCATTTGTTCATTTGTTCATTTCTTCATTTGTTCGTTTGTTCGTTTGTTCATTTGTTCATTTGTTCATTTGTTCATTTGTTCATTTGTTCATTTGTTCATTTGTTCATTTGTTCATTTGTTCATTTGTTCATTTGTTCATTTGGTCATTTGTTCATCTGTTCATTTGTTCATTTGTTCATTTGTACATTTGTTCATTTGTTCATTTGTTCAGTTGTTCATTTGTCCATTTGTTCCGTTCTTCATTTGTTCATTTGTTCATTTCTTCATTTGTTCGTTTGTTCGTTTGTTCATTTGTTCATTTGTTAATTTGTTCAATCTTTCACTTGTACATTTGTTCATTTGTTCATTTGTTCATTTGATCATTTGTTCATTTGTTCATTTGTTCGTTTGTTCGTTTGTTCGTTTGTTCATTTGTTCTTTTGTTCATTTGTTCATTTGTTCATTTGTTCATTTGTTCATTTGTTCATTTGTTCATTTGTTCATTTGTTCATTTGTTCATTTGTACATTTGTTCATTTGTTCATTTGTTCGTTTGTTCGTTTGTTCGTTTGTTCGTTTGTTCATTAGTTCTTTTGTTCATTTGTTCTCTTGTTCATTTGTTCATTTGTTCATTTGTTCATTTGTTCATTTGTTCATTCGTTCAATGGTTCATTTGTTCATTTGTTCAATTGTTCATTTGTTCATTTGTTCATTTGTTCATTTGTTCATTGGTTCATTTGTTCATTTGTTCAATGGTTCATTTGTTCATTTGTTCATTTGTTCATTTGTTCATTTGTTCATTCGTTCAATGGTTCATTTGTTCATTTGTTCATTTGTCCATTTGTTCTTTTGTTCATTTGTTCCTTTGTTCATTGGTTCATTTGTTTATTTGTTCATTTGTAGATTTGTACATTTTTCAAATAGTTCATTTGTTTATTTGTTCGATTGTTCATCTGTTCGTTTGTTCATTTGTTCCTTTGTTCGTTTTTTCATTTGTTCATTTGTTTATTTGTTCATTTGTTCATTTGTTTATTTGTTCATTTGTTCATTTGTTCATTTGTTCATTTGTTCATTTGTTCATTTGTTCATTTGTTCATTTGTTCATTTGTTCATTTGTTCATTTGTTCATTTGTTCATTTGTTCATTTGTTCATTTGTTCATTTGGTCATTTGTTCATCTGTTCATTTGTTCATTTGTTCATTTGTACATTTGTTCATTTGTTCATTTGTTCAGTTGTTCATTTGTCCATTTGTTCCGTTCTTCATTTGTTCATTTGTTCATTTCTTCATTTGTTCGTTTGTTCGTTTGTTCATTTGTTCATTTGTTAATTTGTTCAATCTTTCACTTGTACATTTGTTCATTTGTTCATTTGTTCATTTGATCATTTGTCCATTTGTTCTTTTGTTCATTTGTTCCTTTGTTCATTGGTTCATTTGTTTATTTGTTCATTTGTAGATTTGTACATTTTTCAAATTGTTCATTTGTTTATTTGTTCGATTGTTCATCTGTTCGTTTGTTCATTTGTTCCTTTGTTCGTTTTTTCATTTGTTCATTTGTTTATTTGTTCATTTGTTCATTTGTTTATTTGTTCATTTGTTCATTTGTTCATTTGTTCATTTGTTCATTTGTTCATTTGTTCATTTGTTCATTTGTTCATTTGTTCATTTGTTCATTTGTTCATTTGTTCATTTGGTCATTTGTTCATCTGTTCATTTGTTCATTTGTTCATTTGTACATTTGTTCATTTGTTCATTTGTTCAGTTGTTCATTTGTCCATTTGTTCCGTTCTTCATTTGTTCATTTGTTCATTTCTTCATTTGTTCGTTTGTTCGTTTGTTCATTTGTTCATTTGTTCATTTGTTCATTTGTTCATTTGTTCATTTGTTCATTTGTTCATTTGTTCATTTGTTCATTTGTTCATTTGTTCATTTGGTCATTTGTTCATCTGTTCATTTGTTCATTTGTTCATTTGTACATTTGTTCATTTGTTCATTTGTTCAGTTGTTCATTTGTCCATTTGTTCCGTTCTTCATTTGTTCATTTGTTCATTTCTTCATTTGTTCGTTTGTTCGTTTGTTCATTTGTTCATTTGTTAATTTGTTCAATCTTTCACTTGTACATTTGTTCATTTGTTCATTTGTTCATTTGATCATTTGTTCATTTGTTCATTTGTTCGTTTGTTCGTTTGTTCGTTTGTTCATTTGTTCTTTTGTTCATTTGTTCATTTGTTCATTTGTTCATTTGTTCATTTGTTCATTTGTTCATTTGTTCATTTGTTCATTTGTTCATTTGTACATTTGTTCATTTGTTCATTTGTTCGTTTGTTCGTTTGTTCGTTTGTTCGTTTGTTCATTAGTTCTTTTGTTCATTTGTTCTCTTGTTCATTTGTTCATTTGTTCATTTGTTCATTTCTTCATTCGTTCAATGGTTCATTTGTTCATTTGTTCAATTGTTCATTTGTTCATTTGTTCATTTGTTCATTTGTTCATTGGTTCATTTGTTCATTTGTTCAATGGTTCATTTGTTCATTTGTTCATTTGTTCATTTGTTCATTCGTTCAATGGTTCATTTGTTCATTTGTTCATTTGTCCATTTGTTCTTTTGTTCATTTGTTCCTTTGTTCATTGGTTCATTTGTTTATTTGTTCATTTGTAGATTTGTACATTTTTCAAATTGTTCATTTGTTTATTTGTTCGATTGTTCATCTGTTCGTTTGTTCATTTGTTCCTTTGTTCGTTTTTTCATTTGTTCATTTGTTTATTTGTTCATTTGTTCATTTGTTTATTTGTTCATTTGTTCATTTGTTCATTTGTTCATTTGTTCATTTGTTCATTTGTTCATTTGTTCATTTGTTCATTTGTTCATTTGTTCATTTGTTCATTTGTTCATTTGTTCATTTGTTCATTTGTTCATTTGTTCATTTGGTCATTTGTTCATCTGTTCATTTGTTCATTTGTTCATTTGTACATTTGTTCATTTGTTCATTTGTTCAGTTGTTCATTTGTCCATTTGTTCCGTTCTTCATTTGTTCATTTGTTCATTTCTTCATTTGTTCGTTTGTTCGTTTGTTCATTTGTTCATTTGTTAATTTGTTCAATCTTTCACTTGTACATTTGTTCATTTGTTCATTTGTTCATTTGATCATTTGTTCATTTGTTCATTTGTTCGTTTGTTCGTTTGTTCGTTTGTTCATTTGTTCTTTTGTTCATTTGTTCATTTGTTCATTTGTTCATTTGTTCATTTGTTCATTTGTTCATTTGTTCATTTGTTCATTTGTACATTTGTTCATTTGTTCATTTGTTCATTTGTTCATTTGTTCATTTGTTCATTTGTTCGTTTGTTCATTTGTTCATTTGTTCATTTGTTCATTTGTTCATTTGTTCATTTGTTCATTTGGTCATTTGGTCATTAGTTCATCTGTTCATTTGTTCATTTGTTCATTTGTTCATTTGTTCATTTGTTCATTTGTTCATTGGTTCATTTATTCATTTGTTCATTCGTTCATTTGTACATTTCTTCAATTCTTCATTTCTTGATTTTTAACTTGTTCATTTGTTCGTTTGTTCATTTGTTTATTTGTTCATTTGTACATTTGTTCATTTGTACAATTGTCCCCTTGTTCATTTGTTCACTTGTCAACATGTTCATTTGTTCATTTGTTCATTTGTTCATTTGTTCATTTGTTCGTTTGTTCATTTGTTCATTTGTTCATTTGTTCATTTGTTCATTTGTTCATTTGTTCATTTGGTCATTTGTTCATCTGTTCATTTGTTCATTTGTTCATTTGTTCATTTGTTCATTTGTTCATTTGTTCATTGGTTCATTTATTCATTTGTTCATTCGTTCATTTGTACATTTCTTCAATTCTTCATTTCTTGATTTTTAACTTGTTCATTTGTTCGTTTGTTCATTTGTTTATTTGTTCATTTGTACATTTGTTCATTTGTACAATTGTCCCCTTGTTCATTTGTTCACTTGTCAACATGTTCATTTGTTCATTTGTTCATTTGTTCACTTGTTCATTTGTTCATTTGTTCACTTGTTCATTTGTTCATTTGTTCACTTGTTCATTTGTTCATTTGTTCATTTGTTCATTTGTTCATTTGTTCACTTGTTCATTTTGTTCATTTGTTCATTTTTTCATTTGTTCCTTTGTTCATTTGTTTATTTGTACATGTGTTCATTTGTTCATTTGTACACGTGTTCATTTGTTCATTTGTTCATTTGTACATTTGTTCAATTGATCCGTTGTTCATTTGTTCATTTGTTCATTTGTTCATTTGTTCATTTGTTCATTTGTTCACTTGTTCATTTGTTAATGTGTCCATTTTTGGATGTGTTCATTTCTTCAATTCTTCATTTCTTAAGATGTTCATCTGCTCATTTGTCCATTTGTTTATTTGTTCATTTGTTCATATGTTCATTTGATTGTTTGTTCATTTCTCAACTTATTCATTTGTTCATTTGTTCATTTGTACATTTGTTCGTTTGTTCATTTGTTCATTTGTTTATTTGTTTATTGGTTCATTTGTTAATTTGTTCATTTGTTCATTTGTTAATGTGTTCATTTGTTCATTTGTTCATTTGTCCATTCGTTCTTTGTTCATTTGTTCATTTGTCCATTCGTTCGTTTGTTTATTTGTTCATTTGTTCATTTGTTCATTTGTTCATTTGTTCATTTGTTCATTTGTTCATTTGTTCATTTGTTCATTTGTTCATTTGTTCATTTGTTCATTTGTTCATTTGTTCATTTGTTCATTTGTTCACTTGACCATTCGTTCGTTTGTTCATTTTTTCATTTGTTCGTTTGTTCATTTGTTCATTTGTTCACTTGTTCACTTGTTCACTTGTTCATTTGTTCATTTGTTCATTTGTTCATTTGTTCATTTGTTCATTTGTTCACTTGTTCATTTGTTAATGTGTCCATTTTTGGATGTGTTCATTTCTTCAATTCTTCATTTCTTAAGATGTTCATCTGTTCATTTGTCCATTTGTTTATTTGTTCATTTGTTCATATGTTCATTTGATTGTTTGTTCATTTCTCAACTTATTCATTTGTTCATTTGTTCATTTGTACATTTGTTCGTTTGTTCATTTGTTCATTTGTTTATTTGTTTATTGGTTCATTTGTTCATTTGTTCATTTGTTCATTTGTTCATTTGTTCATTTTTTCATTTGTTCATTTGTTCACATGTTCATTTGTTCATTTGTCCATTTGTTCATTTGTTCATTTGTTCAATTGTTAATTTGTTCACTTGTCCATTCGTTAGATTGTTTATTTGATCATTTGTTCGTTTGTTCATTTGTTCATTTGTTCATTTGTTCATTTGTTCATTTGTTCATTTGTTCATTTGTTCATTTTTTCATTTTTTCATTTGTTCATTTGTTCACTTGTTCATTTGTTCATTTGTCCATTTGTTCATTTGTTCATTTGTTAATTTGTTCACTTGTCCATTCGTTCGATTGTTCATTTCGTCATTTGTTCGTTTGTTCATTTGTTCATTTGTTCACTTGTTCATTTGTTCATTTGTTCATTTGTACATTTGTTCATTTGTTCATTTGTTCTTTTGTTCATTTGTTCATTTGTTCATTTGTTCATTTGTTCAGTTCTTCATTTGTTCATTTGTTCATTTGTGCATTTGTTCATTTGTTCATTTGTTCATTTGTTCATTTGTTCATTTGTTCGTTTGTTCGTTTGTTCATTTGTAGATTTGTACATTTTTCAAATTGTTCATTTGTTTATTTGTTCGATTGTTCATCTGGTTCATTGATTCATTTGTCCATTTGTTCGTTTGTTCATTTGTTCATTTGTTCATTTGTTCATTTGTTCATTTGTTCATTTGTTCATTTGTTCATTTGTTCATTTGTTCATTTGTTCATTTGTTCATTTGTTCATTTGTTCATTTGTTCATTTGTTCATTTGTTCATTTGTACATTTGTTCAATTGATCCTTTGTTCATTTGTTCATATGTTCATTTGTTCATTTGTTCGTTTGTTCATTTGTTCATTTGTTCATTTGTTCCTTTGTTCATTTGTTCGTTTGTTGATTTGTTCATTTGTTTATTTGTTCGATTGTTCATCTGTTCATTGATTCATTTGTCCATTTGTTCGTTTGTTCATTTGTTCATTTGTTCATTTGTTCATTTGTTCATTTGTTCATTTGTTCACTTGTTCATTTGTTAATGTGTCCATTTTTGGATGTGTTCATTTCTTCAATTCTTCATTTCTTAAGATGTTCATTTTTTCATTTGTCCATTTGTTTATTTGTTCATTTGTTCATATGTCCATTTGATTGTTTGTTCATTTCTCAACTTATTCATTTGTTCATTTGTTCATTTGTACATTTGTTCGTTTGTTCATTTGTTCATTTGTTTATTTGTTTATTGGTTCATTTGTTCATTTGTTCATTTCTTCATTTCTTCATTTCTTCATTTCTTCATTTCTTCATTTGTTCATTTGTTCATTTGTTCATTTGTTCACTTGACCATTCGTTCGTTTGTTCATTTTTTCATTTGTTCGTTTGTTCATTTGTTCATTTGTTCACTTGTTCATTTGTTCATTTGTTCATTTGTTCATTTGTTCATTTGTTCATTTGTTCATTTGTTCATTTGTTCATTTGTTCATTTGTTCTTATGTTCATTTGTTCTTATGTTCATTTGAATGTTTCTTCATTCGTTCAATGGTTCATTTGTTCATTTGTTCATTTGTTCATTTGTTCATTTGTTCATTTGTTCATTTGTTCGATTGATAATTCGTTCATTTGTTCATATGTTCATTTGAATGTTTCTTCATTCGTTCATTTGTTCATATGTTCATTTGAATGTTTCTTCATTCGTTCAATGGTTCATTTGTTCATTTGTTCATTTGTTCATTCGTTCAAAGGTTCATTTGTTCATTTGTTCATTTGTCCATTTGTTCGTTTGTTCATTTGTTCCTTTGTTCATCTGTTCCTTTTGTTCATTTCTTCAATTGTTCAATTGTTCATTTGTTCAGTTGTTCACTTGTTCATTTGTTCATTTGTTCATGTGTTCATTTGTTCATGTGTTCATTTGTTCATGTGTTCATTTGTTCATGTGTTCATTTGTTCATTTGTTCATTTGTTCATTTGTTCATTTGTACATTTGTTCATTTGTTCCTTTGTTCATTTGTTCATTTGTTCATTTGTTCATTTGTTCATTTGTTCATTTGTTCATTTGTAGATTTGTACATTTTTCAAATTGTTCATTTGTTTATTTGTTCGATTGTTCATCTGTTCATTTGTCCATTTGTTCGTTTGTTCATTTGTTCCTTTGTTCGTTTGTTCATTTGTTCATTTGTTGATTTGTTCAATCTTTCATTTGTTCATTTGTTCATTTGTCCATTTGTTCATTTCTCATCTTGTTTATTTGTTCATTTCTTAACTTGTTCATTTATTAATTTGTTGATATGTTAATTGATCCATTTTTGGATTTGTTCATTTCTTCAATTCTTCATTTCTTGAGTTGTTCATTTGTTCGTTTGTCAACTTGTTCATTTGTTCATTTGATCAGTTGTTCATATGTTCATTTTATTGTTTGTTCATTTCTCAACTTATTCATTTGTTCATTTGTTCATTTGTTCAATTGTCCATTTTTGGATCTGTTCATTTCTTCAATTCTTCATTTCATATGTTGTTCATTCGTTCATTTGTTCATTTGTCCATTTGTTCATTTGTTCATTTGTCCATTTGTTCATTTGTTCATTTGTTCATTTGTTCATTTGTTCATTTGTTCTCTTGTTCATTTTGTTCATTTGTTCATTTGTTCATTTGTTCATTTGTTCACTTGTTCATTTTGTTCATTTGTTCATTTGTTCATTTGTTCCTTTGTTCATTTGTTTATTTGTACATGTGTTCATTTGTTCATTTGTACACGTGTTCATTTGTTCATTTGTTCATTTGTACATTTGTTCAATTGATCCTTTGTTCATTTGTTCATTTTTTCATTTGTTCATTTGTTCATTTGTTCATTTGTTCACTTGTTCATTTGTTAATGTGTCCATTTTTGGATGTGTTCATTTCTTCAATTCTTCATTTCTTAAGATGTTCATCTGCTCATTTGTCCATTTGTTTATTTGTTCATTTGTTCATATGTTCATTTGATTGTTTGTTCATTTCTCAACTTATTCATTTGTTCATTTGTTCATTTGTACATTTGTTCGTTTGTTCATTTGTTCATTTGTTTATTTGTTTATTGGTTCATTTGTTAATTTGTTCATTTGTTCATTTGTTAATGTGTTCATTTGTTCATTTGTTCATTTGTCCATTCGTTCTTTGTTCATTTGTTCATTTGTCCATTCGTTCGTTTGTTCATTTGTTCATTTGTTCATTTGTTCATTTGTTCATTTGTTCATTTGTTCATTTGTTCATTTGTTCATTTGTTCATTTGTTCATTTGTTCATTTGTTCATTTGTTCATTTGTTCATTTGTTCATTTGTTCATTTGTTCATTTGTTCACTTGACCATTCGTTCGTTTGTTCATTTTTTCATTTGTTCGTTTGTTCATTTGTTCATTTGTTCACTTGTTCACTTGTTCATTTGTTCATTTGTTCATTTGTTCATTTGTTCATTTGTTCATTTGTTCACTTGTTCATTTGTTAATGTGTCCATTTTTGGATGTGTTCATTTCTTCAATTCTTCATTTCTTAAGATGTTCATCTGTTCATTTGTCCATTTGTTTATTTGTTCATTTGTTCATATGTTCATTTGATTGTTTGTTCATTTCTCAACTTATTCATTTGTTCATTTGTTCATTTGTTCATTTGTTCATTTGTACATTTGTTCGTTTGTTCATTTGTTCATTTGTTTATTTGTTTATTGGTTCATTTGTTCATTTGTTCATTTGTTCATTTGTTCATTTGTTCATTTGTTCATTTTTTCATTTGTTCATTTGTTCACATGTTCATTTGTTCATTTGTCCATTTGTTCATTTGTTCATTTGTTCAATTGTTCATTTGTTCACTTGTCCATTCGTTCGATTGTTTATTTGATCATTTGTTCGTTTGTTCATTTGTTCATTTGTTCATTTGTTCATTTGTTCATTTGTTCATTTGTTCATTTGTTCATTTTTTCATTTTTTCATTTGTTCATTTGTTCACTTGTTCATTTGTTCATTTGTCCATTTGTTCATTTGTTCATTTGTTAATTTGTTCACTTGTCCATTCGTTCGATTGTTCATTTCGTCATTTGTTCGTTTGTTCATTTGTTCATTTGTTCACTTGTTCATTTGTTCATTTGTTCATTTGTACATTTGTTCATTTGTTCTTTTGTTCATTTGTTCATTTGTTCATTTGTTCATTTGTTCAGTTCTTCATTTGTTCATTTGTTCATTTGTTCATTTGTTCATTTGTTCGTTTGTTCGTTTGTTCATTTGTAGATTTGTACATTTTTCAAATTGTTCATTTGTTTATTTGTTCGATTGTTCATCTGTTCATTGATTCATTTGTCCATTTGTTCGTTTGTTCATTTGTTCATTTGTTCATTTGTTCATTTGTTCATTTATTCATTTGTTCATTTGTTCATTTGTTCATTTGTTCATATGTTCATTTGTTCATTTGTTCATTTGTACATTTGTTCAATTGATCCTTTGTTCATTTGTTCATATGTTCATTTGTTCATTTGTTCGTTTGTTCATTAGTTCATTTGTTCATTTGTTCCTTTGTTCATTTGTTCGTTTGTTGATTTGTTCATTTGTTTATTTGTTCGATTGTTCATCTGTTCATTGATTCATTTGTCCATTTGTCCATTTTTTCGTTTGTTCATTTGTTCATTTGTTCATTTGTTCATTTGTTCATTTGTTCACTTGACCATTCGTTCGTTTGTTCATTTTTTCATTTGTTCATTTGTTCATTTGTTCACTTGACCATTCGTTCGTTTGTTCATTTTTTCATTTGTTCGTTTGTTCATTTGTTCATTTGTTCACTTGTTCATTTGTTCATTTGGTCATTTGTTCATTTGTTCATTTGTTCATTTGTTCATTTGTTCATTTGTTCATTTGTTCATTTGTTCATTTGTTCATTTGTTCATATGTTCATTTGAATGTTTCTTCATTCGTTCAATGGTTCATTTGTTCATTTGTTCATTTGTTCATTTGTTCATTTGTTCATTTGTTCAATTGATAATTCGTTCATTTGTTCATATGTTCATTTGAATGTTTCTTCATTCGTTCAATGGTTCATTTGTTCATTTGTTCATTTGTTCATTCGTTCAAAGGTTCATTTGTTCATTTGTTCATTTGTTCATTTGTCCATTTGTTCGTTTGTTCATTTGTTCCTTTGTTCATCTGTTCCTTTTGTTAATTTCTTCATTTTTTCAATTGTTCATTTGTTCAGTTGTTCACTTGTTCATTTGTTCATTTGTTCATGTGTTCATTTGTTCATGTGTTCATTTGTTCATGTGTTCATTTGTTCATGTGTTCATTTGTTCATGTGTTCATTTGTTCATTTGTTCATTTGTTCATTTGTTCATTTGTTCATTTGTACATTTGTTCATTTTTTCATTTGTTCATTTGTTCATTTGTTCATTTGTTCATTTGTTCATTTGTTCATTTGTAGATTTGTACATTTTTCAAATTGTTCATTTGTTTATTTGTTCGATTGTTCATCTGTTCATTTGTCCATTTGTTCGTTTGTTCATTTGTTCCTTTGTTCGTTTGTTCATTTGTTCATTTGTTGATTTGTTCAATCTTTCATTTGTTCATTTGTTCATTTGTTCATTTGTTCATTTCTCATCTTGTTTATTTGTTCATTTCTTAACTTGTTCATTTATTAATTTGTTGATATGTTAATTGATCCATTTTTGGATTTGTTCATTTCTTCAATTCTTCATTTCTTGAGTTGTTCATTTGTTCATTTGATCAGTTGTTCATATGTTCATTTTATTGTTTGTTCATTTCTCAACTTATTCATTTGTTCATTTGTTCATTTGTTCAATTGTCCATTTTTGGATCTGTTCATTTCTTCAATTCTTCATTTCATATGTTGTTCATTCGTTCATTTGTTCATTTGTCCATTTGTTCATTTGTTCATTTGTCCATTTGTTCATTTGTTCATTTGTTCATTTGTTCATTTGTTCATTTGTTCATGTTCATTTGTTCATTGGTTCATTTATTCATTTGTTCATTCGTTCATTTGTTAATTTCTTCAATTCTTCATTTCTTGATTTTTAACTTGTTCATTTGTTCGTTTGTTCATTTGTTTATTTGTTCATTTGTTCATTTGTTCATTTCTTCATTTGTTCATTCGTTCATTCGTTCATTCGTTCATTCATTCATTCGTTCATTTGTTCATTTGTCCATTTGTTCATTTGTTCATTTGTTCATCTGTTCATTTGTTCATTTGTTCATTTGTTCATTTGTTCATTTGTTCATTCGTTCATTCGTACATTCGTCCATTCGATCATTCATTCATTCGTTCATTTGTTCATTTGTTCATTTGTTAGTTGCTTCATTTGTTCACTTGTTCACTTTTACATTTGTTCATTTGTTCATTTGTTCATTTGTTCATTTGCTCATTTGTTCATTGGTTCATTTGTTCTTTTGTTCATTTGTTCATTTGTTCATTTGTTCATTTGTTCATTTGTTCAGTTCTTCATTTGTTCATTTGTTCATTTCTTCATTTGTTCGTTTGTTCGTTTGTTCATTTGTTCATTTGTAGATTTGTACATTTTGCAAATTGTTCATTTGTTTATTTGTTCGATTGTTCATCTGTTCATTGATTCATTTGTTCATTTGTCCATTTGTTCGTTTGTTCATTTGTTCCTTTGTTCGTTTGTTCATTTGTTTATTTGTTCATTTGTTCATTTGTTCAATCTTTCACTTGTTCATTTGTTCATTTGTTCATTTGATCATATGTTCATATGTTCATTTGTTCATTTGTTCGTTTGTTCGTTTGTTCATTTGTTCTTTTGTTCATTTGTTCATTTGTTCATTTGTTCATTTGTTCATTTGTTCATTTGTTCATTTGTTATTTGTTCATTTGTTCATTTGTTCATTTGTTCATTTGTTCATTTGTTCATTTGTTCATTTGTTCATCTGTTCATTTGTACATTTGTTCATTTGTTCATTTGTTCAGTTGTTCAGTTGTTCATTTGTTCATTTGTTCAGTTCTTCATTTGTTCATTTGTTCATTTCTTCATTTGTTCGTTTGTTCGTTTGTTCATTTGTTCATTTGTTAATTTGTTCAATCTTTCACTTGTACATTTGTTCATTTGTTCATTTGTTCATTTGATCATTTGTTCATTTGTTCATTTGCTCGTTTGTTCGTTTGTTCGTTTGTTCATTTGTTCTTTTGTTCATTTGTTCATTTGTTCATTTGTTCATTTGTTCATTTGTACATTTGTTCATTTGTTCATTTGTTCGTTTGTTCGTTTGTTCGTTTGTTCGTTTGTTCATTAGTTCTTTTGTTCATTTGTTCTCTTGTTCATTTGTTCATTTGTTCATTTGTTCATTTGTTCATTTGTTCATTTGTTCATTTGTTCATTTGTTCATTTGTTCATTTGTTCATTTGTTCGTTTGTTCATTTGTTCATTTGTTCATTTGTTCATTTGTTCATTTGTTCATTTGTTCATTTGGTCATTTGTTCATCTGTTCATTTGTTCATTTGTTCATTTGTTCATTTGTTCATTGGTTCATTTATTCATTTGTTCATTTGTTCATTCGTTCATTTGTACATTTCTTCAATTCTTCATTTCTTGATTTTTAACTTGTTCATTTGTTCGTTTGTTCATTTGTTTATTTGTTCATTTGTACATTTGTTCATTTGTACAATTGTCCCCTTGTTCATTTGTTCACTTGTCAACATGTTCATTTGTTCATTTGTTCATTTGTTCATTTGTACATTTGTGCATCTGTTCACTTGTTCATTTGTTCATTTGTCCATTCGTTATTTTGTTCATTTGTTCATTTGTTCGTTTGTTCGTTTGTTCATTTGTTCTTTTATTCATTTGTTCAATTGTTAATTTGTCCATTTGTTCATTTGTTCATTTGTTCATTTGTTCATTTGTTCATTCGGTCAATGGTTCATTTGTTCATTTGTTCATTTGTTCATTTGTTCATTTGTTCATTTGTTCATTTGTTCATTCGTTCAATGGTACATTTGTTCATTTGTTCATTTGTTCATTTGTTCATTTGTCCATTTGTTCGTTTGTTCATTTGTTCCTTTGTTCATCTGTTCCTTTTGTTCATTTCTTCATTTGTTCATTTGTTCATTTGTTCAGTTGTTCACTTGTTCATTTGTTCATTTGTTCATGTTTTCATTTGTTCATGTGTTCATTTGTTCATTTGTTCATTTGTTCATTTGTTCATTTGTTCATTTGTTCATTTGTACATTTGTTCATTTTTTCATTTGTTCATTTGTTCATTTGTTCACTTGTTCATTTGTTCACTTGTTCATTTGTTCATTTGTTCATTTGTTCATTTGTTCAATTGATAATTCGTTCATTTGTTCATATGTTCATTTGAATGTTTCTTCATTCGTTCAATGGTTCATTTGTTCATTTGTTCATTTGTCTACTCGCTCGTTTGTTCATTTGTTCATTTGTTCATATGCTTATTTGTCCATTTTTGGATGTGTTCATTTCTTCAATTCTTCATTTCTTAAGTTGTTCATTTGTTCATTTGTCCATTTGTTTATTTGTTCATTTGTTCATATGTTCATTTGATTGTTTGTTCATTTCTCAACTTATTCATTTGTTCATTTGTTCATTTGTTCATTTGTTCATTTGTTCAATTGTTCATTTGTTCATTTGTACATTTGTTCATTTGTTCATTTGTTCATTTGTTCATTTGTTCATTTGTTAATTTGTTCATTTGTTCATTTGTTCATTTGTTCATTTGTTCATTTGTTCATTTGTTCATTTGTTCATTTGTTCATTTGTTCATTTGTTCGTTTGCTCATTTGTTCGTTTGTTCATTTGTTCATTTGTTCATTTGTTCATTCGTTCAATGGTTCATTTGTTCATTCGTTCATTTGTTCATTTGTTCATTTGTTCATTTGTTAATTTGTATATTTGTTCATTTGTTCATTTGTTCATTTGTTCATTTGTTCATTTATTCGTTTGCTCATTTGTTCGTTTGTTCATTTGTTTATTTGTTCATTTGTTCATTTCTTCATTTGTTCATTCGTTCAATGGTTCATATGTTCATTTGTTCATTTGTTCAATTGTTCATTTGTTCATTTGTTCATTTGTTCATTTGTTCATTTGTTCATTTGTTCATATGTTCATTTGTTCATTTGTTCATTTGTTCACTTGTTCATTTGCTCATTTGTTCATTTGTTCATTTGTTCATTTGTTCATTGGTTCATTTGTTCATTTGTTCATTTGTTCATTGGTTCATTTGTTCATTTGTTCATTTGTTCATTTGTTCATTTGTTCATTTGTTCATTTGTTCATTTGTTCATTTGTTCATTTATTCGTTTGCTCATTTGTTCGTTTGTTCATTTGTTTATTTGTTCATTTGTTCATTTCTTCATTTGTTCATTCGTTCAATGGTTCATATGTTCATTTGTTCATTTGTTCAATTGTTCATTTGTTCATTTGTTCATTTGTTCATTTGTTCATTTGTTCATTTGTTCATATGTTCATTTGTTCATTTGTTCATTTGTTCACTTGTTCATTTGCTCATTTGTTCATTTGTTCATTTGTTCATTTGTTCATTGGTTCATTTGTTCATTTGTTCATTTGTTCATTGGTTCATTTGTTCATTTGTTCATTTGTTCATTTGTTCATTTGTTCATTTGTTCATTTGTTCATTTGTTCATTTGTTCATTTGTTCATTTGTTCATTTGTTCATTTGTTCATTTGTTCATTTGTTCAATGGTTCATTTGTTCATTTGTTCAATTGTTCATTTGTTCATTTGTTCATTTGTTCATTTGTTCATTGGTTCATTTGTTCATTTGTTCATTTGTTCATTTGTTCATTTGTTCAATTGTTCATTTGTTCATTTGTACATTTGTTCATTTGTTCATTTGTTCATTTGTTCATTTGTTCATTTGTTCATATGTTCATTTGATCATTTGTTCATTTGTTCATTTGTTCATTTGTTCATTTGTTCATTTGTTCATTTGTTCATTTGTTCGTTTGCTAATTTGTTCGTTTGTTCATTTGTTCATTTGTTCATTTGTTCATTTGTTCATTCGTTCAATGGTTCATTTGTTCATTTGTTCATTTGTTCATTTGTTCATTTGTTCATTCGTTCAATGGTTCATTTGTTCATTTGTTCATTTGTCCATTTGTTCTTTTGTTCATTTGTTCCTTTGTTCATTGGTTCATTTGTTTATTTGTTCACTTGTTCATTTTGTTCCTTTGTTCGTTTGTTCGTTTTTTCGTTTGTTCGTTTGTTCATTTGTTCATTTGTTCATTTGTTCATTTGTTCATTCGTTCAATGGTTCATTTGTTCATTTGTTCAATTGTTCATTTGTTCATTTGTTCATTTGTTCATTTGTTCATTTGTTCATTTGTTCATTTGTCCATTTGTTCATTTGTGCATTTGTTCATTTGTTCATTTGTTCATTTGTTCATTTGTTCATTTGTTCATTTGTTCATTTGTTCATTTGTTCATTTGTTCATTTGTTCATTTGTTCATTTGTTCATTTGTTCATTTGTTCATTTGTAGATTTGTACATTTTTCAAATTGTTCATTTGTTTATTTGTTCGATTGTTCATCTGTTCGTTTGTTCATTTGTTCCTTTGTTCGTTTTTTCATTTGTTCATTTGTTTATTTGTTCATTTGTTCATTTGTTCATTTGTTTATTTGTTCATTTGTTCATTTGTTCATTTGTTCATTTGTTCATTTGTTCATTTGTTCATTTGTTCATTTGTTCATTTGTTCATTTGTTCATTTGTTCATTTGTTCATTTGGTCATTTGTTCATCTGTTCATTTGTTCATTTGTTCATTTGTACATTTGTTCATTTGTTCATTTGTTCAGTTGTTCATTTGTCCATTTGTTCAGTTCTTCATTTGATCATTTGTTCATTTCTTCATTTGTTCGTTTGTTCGTTTGTTCATTTGTTCATTTGTTAATTTGTTCAATCTTTCACTTGTACATTTGTTCATTTGTTCATTTGTTCATTTGATCATTTGTTCATTTGTTCATTTGTTCGTTTGTTCGTTTGTTCGTTTGTTCATTTGTTCTTTTGTTCATTTGTTCATTTGTTCATTTGTTCATTTGTTCATTTGTTCATTTGTTCATTTGTTCATTTGTACATCTGTTCATTTGTTCATTTGTTCGTTTGTTCGTTTGTTCGTTTGTTCATTAGTTCTTTTGTTCATTTGTTCTCTTGTTCATTTGTTCATTTGTTCATTTGTTCATTTGTTCATTTGTTCATTTGTTCATTTGTTCATTTGTTCATTTGTTCATTTGTTCATTTGTTCATTTGTTCATTTGTTCGTTTGTTCATTTGTTCATTTGTTCATTTGTTCATTTGTTCATTTGTTCATTTGTTCATTTGTTCATTTGGTCATTTGTTCATCTGTTCATTTGTTCATTTGTTCATTTGTTCATTTGTTCATTTGTTCATTGGTTCATTTATTCATTTGTTCATTCGTTCATTTGTACATTTCTTCAATTCTTCATTTCTTGATTTTTAACTTGTTCATTTGTTCGTTTGTTCATTTGTTTATTTGTTCATTTGTACATTTGTTCATTTGTACAATTGTCCCCTTGTTCATTTGTTCACTTGTCAACATGTTCATTTGTTCATTTGTTCATTTGTTCATTTGTACATTTGTGCATCTGTTCACTTGTTCATTTGTTCATTTGTCCATTCGTTATTTTGTTCATTTGTTCATTTGTTCGTTTGTTCATTTGTTCCCTTGTTCATCTGTTCCTTTTGTTCATTTCTTCATTTGTTCATTTGTTCATTTGTTCAGTTGTTCACTTGTTCATTTGTTCATTTGTTCATGTGTTCATTTGTTCATGTGTTCATTTGTTCATTTGTTCATTTGTTCATTTGTTCATTTGTTCATTTGTTCATTTGTTCATTTGTACATTTGTTCATTTTTTCATTTGTTCATTTGTTCATTTGTTCATTTGTTCACTTGTTCATTTGTTCACTTGTTCATTTGTTCATTTGTTCATTTGTTCATTTGTTCAATTGATAATTCGTTCATTTGTTCATATGTTCATTTGAATGTTTCTTCATTCGTTCAATGGTTCATTTGTTCATTTGTTCATTTGTCTACTCGCTCGTTTGTTCATTTGTTCATTTGTTCATATGCTTATTTGTCCATTTTTGGATGTGTTCATTTCTTCAATTCTTCATTTCTTAAGTTGTTCATTTGTTCATTTGTCCATTTGTTTATTTGTTCATTTGTACATTTGTTCATTTGTACAATTGTCCCCTTGTTCATTTGTTCACTTGTCAACATGTTCATTTGTTCATTTGGTCATTTGTTCATCTGTTCATTTGTTCATTTGTTCATTTGTACATTTGTTCATTTGTTCATTTGTTCAGTTGTTCATTTGTCCATTTGTTCAGTTCTTCATTTGATCATTTGTTCATTTCTTCATTTGTTCGTTTGTTCGTTTGTTCATTTGTTCATTTGTTAATTTGTTCAATCTTTCACTTGTACATTTGTTCATTTGTTCATTTGTTCATTTGATCATTTGTTCATTTGTTCATTTGTTCGTTTGTTCGTTTGTTCGTTTGTTCATTTGTTCTTTTGTTCATTTGTTCATTTGTTCATTTGTTCATTTGTTCATTTGTTCATTTGTTCATTTGTTCATTTGTACATCTGTTCATTTGTTCATTTGTTCGTTTGTTCGTTTGTTCGTTTGTTCATTAGTTCTTTTGTTCATTTGTTCTCTTGTTCATTTGTTCATTTGTTCATTTGTTCATTTGTTCATTTGTTCATTTGTTCATTTGTTCATTTGTTCATTTGTTCATTTGTTCATTTGTTCATTTGTTCATTTGTTCGTTTGTTCATTTGTTCATTTGTTCATTTGTTCATTTGTTCATTTGTTCATTTGTTCATTTGGTCATTTGTTCATCTGTTCATTTGTTCATTTGTTCATTTGTTCATTTGTTCATTTGTTCATTGGTTCATTTATTCATTTGTTCATTCGTTCATTTGTACATTTCTTCAATTCTTCATTTCTTGATTTTTAACTTGTTCATTTGTTCGTTTGTTCATTTGTTTATTTGTTCATTTGTACATTTGTTCATTTGTACAATTGTCCCCTTGTTCATTTGTTCACTTGTCAACATGTTCATTTGTTCATTTGTTCATTTGTTCATTTGTACATTTGTGCATCTGTTCACTTGTTCATTTGTTCATTTGTCCATTCGTTATTTTGTTCATTTGTTCATTTGTTCGTTTGTTCATTTGTTCCTTTGTTCATCTGTTCCTTTTGTTCATTTCTTCATTTGTTCATTTGTTCATTTGTTCAGTTGTTCACTTGTTCATTTGTTCATTTGTTCATGTGTTCATTTGTTCATGTGTTCATTTGTTCATTTGTTCATTTGTTCATTTGTTCATTTGTTCATTTGTTCATTTGTTCATTTGTTCATTTGTACATTTGTTCATTTTTTCATTTGTTCATTTGTTCATTTGTTCATTTGTTCACTTGTTCATTTGTTCACTTGTTCATTTGTTCATTTGTTCATTTGATCATATGTTCATTTGTTCATTTGTTCGTTTGTTCGTTTGTTCATTTGTTCTTTTGTTCATTTGTTCATTTGTTCATTTGTTCATTTGTTCATTTGTTCATTTGTTCATTTGTTCATTTGTTCATTTGTTCATTTGTTCATTTGTTCATTTGTTCAATTGTTCATTTGTTCATTTGTACATTTGTTCATTTGTTCATTTGTTCATTTGTTCATTTGTTCATTTGTTCATTTATTCATTTGTTCATTTGTTCATTTGTTCATTTGTCCATTTGTTCATTTGTTCATTTGTTCATCTGTTCATTTGTTCATTTCTTCATTTGTTCATTCGTTCATTCGTTCATTCGTTCATTCGTTCATTCGTTCATTCGTTCATTCATTCATTCGTTCATTTGTTCATTTGTCCATTTGTTCATTTGTTCATTTGTTCATGTGTTCATTTGTACATTTGTTCATTTGTTCATTTGTAGATTTGTACATTTTTCAAATTGTTCATTTGTTTATTTGTTCGATTGTTCATTTGTTCATTTGTTCATTTGTTCACTTGTTCATTTGTTCGTTTGCTCATTTGTTCGTTTGTTCGTTTGTTCATTTGTTTATTTGTTCATTTGTTCATTTGTTCATTTGTTCATTCGTTCAATGGTTCATTTGTTCATTTGTTCATTTGTTCATTTGTTCATTTGTTCATATGTTCATTCGTTCAATGGTTCATTTGTTCATTTGTTCATTTGTTCATTTGTTCATTTGTTCACTTGTTCATTTGTTAATGTGTCCATTTTTGGATGTGTTCATTTCTTCAATTCTTCATTTCTTAAGATGTTCATCTGCTCATTTGTCCATTTGTTTATTTGTTCATTTGTTCATATGTTCATTTGATTGTTTGTTCATTTCTCAACTTATTCATTTGTTCATTTGTTCATTTGTACATTTGTTCGTTTGTTCATTTGTTCATTTGTTTATTTGTTTATTGGTTCATTTGTTAATTTGTTCATTTGTTCATTTGTTAATGTGTTCATTTGTTCATTTGTTCATTTGTCCATTCGTTCTTTGTTCATTTGTTCATTTGTCCATTCGTTCGTTTGTTCATTTGTTCATTTGTTCATTTGTTCATTTGTTCATTTGTTCATTTGTTCATTTGTTCATTTGTTCATTTGTTCATTTGTTCATTTGTTCATTTGTTCATTTGTTCACTTGACCATTCGTTCGTTTGTTCATTTTTTCATTTGTTCGTTTGTTCATTTGTTCATTTGTTCACTTGTTCACTTGTTCATTTGTTCATTTGTTCATTTGTTCATTTGTTCATTTGTTCATTTGTTCACTTGTTCATTTGTTAATGTGTCCATTTTTGGATGTGTTCATTTGTTCAATTCTTCATTTCTTAAGATGTTCATCTGTTCATTTGTCCATTTGTTTATTTGTTCATTTGTTCATATGTTCATTTGATTGTTTGTTCATTTCTCAACTTATTCATTTGTTCATTTGTTCATTTGTACATTTGTTCGTTTGTTCATTTGTTCATTTGTTTATTTGTTTATTGGTTCATTTGTTCATTTGTTCATTTGTTCATTTGTTCATTTGTTCATTTGTTCATTTGTTCATTTTTTCATTTGTTCATTTGTTCACATGTTCATTTGTTCATTTGTCCATTTGTTCATTTGTTCATTTGTTCAATTGTTAATTTGTTCACTTGTCCATTCGTTCGATTGTTTATTTGATCATTTGTTCGTTTGTTCATTTGTTCATTTGTTCATTTGTTCATTTGTTCATTTGTTCATTTGTTCATTTGTTCATTTTTTCATTTTTTCATTTGTTCATTTGTTCACTTGTTCATTTGTTCATTTGTCCATTCGTTCATTTGTTCATTTGTTAATTTGTTCACTTGTCCATTCGTTCGATTGTTCATTTCGTCATTTGTTCGTTTGTTCATTTGTTCATTTGTTCACTTGTTCATTTTGTTCATTTGTTCATTTGTACATTTGTTCATTTGTTCATTTGTTCTTTTGTTCATTTGTTCATTTGTTCATTTGTTCATTTGTTCAGTTCTTCATTTGTTCATTTGTTCATTTGTTCATTTGTTCATTTGTTCATTTGTTCATTTGTTCATTTGTTCATTTGTTCATTTGTTCGTTTGTTCGTTTGTTCATTTGTAGATTTGTACATTTTTCAAATTGTTCATTTGTTTATTTGTTCGATTGTTCATCTGTTCATTGATTCATTTGTCCATTTGTTCGTTTGTTCATTTGTTCATTTGTTCATTTGTTCATTTGTTCATTTGTTCATTTGTTCATTTGTTCATTTGTTCATTTGTTCATTTGTTCATTTGTTCATTTGTTCATTTGTTCATTTGTTCATTTGTACATTTGTTCAATTGATCCTTTGTTCATTTGTTCATATGTTCATTTGTTCATTTGTTCGTTTGTTCATTTGTTCATTTGTTCATTTGTTCCTTTGTTCATTTGTTCGTTTGTTGATTTGTTCATTTGTTTATTTGTTCGATTGTTCATCTGTTCATTGATTCATTTGTCCATTTGTCCATTTGTTCGTTTGTTCATTTGTTCATTTGTTCATTTGTTCATTTGTTCATTTGTTCATTTGTTCATTTGTTCACTTGTTCATTTGTTAATGTGTCCATTTTTGGATGTGTTCATTTCTTCAATTCTTCATTTCTTAAGATGTTCATTTTTTCATTTGTCCATTTGTTTATTTGTTCATTTGTTCATATGTCCATTTGATTGTTTGTTCATTTCTCAACTTATTCATTTGTTCATTTGTTCATTTGTACATTTGTTCGTTTGTTCATTTGTTCATTTGTTTATTTGTTTATTGGTTCATTTGTTCATTTGTTCATTTCTTCATTTCTTCATTTCTTCATTTCTTCATTTGTTCATTTGTTCATTTGTTCATTTGTTCATTTGTTCATTTGTTCACTTGACCATTCGTTCGTTTGTTCATTTTTTCATTTGTTCGTTTGTTCATTTGTTCATTTGTTCATTTGTTCACTTGTTCATTTGTTCATTTGTTCATTTGTTCATTTGTTCATTTGTTCATTTGTTCATTTGTTCATATGTTCATTTGAATGTTTCTTCATTCGTTCAATGGTTCATTTGTTCATTTGTTCATTTGTTCATTTGTTCACTTGTTCATTTGTTCATTTGTTCATTTGTTCATTTGTTCAATTGATAATTCGTTCATTTGTTCATATGTTCATTTGAATGTTTCTTCATTCGTTCAATGGTTCATTTGTTCATTTGTTCATTTGTTCATTCGTTCAATGGTTCATTTGTTCATTTGTTCATTTGTTCATTTGTCCATTTGTTCGTTTGTTCATTTGTTCCTTTGTTCATCTGTTCCTTTTGTTCATTTCTTCATTTGTTCAATTGTTCATTTTTTCAGTTGTTCACTTGTTCATTTGTTCATTTGTTCATGTGTTCATTTGTTCATGTGTTCATTTGTTCATGTGTTCATTTGTTCATGTGTTCATTTGTTCATTTGTTCATTTGTTCATTTGTTCATTTGTTCATTTGTTCATTTGTTCATTTGTACATTTGTTCATTTTTTCATTTGTTCATTTGTTCATTTGTTCATTTGTTCATTTGTTCATTTGTAGATTTGTACATTTTTCAAATTGTTCATTTGTTTATTTGTTCGATTGTTCATCTGTTCATTGATTCATTTGTTCATTTGTCCATTTGTTCGTTTGTTCATTTGTTCCTTTGTTCGTTTGTTCATTTGTTCATTTGTTGATTTGTTCAATCTTTCATTTGTTCATTTGTTCATTTGTTCATTTGTTCATTTCTCATCTTGTTTATTTGTTCATTTCTTAACTTGTTCATTTATTAATTTGTTGATATGTTAATTGATCCATTTTTGGATTTGTTCATTTCTTCAATTCTTCATTTCTTGAGTTGTTCATTTGTTCGTTTGTCAACTTGTTCATTTGTTCATTTGATCAGTTGTTCATATGTTCATTTTATTGTTTGTTCATTTCTCAACTTATTCATTTGTTCATTTGTTCATTTGTTCAATTGTCCATTTTTGGATCTGTTCATTTCTTCAATTCTTCATTTCATATGTTGTTCATTCGTTCATTTGTTCATTTGTCCATTTGTTCATTTGTTCATTTGTCCATTTGTTCATTTGTTCATTTGTTCATTTGTTCATTTGTTCATTTGTTCATTTGTTCATGTTCATTTGTTCATTGGTTCATTTATTCATTTGTTCATTCGTTCATTTGTCAATTTCTTCAATTCTTCATTTCTTGATTTTTAACTTGTTCATTTGTTCGTTTGTTCATTTGTTTATTTGTTCATTTGTTCATTTGTTCATTTGTTCATTTGTTCATTTGTTCATTTGTTCATTTGTTCATTTCTTCAATTCTTCATTTCTTGATTTTTAACTTGTTCATTTGTTCGTTTGTTCATTTGTTTATTTGTTCATTTGTACATTTGTTCATTTGTACAATTGTCCCCTTGTTCATTTGTTCACTTGTCAACATATTCATTTGTTCATTTGTTCATTTGTACATTTGTGCATCTGTTCACTTGTTCATTTGTTCATTTGTCCATTCGTTATTTTGTTCATTTGTTCATTTGTTCGTTTGTTCGTTTGTTCATTTGTTCATTTGTTCATTTGTTCTTTTATTCATTTGTTCATTTGTTCATTTGTCCATTTGTTCATTTGTTTATTTGTTCATCTGTTCATTTGTTCATTTCTTCATTTGTTCATTCGTTCATTCGTTCATTCGTTCATTCGTTCATTCATTCATTCGTTCATTTGTTCATTTGTCCATTTGTTCATTTGTTCATTTGTTCATCTGTTCATTTGTTCATTTGTTCATTTGTTCATTTGTTCATTTGTTCATTCGTTCATTCGTACATTCGTCCATTCGATCATTCATTCATTCGTTCATTTGTTCATTTGTTCATTTGTTAGTTGCTTCATTTGTTCACTTGTTCACTTTTACATTTGTTCATTTGTTCATTTGTTCATTTGTTCATTTGTTCATTTGTTCATTGGTTCATTTGTTCATTTGTTCATTTGTTCATTTGTTCAGTTCTTCATTTGTTCATTTGTTCATTTCTTCATTTGTTCGTTTGTTCGTTTGTTCATTTGTTCATTTGTAGATTTGTACATTTTGCAAATTGTTCATTTGTTTATTTGTTCGATTGTTCATCAGTTCATTGATTCATTTGTTCATTTGTCCATTTGTTCGTTTGTTCATTTGTTCCTTTGTTCGTTTGTTCATTTGTTTATTTGTTCATTTGTTCATTTGTTCAATCTTTCACTTGTTCATTTGTTCATTTGTTCATTTGATCATATGTTCATTTGTTCATTTGTTCGTTTGTTCGTTTGTTCATTTGTTCTTTTGTTCATTTGTTCATTTGTTCATTTGTTCATTTGTTCATTTGTTCATTTGTTCATTTGTTCATTTGTTCATTTGTTCATTTATTCATTTGTTCATTTGTTCATTTGTTCATTTGTCCATTTGTTCATTTGTTCATTTGTTCATCTGTTCATTTGTTCATTTCTTCATTTGTTCATTCGTTCATTCGTTCATTCGTTCATTCGTTCATTCGTTCATTCGTTCATTCGTTCATTCATTCATTCGTTCATTTGTTCATTTGTCCATTTGTTCATTTGTTCATTTGTTCATCTGTTCATTTGTACATTTGTTCATTTGTTCATTTGTAGATTTGTACATTTTTCAAATTGTTCATTTGTTTATTTGTTCATTTGTTCATTTGTTCATTTGTTCGCTTGCTCATTTGTTCGTTTGTTCATTTGTTTATTTGTTCATTTGTTCATTTGTTCATTTGTTCATTCGTTCAATGGTTCATTTGTTCATTTGTTCATTTGTTCATTTGTTCATTTGTTCATTTGTTCATTTGTTCATTTGTTCATTTGTTCATTTGTTCATTTGTTCATTTGTTCATTTGTTCATTTGTTCATTTGTTCATTTGTTCATTTGTTCATTTGTTCATTTGTTCATTTGTTCATTTGTTCATTTGTTCATCTGTTCATTTGTTCATTTGTTCATTTGTACATTTGTTCATTTGTTCATTTGTTCATTTGTTCATTTGTTCATTTGTTCAGTTCCTCATTTGTTCATTTGTACATTTCTTCATTTGTTCGTTTGTTCGTTTGTTCATTTGTTCATTTCTAGATTTGTACATTTTACAAATTGTTCATTTGTTTATTTGTTCGATTGTTCATCTGTTCATCGATTCATTTGTTCATTTGTCCATTTGTTCGTTTGTTCATTTGTTCCTTTGTTCGTTTGTTCATTTGTTCATTTGTTCATTTGTTCATTTGTTCATTTGTTCATTTGTTCATCTGTTCATTTGTTCATTTGTTCATTTGTTCATTTGTTCATTTGTTCATTTGTTCATTTGTTCATTTGTTCATTTGTTCATTTGTTCATTTGTTCATCTGTTCATTTGTTCATTTGTTCATTTGTACATTTGTTCATTTGTTCATTTGTTCATTTGTTCATTTGTTCATTTGTTCAGTTCCTCATTTGTTCATTTGTACATTTGTTCATTTGTACATTTGTTCATTTGTTCATTTGTTCATTTGTTCATTTGTTCATTTGTTCATTTATTCATTTGTTCATTTGTTCATTTGTTCATTTGTTCATTTGTCCATTTGTTCATTTGTTCATTTGTTCATCTGTTCATTTGTTCATTTCTTCATTTGTTCATTCGTTCATTCGTTCATTCGTTCATTCGTTCATTCGTTCATTCGTTCATTCATTCATTCGTTCATTTGTTCATTTGTCCATTTGTTCATTTGTTCATTTGTTCATCTGTTCATTTGTACATTTGTTCATTTGTTCATTTGTAGATTTGTACATTTTTTAAATTGTTCATTTGTTTATTTGTTCGATTGTTCATTTGTTCATTTGTTCATTTGTTCATTTGTTCATTTGTTCGTTTGCTCATTTGTTCGTTTGTTCGTTTGTTCATTTGTTTATTTGTTCATTTGTTCATTTGTTCATTTGTTCATTCGTTCAATGGTTCATTTGTTCATTTGTTCATTTGTTCATTTGTTCATTTGTTCATATGTTCATTCGTTCAATGGTTCATTTGTTCATTTGTTCATTTGTTTATTTGTTCATTTGTTCGCTTGCTCATTTGTTCGTTTGTTCGTTTGTTCATTTGTTTATTTGTTCATTTGTTCATTTGTTCATTTGTTCATTCGTTCAATGGTTCATTTGTTCATTTGTTCATTCGTTCAATGGTTCATTTGTTCATTTGTTCAATTGTTCATTTGTTCATTTGTTCATTTATTCATTGGTTCATTTGTTCATTTGTTCATTTGTTCATTTGTACATTTGTTCATTTGTTCATTTGTACATTTGTGCATCTGTTCACTTGTTCATTTGTTCATTTGTCCATTCGTTAGTTTGTTCATTTGTCCATTTGTTCATTTGTTCATTTGTTCGTTTGCTCGTTTGTTCATTTCTTCATTTGTTCATTTATTCATTTGTTCATTTGTTCATTTATTCATTTGTTCATTTGTTCATTTGTCCATTTGTTCATTTGTTCATTTGTTCATCTGTTCATTTGTTCATTTGTTCATTTGTTCATTTGTTCATTCGTCCATTCGTACATTCGTCCATTCGTTCATTCATTCATTCGTTCATTTGTTCATTTGATCATTTGTTCATTTGTTCATTTGTTCAGTTCTTCATTTGTTCATTTGTTCATTTGTTCATTTGTTCGTTTGTTCGTTTGTTCGTTTGTTCATTTGTTCATTTGTTTATTTGTTCATTTGTTCATTTGTTCAATCTTTCACTTGTTCATTTGTTCATTTGTTCATTTGATCATATGTTCATTTGTTCATTTGTTCGTTTGTTCGTTTGTTCATTTGTTCTTTTGTTCATTTGTTCATTTGTTCATTTGTTCATTTGTTCATTTGTTCATTTGTTCATTTGTTCATTTGTTCATTTGTTCATTTGTTCATTTGTTCATTTGTTCAATTGTTCATTTGTTCATTTGTACATTTGTTCATTTGTTCATTTGTTCATTTGTTCATTTGTTCATTTGTTCATTTATTCATTTGTTCATTTGTTCATTTGTTCATTTGTCCATTTGTTCATTTGTTCATTTGTTCACTTGTTCATTTGTTCGTTTGCTCATTTGTTCGTTTGTTCGTTTGTTCATTTGTTTATTTGTTCATTTGTTCATTTGTTCATTTGTTCATTCGTTCAATGGTTCATTTGTTCATTTGTTCATTTGTTCATTTGTTCATTTGTTCATATGTTCATTCGTTCAATGGTTCATTTGTTCATTTGTTCATTTGTTCATTTGTTCGCTTGCTCATTTGTTCGTTTGTTCGTTTGTTCATTTGTTTATTTGTTCATTTGTTCATTTGTTCATTTGTTCATTCGTTCAATGGTTCATTTGTTCATTTGTTCATTTGTTCATTTGTTCATTTGTTCATTTGTTCATTTGTTCATTTGTTCATTTGTTCATTTGTTCATTTGTTCATATGTTCATTCGTTCAATGGTTCATTTGTTCATTTGTTCATTTGTTCATTTGTTCATTTGTCCATTTGTTCGTTTGTTCATTTGTTCATCTGTTCATTTGTTCATTTGTTCATTTGTTCATTTGTAGATTTGTACATTTTTCAAATTGTTCATTTGTTTATTTGTTCGATTGTTCATCTGTTCATTGATTCATTTGTTCATTTGTCCATTTGTTCGTTTGTTCATTTGTTCCTTTGTTCGTTTGTTCATTTGTTCATTTGTTCATTTGTTCATTTGTTCAATCTTTCATTTGTTCATTTGTTCATTTGTTCATTTCTCATCTTGTTTATTTGTTCATTTCTTAACTTGTTCATTTATTAATTTGTTCATATGTTAATTGATCCATTTTTGGATTTGTTCATTTCTTCAATTCTTCATTTCTTGAGTTGTTCATTTGTTCGTTTGTCAACTTGTTCATTTGTTCATTTGATCAGTTGTTCATATGTTCATTTTATTGTTTGTTCATTTCTCAACTTATTCATTTGTTCATTTGTTCATTTGTTCATTTGTTCATTTGTTCATTTGTTCATTTGTTCATTTGTTCATTTGTTCATTTGTTCATTTGTTCATTTGTTCATTTGTTCATTTGTTCATTTGTTCATTTGTTCATTTGTTCATTTGTTCATTTGTTCATTTGTTCATTTGTTCATTTGTTCATTTGTTCATTTGTTCATTTGTTCATTTGTTCATTTGTTCATTTGTTCATTTGTTCATTTGTTCATTTGTTCATTTGTTCATTTGATCATTTGTTCATTTGTTCATTTGTTCATTTGTTCATTTGTTCATTTGTTCATTTGTTCATTTGTTCATTTGTTCATTTGTTCATTTGTTCATTTGTTCATTTGTTCATTTGTTCATTTTTTCATTTGTTCATTTGTTCATGTGTTCATTTGTTCATTCGTTCATTCGTTCGTTTGTTCATTTGTCTACTCGCTCATTTGTTCATTTGTTCATTTGTTCACTTGTTCATTTTGTTCGTTTGTTCGTTTGTTCGTTTGTTCGTTTGTTCGTTTGTTCGTTTGTTCGTTTGTTCGTTTGTTCGTTTGTTCGTTTGTTCGTTTGTTCGTTTGTTCGTTTGTTCGTTTATTCGTTTGTTCATTTGTTCATGTGTTCATTTGTTCATGTGTTCATTTGTTCATTTGTTCATTCGTACAATGGTTCATTTGTTCATGTGTTCATTTGTTCATTTGTTCATTTGTTCATTTGTTCATTTGTTCATTTGTTCATTTGTTCATTTGTTCATTCGTTCAATGGTTCATTTGTTCATTTGTTCAATTGTTCATTTGTTCATTTGTTCATTTATTCATTTGTTCATTGGTTCATTTGTTCATTCGTTCAATGGTTCATATGTTCATTTGTTCATTTGTTCTATTGTTCATTTGTTCATTTGTTCATTTGTTCATTTGTTCATATGTTCATTTGTTCATTTGTTCATTTGTTCACTTGTTCATTTGTTCATTTGTTCATTTGTTCATTTGTTCATTTGTTCATTTGTTCATTTGTTCATTTGTTCATCTGTTCATTTGTTCATTTGTTCATTTGTACATTTGTTCATTTGTTCATTTGTTCATTTGTTCATTTGTTCATTTGTTCAGTTCCTCATTTGTTCATTTGTACATTTCTTCATTTGTACATTTGTTCATTTGTTCATTTGTTCATTTGTTCATTTGTTCATTTATTCATTTGTTCATTTGTTCATTTGTTCATTTGTCCATTTGTTCATTTGTTCATTTGTTCATCTGTTCATTTGTTCATTTCTTCATTTGTTCATTCGTTCATTCGTTCATTCGTTCATTCGTTCATTCGTTCATTCGTTCATTCATTCATTCGTTCATTTGTTCATTTGTCCATTTGTTCATTTGTTCATTTGTTCATCTGTTCATTTGTACATTTGTTCATTTGTTCATTTGTAGATTTGTACATTTTTTAAATTGTTCATTTGTTTATTTGTTCGATTGTTCATTTGTTCATTTGTTCATTTGTTCATTTGTTCATTTGTTCGTTTGCTCCTTTGTTCGTTTGTTCGTTTGTTCATTTGTTTATTTGTTCATTTGTTCATTTGTTCATTTGTTCATTCGTTCAATGGTTCATTTGTTCATTTGTTCATTTGTTCATTTGTTCATTTGTTCATATGTTCATTCGTTCAATGGTTCATTTGTTCATTTGTTCATTTGTTTATTTGTTCATTTGTTCGCTTGCTCATTTGTTCGTTTGTTCGTTTGTTCATTTGTTTATTTGTTCATTTGTTCATTTGTTCATTTGTTCATTCGTTCAATGGTTCATTTGTTCATTTGTTCATTCGTTCAATGGTTCATTTGTTCATTTGTTCAATTGTTCATTTGTTCATTTGTTCATTTATTCATTGGTTCATTTGTTCATTTGTTCATTTGTTCATTTGTACATTTGTTCATTTGTTCATTTGTACATTTGTGCATCTGTTCACTTGTTCATTTGTTCATTTGTCCATTCGTTAGTTTGTTCATTTGTCCATTTGTTCATTTGTTCATTTGTTCGTTTGCTCGTTTGTTCATTTCTTCATTTGTTCATTTATTCATTTGTTCATTTGTTCATTTATTCATTTGTTCATTTGTTCATTTGTCCATTTGTTCATTTGTTCATTTGTTCATCTGTTCATTTGTTCATTTGTTCATTTGTTCATTTGTTCATTCGTCCATTCGTACATTCGTCCATTCGTTCATTCATTCATTCGTTCATTTGTTCATTTGATCATTTGTTCATTTGTTCATTTGTTCAGTTCTTCATTTGTTCATTTGTTCATTTGTTCATTTGTTCGTTTGTTCGTTTGTTCGTTTGTTCATTTGTTCATTTGTTTATTTGTTCATTTGTTCATTTGTTCAATCTTTCACTTGTTCATTTGTTCATTTGTTCATTTGATCATATGTTCATTTGTTCATTTGTTCGTTTGTTCGTTTGTTCATTTGTTCTTTTGTTCATTTGTTCATTTGTTCATTTGTTCATTTGTTCATTTGTTCATTTGTTCATTTGTTCATTTGTTCATTTGTTCATTTGTTCATTTGTTCATTTGTTCAATTGTTCATTTGTTCATTTGTACATTTGTTCATTTGTTCATTTGTTCATTTGTTCATTTGTTCATTTGTTCATTTATTCATTTGTTCATTTGTTCATTTGTTCATTTGTCCATTTGTTCATTTGTTCATTTGTTCATTTGTTCATTTGTTCATTTGTTCACTTGTTCATTTGTTCGTTTGCTCATTTGTTCGTTTGTTCGTTTGTTCATTTGTTTATTTGTTCATTTGTTCATTTGTTCATTTGTTCATTCGTTCAATGGTTCATTTGTTCATTTGTTCATTTGTTCATTTGTTCATTTGTTCATATGTTCATTCGTTCAATGGTTCATTTGTTCATTTGTTCATTTGTTCATTTGTTCATTTGTTCGCTTGCTCATTTGTTCGTTTGTTCGTTTGTTCATTTGTTTATTTGTTCATTTGTTCATTTGTTCATTTGTTCATTCGTTCAATGGTTCATTTGTTCATTTGTTCATTTGTTCATTTGTTCATTTGTTCATTTGTTCATTTGTTCATTTGTTCATTTGTTCATATGTTCATTCGTTCAATGGTTCATTTGTTCATTTGTTCATTTGTTCATTTGTCCATTTGTTCGTTTGTTCATTTGTTCATCTGTTCATTTGTTCATTTGTTCATTTGTTCATTTGTAGATTTGTACATTTTTCAAATTGTTCATTTGTTTATTTGTTCGATTGTTCATCTGTTCATTGATTCATTTGTTCATTTGTCCATTTGTTCGTTTGTTCATTTGTTCCTTTGTTCGTTTGTTCATTTGTTCATTTGTTCATTTGTTCATTTGTTCAATCTTTCATTTGTTCATTTGTTCATTTGTTCATTTCTCATCTTGTTTATTTGTTCATTTCTTAACTTGTTCATTTATTAATTTGTTCATATGTTAATTGATCCATTTTTGGATTTGTTCATTTCTTCAATTCTTCATTTCTTGAGTTGTTCATTTGTTCGTTTGTCAACTTGTTCATTTGTTCATTTGATCAGTTGTTCATATGTTCATTTTATTGTTTGTTCATTTCTCAACTTATTCATTTGTTCATTTGTTCATTTGTTCATTTGTTCATTTGTTCATTTGTTCATTTGTTCATTTGTTCATTTGTTCATTTGTTCATTTGTTCATTTGTTCATTTGTTCATTTGTTCATTTGTTCATTTGTTCATTTGTTCATTTGTTCATTTGTTCATTTGTTCATTTGTTCATTTGTTCATTTGTTCATTTGTTCATTTGTTCATTTGTTCATTTGTTCATTTGTTCATTTGTTCATTTGTTCATTTGTTCATTTGTTCATTTTTTCATTTGTTCATTTGTTCATGTGTTCATTTGTTCATTCGTTCATTCGTTCGTTTGTTCATTTGTCTACTCGCTCATTTGTTCATTTGTTCATTTGTTCACTTGTTCATTTTGTTCGTTTGTTCGTTTGTTCGTTTGTTCGTTTGTTCGTTTGTTCGTTTGTTCGTTTGTTCGTTTGTTAGTTTGTTCGTTTGTTCGTTTGTTCGTTTGTTCGTTTGTTCGTTTGTTCGTTTGTTCGTTTATTCGTTTGTTCATTTGTTCATGTGTTCATTTGTTCATGTGTTCATTTGTTCATTTGTTCATTCGTACAATGGTTCATTTGTTCATGTGTTCATTTGTTCATTTGTTCATTTGTTCATTTGTTCATTTGTTCATTTGTTCATTTGTTCATTTGTTCATTTGTTCATTTGTTCATTTGTTCATTTGTACATTTGTACATTTGTGCATCTGTTCACTTGTTCATTTGTTCATTTGTCCATTCGTTAGTTTGTTCATTTGTTCATTTGATCATTTGTTCATCTGTTCATTTGTTCATTTGTTCATTTTTTCATTCGTTCATTCGTACATTCGTCCATTCGTTCATTCATTCATTCGTTCATTTGTTCATTTGATCATCTGTTCATTTGTTCATTTGTTAGTTGCTTCATTTGTTCATTTGTTCATTTGTTCATTTGTTCATTTGTTCATTTGTTCATTTGTTCATTTGTTCATTTGTTCATTTGTTCATTTGTTCATTGGTTCATTTGTTCATTTGTTCATTTGTTCATTTGTTCATTTGTTCATTTGTTCATTCGTTCAATGGTTCATTTGTTCATTTGTTCAATTGTTCATTTGTTCATTTGTTCATTTATTCATTTGTTCATTGGTTCATTTGTTCATTCGTTCAATGGTTCATATGTTCATTTGTTCATTTGTTCTATTGTTCATTTGTTCATTTGTTCATTTGTTCATTTGTTCATTTGTTCATTTGTCCATTTGTTCGTTTGTTCATTTGTTCATCTGTTCATTTGTTCATTTGTTCATTTGTTCATTTGTAGATTTGTACATTTTTCAAATTGTTCATTTGTTTTTTTGTTCGATTGTTCATCTGTTCATTGATTCATTTGTTCATTTGTCCATTTGTTCGTTTGTTCATTTGTTCCTTTGTTCGTTTGTTCATTTGTTCATTTGTTCATTTGTTCATTTGTTCAATCTTTCATTTGTTCATTTGTTCATTTGTTCATTTCTCATCTTGTTTATTTGTTCATTTCTTAACTTGTTCATTTATTAATTTGTTCATATGTTAATTGATCCATTTTTGGATTTGTTCATTTCTTCAATTCTTCATTTCTTGAGTTGTTCATTTGTTCGTTTGTCAACTTGTTCATTTGTTCATTTGATCAGTTGTTCATATGTTCATTTTATTGTTTGTTCATTTCTCAACTTATTCATTTGTTCATTTGTTCATTTGTTCATTTGTTCATTTGTTCATTTGTTCATTTGTTCATTTGTTCATTTGTTCATTTGTTCATTTGTTCATTTGTTCATTTGTTCATTTGTTCATTTGTTCATTTGTTCATTTGTTCATTTGTTCATTTGTTCATTTGTTCATTTGTTCATTTGTTCATTTGTTCATTTGTTCATTTGTTCATTTGTTCATTTGTTCATTTGTTCATTTGTTCATTTGTTCATTTGTTCATTTGTTCATTTGTTCATTTGTTCATTTGTTCATTTGTTCATTTGTTCATTTGTTCATTTGTTCATTTTTTCATTTGTTCATTTGTTCATGTGTTCATTTGTTCATTCGTTCATTCGTTCGTTTGTTCATTTGTCTACTCGCTCATTTGTTCATTTGTTCATTTGTTCACTTGTTCATTTTGTTCGTTTGTTCGTTTGTTCGTTTGTTCGTTTGTTCGTTTGTTCGTTTGTTCGTTTGTTCGTTTGTTCGTTTGTTCGTTTGTTCGTTTGTTCGTTTGTTCGTTTGTTCGTTTATTCGTTTGTTCATTTGTTCATGTGTTCATTTGTTCATGTGTTCATTTGTTCATTTGTTCATTCGTACAATGGTTCATTTGTTCATGTGTTCATTTGTTCATTTGTTCATTTGTTCATTTGTTCATTTGTTCATTTGTTCATTTGTTCATTTGTTCATTTGTTCATTTGTTCATTTGTTCATTTGTACATTTGTACATTTGTGCATCTGTTCACTTGTTCATTTGTTCATTTGTCCATTCGTTAGTTTGTTCATTTGTTCATTTGATCATTTGTTCATCTGTTCATTTGTTCATTTGTTCATTTTTTCATTCGTTCATTCGTACATTCGTCCATTCGTTCATTCATTCATTCGTTCATTTGTTCATTTGATCATCTGTTCATTTGTTCATTTGTTAGTTGCTTCATTTGTTCATTTGTTCATTTGTTCATTTGTTCATTTGTTCATTTGTTCATTTGTTCATTTGTTCATTTGTTCATTTGTTCATTTGTTCATTGGTTCATTTGTTCATTTGTTCATTTGTTCATTTGTTCATTTGTTCATTTGTTCATTTGTTCATTTGTTCATTCGTTCAATGGTTCATTTGTTCATTTGTTCAATTGTTCATTTGTTCATTTGTTCATTTATTCATTTGTTCATTGGTTCATTTGTTCATTCGTTCAATGGTTCATATGTTCATTTGTTCATTTGTTCTATTGTTCATTTGTTCATTTGTTCATTTGTTCATTTGTTCATTTGTTCATTTGTTCATATGTTCATTTGTTCATTTGTTCATTTGTTCACTTGTTCATTTGTTCATTTGTTCATTTGTTCATTTGTTCATTTGTTCATTGGTTCATTTGTTCATTTGTTCATTTGTTCATTGGTTCATTTGTTCATTTGTTCATTGGTTCATTTGTTCATTTGTTCATTTATTCATTTGTTCATTTGTTCATTTGTTCATTTGTTCATTCGTTCAATGGTTCATTTGTTCATTTGTTCAATTGTTCATTTGTTCATTTGTTCATTTATTCATTTGTTCATTGGTTCATTTGTTCATTTGTTCATTTGTTCATTTGTTCATTTGTTCATTTGTTCATTTGTTCATTTGTTCATTTGTTCATTTGTACATTTGTACATTTGTGCATCTGTTCACTTGTTCATTTGTTCATTTGTCCATTCGTTAGTTTGTTCATTTGTTCATTTGATCATTTGTTCATTTGTTCATTTGTTCGTTTGTTCGTTTGTTCATTTGTTCATTTGTTCATTTGTTCATTTGTTCATTTGTTCATTTGTCCATTTGTTCATTTGTTCATTTGTTCATTTGTTCATTTGTTCATTTGTTCATTGGTTCATTTGTTCATTTGTTCATTTGTTCATTGGTTCATTTGTTCATTTGTTCATTGGTTCATTTGTTCATTTGTTCATTTATTCATTTGTTCATTTGTTCATTTGTTCATTTGTTCATTCGTTCAATGGTTCATTTGTTCATTTGTTCAATTGTTCATTTGTTCATTTGTTCATTTATTCATTTGTTCATTGGTTCATTTGTTCATTTGTTCATTTGTTCATTTGTTCATTTGTTCATTTGTTCATTTGTTCATTTGTTCATTTGTTCATTTGTACATTTGTACATTTGTGCATCTGTTCACTTGTTCATTTGTTCATTTGTCCATTCGTTAGTTTGTTCATTTGTTCATTTGATCATTTGTTCATTTGTTCATTTGTTCGTTTGTTCGTTTGTTCATTTGTTCATTTGTTCATTTGTTCGTTTGTTCGTTTGTTCATTTGTTCATTTGTTCATTTGTCCATTTGTTCATTTGTGCATTTGTTCATCTGTTCATTTGTTCATTTGTTCATTTGTTCATTTGTTCATTTGTTCATTTGTTCATTTGTTCATTTGTTCATTTGTTCATTTGTTCATTTGTTCATTTGTTCATTTGTTCATTTGTTCATTTGTAGATTTGTACATTTTTCAAATTGTTCATTTGTTTATTTGTTCGATTTTTCATCTGTTCGTTTGTTCATTTGTTCCTTTGTTCGTTTGTTCATTTGTTCATTTGTTTATTTGTTCATTTGTTCATTTGTTCATTTGTTTATTTGTTCATTTGTTCATTTGTTCATTTGTTCATTTGTTCATTTGTTCATTTGTTCATTTGTTCATTTGTTCATTTGTTCCTTTTGTTCATTTGTTCATTTGTTCATTTGTTCATTTGTTCATTTGTTCATTTGTTCATTTGTTCATTTGTTCATTTGTTCATTTGGTCATTTGTTCATCTGTTCATTTGTTCATTTGTTCATTTGTACATTTGTTCATTTGTTCATTTGTTCAGTTGTTCATTTGTTCATTTGTTCAGTTCTTCATTTGTTCATTTGTTCATTTCTTCATTTGTTCGTTTGTTCGTTTGTTCATTTGTTCATTTGTTAATTTGTTCAATCTTTCACTTGTACATTTGTTCATTTGTTCATTTGTTCATTTGATCATTTGTTCATTTGTTCATTTGTTCGTTTGTTCGTTTGTTCGTTTGTTTATTTGTTCTTTTGTTCATTTGTTCATTTGTTCATTTGTTCATTTGTTCATTTGTTCATTTGTTCATTTGTTCATTTGTTCATTTGTACATTTGTTCATTTGTTCATTTGTTCGTTTGTTCGTTTGTTCGTTTGTTCGTTTGTTCATTAGTTCTTTTGTTCATTTGTTCTCTTGTTCATTTGTTCATTTGTTCATTTGTTCATTTGTTCATTTGTTCATTTGTTCATTTGTTCATTTGTTCATTTGTTCATTTGTTCATTTGTTCGTTTGTTCATTTGTTCATTTGTTCATTTGTTCATTTGTTCATTTGTTCATTTGTTCATTTGGTCATTTGTTCATCTGTTCATTTGTTCATTTGTTCATTTGTTCATTGGTTCATTTATTCATTTGTTCATTCGTTCATTTGTACATTTCTTCAATTCTTCATTTCTTGATTTTTAACTTGTTCATTTGTTCGTTTGTTCATTTGTTTATTTGTTCATTTGTACATTTGTTCATTTGTACAATTGTCCCCTTGTTCATTTGTTCACTTGTCAACATGTTCATTTGTTCATTTGTTCATTTGTTCACTTCTTCATTTGTTCATTTGTTCATTTGTTCATTTGTTCAATTGATAATTCGTTCATTTGTTCATATGTTCATTTGAATGTTTCTTCATTCGTTCAATGGTTCATTTGTTCATTTGTTCATTTGTTCATTCGTTCAATGGTTCATTTGTTCATTTGTTCATTTGTTCATTTGTCCATTTGTTCCTTTGTTCATCTGTTCCTTTGTTCATCTGTTCCTTTTGTTCATTTCTTCATTTGTTCAATTGTTCATTTGTTCAGTTGTTCACTTGTTCATTTGTTCATTTGTTCATGTGTTCATTTGTTCATGTGTTCATTTGTTCATGTGTTCATTTGTTCATGTGTTCATTTGTTCATTTGTTCATTTGTTCATTTGTTCATTTGTTCATTTGTACATTTGTTCATTTTTTCATTTGTTCATTTGTTCATTTGTTCATTTGTTCAATTGATAATTCGTTCATTTGTTCATATGTTCATTTGAATGTTTCTTCATTCGTTCAATGGTTCATTTGTTCATTTGTTCATTTGTCTACTCGCTCGTTTGTTCATTTGTTCATTTGTTCATATGCTTATTTGTCCATTTTTGGATGTGTTCATTTCTTCAATTCTTCATTTCTTAAGTTGTTCATTTGTTCATTTGTCCATTTGTTTATTTGTTCATTTGTTCATATGTTCATTTGATTGTTTGTTCATTTCTCAACTTATTCATTTGTTCATTTGTTCATTTGTTCATTTGTTCATTTGATCATTTGTTCATTTGTACATTTGTTCATTTGTTCATTTGTTCATTTGGTCATTTGTTCAATCGTTCATTTGTTCATTTGTTCATTTGTTCATTTGTACATTTGTTCATTTGTTCATTTGTTCATTTGTTCATTTGTTCATTTGTTCATTTGTTCATTTGTTCATTTGTTCATTTGTTCATCTGTTCATTTGTTGATTTGTTGATTTGTTCATTTGTTCATTTGTTCATTTGTACATTTGTTCATTTGTTCATTTGTTCATTTGTTCAATTGATAATTCGTTCATTTGTTCATATGTTCATTTGAATGTTTCTTCATTCGTTCAATGGTTCATTTGTTCATTTGTTCATTTGTTCATTTGTTCACTTGTTCATTTGTTCATTTGTTCATTTGTTCATTTGTTCAATTGATAATTCGTTCATTTGTTCATATGTTCATTTGAATGTTTCTTCATTCGTTCAATGGTTCATTTGTTCATTTGTTCATTTGTTCATTCGTTCAATGGTTCATTTGTTCATTTGTTCATTTGTTCATTTGTCCATTTGTTCGTTTGTTCATTTGTTCCTTTGTTCATCTGTTCCTTTTGTTCATTTCTTCATTTGTTCAATTGTTCATTTGTTCATGTGTTCATTTGTTCATTTGTTCATTTGTTCATGTGTTCATTTGTTCATTTTTTCATTTGTTCATTTGTTCACCTATTCATTTGTTCATTTGTCCATTTGTTCATTTGTTCATTTGTTAATTTGTTCACTTGTCCATTCGTTCGATTGTTCATTTCTTCGTTTGTTCATTTGTTCATTTGTTCACTTGTTCATTTGTTCATTTGTTCATTTGTACATTTGTTCATTTGTTCACTTGTCCATTCGTTCGTTTGTTCATTCGTTCATTTGTTCGTTTGTTCATTTGTTCATTTGTTCACTTGTTCATTTGTTCATTTGTTCATTTCTTCATTTCTTCATTTCTTCATTTGTTCATTTCTTCATTTCTTCATTTCTTCATTTCTTCATTTGTTCATTTGTTCATTTCTTCATTTGTTCATTTGTTATTTTGTTCATTTGTTCATTTGTTAATGTGTTCATTTGTTCATTTGTTCATTTGTCCATTCGTTCGTTTGTTCATTTGTTCATTTGTCCATTCGTTCGTCTGTTCATTTGTTCATTTGTTCATTTGTTCATTTGTTCACTTGACCATTCGTTCGTTTGTTCATTTTTTCATTTGTTCGTTTGTTCATTTGTTCACTTGTTCATTTGTTCATTTGTCCATTTGTTCATTTGTTCATTTGTTCATTTGTTAATTTGTTCACTTGTCCATTCGTTCGATTGTTTATTTGTTCATTTGTTCGTTTGTTCATTTGTTCTTTTGTTCATTTGTTCATTTTTTCATTTGTTCATTTGTTCACTTGTTCATTTGTTCATTTGTCCATTTGTTCATTTGTTCATTTGTTAATTTGTTCACTTGTCCATTCGTTCGATTGTTCATTTCTTCATTTCTTCGTTTGTTCATTTGTTCATTTGTTCACTTGTTCATTTGTTCATTTGTTCATTTGTACATTTGTTCATTTGTTCACTTGTCCATTCGTTCGTTTGTTCATTCGTTCATTTGTTCATTTCTTCATTTCTTCATTTCTTCATTTGTTCATTTGTTCATTTCTTCATTTGTTCATTTGTTAATTTGTTCATTTGTTCATTTGTTAATGTGTTCATTTGTTCATTTGTTCATTTGTCCATTCGTTCGTTTGTTCATTTGTTCATTTGTCCATTCGTTCGTTTGTTCATTTGTTCGTTTGTTCATTTGTTCATTTGTTCACTTGTTCATTTGTTCATTTGTTCACTTGTTCATTTGTTCATTTGTTCATTTGTTCATTTGTTCATTTGTTCATTTATTCATTTGTTCATTTGTTCATTTGTTCATTTGTTCATTTGTTCATTTTTTCATTTGTTCATTTGTTCACTTGTTCATTTGTTCATTTGTCCATTTGTTCATTTTTTCATTTGTTCATTTGTTAATTTGATCACTTGTCCATTCGTTCGATTGTTTATTTGTTCATTTGTTCGTTTGTTCATTTGTTCTTTTGTTCATTTGTTCATTTTTTCATTTGTTCATTTGTTCACTTGTTCATTTGTTCATTTGTCCATTTGTTCATTTGTTCATTTGTTAATTTGTTCACTTGTCCATTCGTTCGATTGTTCATTTCTTCATTTCTTCGTTTGTTCATTTGTTCATTTGTTCACTTGTTCATTTGTTCATTTGTTCATTTGTACATTTGTTCATTTGTTCACTTGTCCATTCGTTCGTTTGTTCATTCGTTCATTTGTTCGTTTGTTCATTTGTTCATTTGTTCACTTGTTCATTTGTTCATTTGTTCATTTGTTCATTTGTTCATTTGTTCATTTGTTCATTTGTTCATTTGTTCACTTGTTCATTTGTTGATTTGTTCATTTGTTCATTTGTTCATTTGTTCATTTGTTCATTTGTTCATTTGTTCAATTGATCCTTTGTTCATTTGTTCATTTGTTCATTTGTTCATTTGTTCATTTGTTCATTTGTTCATTTGTTCATTTGTTCATTCGTTCATTTGCTCTTTTGTTCATTTGTACATTTGTTCATTTGTTCAATTGTTCATTTGTTCATTTGTTCATTTCTTCATTTCTTCATTTCTTCATTTGTTCATTTGTTCATTTCTTCATTTCTTCATTTCTTCATTTGTTCATTTGTTCATTTCTTCATTTGTTCATTTGTTATTTTGTTCATTTGTTCATTTGTTAATGTGTTCATTTGTTCATTTGTTCATTTGTCCATTCGTTCGTTTGTTCATTTGTTCATTTGTCCATTCGTTCGTTTGTTCATTTGTTCATTTGTTCATTTGTTCATTTGTTCACTTGACCATTCGTTCGTTTGTTCATTTTTTCATTTGTTCGTTTGTTCATTTGTTCACTTGTTCATTTGTTCATTTGTCCATTTGTTCATTTGTTCATTTGTTCATTTGTTAATTTGTTCACTTGTCCATTCGTTCGATTGTTTATTTGTTCATTTGTTCGTTTGTTCATTTGTTCTTTTGTTCATTTGTTCATTTTTTCATTTGTTCATTTGTTCACTTGTTCATTTGTTCATTTGTCCATTTGTTCATTTGTTCATTTGTTAATTTGTTCACTTGTCCATTCGTTCGATTGTTCATTTCTTCATTTCTTCGTTTGTTCATTTGTTCATTTGTTCACTTGTTCATTTGTTCATTTGTTCATTTGTACATTTGTTCATTTGTTCACTTGTCCATTCGTTCGTTTGTTCATTCGTTCATTTCTTCATTTCTTCATTTCTTCATTTCTTCATTTGTTCATTTGTTCATTTCTTCATTTGTTCATTTGTTAATTTGTTCATTTGTTAATGTGTTCATTTGTTCATTTGTTCATTTGTCCATTCGTTCGTTTGTTCATTTGTTCATTTGTCCATTCGTTCGTTTGTTCATTTGTTCATTTGTTCATTTGTTCATTTGTTCATTTGTTCATTTGTTCATTTGTTCATTTGTTCATTTGTTCATTTGTTCATTTGTTCATTTGTTCATTTGTTCATTTGTTCATTTGTTCATTTGTTCACTTGACCATTCGTTCGTTTGTTCATTTTTTCATTTGTTCGTTTGTTCATTTGTTCATTTGTTCACTTGTTCACTTGTTCATTTGTTCATTTGTTCATTTGTTCATTTGTTCATTTGTTCATTAGTTCATTTGTTCACTTGTTCATTTGTTAATGTGTCCATTTTTGGATGTGTTCATTTCTTCAATTCTTCATTTCTTAAGATGTTCATCTGTTCATTTGTCCATTTGTTTATTTGTTCATTTCTTCATATGTTCATTTGATTGTTTGTTCATTTCTCTACTTATTCATTTGTTCATTTGTTCATTTGTACATTTGTTCGTTTGTTCATTTGTTCATTTGTTTATTTGTTTATTGGTTCATTTGTTCATTTGTTCATTTGTTCATTTGTTCATTTGTTCATTTGTTCATTTGTTCATTTGTTCATTTGTTCATTTGTTCATTTTTTCATTTGTTCATTTGTTCACTTGTTCATTTGTTCATTTGTCCATTTGTTCATTTGTTCATTTGATCATTTGTTAATTTGTTCACTTGTCCATTCGTTCGATTGTTTATTTGATCATTTGTTCGTTTGTTCATTTGTTCATTTGTTCATTTGTTCATTTGTTCATTTTTTCATTTTTTCATTTGTTCATTTGTTCACTTGTTCATTTGTTCATTTGTCCATTTGTTCATTTGTTCATTTGTTAATTTGTTCACTTGTCCTTTCGTTCGATTGTTCATTTCTTCATTTGTTCGTTTGTTCATTTGTTCATTTGTTCACTTGTTCATTTGTTCATTTGTTCATTTGTACATTTGTTCATTTGTTCATTTGTTCTATTGTTCATTTGTTCATTTGTTCATTTGTTCATTTGTTCAGTTCTTCATTTGTTCATTTGTTCATTTGTTCATTTGTTCATTTGTTCATTTGTTCATTTGTTCATTTGTTCATTTGTTCATTTGTTCGTTTGTTCGTTTGTTCATTTGTAGATTTGTACATTTTTCAAATTGTTCATTTGTTTATTTGTTCGATTGTTCATCTGTTCATTGATTCATTTGTCCATTTGTTCGTTTGTTCATTTGTTCATTTGTTCATTTGTTCATTTGTTCATTTGTTCATTTGTTCATTTGTTCATTTGTTCATTTGTTCATTTGTTCATTTGTACATTTGTTCAATTGATCCTTTGTTCATTTTTTCATATGTTCATTTGTTCATTTGTTCATTTGTTCATTTGTTCCTTTGTTCATTTGTTCATTTGTTCCTTTGTTCATTTGTTCGTTTGTTGATTTGTTCATTTGTTTATTTGTTCGATTGTTCATCTGTTCATTGATTCATTTGTCCATTTGTCCATTTGTTCGTTTGTTCATTTGTTCATTTGTTCATTTGTTCATTTGTTCATTTGTTCATTTGTTCATTTGTTCACTTGTTCATTTGTTAATGTGTCCATTTCTGGATGTGTTCATTTCTTCAATTCTTCATTTCTTAAGATGTTCATTTTTTCATTTGTCCATTTGTTTATTTGTTCATTTGTTCATATGTCCATTTGATTGTTTGTTCATTTCTCAACTTATTCATTTGTTCATTTGTTCATTTGTACATTTGTTCGTTTGTTCATTTGTTCATTTGTTTATTTGTTTATTGGTTCATTTGTTCATTTGTTCATTTGTTCATTTGTTCATTTGTTCATTTGTTCATTTTTTCATTTGTTCATTTGTTCACTTGTTCATTTGTTCATTTGTCCATTTGTTCATTTGTTCATTTGATCATTTGTTAATTTGTTCACTTGTCCATTCGTTCGATTGTTTATTTGATCATTTGTTCGTTTGTTCATTTGTTCATTTGTTCATTTGTTCATTTGTTCATTTTTTCATTTTTTCATTTGTTCATTTGTTCACTTGTTCATTTGTTCATTTGTCCATTTGTTCATTTGTTCATTTGTTAATTTGTTCACTTGTCCTTTCGTTCGATTGTTCATTTCTTCATTTGTTCGTTTGTTCATTTGTTCATTTGTTCACTTGTTCATTTGTTCATTTGTTCATTTGTACATTTGTTGATTTGTTCATTTGTTCTTTTGTTCATTTGTTCATTTGTTCATTTGTTCATTTGTTCAGTTCTTCATTTGTTCATTTGTTCATTTGTTCATTTGTTCATTTGTTCATTTGTTCATTTGTTCAATTGATAATTCGTTCATTTGTTCATATGTTCATTTGAATGTTTCTTCATTCGTTCAATGGTTCATTTGTTCATTTGTTCATTTGTCTACTCGCTCGTTTGTTCAGTTGTTCATTTGTTCAGATGTTAATTTGTCCATTTTTGGAAGTGTTCATTTCTTCAATTCTTCATTTCTTAAGTTGTTCATTTTTTCATTTGTCCATTTGTTTATTTGTTCATTTGTTCATATGTCCATTTGATTGTTTGTTCATTTCTCAACTTATTCATTTGTTCATTTGTTCATTTGTCCATTTGTATATTTGTTCATTTGTTCATTTGTTCATTTGTTCATTTGTTCATTTGTTCATTTGTTCATTTGTTCATTTGTTCATTTGTTCATTTGTTCATTTGTTCATTTGTTCATTTGTTCACTTGTCCATTCGTTCGTTTGTTCATTCGTTCATTTATTCGTTTGTTCATTTGTTCATTTGTTCACTTGTTCATTTGTTCATTTGTTCATTTGTTCATTTGTTCATTTGTTCATTTGTTCATTTGTTCATTTGTTCACTTGTTCATTTGTTCATTTGTTCATTTGTTCATTTGTTCATTTGTTCATTTGTTCATTTGTTCATTTGTTCATTTGTTCATTTGTTCATTTGTTCAATTGATCCTTTGTTCATTTGTTCATTTGTTCATTTGTTCATTCGTTCATTTGCTCTTTTGTTCATTTGTACATTTGTTCATTTGTTCAATTGTTCACTTGTTCATTTGTTCATTTGTTCATTTCTTCATTTCTTCATTTCTTCATTTGTTCATTTGTTCATTTCTTCATTTGTTCATTTGTTAATTTGTTCATTTGTTCATTTGTTAATGTGTTCATTTGTTCATTTGTTCATTTGTCCATTCGTTCATTTCTTCATTTGTTCATTTGTTAATTTGTTCATTTGTTCATTTGTTAATGTGTTCATTTGTTCATTTGTTCATTTGTCGATTCGTTCGTTTGTTCATTTGTTCATTTGTTCATTTGTCCATTCGTTCGTTTGTTCATTTGTTCATTTGTTCATTTGATCATTTGTTCATTTGTCCATTTGTATATTTGTTCATTTGTTCATTTGTTCATTTGTTCATTTGTTCTTTTGTACATTTGTTCATTTGTTCATTTGTTCATTTGTTCATTTGTTCATTTGTTCACTTGTCCATTCGTTCGTTTGTTCATTCGTTCATTTGTTCGTTTGTTCATTTGTTCATTTGTTCACTTGTTCATTTGTTCATTTGTTCATTTGTTCATTTGTTCATTTGTTCAGTTCTTCATTTGTTCATTTGTTCATTTGTTCATTTGTTCATTTGTTCATTTGTTCATTTGTTCATTTGTTCATTTGTTCATTTGTTCGTTTGTTCGTTTGTTCATTTGTAGATTTGTACATTTTTCAAATTGTTCATTTGTTTATTTGTTCGATTGTTCATCTGTTCATTGATTCATTTGTCCATTTGTTCGTTTGTTCATTTGTTCATTTGTTCATTTGTTCATTTGTTCATTTGTTCATTTGTTCATTTGTTCATTTGTTCATTTGTTCATTTGTACATTTGTTCAATTGATCCTTTGTTCATTTTTTCATATGTTCATTTGTTCATTTGTTCATTTGTTCATTTGTTCCTTTGTTCATTTGTTCATTTGTTCCTTTGTTCATTTGTTCGTTTGTTGATTTGTTCATTTGTTTATTTGTTCGATTGTTCATCTGTTCATTGATTCATTTGTCCATTTGTCCATTTGTTCGTTTGTTCATTTGTTCATTTGTTCATTTGTTCATTTGTTCATTTGTTCATTTGTTCATTTGTTCACTTGTTCATTTGTTAATGTGTCCATTTCTGGATGTGTTCATTTCTTCAATTCTTCATTTCTTAAGATGTTCATTTTTTCATTTGTCCATTTGTTTATTTGTTCATTTGTTCATATGTCCATTTGATTGTTTGTTCATTTCTCAACTTATTCATTTGTTCATTTGTTCATTTGTACATTTGTTCGTTTGTTCATTTGTTCATTTGTTTATTTGTTTATTGGTTCATTTGTTCATTTGTTCATTTGTTCATTTGTTCATTTGTTCATTTGTTCATTTTTTCATTTGTTCATTTGTTCACTTGTTCATTTGTTCATTTGTTCATTTGTCCATTTGTTCATTTGTTCATTTGATCATTTGTTAATTTGTTCACTTGTCCATTCGTTCGATTGTTTATTTGATCATTTGTTCGTTTGTTCATTTGTTCATTTGTTCATTTGTTCATTTGTTCATTTTTTCATTTTTTCATTTGTTCATTTGTTCACTTGTTCATTTGTTCATTTGTCCATTTGTTCATTTGTTCATTTGTTAATTTGTTCACTTGTCCTTTCGTTCGATTGTTCATTTCTTCATTTGTTCGTTTGTTCATTTGTTCATTTGTTCACTTGTTCATTTGTTCATTTGTTCATTTGTACATTTGTTGATTTGTTCATTTGTTCTTTTGTTCATTTGTTCATTTGTTCATTTGTTCATTTGTTCAGTTCTTCATTTGTTCATTTGTTCATTTGTTCATTTGTTCATTTGTTCATTTGTTCATTTGTTCAATTGATAATTCGTTCATTTGTTCATATGTTCATTTGAATGTTTCTTCATTCGTTCAATGGTTCATTTGTTCATTTGTTCATTTGTCTACTCGCTCGTTTGTTCAGTTGTTCATTTGTTCAGATGTTAATTTGTCCATTTTTGGAAGTGTTCATTTCTTCAATTCTTCATTTCTTAAGTTGTTCATTTTTTCATTTGTCCATTTGTTTATTTGTTCATTTGTTCATATGTCCATTTGATTGTTTGTTCATTTCTCAACTTATTCATTTGTTCATTTGTTCATTTGTCCATTTGTATATTTGTTCATTTGTTCATTTGTTCATTTGTTCATTTGTTCATTTGTTCATTTGTTCATTTGTTCATTTGTTCATTTGTTCATTTGTTCATTTGTTCATTTGTTCATTTGTTCACTTGTCCATTCGTTCGTTTGTTCATTCGTTCATTTATTCGTTTGTTCATTTGTTCATTTGTTCACTTGTTCATTTGTTCATTTGTTCATTTGTTCATTTGTTCATTTGTTCATTTGTTCATTTGTTCATTTGTTCACTTGTTCATTTGTTCATTTGTTCATTTGTTCATTTGTTCATTTGTTCATTTGTTCATTTGTTCATTTGTTCATTTGTTCATTTGTTCATTTGTTCAATTGATCCTTTGTTCATTTGTTCATTTGTTCATTTGTTCATTCGTTCATTTGCTCTTTTGTTCATTTGTACATTTGTTCATTTGTTCAATTGTTCACTTGTTCATTTGTTCATTTGTTCATTTCTTCATTTCTTCATTTCTTCATTTGTTCATTTGTTCATTTCTTCATTTGTTCATTTGTTAATTTGTTCATTTGTTCATTTGTTAATGTGTTCATTTGTTCATTTGTTCATTTGTCCATTCGTTCATTTCTTCATTTGTTCATTTGTTAATTTGTTCATTTGTTCATTTGTTAATGTGTTCATTTGTTCATTTGTTCATTTGTCGATTCGTTCGTTTGTTCATTTGTTCATTTGTTCATTTGTCCATTCGTTCGTTTGTTCATTTGTTCATTTGTTCATTTGATCATTTGTTCATTTGTCCATTTGTATATTTGTTCATTTGTTCATTTGTTCATTTGTTCATTTGTTCTTTTGTACATTTGTTCATTTGTTCATTTGTTCATTTGTTCATTTGTTCATTTGTTCACTTGTCCATTCGTTCGTTTGTTCATTCGTTCATTTGTTCGTTTGTTCATTTGTTCATTTGTTCACTTGTTCATTTGTTCATTTGTTCATTTGTTCATTTGTTCATTTGTTCATTTGTTCATTTGTTCATTTTTTTCACTTGTTCATTTGTTCATTTGTTCATTTGTTCACTTGTTCATTTGTTAATTTGTTCACTTGTCCATTCGTTCGATTGTTTATTTGATCATTTGTTCGTTTGTTCATTTGTTCATTTGTTCATTTGTTCATTTGTTCATTTGTTCATTTGTTCATTTTTTCATTTGTTCATATGTTCACTTGTTCATTTGTTCATTTGTCCATTTGTTCATTTGTTCATTTGTTAATTTGTTCACTTGTCCATTCGTTCGATTGTTCATTTCTTCATTTGTTCGTTTGTTCATTTGTTCATTTGTTCACTTGTTCATTTGTTCATTTGTTCATTTGTACATTTGTTCATTTGTTCATTTGTTCTTTTGTTCATTTGTTCTTTTGTTCATTTGTTCATTTGTTCATTTGTTCAGTTCTTCATTTGTTCATTTGTTCATTTGTTCATTTGTTCATTTGTTCATTTGTTCATTTGTTCGTTTGTTCGTTTGTTCATTTGTAGATTTGTACATTTTTCAAATTGTTCATTTGTTTATTTGTTCAATTGTTCACTTGTTCATTTGTTCATTTGTTCATTTCTTCATTTCTTCATTTCTTCATTTGTTCATTTGTTCATTTCTTCATTTGTTCATTTGTTAATTTGTTCATTTGTTCATTTGTTAATGTGTTCATTTGTTCATTTGTTCATTTGTCCATTCGTTCATTTCTTCATTTGTTCATTTGTTAATTTGTTCATTTGTTCATTTGTTAATGTGTTCATTTGTTCATTTGTTCATTTGTCGATTCGTTCGTTTGTTCATTTGTTCATTTGTTCATTTGTCCATTCGTTCGTTTGTTCATTTGTTCATTTGTTCATTTGTTCATTTGTTCATTTGTCCATTTGTATATTTGTTCATTTGTTCATTTGTTCATTTGTTCATTTGTTCTTTTGTACATTTGTTCATTTGTTCATTTGTTCATTTGTTCATTTGTTCATTTGTTCATTTGTCCATTCGTTCGTTTGTTCATTCGTTCATTTGTTCGTTTGTTCATTTGTTCATTTGTTCACTTGTTCATTTGTTCATTTGTTCATTTGTTCATTTATTCATTTGTTCATTTGTTCATTTGTTCATTTGTTCATTTGTTCATTTGTTCATTTGTTCATTTGTTCATTTTTATCACTTGTTCATTTGTTCATTTGTTCATTTTTATCACTTGTTCATTTGTTCATTTGTTCATTTGTTCACTTGTTCATTTGTTAATTTGTTCACTTGTCCATTCGTTCGATTGTTTATTTGATCATTTGTTCGTTTGTTCATTTGTTCATTTGTTCATTTGTTCATTTGTTCATTTGTTCATTTGTTCATTTTTTCATTTGTTCATATGTTCACTTGTTCATTTGTTCATTTGTCCATTTGTTCATTTGTTCATTTGTTAATTTGTTCACTTGTCCATTCGTTCGATTGTTCATTTCTTCATTTGTTCGTTTGTTCATTTGTTCATTTGTTCACTTGTTCATTTGTTCATTTGTTCATTTGTACATTTGTTCATTTGTTCATTTGTTCTTTTGTTCATTTGTTCTTTTGTTCATTTGTTCATTTGTTCATTTGTTCATTTGTTCATTTGTTCAGTTCTTCATTTGTTCATTTGTTCATTTGTTCATTTGTTCATTTGTTCATTTGTTCATTTGTTCATTTGTTCATTTGTTCATTTGTTCGTTTGTTCGTTTGTTCATTTGTAGATTTGTACATTTTTCAAATTGTTCATTTGTTTATTTGTTCGATTGTTCATCTGTTCATTGATTCATTTGTCCATTTGTTCGTTTGTTCATTTGTTCATTTGTTCATTTGTTCATTTGTTCATTTGTTCATTCGTTCGTTTGTTCATGTGTTCATTTGTTCATTTTTCCATTCGTTCGTTTGTTCATTTGTTCATTTGTTCATTTGTTCATTTGTTCATTTGTTCATTTGTTCATTTGTTCATTTGTTCATTTGTTCATTTGTTCATTTGTTCATTTGTTCATTTGTTCATTTGTTCATTTGTTCATTTGTTCATTTGTTCATTTGTTCATTTGTTCACTTGACCATTCGTTCGTTTGTTCATTTTTTCATTTGTTCGTATGTTCATTTGTTCATTTGTTCACTTGTTCATTTGTTCATTTGTCCATTTGTTCATTTGTTCATTTGCTAATTTGTTCACTTGTCCATTCGTTCGATTGTTCATTTCTTCATTTGTTCGTTTGTTCATTTGTTCATTTGTTCACTTGTTCATTTGTTCATTTGTTCATTTGTACATTTGTTCATTTGTTCATTTGTTCTTTTGTTCATTTGTTCATTTGTTCATTTGTTCATTTGTTCAGTTCTTCATTTGTTCATTTGTTCATTTGTTCATTTGTTCATTTGTTCATTTGTTCATTTGTTCATTTGTTCATTTGTTCATTTGTTCATTTGTTCATTTGTTCAATTGATAATTCGTTCATTTGTTCATATGTTCATTTGAATGTTTCTTCATTCGTTCAATGGTTCATTTGTTCATTTGTTCATTTGTCTACTCGCTCGTTTGTTCAGTTGTTCATTTGTTCAGATGTTAATTTGTCCATTTTTGGAAGTGTTCATTTCTTCAATTCTTCATTTCTTAAGTTGTTCATTTTTTCATTTGTCCATTTGTTTATTTGTTCATTTGTTCATATGTCCATTTGATTGTTTGTTCATTTCTCAACTTATTCATTTGTTCATTTGTTCATTTGTCCATTTGTATATTTGTTCATTTGTTCATTTGTTCATTTGTTCATTTGTTCATTTGTTCATTTGTTCATTTGTTCATTTGTTCATTTGTTCATTTGTTCATTTGTTCATTTGTTCATTTGTTCATTTGTTCATTTGTTCATTTGTTCATTTGTTCATTTGTTCACTTGTCCATTCGTTCGTTTGTTCATTCGTTCATTTATTCGTTTGTTCATTTGTTCATTTGTTCACTTGTTCATTTGTTCATTTGTTCATTTGTTCATTTGTTCATTTGTTCATTTGTTCATTTGTTCATTTGTTCATTTGTTCATTTGTTCATTTGTTCATTTGTTCATTTGTTCATTTGTTCATTTGTTCATTTGTTCATTTGTTCATTTGTTCATTTGTTCATTTGTTCATTTGTTCATTTGTTCATTTGTTCAATTGATCCTTTGTTCATTTGTTCATTTGTTCATTTGTTCATTCGTTCATTTGCTCTTTTGTTCATTTGTACATTTGTTCATTTGTTCAATTGTTCACTTGTTCATTTGTTCATTTGTTCATTTCTTCATTTCTTCATTTCTTCATTTGTTCATTTGTTCATTTGTTAATTTGTTCATTTGTTCATTTGTTAATGTGTTCATTTGTTCATTTGTTCATTTGTCCATTCGTTCATTTCTTCATTTGTTCATTTGTTAATTTGTTCATTTGTTCATTTGTTAATGTGTTCATTTGTTCATTTGTTCATTTGTCGATTCGTTCGTTTGTTCATTTGTTCATTTGTTCATTTGTCCATTCGTTCGTTTGTTCATTTGTTCATTTGTTCATTTGTTCATTTGTTCATTTGTTCATTTGTCCATTTGTATATTTGTTCATTTGTTCATTTGTTCATTTGTTCATTTGTTCTTTTGTACATTTGTTCATTTGTTCATTTGTTCATTTGTTCATTTGTTCACTTGTCCATTCGTTCGTTTGTTCATTCGTTCATTTGTTCGTTTGTTCATTTGTTCATTTGTTCACTTGTTCATTTGTTCATTTGTTCATTTGTTCATTTGTTCATTTGTTCATTTGTTCATTTGTTCATTTGTTCATTTGTTCATTTGTTCATTTTTTTCACTTGTTCATTTGTTCATTTGTTCATTTGTTCACTTGTTCATTTGTTAATTTGTTCACTTGTCCATTCGTTCGATTGTTTATTTGATCATTTGTTCGTTTGTTCATTTGTTCATTTGTTCATTTGTTCATTTGTTCATTTGTTCATTTTTTCATTTGTTCATATGTTCATTTGTTCATTTGTTCATTTGTTCATTTGTTCATTTGTTCAATTGATAATTCGTTCATTTGTTCATATGTTCATTTGAATGTTTCTTCATTCGTTCAATGGTTCATTTGTTCATTTGTTCATTTGTCTACTCGCACGTTTGTTCAGTTGTTCATTTGTTCAGATGTTAATTTGTCCATTTTTGGAAGTGTTCATTTCTTCAATTCTTCATTTCTTAAGTTGTTCATTTTTTCATTTGTCCATTTGTTTATTTGTTCATTTGTTCATATGTCCATTTGATTGTTTGTTCATTTCTCAACTTATTCATTTGTTCATTTGTTCATTTGTCCATTTGTATATTTGTTCATTTGTTCATTTGTTCATTTGTTCATTTGTTCATTTGTTCATTTGTTCATTTGTTCATTTGTTCATTTGTTCATTTGTTCATTTGTTCATTTGTTCACTTGTCCATTCGTTCGTTTGTTCATTCGTTCATTTATTCGTTTGTTCATTTGTTCATTTGTTCACTTGTTCATTTGTTCATTTGTTCATTTGTTCATTTGTTCATTTGTTCATTTGTTCATTTGTTCATTTGTTCACTTGTTCATTTGTTCATTTGTTCATTTGTTCATTTGTTCATTTGTTCATTTGTTCATTTGTTCATTTGTTCATTTGTTCATTTGTTCATTTGTTCATTTGTTCAATTGATCCTTTGTTCATTTGTTCATTTGTTCATTTGTTCATTCGTTCATTTGCTCTTTTGTTCATTTGTACATTTGTTCATTTGTTCAATTGTTCACTTGTTCATTTGTTCATTTGTTCATTTCTTCATTTCTTCATTTGTTCATTTGTTAATTTGTTCATTTGTTCATTTGTTAATGTGTTCATTTGTTCATTTGTTCATTTGTCCATTCGTTCATTTCTTCATTTGTTCATTTGTTAATTTGTTCATTTGTTCATTTGTTCATTTGTTCATTTGTTCTTTTGTACATTTGTTCATTTGTTCATTTGTTCATTTGTCCATTCGTTCGTTTGTTCATTTGTTCATTTGTTCATTTGTTCATTTGTTCATTTGTCCATTTGTATATTTGTTCATTTGTTCATTTGTTCATTTGTTCATTTGTTCTTTTGTACATTTGTTCATTTGTTCATTTGTTCATTTGTTCATTTGTTCATTTGTTCACTTGTCCATTCGTTCGTTTGTTCATTCGTTCATTTGTTCATTTGTTCACTTGTTCATTTGTTCATTTGTTCATTTGTTCATTTGTTCATTTGTTCATTTGTTCATTTGTTCATTTGTTCATTTGTTCATTTTTTTCACTTGTTCATTTGTTCATTTGTTCATTTGTTCACTTGTTCATTTGTTAATTTGTTCACTTGTCCATTCGTTCGATTGTTTATTTGATCATTTGTTCGTTTGTTCATTTGTTCATTTGTTCATTTGTTCATTTGTTCATTTGTTCATTTGTTCATTTGTTCATTTGTTCATTTGTTCATTTGTTCATTTGTTCATTTTTTTCACTTGTTCATTTGTTCATTTGTTCATTTGTTCACTTGTTCATTTGTTAATTTGTTCACTTGTCCATTCGTTCGATTGTTTATTTGATCATTTGTTCGTTTGTTCATTTGTTCATTTGTTTATTTGTTCATTTGTTCATTTGTTCATTTTTTCATTTGTTCATATGTTCACTTGTTCATTTGTTCATTTGTCCATTTGTTCATTTGTTCATTTGTTAATTTGTTCACTTGTCCATTCGTTCGATTGTTCATTTCTTCATTTGTTCGTTTGTTCATTTGTTCATTTGTTCACTTGTTCATTTGTTCATTTGTTCATTTGTACATTTGTTCATTTGTTCACTTGTTCATTTGTTCATTTGTTCATTTGTACATTTGTTCATTTGTTCATTTGTTCTTTTGTTCATTTGTTCTTTTGTTCATTTGTTCATTTGTTCATTTGTTCAGTTCTTCATTTGTTCATTTGTTCATTTGTTCATTTGTTCATTTGTTCATTTGTTCATTTGTTCATTTGTTCATTTGTTCATTTGTTCGTTTGTTCGTTTGTTCATTTGTAGATTTGTACATTTTTCAAATTGTTCATTTGTTTATTTGTTCAATTGTTCACTTGTTCATTTGTTCATTTCTTCATTTCTTCATTTCTTCATTTCTTCATTTGTTCATTTGTTCATTTCTTCATTTGTTCATTTGTTAATTTGTTCATTTGTTCATTTGTTAATTTGTTCATTTGTTAATGTGTTCATTTGTTCATTTGTTCATTTGTCCATTCGTTCGTTTGTTCATTTGTTCATTTGTCCATTCGTTCGTTTGTTCATTTGTTCATTTGTTCATTTGTTCATTTGTTCATTTGTTCATTTGTTCATTTGTTCATTTGTTCATTTGTTCATTTGTTCATTTGTTCATTTGTTCATTTGTTCATTTGTTCATTTGTTCACTTGACCATTCGTTCGTTTGTTCATTTTTTCATTTGTTCGTTTGTTCATTTGTTCATTTGTTCACTTGTTCACTTGTTCATTTGTTCATTTGTTCATTTGTTCATTTGTTCATTTGTTCATTAGTTCATTTGTTCACTTGTTCATTTGTTAATGTGTCCATTTTTGGATGTGTTCATTTCTTCAATTCTTCATTTCTTAAGATGTTCATCTGTTCATTTGTCCATTTGTTTATTTGTTCATTTCTTCATATGTTCATTTGATTGTTTGTTCATTTCTCTACTTATTCATTTGTTCATTTGTTCATTTGTACATTTGTTCGTTTGTTCATTTGTTCATTTGTTTATTTGTTTATTGGTTCATTTGTTCATTTGTTCATTTGTTCATTTGTTCATTTGTTCATTTGTTCATTTGTTCATTTGTTCATTTGTTCATTTTTTCATTTGTTCATTTGTTCACTTGTTCATTTGTTCATTTGTCCATTTGTTCATTTGTTCATTTGATCATTTGTTAATTTGTTCACTTGTCCATTCGTTCGATTGTTTATTTGATCATTTGTTCGTTTGTTCATTTGTTCATTTGTTCATTTGTTCATTTGTTCATTTTTTCATTTTTTCATTTTTTCATTTGTTCACTTGTTCATTTGTTCATTTGTCCATTTGTTCATTTGTTCATTTGTTAATTTGTTCACTTGTCCTTTCGTTCGATTGTTCATTTCTTCATTTGTTCGTTTGTTCATTTGTTCATTTGTTCACTTGTTCATTTGTTCATTTGTTCATTTGTACATTTGTTCATTTGTTCATTTGTTCTATTGTTCATTTGTTCATTTGTTCATTTGTTCATTTGTTCAGTTCTTCATTTGTTCATTTGTTCATTTGTTCATTTGTTCATTTGTTCATTTGTTCATTTGTTCATTTGTTCATTTGTTCATTTGTTCATTTGTTCGTTTGTTCGTTTGTTCATTTGTAGATTTGTACATTTTTCAAATTGTTCATTTGTTTATTTGTTCGATTGTTCATCTGTTCATTGATTCATTTGTCCATTTGTTCGTTTGTTCATTTGTTCATTTGTTCATTTGTTCATTTGTTCATTTGTTCATTTGTTCATTTGTTCATTTGTTCATTTGTACATTTGTTCAATTGATCCTTTGTTCATTTTTTCATATGTTCATTTGTTCATTTGTTCATTTGTTCATTTGTTCCTTTGTTCATTTGTTCATTTGTTCCTTTGTTCATTTGTTCGTTTGTTGATTTGTTCATTTGTTTATTTGTTCGATTGTTCATCTGTTCATTGATTCATTTGTCCATTTGTCCATTTGTTCGTTTGTTCATTTGTTCATTTGTTCATTTGTTCATTTGTTCATTTGTTCATTTGTTCATTTGTTCACTTGTTCATTTGTTAATGTGTCCATTTCTGGATGTGTTCATTTCTTCAATTCTTCATTTCTTAAGATGTTCATTTTTTCATTTGTCCATTTGTTTATTTGTTCATTTGTTCATATGTCCATTTGATTGTTTGTTCATTTCTCAACTTATTCATTTGTTCATTTGTTCATTTGTACATTTGTTCGTTTGTTCATTTGTTCATTTGTTTATTTGTTTATTGGTTCATTTGTTCATTTGTTCATTTCTTCATTTCTTCATTTCTTCATTTGTTCATTTCTTCATTTGTTCATTTGTTCATTTGTTCATTTGTTCATTTGTTCATTTGTTCATTTGTTCATTTGTTCATTTGTTCATTTGTTCATTTGTTCACTTGACCATTCGTTCGTTTGTTCATTTTTTCATTTGTTCGTTTGTTCATTTGTTCATTTGTTCACTTGTTCATTTGTTCATTTGTTCATTTGTTCATTTGATCATTTGTTCATTTGTTCAATTGATCCTTTGTTCATTTGTTCATTTGTTCATTTTTTCATTCGTTCATTTGCTCTTTTGTTCATTTGTTCAATTGTTCATTTGTTCATTTGTTCATTTGTTCATTTGTTCATTTCTTCATTTGTTCATTTGTTCATTTGTTCATTTGTTCATTTCTTCATTTGTTCATTTGTTAATTTGTTCATTTGTTCATTTGTTAATGTGTTCATTTGTTCATTTGTTCATTTGTCCATTCGTTCGTTTGTTCATGTGTTCATTTGTTCATTTTTCCATTCGTTCGTTTGTTCATTTGTTCATTTGTTCATTTGTTCATTTGTTCATTTGTTCATTTGTTCATTTGTTCATTTGTTCATTTGTTCATTTGTTCATTTGTTCATTTGTTCATTTGTTCATTTGTTCATTTGTTCATTTGTTCATTTGTTCATTTGCTAATTTGTTCACTTGTCCATTCGTTCGATTGTTCATTTCTTCATTTGTTCGTTTGTTCATTTGTTCATTTGTTCACTTGTTCATTTGTTCATTTGTTCATTTGTACATTTGTTCATTTGTTCATTTGTTCTTTTGTTCATTTGTTCATTTGTTCATTTGTTCATTTGTTCAGTTCTTCATTTGTTCATTTGTTCATTTGTTCATTTGTTCATTTGTTCATTTGTTCATTTGTTCATTTGTTCAATTGATAATTCGTTCATTTGTTCATATGTTCATTTGAATGTTTCTTCATTCGTTCAATGGTTCATTTGTTCATTTGTTCATTTGTCTACTCGCTCGTTTGTTCAGTTGTTCATTTGTTCAGATGTTAATTTGTCCATTTTTGGAAGTGTTCATTTCTTCAATTCTTCATTTCTTAAGTTGTTCATTTTTTCATTTGTCCATTTGTTTATTTGTTCATTTGTTCATATGTCCATTTGATTGTTTGTTCATTTCTCAACTTATTCATTTGTTCATTTGTTCATTTGTCCATTTGTATATTTGTTCATTTGTTCATTTGTTCATTTGTTCATTTGTTCATTTGTTCATTTGTTCATTTGTTCATTTGTTCATTTGTTCATTTGTTCATTTGTTCATTTGTTCACTTGTCCATTCGTTCGTTTGTTCATTCGTTCATTTATTCGTTTGTTCATTTGTTCATTTGTTCACTTGTTCATTTGTTCATTTGTTCATTTGTTCATTTGTTCATTTGTTCATTTGTTCATTTGTTCATTTGTTCACTTGTTCATTTGTTCATTTGTTCATTTGTTCATTTGTTCATTTGTTCATTTGTTCATTTGTTCATTTGTTCATTTGTTCATTTGTTCATTTGTTCAATTGATCCTTTGTTCATTTGTTCATTTGTTCATTTGTTCATTCGTTCATTTGCTCTTTTGTTCATTTGTACATTTGTTCATTTGTTCAATTGTTCACTTGTTCATTTGTTCATTTGTTCATTTCTTCATTTCTTCATTTCTTCATTTGTTCATTTGTTCATTTCTTCATTTGTTCATTTGTTAATTTGTTCATTTGTTCATTTGTTAATGTGTTCATTTGTTCATTTGTTCATTTGTCCATTCGTTCATTTCTTCATTTGTTCATTTGTTAATTTGTTCATTTGTTCATTTGTTAATGTGTTCATTTGTTCATTTGTTCATTTGTCGATTCGTTCGTTTGTTCATTTGTTCATTTGTTCATTTGTCCATTCGTTCGTTTGTTCATTTGTTCATTTGTTCATTTGTTCATTTGTTCATTTGTCCATTTGTATATTTGTTCATTTGTTCATTTGTTCATTTGTTCATTTGTTCTTTTGTACATTTGTTCATTTGTTCATTTGTTCATTTGTTCATTTGTTCATTTGTTCACTTGTCCATTCGTTCGTTTGTTCATTCGTTCATTTGTTCGTTTGTTCATTTGTTCATTTGTTCACTTGTTCATTTGTTCATTTGTTCATTTGTTCATTTGTTCATTTGTTCATTTGTTCATTTGTTCATTTGTTCATTTGCTCATTTTTTTCACTTGTTCATTTGTTCATTTGTTCATTTGTTCACTTGTTCATTTGTTAATTTGTTCACTTGTCCATTCGTTCGATTGTTTATTTGATCATTTGTTCGTTTGTTCATTTGTTCATTTGTTCATTTGTTCATTTGTTCATTTGTTCATTTGTTCATTTTTTCATTTGTTCATATGTTCACTTGTTCATTTGTTCATTTGTCCATTTGTTCATTTGTTCATTTGTTAATTTGTTCACTTGTCCATTCGTTCGATTGTTCATTTCTTCATTTGTTCGTTTGTTCATTTGTTCATTTGTTCACTTGTTCATTTGTTCATTTGTTCATTTGTACATTTGTTCATTTGTTCATTTGTTCTTTTGTTCATTTGTTCTTTTGTTCATTTGTTCATTTGTTCATTTGTTCATTTGTTCAGTTCTTCATTTGTTCATTTGTTCATTTGTTCATTTGTTCATTTGTTCATTTGTTCATTTGTTCGTTTGTTCGTTTGTTCATTTGTAGATTTGTACATTTTTCAAATTGTTCATTTGTTTATTTGTTCAATTGTTCACTTGTTCATTTGTTCATTTGTTCATTTCTTCATTTCTTCATTTCTTCATTTGTTCATTTGTTCATTTCTTCATTTGTTCATTTGTTAATTTGTTCATTTGTTCATTTGTTAATGTGTTCATTTGTTCATTTGTTCATTTGTCCATTCGTTCATTTCTTCATTTGTTCATTTGTTAATTTGTTCATTTGTTCATTTGTTAATGTGTTCATTTGTTCATTTGTTCATTTGTCGATTCGTTCGTTTGTTCATTTGTTCATTTGTTCATTTGTCCATTCGTTCGTTTGTTCATTTGTTCATTTGTTCATTTGTTCATTTGTTCATTTGTCCATTTGTATATTTGTTCATTTGTTCATTTGTTCATTTGTTCATTTGTTCTTTTGTACATTTGTTCATTTGTTCATTTGTTCATTTGTTCATTTGTTCATTTGTTCACTTGTCCATTCGTTCGTTTGTTCATTCGTTCATTTGTTCGTTTGTTCATTTGTTCATTTGTTCACTTGTTCATTTGTTCATTTGTTCATTTGTTCATTTATTCATTTGTTCATTTGTTCATTTGTTCATTTGTTCATTTGTTCATTTGTTCATTTGTTCATTTGTTCATTTGTTCATTTTTATCACTTGTTCATTTGTTCATTTGTTCATTTTTATCACTTGTTCATATGTTCACTTGTTCATTTGTTCATTTGTCCATTTGTTCATTTGTTCATTTGTTAATTTGTTCACTTGTCCATTCGTTCGATTGTTCATTTCTTCATTTGTTCGTTTGTTCATTTGTTCATTTGTTCACTTGTTCATTTGTTCACTTGTTCATTTGTTAATTTGTTCACTTGTCCATTCGTTCGATTGTTTATTTGATCATTTGTTCGTTTGTTCATTTGTTCATTTGTTCATTTGTTCATTTGTTCATTTGTTCATTTGTTCATTTTTTCATTTGTTCATATGTTCACTTGTTCATTTGTTCATTTGTCCATTTGTTCATTTGTTCATTTGTTAATTTGTTCACTTGTCCATTCGTTCGATTGTTCATTTCTTCATTTGTTCGTTTGTTCATTTGTTCATTTGTTCACTTGTTCATTTGTTCATTTGTTCATTTGTACATTTGTTCATTTGTTCATTTGTTCTTTTGTTCATTTGTTCTTTTGTTCATTTGTTCATTTGTTCATTTGTTCATTTGTTCATTTGTTCAGTTCTTCATTTGTTCATTTGTTCATTTGTTCATTTGTTCATTTGTTCATTTGCTCATTTGTTCATTTGTTCATTTGTTCGTTTGTTCGTTTGTTCATTTGTAGATTTGTACATTTTTCAAATTGTTCATTTGTTTATTTGTTCGATTGTTCATCTGTTCATTGATTCATTTGTCCATTTGTTCGTTTGTTCATTTGTTCATTTGTTCATTTGTTCATTTGTTCATTCGTTCGTTTGTTCATGTGTTCATTTGTTCATTTTTCCATTCGTTCGTTTGTTCATTTGTTCATTTGTTCATTTGTTCATTTGTTCATTTGTTCATTTGTTCATTTGTTCATTTGTTCATTTGTTCATTTGTTCATTTGTTCATTTGTTCATTTGTTCATTTGTTCATTTGTTCATTTGTTCATTTGTTCATTTGTTCATTTGTTCATTTGTTCATTTGTTCATTTGTTCATTTGTTCACTTGACCATTCGTTCGTTTGTTCATTTTTTCATTTGTTCGTATGTTCATTTGTTCATTTGTTCACTTGTTCATTTGTTCATTTGTCCATTTGTTCATTTGTTCATTTGCTAATTTGTTCACTTGTCCATTCGTTCGATTGTTCATTTCTTCATTTGTTCGTTTGTTCATTTGTTCATTTGTTCACTTGTTCATTTGTTCATTTGTTCATTTGTACATTTGTTCATTTGTTCATTTGTTCTTTTGTTCATTTGTTCATTTGTTCATTTGTTCATTTGTTCAGTTCTTCATTTGTTCATTTGTTCATTTGTTCATTTGTTCATTTGTTCATTTGTTCATTTGTTCATTTGTTCATTTGTTCATTTGTTCATTTGTTCAATTGATAATTCGTTCATTTGTTCATATGTTCATTTGAATGTTTCTTCATTCGTTCAATGGTTCATTTGTTCATTTGTTCATTTGTCTACTCGCTCGTTTGTTCAGTTGTTCATTTGTTCAGATGTTAATTTGTCCATTTTTGGAAGTGTTCATTTCTTCAATTCTTCATTTCTTAAGTTGTTCATTTTTTCATTTGTCCATTTGTTTATTTGTTCATTTGTTCATATGTCCATTTGATTGTTTGTTCATTTCTCAACTTATTCATTTGTTCATTTGTTCATTTGTCCATTTGTATATTTGTTCATTTGTTCATTTGTTCATTTGTTCATTTGTTCATTTGTTCATTTGTTCATTTGTTCATTTGTTCATTTGTTCATTTGTTCATTTGTTCATTTGTTCATTTGTTCATTTGTTCATTTGTTCATTTGTTCATTTGTTCATTTGTTCATTTGTTCATTTGTTCATTTGTTCACTTGTCCATTCGTTCGTTTGTTCATTCGTTCATTTATTCGTTTGTTCATTTGTTCATTTGTTCACTTGTTCATTTGTTCATTTGTTCATTTGTTCATTTGTTCATTTGTTCATTTGTTCATTTGTTCATTTGTTCATTTGTTCATTTGTTCATTTGTTCAATTGATAATTCGTTCATTTGTTCATATGTTCATTTGAATGTTTCTTCATTCGTTCAATGGTTCATTTGTTCATTTGTTCATTTGTCTACTCGCACGTTTGTTCAGTTGTTCATTTGTTCAGATGTTAATTTGTCCATTTTTGGAAGTGTTCATTTCTTCAATTCTTCATTTCTTAAGTTGTTCATTTTTTCATTTGTCCATTTGTTTATTTGTTCATTTGTTCATATGTCCATTTGATTGTTTGTTCATTTCTCAACTTATTCATTTGTTCATTTGTTCATTTGTCCATTTGTATATTTGTTCATTTGTTCATTTGTTCATTTGTTCATTTGTTCATTTGTTCATTTGTTCATTTGTTCATTTGTTCATTTGTTCATTTGTTCATTTGTTCATTTGTTCACTTGTCCATTCGTTCGTTTGTTCATTCGTTCATTTATTCGTTTGTTCATTTGTTCATTTGTTCACTTGTTCATTTGTTCATTTGTTCATTTGTTCATTTGTTCATTTGTTCATTTGTTCATTTGTTCATTTGTTCACTTGTTCATTTGTTCATTTGTTCATTTGTTCATTTGTTCATTTGTTCATTTGTTCATTTGTTCATTTGTTCATTTGTTCATTTGTTCATTTGTTCAATTGATCCTTTGTTCATTTGTTCATTTGTTCATTTGTTCATTCGTTCATTTGCTCTTTTGTTCATTTGTACATTTGTTCATTTGTTCAATTGTTCACTTGTTCATTTGTTCATTTGTTCATTTCTTCATTTCTTCATTTGTTCATTTGTTAATTTGTTCATTTGTTCATTTGTTAATGTGTTCATTTGTTCATTTGTTCATTTGTCCATTCGTTCATTTCTTCATTTGTTCATTTGTTAATTTGTTCATTTGTTCATTTGTTCATTTGTTCATTTGTTCTTTTGTACATTTGTTCATTTGTTCATTTGTTCATTTGTCCATTCGTTCGTTTGTTCATTTGTTCATTTGTTCATTTGTTCATTTGTTCATTTGTCCATTTGTATATTTGTTCATTTGTTCATTTGTTCATTTGTTCATTTGTTCTTTTGTACATTTGTTCATTTGTTCATTTGTTCATTTGTTCATTTGTTCATTTGTTCACTTGTCCATTCGTTGGTTTGTTCATTCGTTCATTTGTTCATTTGTTCACTTGTTCATTTGTTCATTTGTTCATTTGTTCATTTGTTCATTTGTTCATTTGTTCATTTGTTCATTTGTCCATTCGTTCGTTTGTTCATTTGTTCATTTGTTCATTTGTTCATTTGTTCATTTGTTCATTTGTCCATTTGTATATTTGTTCATTTGTTCATTTGTTCATTTGTTCATTTGTTCTTTTGTACATTTGTTCATTTGTTCATTTGTTCATTTGTTCATTTGTTCACTTGTCCATTCGTTCGTTTGTTCATTCGTTCATTTGTTCGTTTGTTCATTTGTTCATTTGTTCACTTGTTCATTTGTTCATTTGTTCATTTGTTCATTTGTTCATTTGTTCATTTGTTCATTTGTTCATTTGTTCATTTGTTCATTTTTTTCACTTGTTCATTTGTTCATTTGTTCATTTGTTCACTTGTTCATTTGTTAATTTGTTCACTTGTCCATTCGTTCGATTGTTTATTTGATCATTTGTTCGTTTGTTCATTTGTTCATTTGTTCATTTGTTCATTTGTTCATTTGTTCATTTTTTCATTTGTTCATATGTTCATTTGTTCATTTGTTCATTTGTTCATTTGTTCATTTGTTCAATTGATAATTCGTTCATTTGTTCATATGTTCATTTGAATGTTTCTTCATTCGTTCAATGGTTCATTTGTTCATTTGTTCATTTGTCTACTCGCACGATTGTTCAGTTGTTCATTTGTTCAGATGTTAATTTGTCCATTTTTGGAAGTGTTCATTTCTTCAACTCTTCATTTCTTAAGTTGTTCATTTTTTCATTTGTCCATTTGTTTATTTGTTCATTTGTTCATATGTCCATTTGATTGTTTGTTCATTTCTCAACTTATTCATTTGTTCATTTGTTCATTTGTCCATTTGTATATTTGTTCATTTGTTCATTTGTTCATTTGTTCATTTGTTCATTTGTTCATTTGTTCATTTGTTCATTTGTTCATTTGTTCATTTGTTCATTTGTTCATTTGTTCATTTGTTCATTTGTTCATTTGTTCACTTGTCCATTCGTTCGTTTGTTCATTCGTTCATTTATTCGTTTGTTCATTTGTTCATTTGTTCACTTGTTCATTTGTTCATTTGTTCATTTGTTCATTTGTTCATTTGTTCATTTGTTCATTTGTTCATTTGTTCACTTGTTCATTTGTTCATTTGTTCATTTGTTCATTTGTTCATTTGTTCATTTGTTCATTTGTTCATTTGTTCATTTGTTCATTTGTTCATTTGTTCAATTGATCCTTTGTTCATTTGTTCATTTGTTCATTTGTTCATTCGTTCATTTGCTCTTTTGTTCATTTGTACATTTGTTCATTTGTTCAATTGTTCACTTGTTCATTTGTTCATTTGTTCATTTCTTCATTTCTTCATTTGTTCATTTGTTAATTTGTTCATTTGTTCATTTGTTAATGTGTTCATTTGTTCATTTGTTCATTTGTCCATTCGTTCATTTCTTCATTTGTTCATTTGTTAATTTGTTCATTTGTTCATTTGTTCATTTGTTCATTTGTTCTTTTGTACATTTGTTCATTTGTTCATTTGTTCATTTGTCCATTCGTTCGTTTGTTCATTTGTTCATTTGTTCATTTGTTCATTTGTTCATTTGTCCATTTGTATATTTGTTCATTTGTTCATTTGTTCATTTGTTCATTTGTTCTTTTGTACATTTGTTCATTTGTTCATTTGTTCATTTGTTCATTTGTTCATTTGTTCACTTGTCCATTCGTTCGTTTGTTCATTCGTTCATTTGTTCATTTGTTCACTTGTTCATTTGTTCATTTGTTCATTTGTTCATTTGTTCATTTGTTCATTTGTTCATTTGTTCATTTGTTCATTTGTTCATTTGTTCATTTGTTCATTTTTTTCACTTGTTCATTTGTTCATTTGTTCATTTGTTCACTTGTTCATTTGTTAATTTGTTCACTTGTCCATTCGTTCGATTGTTTATTTGATCATTTGTTCGTTTGTTCATTTGTTCATTTGTTCATTTGTTCATTTGTTCATTTGTTCATTTGTTCATTTGTTCATTTGTTCATTTGTTCATTTGTTCATTTGTTCATTTGTTCATTTTTTTCACTTGTTCATTTGTTCATTTGTTCATTTGTTCACTTGTTCATTTGTTAATTTGTTCACTTGTCCATTCGTTCGATTGTTTATTTGATCATTTGTTCGTTTGTTCATTTGTTCATTTGTTTATTTGTTCATTTGTTCATTTGTTCATTTTTTCATTTGTTCATATGTTCACTTGTTCATTTGTTCATTTGTCCATTTGTTCATTTGTTCATTTGTTAATTTGTTCACTTGTCCATTCGTTCGATTGTTCATTTCTTCATTTGTTCGTTTGTTCATTTGTTCATTTGTTCACTTGTTCATTTGTTCATTTGTTCATTTGTACATTTGTTCATTTGTTCATTTGTTCTTTTGTTCATTTGTTCTTTTGTTCATTTGTTCATTTGTTCATTTGTTCATTTGTTCAGTTCTTCATTTGTTCATTTGTTCATTTGTTCATTTGTTCATTTGTTCATTTGTTCATTTGTTCATTTGTTCATTTGTTCATTTGTTCGTTTGTTCGTTTGTTCATTTGTAGATTTGTACATTTTTCAAATTGTTCATTTGTTTATTTGTTCAATTGTTCACTTGTTCATTTGTTCATTTCTTCATTTCTTCATTTCTTCATTTCTTCATTTGTTCATTTGTTCATTTCTTCATTTGTTCATTTGTTAATTTGTTCATTTGTTCATTTGTTAATGTGTTCATTTGTTCATTTGTTCATTTGTCCATTCGTTCATTTCTTCATTTGTTCATTTGTTAATTTGTTCATTTGTTCATTTGTTAATGTGTTCATTTGTTCATTTGTTCATTTGTCGATTCGTTCGTTTGTTCATTTGTTCATTTGTTCATTTGTCCATTCGTTCGTTTGTTCATTTGTTCATTTGTTCATTTGTTCATTTGTTCATTTGTCCATTTGTATATTTGTTCATTTGTTCATTTGTTCATTTGTTCATTTGTTCTTTTGTACATTTGTTCATTTGTTCATTTGTTCATTTGTTCATTTGTTCATTTGTTCACTTGTCCATTCGTTCGTTTGTTCATTCGTTCATTTGTTCGTTTGTTCATTTGTTCATTTGTTCACTTGTTCATTTGTTCATTTGTTCATTTATTCATTTGTTCATTTGTTCATTTGTTCATTTGTTCATTTGTTCATTTGTTCATTTGTTCATTTGTTCATTTTTATCACTTGTTCATTTGTTCATTTGTTCATTTGTTCACTTGTTCATTTGTTAATTTGTTCACTTGTCCATTCGTTCGATTGTTTATTTGATCATTTGTTCGTTTGTTCATTTGTTCATTTGTTCATTTGTTCATTTGTTCATTTGTTCATTTGTTCATTTTTTCATTTGTTCATATGTTCACTTGTTCATTTGTTCATTTGTCCATTTGTTCATTTGTTCATTTGTTAATTTGTTCACTTGTCCATTCGTTCGATTGTTCATTTCTTCATTTGTTCGTTTGTACATTTGTTCATTTGTTCACTTGTTCATTTGTTCATTTGTTCATTTGTACATTTGTTCATTTGTTCATTTGTTCTTTTGTTCATTTGTTCTTTTGTTCATTTGTTCATTTGTTCATTTGTTCATTTGTTCAGTTCTTCATTTGTTCATTTGTTCATTTGTTCATTTGTTCATTTGTTCATTTGTTCATTTGTTCATTTGTTCGTTTGTTCGTTTGTTCATTTGTAGATTTGTACATTTTTCAAATTGTTCATTTGTTTATTTGTTCGATTGTTCATCTGTTCATTGATTCATTTGTCCATTTGTTCGTTTGTTCATTTGTTCATTTGTTCATTTGTTCATTTGTTCATTTGTTCATTCGTTCGTTTGTTCATGTGTTCATTTGTTCATTTTTCCATTCGTTCGTTTGTTCATTTGTTCATTTGTTCATTTGTTCATTTGTTCATTTGTTCATTTGTTCATTTGTTCATTTGTTCATTTGTTCATTTGTTCATTTGTTCATTTGTTCATTTGTTCATTTGTTCATTTGTTCATTTGTTCATTTGTTCATTTGTTCATTTGTTCATTTGTTCATTTGTTCATTTGTTCACTTGACCATTCGTTCGTTTGTTCATTTTTTCATTTGTTCGTATGTTCATTTGTTCATTTGTTCACTTGTTCATTTGTTCATTTGTCCATTTGTTCATTTGTTCATTTGCTAATTTGTTCACTTGTCCATTCGTTCGATTGTTTATTTCTTCATTTGTTCGTTTGTTCATTTGTTCATTTGTTCACTTGTTCATTTGTTCATTTGTTCATTTGTACATTTGTTCATTTGTTCATTTGTTCTTTTGTTCATTTGTTCATTTGTTCATTTGTTCATTTGTTCAGTTCTTCATTTGTTCATTTGTTCATTTGTTCATTTGTTCATTTGTTCATTTGTTCATTTGTTCATTTGTTCATTTGTTCATTTGTTCATTTGTTCATTTGTTCATTTGTTCAATTGATAATTCGTTCATTTGTTCATATGTTCATTTCAATGTTTCTTCATTCGTTCAATGGTTCATTTGTTCATTTGTTCATTTGTCTACTCGCTCGTTTGTTCAGTTGTTCATTTGTTCAGATGTTAATTTGTCCATTTTTGGAAGTGTTCATTTCTTCAATTCTTCATTTCTTAAGTTGTTCATTTTTTCATTTGTCCATTTGTTTATTTGTTCATTTGTTCATATGTCCATTTGTATATTTGTTCATTTGTTCATTTGTTCATTTGTTCATTTGTTCATTTGTTCATTTGTTCATTTGTTCATTTGTTCATTTGTTCATTTGTTCATTTGTTCATTTGTTCATTTGTTCATTTGTTCATTTGTTCATTTGTTCATTTGTTCATTTGTTCATTTGTTCATTTGTTCATTTGTTCATTTTTTTCACTTGTTCATTTGTTCATTTGTTCATTTGTTCACTTGTTCATTTGTTAATTTGTTCACTTGTCCATTCGTTCGATTGTTTATTTGATCATTTGTTCGTTTGTTCATTTGTTCATTTGTTCATTTGTTCATTTGTTCATTTGTTCATTTGTTCATTTTTTCATATGTTCATTTGTTCATTTGTTCATTTGTTCATTTGTTCATTTGTTCAATTGATAATTCGTTCATTTGTTCATATGTTCATTTGAATGTTTCTTCATTCGTTCAATGGTTCATTTGTTCATTTGTTCATTTGTCTACTCGCACGTTTGTTCAGTTGTTCATTTGTTCAGATGTTAATTTGTCCATTTTTGGAAGTGTTCATTTCTTCAATTCTTCATTTCTTAAGTTGTTCATTTTTTCATTTGTCCATTTGTTTATTTGTTCATTTGTTCATATGTCCATTTGATTGTTTGTTCATTTCTCAACTTATTCATTTGTTCATTTGTTCATTTGTCCATTTGTATATTTGTTCATTTGTTCATTTGTTCATTTGTTCATTTGTTCATTTGTTCATTTGTTCATTTGTTCATTTGTTCATTTGTTCATTTGTTCATTTGTTCATTTGTTCATTTGTTCACTTGTCCATTCGTTCGTTTGTTCATTCGTTCATTTATTCGTTTGTTCGTTTGTTCATTTGTTCACTTGTTCATTTGTTCATTTGTTCATTTGTTCATTTGTTCATTTGTTCATTTGTTCATTTGTTCATTTGTTCACTTGTTCATTTGTTCATTTGTTCATTTGTTCATTTGTTCATTTGTTCATTTGTTCATTTGTTCATTTGTTCATTTGTTCATTTGTTCATTTGTTCAATTGATCCTTTGTTCATTTGTTCATTTGTTCATTTGTTCATTCGTTCATTTGCTCTTTTGTTCATTTGTACATTTGTTCATTTGTTCAATTGTTCACTTGTTCATTTGTTCATTTGTTCATTTCTTCATTTCTTCATTTGTTCATTTGTTAATTTGTTCATTTGTTCATTTGTTAATGTGTTCATTTGTTCATTTGTTCATTTGTCCATTCGTTCATTTCTTCATTTGTTCATTTGTTAATTTGTTCATTTGTTCATTTGTTCATTTGTTCATTTGTTCTTTTGTACATTTGTTCATTTGTTCATTTGTTCATTTGTCCATTCGTTCGTTTGTTCATTTGTTCATTTGTTCATTTGTTCATTTGTTCATTTGTCCATTTGTATATTTGTTCATTTGTTCATTTGTTCATTTGTTCATTTGTTCTTTTGTACATTTGTTCATTTGTTCATTTGTTCATTTGTTCATTTGTTCATTTGTTCACTTGTCCATTCGTTCGTTTGTTCATTCGTTCATTTGTTCATTTGTTCACTTGTTCATTTGTTCATTTGTTCATTTGTTCATTTGTTCATTTGTTCATTTGTTCATTTGTTCATTTGTTCATTTGTTCATTTTTTTCACTTGTTCATTTGTTCATTTGTTCATTTGTTCACTTGTTCATTTGTTAATTTGTTCACTTGTCCATTCGTTCGATTGTTTATTTGATCATTTGTTCGTTTGTTCATTTGTTCATTTGTTCATTTGTTCATTTGTTCATTTGTTCATTTGTTCATTTGTTCATTTGTTCATTTGTTCATTTGTTCATTTGTTCATTTGTTCATTTTTTTCACTTGTTCATTTGTTCATTTGTTCATTTGTTCACTTGTTCATTTGTTAATTTGTTCACTTGTCCATTCGTTCGATTGTTTATTTGATCATTTGTTCGTTTGTTCATTTGTTCATTTGTTTATTTGTTCATTTGTTCATTTGTTCATTTTTTCATTTGTTCATATGTTCACTTGTTCATTTGTTCATTTGTCCATTTGTTCATTTGTTCATTTGTTAATTTGTTCACTTGTCCATTCGTTCGATTGTTCATTTCTTCATTTGTTCGTTTGTTCATTTGTTCATTTGTTCACTTGTTCATTTGTTCATTTGTTCATTTGTACATTTGTTCATTTGTTCATTTGTTCTTTTGTTCATTTGTTCTTTTGTTCATTTGTTCATTTGTTCATTTGTTCATTTGTTCAGTTCTTCATTTGTTCATTTGTTCATTTGTTCATTTGTTCATTTGTTCATTTGTTCATTTGTTCATTTGTTCATTTGTTCATTTGTTCGTTTGTTCGTTTGTTCATTTGTAGATTTGTACATTTTTCAAATTGTTCATTTGTTTATTTGTTCAATTGTTCACTTGTTCATTTGTTCATTTCTTCATTTCTTCATTTCTTCATTTCTTCATTTGTTCATTTGTTCATTTCTTCATTTGTTCATTTGTTAATTTGTTCATTTGTTCATTTGTTAATGTGTTCATTTGTTCATTTGTTCATTTGTCCATTCGTTCATTTCTTCATTTGTTCATTTGTTAATTTGTTCATTTGTTCATTTGTTAATGTGTTCATTTGTTCATTTGTTCATTTGTCGATTCGTTCGTTTGTTCATTTGTTCATTTGTTCATTTGTCCATTCGTTCGTTTGTTCATTTGTTCATTTGTTCATTTGTTCATTTGTTCATTTGTCCATTTGTATATTTGTTCATTTGTTCATTTGTTCATTTGTTCATTTGTTCTTTTGTACATTTGTTCATTTGTTCATTTGTTCATTTGTTCATTTGTTCATTTGTTCACTTGTCCATTCGTTCGTTTGTTCATTCGTTCATTTGTTCGTTTGTTCATTTGTTCATTTGTTCACTTGTTCATTTGTTCATTTGTTCATTTATTCATTTGTTCATTTGTTCATTTGTTCATTTGTTCATTTGTTCATTTGTTCATTTGTTCATTTGTTCATTTTTATCACTTGTTCATTTGTTCATTTGTTCATTTGTTCACTTGTTCATTTGTTAATTTGTTCACTTGTCCATTCGTTCGATTGTTTATTTGATCATTTGTTCGTTTGTTCATTTGTTCATTTGTTCATTTGTTCATTTGTTCATTTGTTCATTTGTTCATTTTTTCATTTGTTCATATGTTCACTTGTTCATTTGTTCATTTGTCCATTTGTTCATTTGTTCATTTGTTAATTTGTTCACTTGTCCATTCGTTCGATTGTTCATTTCTTCATTTGTTCGTTTGTACATTTGTTCATTTGTTCACTTGTTCATTTGTTCATTTGTTCATTTGTACATTTGTTCATTTGTTCATTTGTTCTTTTGTTCATTTGTTCTTTTGTTCATTTGTTCATTTGTTCATTTGTTCATTTGTTCAGTTCTTCATTTGTTCATTTGTTCATTTGTTCATTTGTTCATTTGTTCATTTGTTCATTTGTTCATTTGTTCGTTTGTTCGTTTGTTCATTTGTAGATTTGTACATTTTTCAAATTGTTCATTTGTTTATTTGTTCGATTGTTCATCTGTTCATTGATTCATTTGTCCATTTGTTCGTTTGTTCATTTGTTCATTTGTTCATTTGTTCATTTGTTCATTTGTTCATTCGTTCGTTTGTTCATGTGTTCATTTGTTCATTTTTCCATTCGTTCGTTTGTTCATTTGTTCATTTGTTCATTTGTTCATTTGTTCATTTGTTCATTTGTTCATTTGTTCATTTGTTCATTTGTTCATTTGTTCATTTGTTCATTTGTTCATTTGTTCATTTGTTCATTTGTTCATTTGTTCATTTGTTCATTTGTTCATTTGTTCATTTGTTCACTTGACCATTCGTTCGTTTGTTCATTTTTTCATTTGTTCGTATGTTCATTTGTTCATTTGTTCACTTGTTCATTTGTTCATTTGTCCATTTGTTCATTTGTTCATTTGCTAATTTGTTCACTTGTCCATTCGTTCGATTGTTCATTTCTTCATTTGTTCGTTTGTTCATTTGTTCATTTGTTCACTTATTCATTTGTTCATTTGTTCATTTGTACATTTGTTCATTTGTTCATTTGTTCTTTTGTTCATTTGTTCATTTGTTCATTTGTTCATTTGTTCAGTTCTTCATTTGTTCATTTGTTCATTTGTTCATTTGTTCATTTGTTCATTTGTTCATTTGTTCATTTGTTCATTTGTTCATTTGTTCATTTGTTCATTTGTTCATTTGTTCAATTGATAATTCGTTCATTTGTTCATATGTTCATTTCAATGTTTCTTCATTCGTTCAATGGTTCATTTGTTCATTTGTTCATTTGTCTACTCGCTCGTTTGTTCAGTTGTTCATTTGTTCAGATGTTAATTTGTCCATTTTTGGAAGTGTTCATTTCTTCAATTCTTCATTTCTTAAGTTGTTCATTTTTTCATTTGTCCATTTGTTTATTTGTTCATTTGTTCATATGTCCATTTGTATATTTGTTCATTTGTTCATTTGTTCATTTGTTCATTTGTTCATTTGTTCATTTGTTCATTTGTTCATTTGTTCATTTGTTCATTTGTTCATTTGTTCATTTGTTCATTTGTTCATTTGTTCATTTGTTCATTTGTTCATTTGTTCATTTGTTCATTTGTTCATTTTTTTCACTTGTTCATTTGTTCATTTGTTCATTTGTTCACTTGTTCATTTGTTAATTTGTTCACTTGTCCATTCGTTCGATTGTTTATTTGATCATTTGTTCGTTTGTTCATTTGTTCATTTGTTCATTTGTTCATTTGTTCATTTGTTCATTTGTTCATTTTTTCATATGTTCATTTGTTCATTTGTTCATTTGTTCATTTGTTCATTTGTTCAATTGATAATTCGTTCATTTGTTCATATGTTCATTTGAATGTTTCTTCATTCGTTCAATGGTTCATTTGTTCATTTGTTCATTTGTCTACTCGCACGTTTGTTCAGTTGTTCATTTGTTCAGATGTTAATTTGTCCATTTTTGGAAGTGTTCATTTCTTCAATTCTTCATTTCTTAAGTTGTTCATTTTTTCATTTGTCCATTTGTTTATTTGTTCATTTGTTCATATGTCCATTTGATTGTTTGTTCATTTCTCAACTTATTCATTTGTTCATTTGTTCATTTGTCCATTTGTATATTTGTTCATTTGTTCATTTGTTCATTTGTTCATTTGTTCATTTGTTCATTTGTTCATTTGTTCATTTGTTCATTTGTTCATTTGTTCATTTGTTCATTTGTTCATTTGTTCACTTGTCCATTCGTTCGTTTGTTCATTCGTTCATTTATTCGTTTGTTCATTTGTTCATTTGTTCACTTGTTCATTTGTTCATTTGTTCATTTGTTCATTTGTTCATTTGTTCATTTGTTCATTTGTTCATTTGTTCATTTGTTCACTTGTTCATTTGTTCATTTGTTCATTTGTTCATTTGTTCATTTGTTCATTTGTTCATTTGTTCATTTGTTCATTTGTTCATTTGTTCATTTGTTCAATTGATCCTTTGTTCATTTGTTCATTTGTTCATTTGTTCATTCGTTCATTTGCTCTTTTGTTCATTTGTACATTTGTTCATTTGTTCAATTGTTCACTTGTTCATTTGTTCATTTGTTCATTTCTTCATTTCTTCATTTCTTCATTTGTTCATTTGTTCATTTCTTCATTTGTTCATTTGTTAATTTGTTCATTTGTTCATTTGTTAATGTGTTCATTTGTTCATTTGTTCATTTGTCCATTCGTTCATTTCTTCATTTGTTCATTTGTTAATTTGTTCATTTGTTCATTTGTTAATGTGTTCATTTGTTCATTTGTTCATTTGTCGATTCGTTCGTTTGTTCATTTGTTCATTTGTTCATTTGTCCATTCGTTCGTTTGTTCATTTGTTCATTTGTTCATTTGTTCATTTGTTCATTTGTCCATTTGTATATTTGTTCATTTGTTCATTTGTTCATTTGTTCATTTGTTCTTTTGTACATTTGTTCATTTGTTCATTTGTTCATTTGTTCATTTGTTCATTTGTTCATTTGTTTACTTGTCCATTCGTTCGTTTGTTCATTCGTTCATTTGTTCGTTTGTTCATTTGTTCATTTGTTCACTTGTTCATTTGTTCATTTGTTCATTTGTTCATTTATTCATTTGTTCATTTGTTCATTTGTTCATTTGTTCATTTGTTCATTTGTTCATTTGTTCATTTGTTCACTTGTTCATTTGTTAATTTGTTCACTTGTCCATTCGTTCGATTGTTTATTTGATCATTTGTTCGTTTGTTCATTTGTTCATTTGTTCATTTGTTCATTTGTTCATTTGTTCATTTTTTCATTTGTTCATATGTTCACTTGTTCATTTGTTCATTTGTCCATTTGTTCATTTGTTCATTTGTTAATTTGTTCACTTGTCCATTCGTTCGATTGTTCATTTCTTCATTTGTTCGTTTGTTCATTTGTTCATTTGTTCACTTGTTCATTTGTTCATTTGTTCATTTGTACATTTGTTCATTTGTTCATTTGTTCTTTTGTTCATTTGTTCTTTTGTTCATTTGTTCATTTGTTCATTTGTTCATTTGTTCAGTTCTTCATTTGTTCATTTGTTCATTTGTTCATTTGTTCATTTGTTCATTTGTTCATTTGTTCGTTTGTTCGTTTGTTCATTTGTAGATTTGTACATTTTTCAAATTGTTCATTTGTTTATTTGTTCGATTGTTCATCTGTTCATTGATTCATTTGTCCATTTGTTCGTTTGTTCATTTGTTCATTTGTTCATTTGTTCATTTGTTCATTTGTTCATTCGTTCGTTTGTTCATGTGTTCATTTGTTCATTTTTCCATTCGTTCGTTTGTTCATTTGTTCATTTGTTCATTTGTTCATTTGTTCATTTGTTCATTTGTTCATTTGTTCATTTGTTCATTTGTTCATTTGTTCATTTGTTCATTTGTTCATTTGTTCATTTGTTCATTTGTTCATTTGTTCATTTGTTCATTTGTTCATTTGTTCATTTGTACATTTGTTCGTTTGTTCATTTGTTCATTTGTTTATTGGTTCATTTGTTCATTTGTTCATTTGTTCATTTATTCATTTGTTCATTTGTTTATTTGTTCATTTGTTCATTTTTTCATTTGTTCATTTGTTCACTTGTTCATTTGTTCATTTGTCCATTTGTTCATTTGTTTATTTGTTAATTTGTTCACTTGTCCATTCGTTCGATTGTTTATTTGTTCATTTGTTCGTTTGTTCATTTGTTCTTTTGTTCATTTGTTCATTTTTTCATTTGTTCATTTGTTCACCTATTCATTTGTTCATTTGTCCATTTGTTCATTTGTTCATTTGTTAATTTGTTCACTTGTCCATTCGTTCGATTGTTCATTTCTTCGTTTGTTCATTTGTTCATTTGTTCACTTGTTCATTTGTTCATTTGTTCATTTGTACATTTGTTCATTTGTTCACTTGTCCATTCGTTCGTTTGTTCATTCGTTCATTTGTTCGTTTGTTCATTTGTTCATTTGTTCACTTGTTCATTTGTTCATTTGTTCATTTCTTCATTTCTTCATTTCTTCATTTGTTCATTTCTTCATTTCTTCATTTCTTCATTTCTTCATTTCTTCATTTGTTCATTTCTTCATTTGTTCATTTGTTATTTTGTTCATTTGTTCATTTGTTAATGTGTTCAATTGTTCATTTGTTCATTTGTCCATTCGTTCGTTTGTTCATTTGTTCATTTGTCCATTCGTTCGTTTGTTCATTTGTTCATTTGTTCATTTGTTCATTTGTTCACTTGACCATTCGTTCGTTTGTTCATTTTTTCATTTGTTCGTTTGTTCATTTGTTCACTTGTTCATTTGTTCATTTGTCCATTTGTTCATTTGTTCATTTGTTCATTTGTTAATTTGTTCACTTGTCCATTCGTTCGATTGTTTATTTGTTCATTTGTTCGTTTGTTCATTTGTTCTTTTGTTCATTTGTTCATTTTTTCATTTGTTCATTTGTTCACTTGTTCATTTGTTCATTTGTCCATTTGTTCATTTGTTCATTTGTTAATTTGTTCACTTGTCCATTCGTTCGATTGTTCATTTCTTCATTTCTTCGTTTGTTCATTTGTTCATTTGTTCACTTGTTCATTTGTTCATTTGTTCATTTGTACATTTGTTCATTTGTTCACTTGTCCATTCGTTCGTTTGTTCATTCGTTCATTTGTTCATTTCTTCATTTCTTCATTTCTTCATTTGTTCATTTGTTCATTTCTTCATTTGTTCATTTGTTAATTTGTTCATTTGTTCATTTGTTAATGTGTTCATTTGTTCATTTGTTCATTTGTCCATTCGTTCGTTTGTTCATTTGTTCATTTGTCCATTCCTTCGTTTGTTCATTTGTTCATTTGTTCATTTGTTCATTCGTTCATTTGCTCTTTTGTTCATTTGTACATTTGTTCATTTGTTCAATTGTTCATTTGTTCATTTGTTCATTTCTTCATTTCTTCATTTGTTCATTTGTTCATTTCTTCATTTCTTCATTTCTTCATTTGTTCATTTGTTCATTTCTTCATTTGTTCATTTGTTATTTTGTTCATTTGTTCATTTGTTAATGTGTTCATTTGTTCATTTGTTCATTTGTCCATTCGTTCGTTTGTTCATTTGTTCATTTGTCCATTCGTTCGTTTGTTCATTTGTTCATTTGTTCATTTGTTCACTTGACCATTCGTTCGTTTGTTCATTTTTTCATTTGTTCGTTTGTTCATTTGTTCACTTGTTCATTTGTTCATTTGTCCATTTGTTCATTTGTTCATTTGTTCATTTGTTAATTTGTTCACTTGTCCATTCGTTCGATTGTTTATTTGTTCATTTGTTCGTTTGTTCATTTGTTCTTTTGTTCATTTGCTCATTTTTTCATTTGTTCATTTGTTCACTTGTTCATTTGTTCATTTGTCCATTTGTTCATTTGTTCATTTGTTAATTTGTTCACTTGTCCATTCGTTCGATTGTTCATTTCTTCATTTCTTCGTTTGTTCATTTGTTCATTTGTTCACTTGTTCATTTGTTCATTTGTTCATTTGTACATTTGTTCATTTGTTCACTTGTCCATTCGTTCGTTTGTTCATTCGTTCATTTCTTCATTTCTTCATTTCTTCATTTCTTCATTTGTTCATTTGTTCATTTCTTCATTTGTTCATTTGTTAATTTGTTCATTTGTTAATGTGTTCATTTGTTCATTTGTTCATTTGTCCATTCGTTCGTTTGTTCATTTGTTCATTTGTCCATTCGTTCGTTTGTTCATTTGATCATTTGTTCATTTGTTCATTTGTTCATTTGTTCATTTGTTCATTTGTTCATTTGTTCATTTGTTCATTTGTTCATTTGTTCATTTGTTCATTTGTTCATTTGTTCATTTGTTCATTTGTTCATTTGTTCACTTGACCATTCGTTCGATTGTTTATTTGATCATTTGTTCGTTTGTTCATTTGTTCATTTGTTCATTTGTTCATTTGTTCATTTGTTCATTTTTTCATTTGTTCATATGTTCATTTGTTCATTTGTTCATTTGTTCATTTGTTCATTTGTTCAATTGATAATTCGTTCATTTGTTCATATGTTCATTTGAATGTTTCTTCATTCGTTCAATGGTTCATTTGTTCATTTGTTCATTTGTCTACTCGCTCGTTTGTTCAGTTGTTCATTTGTTCAGATGTTAATTTGTCCATTTTTGGAAGTGTTCATTTCTTCAATTCTTCATTTCTTAAGATGTTCATTTTTTCATTTGTCCATTTGTTTATTTGTTCATTTGTTCACATGTCCATTTGATTGTTTGTTCATTTCTCAACTTATTCATTTGTTCATTTGTTCATTTGTCCATTTGTATATTTGTTCATTTGTTCATTTGTTCATTTGTTCATTTGTTCATTTGTTCATTTGTTCATTTGTTCATTTGTTCATTTGTTCATTTGTTCATTTGTTCATTTGTTCATTTGTTCACTTGTCCATTCGTTCGTTTGTTCATTCGTTCATTTATTCGTTTGTTCATTTGTTCATTTGTTCACTTGTTCATTTGTTCATTTGTTCATTTGTTCATTTGTTCATTTGTTCATTTGTTCATTTGTTCATTTGTTCACTTGTTCATTTGTTCATTTGTTCATTTGTTCATTTGTTCATTTGTTCATTTGTTCATTTGTTCATTTGTTCATTTGTTCATTTGTTCATTTGTTCATTTGTTCATTTGTTCAATTGATCCTTTGTTCATTTGTTCATTTGTTCATTTGTTCATTCGTTCATTTGCTCTTTTGTTCATTTGTACATTTGTTCATTTGTTCAATTGTTCACTTGTTCATTTGTTCATTTGTTCATTTCTTCATTTCTTCATTTCTTCATTTGTTCATTTGTTCATTTCTTCATTTGTTCATTTGTTAATTTGTTCATTTGTTCATTTGTTAATGTGTTCATTTGTTCATTTGTTCATTTGTCCATTCGTTCATTTCTTCATTTGTTCATTTGTTAATTTGTTCATTTGTTCATTTGTTAATGTGTTCATTTGTTCATTTGTCGATTCGTTCGTTTGTTCATTTGTTCATTTGTTCATTTGTCCATTCGTTCGTTTGTTCATTTGTTCATTTGTTCATTTGTTCATTTGTTCATTTGTCCATTTGTATATTTGTTCATTTGTTCATTTGTTCATTTGTTCATTTGTTCTTTTGTACATTTGTTCATTTGTTCATTTGTTCATTTGTTCATTTGTTCATTTGTTCACTTGTCCATTCGTTCGTTTGTTCATTCGTTCATTTGTTCGTTTGTTCATTTGTTCATTTGTTCACTTGTTCATTTGTTCATTTGTTCATTTGTTCATTTGTTCATTTGTTCATTTGTTCATTTGTTCATTTGTTCATTTTCTTCACTTGTTCATTTGTTCATTTGTTCATTTGTTCACTTGTTCATTTGTTAATTTGTTCACTTGTCCATTCGTTCGATTGTTTATTTGATCATTTGTTCGTTTGTTCATTTGTTCATTTGTTCATTTGTTCATTTGTTCATTTGTTCATTTTTTCATTTGTTCATATGTTCACTTGTTCATTTGTTCATTTGTCCATTTGTTCATTTGTTCATTTGTTAATTTGTTCACTTGTCCATTCGTTCGATTGTTCATTTCTTCATTTGTTCGTTTGTTCATTTGTTCATTTGTTCACTTGTTCATTTGTTCATTTGTTCATTTGTACATTTGTTCATTTGTTCATTTGTTCTTTTGTTCATTTGTTCTTTTGTTCATTTGTTCATTTGTTCATTTGTTCATTTGTTCAGTTCTTCATTTTTTCATTTGTTCATTTGTTCATTTGTTCATTTGTTCATTTGTTCATTTGTTCATTTGTTCGTTTGTTCGTTTGTTCATTTGTAGATTTGTACATTTTTCAAATTGTTCATTTGTTTATTTGTTCAATTGTTCACTTGTTCATTTGTTCATTTGTTCATTTCTTCATTTCTTCATTTCTTCATTTGTTCATTTGTTCATTTCTTCATTTGTTCATTTGTTAATTTGTTCATTTGTTCATTTGTTAATGTGTTCATTTGTTCATTTGTTCATTTGTCCATTCGTTCATTTCTTCATTTGTTCATTTGTTAATTTGTTCATTTGTTCATTTGTTAATGTGTTCATTTGTTCATTTGTTCATTTGTCGATTCGTTCGTTTGTTCATTTGTTCATTTGTTCATTTGTCCATTCGTTCGTTTGTTCATTTGTTCATTTGTTCATTTGTTCATTTGTTCATTTGTCCATTTGTATATTTGTTCATTTGTTCATTTGTTCATTTGTTCATTTGTTCTATTGTACATTTGTTCATTTGTTCATTTGTTCATTTGTTCATTTGTTCACTTGTCCATTCGTTCGTTTGTTCATTCGTTCATTTGTTCGTTTGTTCATTTGTTCATTTGTTCACTTGTTCATTTGTTCATTTGTTCATTTGTTCATTTATTCATTTGTTCATTTGTTCATTTGTTCATTTGTTCATTTGTTCATTTGTTCATTTGTTCATTTGTTCATTTGTTCATTTTTATCACTTGTTCATTTGTTCATTTGTTCATTTGTTCACTTGTTCAATTGTTAATTTGTTCACTTGTCCATTCGTTCGATTGTTTATTTGATCATTTGTTCGTTTGTTCATTTGTTCATTTGTTCATTTGTTCATTTGTTCATTTGTTCATTTGTTCATTTGTTCATTTGTTCATTTTTTCATTTGTTCATATGTTCACTTGTTCATTTGTTCATTTGTCCATTTGTTCATTTGTTCATTTGTTAATTTGTTCACTTGTCCATTCGTTCGATTGTTCATTTCTTCATTTGTTCGTTTGTTCATTTGTTCATTTGTTCACTTGTTCATTTGTTCATTTGTTCATTTGTACATTTGTTCATTTGTTCATTTGTTCTTTTGTTCATTTGTTCTTTTGTTCATTTGTTCATTTGTTCATTTGTTCATTTGTTCATTTGTTCACTTGTTCAATTGTTAATTTGTTCACTTGTCCATTCGTTCGATTGTTTATTTGATCATTTGTTCGTTTGTTCATTTGTTCATTTGTTCATTTGTTCATTTGTTCATTTGTTCATTTGTTCATTTGTTCATTTGTTCATTTTTTCATTTGTTCATATGTTCACTTGTTCATTTGTTCATTTGTCCATTTGTTCATTTGTTCATTTGTTAATTTGTTCACTTGTCCATTCGTTCGATTGTTCATTTCTTCATTTGTTCGTTTGTTCATTTGTTCATTTGTTCACTTGTTCATTTGTTCATTTGTTCATTTGTACATTTGTTCATTTGTTCATTTGTTCTTTTGTTCATTTGTTCTTTTGTTCATTTGTTCATTTGTTCATTTGTTCATTTGTTCAGTTCTTCATTTGTTCATTTGTTCATTTGTTCATTTGTTCATTTGTTCATTTGTTCGTTTGTTCGTTTGTTCATTTGTAGATTTGTACATTTTTCAAATTGTTCATTTGTTTATTTGTTCGATTGTTCATCTGTTCATTGATTCATTTGTCCATTTGTTCGTTTGTTCATTTGTTCATTTGTTCATTTGTTCATTTGTTCATTTGTTCATTCGTTCGTTTGTTCATGTGTTCATTTGTTCATTTTTCCATTCGTTCGTTTGTTCATTTGTTCATTTGTTCATTTGTTCATTTGTTCATTTGTTCATTTGTTCATTTGTTCATTTGTTCATTTGTTCATTTGTTCATTTGTTCATTTGTTCATTTGTTCATTTGTTCATTTGTTCATTTGTTCATTTGTTCACTTGACCATTCGTTCGTTTGTTCATTTTTTCATTTGTTCGTATGTTCATTTGTTCATTTGTTCACTTGTTCATTTGTTCATTTGTCCATTTGTTCATTTGTTCATTTGCTAATTTGTTCACTTGTCCATTCGTTCGATTGTTCATTTCTTCATTTGTTCGTTTGTTCATTTGTTCATTTGTTCACTTGTTCATTTGTTCATTTGTTCATTTGTACATTTGTTCATTTGTTCATTTGTTCTTTTGTTCATTTGTTCATTTGTTCATTTGTTCATTTGTTCAGTTCTTCATTTGTTCATTTGTTCATTTGTTCATTTGTTCATTTGTTCATTTGTTCATTTGTTCATTTGTTCATTTGTTCAATTGATAATTCGTTCATTTGTTCATATGTTCATTTGAATGTTTCTTCATTCGTTCAATGGTTCATTTGTTCATTTGTTCATTTGTCTACTCGCTCGTTTGTTCAGTTGTTCATTTGTTCAGATGTTAATTTGTCCATTTTTGGAAGTGTTCATTTCTTCAATTCTTCATTTCTTAAGTTGTTCATTTTTTCATTTGTCCATTTGTTTATTTGTTCATTTGTTCATATGTCCATTTGATTGTTTGTTCATTTCTCAACTTATTCATTTGTTCATTTGTTCATTTGTCCATTTGTATATTTGTTCAATTGTTCATTTGTTCATTTGTTCATTTGTTCATTTGTTCATTTGTTCATTTGTTCATTTGTTCATTTGTTCATTTGTTCACTTGTCCATTCGTTCGTTTGTTCATTCGTTCATTTATTCGTTTGTTCATTTGTTCATTTGTTCACTTGTTCATTTGTTCATTTGTTCATTTGTTCATTTGTTCATTTGTTCATTTGTTCATTTGTTCATTTGTTCATTTGTTCAATTGTTCATTTGTTCATTTGTTCATTTGTTCATTTGTTCATTTGTTCATTTGTTCATTTGTTCATTTGTTCATTTGTTCATTTGTTCATTTGTTCAATTGATCCTTTGTTCATTTGTTCATTTGTTCATTTGTTCATTCGTTCATTTGCTCTTTTGTTCATTTGTACATTTGTTCATTTGTTCAATTGTTCACTTGTTCATTTGTTCATTTGTTCATTTCTTCATTTCTTCATTTCTTCATTTGTTCATTTGTTCATTTCTTCATTTGTTCATTTGTTAATTTGTTCATTTGTTCATTTGTTAATGTGTTCATTTGTTCATTTGTTCATTTGTCCATTCGTTCATTTCTTCATTTGTTCATTTGTTAATTTGTTCATTTGTTCATTTGTTAATGTGTTCATTTGTTCATTTGTTCATTTGTCGATTCGTTCGTTTGTTCATTTGTTCATTTGTTCATTTGTCCATTCGTTCGTTTGTTCATTTGTTCATTTGTTCATTTGTTCATTTGTTCATTTGTCCATTTGTATATTTGTTCATTTGTTCATTTGTTCATTTGTTCATTTGTTCTTTTGTACATTTGTTCATTTGTTCATTTGTTCATTTGTTCATTTGTTCATTTGTTCATTTGTTCACTTGTCCATTCGTTCGTTTGTTCATTCGTTCATTTGTTCGTTTGTTCATTTGTTCATTTGTTCACTTGTTCATTTGTTCATTTGTTCATTTGTTCATTTGTTCATTTGTTCATTTGTTCATTTGTTCATTTGTTCATTTGTTCATTTGTTCATTTTTTTCACTTGTTCATTTGTTCATTTGTTCATTTGTTCACTTGTTCATTTGTTAATTTGTTCACTTGTCCATTCGTTCGATTGTTTATTTGATCATTTGTTCGTTTGTTCATTTGTTCATTTGTTCATTTGTTCATTTGTTCATTTGTTCATTTTTTCATTTGTTCATATGTTCATTTGTTCATTTGTTCATTTGTTCATTTGTTCATTTGTTCAATTGATAATTCGTTCATTTGTTCATATGTTCATTTGAATGTTTCTTCATTCGTTCAATGGTTCATTTGTTCATTTGTTCATTTGTCTACTCGCTCGTTTGTTCAGTTGTTCATTTGTTCAGATGTTAATTTGTCCATTTTTGGAAGTGTTCATTTCTTCAATTCTTCATTTCTTAAGTTGTTCATTTTTTCATTTGTCCATTTGTTTATTTGTTCATTTGTTCATATGTCCATTTGATTGTTTGTTCATTTCTCAACTTATTCATTTGTTCATTTGTTCATTTGTCCATTTGTATATTTGTTCATTTGTTCATTTGTTCATTTGTTCATTTGTTCATTTGTTCATTTGTTCATTTGTTCATTTGTTCATTTGTTCATTTGTTCATTTGTTCATTTGTTCATTTGTTCATTTGTTCACTTGTCCATTCGTTCGTTTGTTCATTCGTTCATTTATTCGTTTGTTCATTTGTTCATTTGTTCACTTGTTCATTTGTTCATTTGTTCATTTGTTCATTTGTTCATTTGTTCATTTGTTCATTTGTTCATTTGTTCACTAGTTCATTTGTTCATTTGTTCATTTGTTCATTTGTTCATTTGTTCATTTGTTCATTTGTTCATTTGTTCATTTGTTCATCTGTTCATTTGTTCAATTGATCCTTTGTTCATTTGTTCATTTGTTCATTTGTTCATTCGTTCATTTGCTCTTTTGTTCATTTGTACATTTGTTCATTTGTTCAATTGTTCACTTGTTCATTTGTTCATTTGTTCATTTCTTCATTTCTTCATTTCTTCATTTGTTCATTTGTTCATTTCTTCATTTGTTCATTTGTTAATTTGTTCATTTGTTCATTTGTTAATGTGTTCATTTGTTCATTTGTTCATTTGTCCATTCGTTCATTTCTTCATTTGTTCATTTGTTAATTTGTTCATTTGTTCATTTGTTAATGTGTTCATTTGTTCATTTGTTCATTTGTCGATTCGTTCGTTTGTTCATTTGTTCATTTGTTCATTTGTCCATTCGTTCGTTTGTTCATTTGTTCATTTGTTCATTTGTTCATTTGTTCATTTGTCCATTTGTTCATTTGTCTATTTGTATATTTGTTCATTTGTTCATTTGTTCATTTGTTCATTTGTTCATTTGTTCTTTTGTACATTTGTTCATTTGTTCATTTGTTCATTTGTTCATTTGTTCATTTGTTCACTTGTCCATTCGTTCGTTTGTTCATTCGTTCATTTGTTCGTTTGTTCATTTGTTCATTTGTTCACTTGTTCATTTGTTCATTTGTTCATTTGTTCATTTATTCATTTGTTCATTTGTTCATTTGTTCATTTGTTCATTTGTTCATTTGTTCATTTGTTCATTTGTTCATTTTTATCACTTGTTCATTTGTTCATTTGTTCATTTGTTCACTTGTTCATTTGTTAATTTGTTCACTTGTCCATTCGTTCGATTGTTTATTTGATCATTTGTTCGTTTGTTCATTTGTTCATTTGTTCATTTGTTCATTTGTTCATTTGTTCATTTGTTCATTTTTTCATTTGTTCATATGTTCACTTGTTCATTTGTTCATTTGTCCATTTGTTCATTTGTTCATTTGTTAATTTGTTCACTTGTCCATTCGTTCGATTGTTCATTTCTTCATTTGTTCGTTTGTTCATTTGTTCATTTGTTCACTTGTTCATTTGTTCATTTGTTCATTTGTACATTTGTTCATTTGTTCATTTGTTCTTTTGTTCATTTGTTCTTTTGTTCATTTGTTCATTTGTTCATTTGTTCATTTGTTCAGTTCTTCATTTGTTCATTTGTTCATTTGTTCATTTGTTCATTTGTTCATTTGTTCATTTGTTCATTTGTTCGTTTGTTCGTTTGTTCATTTGTAGATTTGTACATTTTTCAAATTGTTCATTTGTTTATTTGTTCGATTGTTCATCTGTTCATTGATTCATTTGTCCATTTGTTCGTTTGTTCATTTGTTCATTTGTTCATTTGTTCATTTGTTCATTTGTTCATTCGTTCGTTTGTTCATGTGTTCATTTGTTCATTTTTCCATTCGTTCGTTTGTTCATTTGTTCATTTGTTCATTTGTTCATTTGTTCATTTGTTCATTTGTTCATTTGTTCATTTGTTCATTTGTTCATTTGTTCATTTGTTCATTTGCTCATTTGTTCATTTGTTCATTTGTTCATTTGTTCACTTGACCATTCGTTCGTTTGTTCATTTTTTCATTTGTTCGTATGTTCATTTGTTCATTTGTTCACTTGTTCATTTGTTCATTTGTCCATTTGTTCATTTGTTCATTTGCTAATTTGTTCACTTGTCCATTCGTTCGATTGTTCATTTCTTCATTTGTTCGTTTGTTCATTTGTTCATTTGTTCACTTGTTCATTTGTTCATTTGTTCATTTGTACATTTGTTCATTTGTTCATTTGTTCTTTTGTTCATTTGTTCATTTGTTCATTTGTTCATTTGTTCATTTGTTCAGTTCTTCATTTGTTCATTTGTTCATTTGTTCATTTGTTCATTTGTTCATTTGTTCATTTGTTTATTTGTTCATTTGTTCATATGTCCATTTGATTGTTTGTTCATTTCTCAACTTATTCATTTGTTCATTTGTTCATTTGTCCATTTGTATATTTGTTCATTTGTTCATTTGTTCATTTGTTCATTTGTTCATTTGTTCATTTGTTCATTTGTTCATTTGTTCATTTGTTCATTTGTTCACTTGTCCATTCGTTCGTTTGTTCATTCGTTCATTTATTCGTTTGTTCATTTGTTCATTTGTTCACTTGTTCATTTGTTCATTTGTTCATTTGTTCATTTGTTCATTTGTTCATTTGTTCATTTGTTCATTTGTTCATTTGTTCACTTGTTCATTTGTTCATTTGGTCATTTGTTCATTTGTTCATTTGTTCATTTGTTCATTTGTTCATTTGTTCATTTGTTCATTTGTTCATTTGTTCATTTGTTCAATTGATCCTTTGTTCATTTGTTCATTTGTTCATTTGTTCATTCGTTCATTTGCTCTTTTGTTCATTTGTACATTTGTTCATTTGTTCAATTGTTCACTTGTTCATTTGTTCATTTGTTCATTTCTTCATTTCTTCATTTCTTCATTTCTTCATTTGTTCATTTGTTCATTTCTTCATTTGTTCATTTGTTAATTTGTTCATTTGTTCATTTGTTAATGTGTTCATTTGTTAATGTGTTCATTTGTTCATTTGTTCATTTGTCCATTCGTTCATTTCTTCATTTGTTCATTTGTTAATTTGTTCATTTGTTCATTTGTTAATGTGTTCATTTGTTCATTTGTTCATTTGTCGATTCGTTCGTTTGTTCATTTGTTCATTTGTTCATTTGTCCATTCGTTCGTTTGTTCATTTGTTCATTTGTTCATTTGTTCATTTGTCCATTTGTATATTTGTTCATTTGTTCATTTGTTCATTTGTTCATTTGTTCTTTTGTACATTTGTTCATTTGTTCATTTGTTCATTTGTTCATTTGTTCATTTGTTCACTTGTCCATTCGTTCGTTTGTTCATTCGTTCATTTGTTCGTTTGTTCATTTGTTCATTTGTTCACTTGTTCATTTGTTCATTTGTTCATTTGTTCATTTGTTCATTTGTTCATTTGTTCATTTGTTCATTTGTTCATTTGTTCATTTTTTTCACTTGTTCATTTGTTCATTTGTTCATTTGTTCACTTGTTCATTTGTTAATTTGTTCACTTGTCCATTCGTTCGATTGTTTATTTGATCATTTGTTCGTTTGTTCATTTGTTCATTTGTTCATTTGTTCATTTGTTCATTTTTTAATTTGTTCATATGTTCACTTGTTCATTTGTTCATTTGTCCATTTGTTCATTTGTTAATTTGTTAATTTGTTCACTTGTCCATTCGTTCGATTGTTCATTTCTTCATTTGTTCGTTTGTTCATTTGTTCATTTGTTCACTTGTTCATTTGTTCATTTGTACATTTGTTCATTTGTTCATTTGTTCTTTTGTTCATTTGTTCTTTTGTTCATTTGTTCATTTGTTCATTTGTTCATTTGTTCAGTTCTTCATTTGTTCATTTGTTCATTTGTTCATTTGTTCATTTGTTCATTTGTTCATTTGTTCATTTGTTCGTTTGTTCGTTTGTTCATTTGTAGATTTGTACATTTTTCAAATTGTTCATTTGTTTATTTGTTCAATTGTTCACTTGTTCATTTGTTCATTTGTTCATTTCTTCATTTCTTCATTTCTTCATTTGTTCATTTGTTCATTTCTTCATTTGTTCATTTGTTAATTTGTTCATTTGTTCATTTGTTAATGTGTTCATTTGTTCATTTGTTCATTTGTCCATTCGTCCATTTCTTCATTTGTTCATTTGTTAATTTGTTCATTTGTTCATTTGTTAATGTGTTCATTTGTTCATTTGTTCATTTGTCGATTCGTTCGTTTGTTCATTTGTTCATTTGTTCATTTGTCCATTCGTTCGTTTGTTCATTTGTTCATTTGTTCATTTGTTCATTTGTTCATTTGTCCATTTGTATATTTGTTCATTTGTTCATTTGTTCATTTGTTCATTTGTTCTTTTGTACATTTGTTCATTTGTTCATTTGTTCATTTGTTCATTTGTTCATTTGTTCACTTGTCCATTCGTTCGTTTGTTCATTCGTTCATTTGTTCGTTTGTTCATTTGTTCATTTGTTCACTTGTTCATTTGTTCATTTGTTCATTTGTTCATTTGTTCATTTGTTCATTTGTTCATTTGTTCATTTGTTCATTTGTTCATTTGTTCATTTGTTCATTTGTTCATTTTTTTCACTTGTTCATTTGTTCATTTGTTCATTTGTTCACTTGTTCATTTGTTAATTTGTTCACTTGTCCATTCGTTCGATTGTTTATTTGATCATTTGTTCGTTTGTTCATTTGTTCATTTGTTCATTTGTTCATTTGTTCATTTTTTCATTTGTTCATATGTTCACTTGTTCATTTGTTCATTTGTCCATTTGTTCATTTGTTCATTTGTTAATTTGTTCACTTGTCCATTCGTTCGATTGTTCATTTCTTCATTTGTTCGTTTGTTCATTTGTTCATTTGTTCACTTGTTCATTTGTTCATTTGTTCATTTGTTCATTTGTCCATTTGTTCATTTGTTCATTTGTTCTTTTGTTCATTTGTTCTTTTGTTCATTTGTTCATTTGTTCATTTGTTCATTTGTTCAGTTCTTCATTTGTTCATTTGTTCATTTGTTCATTTGTTCATTTGTTCATTTGTTCATTTGTTCATTTGTTCATTTGTTCGTTTGTTCGTTTGTTCATTTGTAGATTTGTACATTTTTCAAATTGTTCATTTGTTTATTTGTTCGATTGTTCATCTGTTCATTGATTCATTTGTCCATTTGTTCGTTTGTTCATTTGTTCATTTGTTCATTTGTTCATTTGTTCATTTGTTCATTTGTTCATTTGTTCATTTGTTCATTTGTTCATTTGTTCATTTGTTCATTTGTTCATTTGTTCATTTGTTCATTTGTACATTTGTTCAATTGATCCTTTGTTCATTTGTTCATATGTTCATTTGTTCATTTGTTCATTTGTTCATTTGTTCAATTGTTCACTTGTTCATTTGTTCATTTCTTCATTTCTTCATTTCTTCATTTCTTCATTTGTTCATTTGTTCATTTCTTCATTTGTTCATTTGTTAATTTGTTCATTTGTTCATTTGTTAATGTGTTCATTTGTTCATTTGTTCATTTGTCCATTCGTTCATTTCTTCATTTGTTCATTTGTTAATTTGTTCATTTGTTCATTTGTTAATGTGTTCATTTGTTCATTTGTTCATTTGTCGATTCGTTCGTTTGTTCATTTGTTCATTTGTTCATTTGTCCATTCGTTCGTTTGTTCATTTGTTCATTTGTTCATTTGTTCATTTGTTCATTTGTCCATTTGTATATTTGTTCATTTGTTCATTTGTTCATTTGTTCATTTGTTCTTTTGTACATTTGTTCATTTGTTCATTTGTTCATTTGTTCATTTGTTCATTTGTTCATTTGTTCACTTGTCCATTCGTTCGTTTGTTCATTCGTTCATTTGTTCGTTTGTTCATTTGTTCATTTGTTCACTTGTTCATTTGTTCATTTGTTCATTTGTTCATTTGTTCATTTGTTCATTTGTTCATTTGTTCATTTGTTCATTTGTTCATTTTTTTCACTTGTTCATTTGTTCATTTGTTCATTTGTTCACTTGTTCATTTGTTAATTTGTTCACTTGTCCATTCGTTCGATTGTTTATTTGATCATTTGTTCGTTTGTTCATTTGTTCATTTGTTCATTTGTTCATTTGTTCATTTGTTCATTTTTTCATTTGTTCATATGTTCATTTGTTCATTTGCTCATTTGTTCATTTGTTCATTTGTTCAATTGATAATTCGTTCATTTGTTCATATGTTCATTTGAATGTTTCTTCATTCGTTCAATGGTTCATTTGTTCATTTGTTCATTTGTCTACTCGCTCGTTTGTTCAGTTGTTCATTTGTTCAGATGTTAATTTGTCCATTTTTGGAAGTGTTCATTTCTTCAATTCTTCATTTCTTAAGTTGTTCATTTTTTCATTTGTCCATTTGTTTATTTGTTCATTTGTTCATATGTCCATTTGATTGTTTGTTCATTTCTCAACTTATTCATTTGTTCATTTGTTCATTTGTCCATTTGTATATTTGTTCATTTGTTCATTTGTTCATTTGTTCATTTGTTCATTTGTTCATTTGTTCATTTGTTCATTTGTTCATTTGTTCATTTGTTCATTTGTTCATTTGTTCATTTGTTCACTTGTCCATTCGTTCGTTTGTTCATTCGTTCATTTATTCGTTTGTTCATTTGTTCATTTGTTCACTTGTTCATTTGTTCATTTGTTCATTTGTTCATTTGTTCATTTGTTCATTTGTTCATTTGTTCATTTGTTCACTTGTTCATTTGTTCATTTGTTCATTTGTTCATTTGTTCATTTGTTCATTTGTTCATTTGTTCATTTGTTCATTTGTTCATCTGTTCATTTGTTCAATTGATCCTTTGTTCATTTGTTCATTTGTTCATTTGTTCATTCGTTCATTTGCTCTTTTGTTCATTTGTACATTTGTTCATTTGTTCAATTGTTCACTTGTTCATTTGTTCATTTGTTCATTTCTTCATTTCTTCATTTCTTCATTTGTTCATTTGTTCATTTCTTCATTTGTTCATTTGTTAATTTGTTCATTTGTTCATTTGTTAATGTGTTCATTTGTTCATTTGTTCATTTGTCCATTCGTTCATTTCTTCATTTGTTCATTTGTTAATTTGTTCATTTGTTCATTTGTTAATGTGTTCATTTGTTCATTTGTTCATTTGTCGATTCGTTCGTTTGTTCATTTGTTCATTTGTTCATTTGTCCATTCGTTCGTTTGTTCATTTGTTCATTTGTTCATTTGTTCATTTGTCCATTTGTTCATTTGTCTATTTGTATATTTGTTCATTTGTTCATTTGTTCATTTGTTCATTTGTTCATTTGTTCTTTTGTACATTTGTTCATTTGTTCATTTGTTCATTTGTTCATTTGTTCATTTGTTCACTTGTCCATTCGTTCGTTTGTTCATTCGTTCATTTGTTCGTTTGTTCATTTGTTCATTTGTTCACTTGTTCATTTGTTCATTTGTTCATTTGTTCATTTATTCATTTGTTCATTTGTTCATTTGTTCATTTGTTCATTTGTTCATTTGTTCATTTGTTCATTTGTTCATTTGTTCATTTTTATCACTTGTTCATTTGTTCATTTGTTCATTTGTTCACTTGTTCATTTGTTAATTTGTTCACTTGTCCATTCGTTCGATTGTTTATTTGATCATTTGTTCATTTGTTCACTTGTTCATTTGTTCATTTGTCCATTTGTTCATTTGTTCATTTGCTAATTTGTTCACTTGTCCATTCGTTCGATTGTTCATTTCTTCATTTGTTCGTTTGTTCATTTGTTCATTTGTTCACTTGTTCATTTGTTCATTTGTTCATTTGTACATTTGTTCATTTGTTCATTTGTTCTTTTGTTCATTTGTTCATTTGTTCATTTGTTCATTTGTTCAGTTCTTCATTTGTTCATTTGTTCATTTGTTCATTTGTTCATTTGTTTATTTGTTCATTTGTTCATATGTCCATTTGATTGTTTGTTCATTTCTCAACTTATTCATTTGTTCATTTGTTCATTTGTCCATTTGTATATTTGTTCATTTGTTCATTTGTTCATTTGTTCATTTGTTCATTTGTTCATTTGTTCATTTGTTCATTTGTTCATTTGTTCATTTGTTCATTTGTTCACTTGTCCATTCGTTCGTTTGTTCATTCGTTCATTTATTCGTTTGTTCATTTGTTCATTTGTTCACTTGTTCATTTGTTCATTTGTTCATTTGTTCATTTGTTCATTTGTTCATTTGTTCATTTGTTCATTTGTTCATTTGTTCACTTGTTCATTTGTTCATTTGGTCATTTGTTCATTTGTTCATTTGTTCATTTGTTCATTTGTTCATTTGTTCATTTGTTCATTTGTTCATTTGTTCATTTGTTCATTTGTTCATTTGTTCATTTGTTCATTTGTTCATTTGTTCAATTGATCCTTTGTTCATTTGTTCATTTGTTCATTTGTTCATTCGTTCATTTGCTCTTTTGTTCATTTGTACATTTGTTCATTTGTTCAATTGTTCACTTGTTCATTTGTTCATTTGTTCATTTCTTCATTTCTTCATTTCTTCATTTCTTCATTTGTTCATTTGTTCATTTCTTCATTTGTTCATTTGTTAATTTGTTCATTTGTTCATTTGTTAATGTGTTCATTTGTTAATGTGTTCATTTGTTCATTTGTTCATTTGTCCATTCGTTCATTTCTTCATTTGTTCATTTGTTAATTTGTTCATTTGTTCATTTGTTAATGTGTTCATTTGTTCATTTGTTCATTTGTCGATTCGTTCGTTTGTTCATTTGTTCATTTGTTCATTTGTCCATTCGTTCGTTTGTTCATTTGTTCATTTGTTCATTTGTTCATTTGTCCATTTGTATATTTGTTCATTTGTTCATTTGTTCATTTGTTCATTTGTTCTTTTGTACATTTGTTCATTTGTTCATTTGTTCATTTGTTCATTTGTTCATTTGTTCACTTGTCCATTCGTTCGTTTGTTCATTCGTTCATTTGTTCGTTTGTTCATTTGTTCATTTGTTCACTTGTTCATTTGTTCATTTGTTCATTTGTTCATTTGTTCATTTGTTCATTTGTTCATTTGTTCATTTGTTCATTTGTTCATTTTTTTCACTTGTTCATTTGTTCATTTGTTCATTTGTTCACTTGTTCATTTGTTAATTTGTTCACTTGTCCATTCGTTCGATTGTTTATTTGATCATTTGTTCGTTTGTTCATTTGTTCATTTGTTCATTTGTTCATTTGTTCATTTGTTCATTTTTTAATTTGTTCATATGTTCACTTGTTCATTTGTTCATTTGTCCATTTGTTCATTTGTTAATTTGTTAATTTGTTCACTTGTCCATTCGTTCGATTGTTCATTTCTTCATTTGTTCGTTTGTTCATTTGTTCATTTGTTCACTTGTTCATTTGTTCATTTGTACATTTGTTCATTTGTTCATTTGTTCTTTTGTTCATTTGTTCTTTTGTTCATTTGTTCATTTGTTCATTTGTTCATTTGTTCAGTTCTTCATTTGTTCATTTGTTCATTTGTTCATTTGTTCATTTGTTCATTTGTTCATTTGTTCATTTGTTCGTTTGTTCGTTTGTTCATTTGTAGATTTGTACATTTTTCAAATTGTTCATTTGTTTATTTGTTCAATTGTTCACTTGTTCATTTGTTCATTTGTTCATTTCTTCATTTCTTCATTTCTTCATTTGTTCATTTGTTCATTTCTTCATTTGTTCATTTGTTAATTTGTTCATTTGTTCATTTGTTAATGTGTTCATTTGTTCATTTGTTCATTTGTCCATTCGTCCATTTCTTCATTTGTTCATTTGTTAATTTGTTAATTTGTTCATTTGTTCATTTGTTAATGTGTTCATTTGTTCATTTGTTCATTTGTCGATTCGTTCGTTTGTTCATTTGTTCATTTGTTCATTTGTCCATTCGTTCGTTTGTTCATTTGTTCATTTGTTCATTTGTTCATTTGTTCATTTGTCCATTTGTATATTTGTTCATTTGTTCATTTGTTCATTTGTTCATTTGTTCTTTTGTACATTTGTTCATTTGTTCATTTGTTCATTTGTTCATTTGTTCATTTGTTCACTTGTCCATTCGTTCGTTTGTTCATTCGTTCATTTGTTCGTTTGTTCATTTGTTCATTTGTTCACTTGTTCATTTGTTCATTTGTTCATTTGTTCATTTGTTCATTTGTTCATTTGTTCATTTGTTCATTTGTTCATTTGTTCATTTGTTCATTTGTTCATTTGTTCATTTTTTTCACTTGTTCATTTGTTCATTTGTTCACTTGTTCATTTGTTAATTTGTTCACTTGTCCATTCGTTCGATTGTTTATTTGATCATTTGTTCGTTTGTTCATTTGTTCATTTGTTCATTTGTTCATTTGTTCATTTTTTCATTTGTTCATCTGTTCACTTGTTCATTTGTTCATTTGTCCATTTGTTCATTTGTTCATTTGTTAATTTGTTCACTTGTCCATTCGTTCGATTGTTCATTTCTTCATTTGTTCGTTTGTTCATTTGTTCATTTGTTCACTTGTTCATTTGTTCATTTGTTCATTTGTTCATTTGTACATTTGTTCATTTGTTCATTTGTTCTTTTGTTCATTTGTTCTTTTGTTCATTTGTTCATTTGTTCATTTGTTCATTTGTTCAGTTCTTCATTTGTTCATTTGTTCATTTGTTCATTTGTTCATTTGTTCATTTGTTCATTTGTTCATTTGTTCATTTGTTCGTTTGTTCGTTTGTTCATTTGTAGATTTGTACATTTTTCAAATTGTTCATTTGTTTATTTGTTCGATTGTTCATCTGTTCATTGATTCATTTGTCCATTTGTTCGTTTGTTCATTTGTTCATTTGTTCATTTGTTCATTTGTTCATTTGTTCATTTGTTCATTTGTTCATTTGTTCATTTGTTCATTTGTTCATTTGTTCATTTGTTCATTTGTTCATTTGTTCATTTGTTCATTTGTTCATTTGTACATTTGTTCAATTGATCCTTTGTTCATTTGTTCATATGTTCATTTGTTCATTTGTTCATTTGTTCATTTGTTCATTTGTTCCTTTGTTCATTTGTTCATTTGTTCCTTTGTTCATTTGTTCGTTTGTTGATTTGTTCATTTGTTTATTTGTTCGATTGTTCATCTGTTCATTGATTCATTTGTCCATTTGTCCATTTGTTCGTTTGTTCATTTGTTCATTTGTTCATTTGTTCATTTGTTCATTTGTTCATTTGTTCACTTGTTCATTTGTTAATGTGTCCATTTTTGGATGTGTTCATTTCTTCAATTCTTCATTTCTTAAGATGTTCATTTTTTCATTTGTCCATTTGTTTATTTGTTCATTTGTTCATATGTCCATTTGATTGTTTGTTCATTTCTCAACTTATTCATTTGTTCATTTGTTCATTTGTACATTTGTTCGTTTGTTCATTTGTTCATTTGTTTATTTGTTTATTGGTTCATTTGTTCATTTGTTCATTTCTTCATTTCTTCATTTCTTCATTTCTTCATTTCTTCATTTGTTCATTTGTTCATTTGTTCATTTGTTCATTTGTTCATTTGTTCATTTGTTCACTTGACCATTCGTTCGTTTGTTCATTTTTTCATTTGTTCGTTTGTTCATTTGTTCATTTGTTCACTTGTTCATTTGTTCATTTGTTCATTTGTTCATTTGATCATTTGTTCATTTGTTCATTTGTTCATTTGTTCATTTGTTCAATTGATAATTCGTTCATTTGTTCATATGTTCATTTGAATGTTTCTTCATTCGTTCAATGGTTCATTTGTTCATTTGTTCATTTGTTCACTTGTTCATTTGTTCATTTGTTCATTTGTTCATTTGTTCATTTGTTCATTTGTTCATTTGTTCATTTGTTCATTTGTTCATTTGTTCATTTGTTCATTTGTTCATTTGTTCATTTGTTCATTTGTTCATTTGTTCATTTGTTCATTTGTTCATTTGTTCAATTGATAATTCGTTCATTTGTTCATATGTTCATTTGAATGTTTCTTCATTCGTTCAATGGTTCATTTGTTCATTTGTTCATTTGTCTACTCGCTCGTTTGTTCATTTGTTCATTTGTTCAGATGTTAATTTGTCCATTTTTGGAAGTGTTCATTTCTTCAATTCTTCATTTCTTAAGTTGTTCATTTTTTCATTTGTCCATTTGTTTATTTGTTCATTTGTTCATTTGTTCAGTTGTTCATTTGTTCATTTGTTCATTTGTTCATTTGTTCATTTGTCCATTTGTTCATTTGTTCATTTGCTAATTTGTTCAATTGTCCATTCGTTCGATTGTTCATTTCTTCATTTGTTCGTTTGTTCGTTTGTTCGTTTGTTCATTTGTTCACTTGTTCATTTGTTCATTTGTTCATTTGTACATTTGTTCATTTGTTCATTTGTTCTTTTGTTCATTTGTTCATTTGTTCATTTGTTCATTTGTTCATTTGTTCATTTGTTCATTTGTTCAGTTCTTCATTTGTTCATTTGTTCATTTGTTCATTTGTTCATTTGTTCATTTGTTCATTTGTTCATTTGTTCATTTGTCTACTCGCCCGTTTGTTCATTTGTTCATTTGTTCATTTGTTAATGTGTTCATTTGTTCATTTGTTCATTTGTCCATTCATTCGTTTGTTCATTTCTACATTTGTTCATTTGTCCATTCGTTCGTTTGTTCATTTGTTCATTTGTTCATTTGTTCATTTGTTCATTTGTTCATTTGTTCATTTGTTCATTTGTTCATTTGTTCATTTGTTCATTTGTTCATTTGTTCATTTGTTCATTTGTTCATTTGTTCATTTGTTCATTTGTTCATTTGTTCATTTGTTCACTTGACCATTCGTTCGTTTGTTCATTTTTTCATTTGTTTGTTTGTTCATTTGTTCATTTGTTCATTTGTTAATTCGTTCACTTGTCCATTCGTTCGTTTGTTCATTTGTTCATTTGTTCATTTGTTCATTTTTTCATTTGTTCATTTGTTCACTTGTTCATTTGTTCATTTGTCCATTTGTTCATTTGTTCATTTGTTAATTTGTTCACTTGTCCATTCGTTCGATTGTTCATTTCTTCATTTCTTCGTTTGTTCATTTGTTCATTTGTTCACTTGTTCACTTGTTCATTTGTTCATTTGTACATTTGTTCATTTGTTCACTTGTCCATTCGTTCGTTTGATCATTCGTTCATTTGTTCGTTTGTTCATTTGTTCATTTGTTCACTTGTTCATTTGTTCATTTGTTCATTTGTTCATTTGTTCAATTGTTCATTTGTTCATTTGTTCATTTGTTCACTTGTTCATTTGTTCATTTGTTCATTTGTTCATTTGTTCATTTGTTCATTTGTTCATTTGTTCATTTGTTCATTTGTTCATTTGTTCATTTGTTCATTTGTGCATTTGTTCATTTGTTCATTTGTTCATTTGTTCATTTGTTCAATTGATCCTTTGTTCATTTGTTCATTTGTTCATTTGTTCATTCGTTCATTTGCTCTTTTGTTCATTTGTTCAATTGTTCATTTGTTCATTTGTTCATTTGTTCATTTCTTCATTTGTTCATTTCTTCATTTGTTCATTTCTTCATTTGTTCATTTGTTAATTTGTTCATTTCTTCATTTGTTAATGTGTTCATTTGTTCATTTGTTCATTTGTCCATTCGTTCGTTTGTTCATGTGTTCATTTGTTCATTTGTCCATTCGTTCGTTTGTTCATTTGTTCATTTGTTCATTTGTTCATTTGTTCATTTGTTCATTTGTTCATTTGTTCATTTGTTCATTTGTTCATTTGTTCATTTGTTCATTTGTTCATTTGTTCATTTGTTCATTTGTTCATTTGTTCATTTGTTCATTTGTTCATTTGTTCATTTGTTCATTTGTTCATTTGTTCATTTGTTCATTTGTTCATTTGTTCATTTGTTCACTTGACCATTCGTTCGTTTGTTCATTTTTTCATTTGTTCGTATGTTCATTTGTTCATTTGTTCACTTGTTCATTTGTTCATTTGTTCATTTGTTCATTTGTTCATTTGTTCATTTGTTCACTTGTTCATTTGTTAATGTGTCCATTTTTGGATGTGTTCATTTCTTCAATTCTTCATTTCTTAAGATGTTCATCTGCTCATTTGTCCATTTGTTTATTTGTTCATTTGTTCATATGTTCATTTGATTGTTTGTTCTTTTCTCAACTTAGTCATTTGTTCATTTGTTCATTTGTACATTTGTTCGTTTGTTCATTTGTTCATTTGTTTATTTGTTTATTGGTTCATTTCTTCATTTGTTCATTTGTTCATTTGTTCATTTGTTCATTTTTTCATTTGTTCATTTGTTCACTTGTTCATTTGTTCATTTGTCCATTTGTTCATTTGCTCATTTGTTCATTTGTTAATTTGTTCACTTGTCCATTCGTTCGATTGTTTATTTGTTCATTTGTTCATTTGTTCGTTTGTTCATTTGTTCATTTGTTCATTTGTTCATTTGTTCATTTTTTCATTTGTTCATTTGTTCACTTGTTCATTTGTTCATTTGTTCATTCGTTCATTTGCTCTTTTGTTCATTTGTTCAATTGTTCATTTGTTCATTTGTTCATTTGTTCATTTCTTCATTTGTTCATTTCTTCATTTGTTCATTTCTTCATTTGTTCATTTGTTAATTTGTTCATTTCTTCATTTGTTAATGTGTTCATTTGTTCATTTGTTCATTTGTCCATTCGTTCGTTTGTTCATGTGTTCATTTGTTCATTTGTCCATTCGTTCGTTTGTTCATTTGTTCATTTGTTCATTTGTTCATTTGTTCATTTGTTCATTTGTTCATTTGTTCATTTGTTCATTTGTTCATTTGTTCATTTGTTCATTTGTTCATTTGTTCATTTGTTCATTTGTTCATTTGTTCATTTGTTCATTTGTTCATTTGTTCATTTGTTCATTTGTTCATTTGTTCATTTGTTCATTTGTTCATTTGTTCATTTGTTCACTTGACCATTCGTTCGTTTGTTCATTTTTTCATTTGTTCGTATGTTCATTTGTTCATTTGTTCACTTGTTCATTTGTTCATTTGTTCATTTGTTCATTTGTTCATTTGTTCATTTGTTCACTTGTTCATTTGTTAATGTGTCCATTTTTGGATGTGTTCATTTCTTCAATTCTTCATTTCTTAAGATGTTCATCTGCTCATTTGTCCATTTGTTTATTTGTTCATTTGTTCATATGTTCATTTGATTGTTTGTTCTTTTCTCAACTTAGTCATTTGTTCATTTGTTCATTTGTACATTTGTTCGTTTGTTCATTTGTTCATTTGTTTATTTGTTTATTGGTTCATTTCTTCATTTGTTCATTTGTTCATTTGTTCATTTGTTCATTTTTTCATTTGTTCATTTGTTCACTTGTTCATTTGTTCATTTGTCCATTTGTTCATTTGCTCATTTGTTCATTTGTTAATTTGTTCACTTGTCCATTCGTTCGATTGTTTATTTGTTCATTTGTTCGTTTGTTCATTTGTTCATTTGTTCATTTGTTCATTTGTTCATTTTTTCATTTGTTCATTTGTTCACTTGTTCATTTGTTCATTTGTCCATTTGTTCATTTGTTCATTTGCTAATTTGTTCACTTGTCCATTCGTTCGATTGTTCATTTCTTCATTTGTTCGTTTGTTCATTTGTTCATTTGTTCACTTGTTCATTTGTTCATTTGTTCATTTGTACATTTGTTCATTTGTTCATTTGTTCTTTTGTTCATTTGTTCATTTGTTCATTTGTTCATTTGTTCATTTGTTCATTTGTTCATTTGTTCAGTTCTTCATTTGTTCATTTGTTCATTTGTTCATTTGTTCATTTGTTCATTTGTTCATTTGTTCATTTGTTCATTTGTTCATTTGTTCATTTGTTCAATTGATAATTCGTTCATTTGTTCATATGTTCATTTGAATGTTTCTTCATTCGTTCAATGGTTCATTTGTTCATTTGTTCATTTGTCTACTCGCTCGTTTGTTCAGTTGTTCATTTGTTCAGATGTTAATTTGTCCATTTTTGGAAGTGTTCATTTCTTCAATTCTTCATTTCTTAAGTTGTTCATTTTTTCATTTGTCCATTTGTTTATTTGTTCATTTGTTCATATGTCCATTTGATTGTTTGTTCATTTCTCAACTTATTCATTTGTTCATTTGTTCATTTGTCCATTTGTATATTTGTTCATTTGTTCATTTGTTCATTTCTTCATTTGTTCATTTCTTCATTTGTTCATTTCTTCATTTGTTCATTTGTTAATTTGTTCATTTCTTCATTTGTTAATGTGTTCATTTGTTCATTTGTTCATTTGTCCATTCGTTCGTTTGTTCATGTGTTCATTTGTTCATTTGTCCATTCGTTCGTTTGTTCATTTGTTCATTTGTTCATTTGTTCATTTGTTCATTTGTTCATTTGTTCATTTGTTCATCTGCTCATTTGTCCATTTGTTTATTTGTTCATTTGTTCATATGTTCATTTGATTGTTTGTTCTTTTCTCAACTTAGTCATTTGTTCATTTGTTCATTTGTACATTTGTTCGTTTGTTCATTTGTTCATTTGTTTATTTGTTTATTGGTTCATTTCTTCATTTGTTCATTTGTTCATTTGTTCATTTGTTCAATTGTTCATTTGTTCATTTGTTCATTTGTTCACTTGTTCATTTGTTCATTTGTTCATTTGTTCATTTGTTCATTTGTTCATTTGTTCATTTGTTCATTTGTTCATTTGTTCATTTGTTCATTTGTTCATTTGTGCATTTGTTCATTTGTTCATTTGTTCATTTGTTCATTTGTTCAATTGATCCTTTGTTCATTTGTTCATTTGTTCATTTGTTCATTCGTTCATTTGCTCTTTTGTTCATTTGTTCAATTGTTCATTTGTTCATTTGTTCATTTGTTCATTTCTTCATTTGTTCATTTCTTCATTTGTTCATTTCTTCATTTGTTCATTTGTTAATTTGTTCATTTCTTCATTTGTTAATGTGTTCATTTGTTCATTTGTTCATTTGTCCATTCGTTCGTTTGTTCATGTGTTCATTTGTTCATTTGTCCATTCGTTCGTTTGTTCATTTGTTCATTTGTTCATTTGTTCATTTGTTCATTTGTTCATTTGTTCATTTGTTCATTTGTTCATTTGTTCATTTGTTCATTTGTTCATTTGTTCATTTGTTCATTTGTTCATTTGTTCATTTGTTCATTTGTTCATTTGTTCATTTGTTCATTTGTTCATTTGTTCATTTGTTCATTTGTTCATTTGTTCATTTGTTCATTTGTTCACTTGACCATTCGTTCGTTTGTTCATTTTTTCATTTGTTCGTATGTTCATTTGTTCATTTGTTCACTTGTTCATTTGTTCATTTGTTCATTTGTTCATTTGTTCATTTGTTCATTTGTTCACTTGTTCATTTGTTAATGTGTCCATTTTTGGATGTGTTCATTTCTTCAATTCTTCATTTCTTAAGATGTTCATCTGCTCATTTGTCCATTTGTTTATTTGTTCATTTGTTCATATGTTCATTTGATTGTTTGTTCTTTTCTCAACTTAGTCATTTGTTCATTTGTTCATTTGTACATTTGTTCGTTTGTTCATTTGTTCATTTGTTTATTTGTTTATTGGTTCATTTCTTCATTTGTTCATTTGTTCATTTGTTCATTTGTTCATTTTTTCATTTGTTCATTTGTTCACTTGTTCATTTGTTCATTTGTCCATTTGTTCATTTGCTCATTTGTTCATTTGTTAATTTGTTCACTTGTCCATTCGTTCGATTGTTTATTTGTTCATTTGTTCGTTTGTTCATTTGTTCATTTGTTCATTTGTTCATTTGTTCATTTTTTCATTTGTTCATTTGTTCACTTGTTCATTTGTTCATTTGTCCATTTGTTCATTTGTTCATTTGCTAATTTGTTCACTTGTCCATTCGTTCGATTGTTCATTTCTTCATTTGTTCGTTTGTTCATTTGTTCATTTGTTCACTTGTTCATTTGTTCATTTGTTCATTTGTACATTTGTTCATTTGTTCATTTGTTCTTTTGTTCATTTGTTCATTTGTTCATTTGTTCATTTGTTCATTTGTTCATTTGTTCAGTTCTTCATTTGTTCATTTGTTCATTTGTTCATTTGTTCATTTGTTCATTTGTTCATTTGTTCATTTGTTCATTTGTTCATTTGTTCATTTGTTCAATTGATAATTCGTTCATTTGTTCATATGTTCATTTGAATGTTTCTTCATTCGTTCAATGGTTCATTTGTTCATTTGTTCATTTGTCTACTCGCTCGTTTGTTCAGTTGTTCATTTGTTCAGATGTTAATTTGTCCATTTTTGGAAGTGTTCATTTCTTCAATTCTTCATTTCTTAAGTTGTTCATTTTTTCATTTGTCCATTTGTTTATTTGTTCATTTGTTCATATGTCCATTTGATTGTTTGTTCATTTCTCAACTTATTCATTTGTTCATTTGTTCATTTGTCCATTTGTATATTTGTTCATTTGTTCATTTGTTCATTTCTTCATTTGTTCATTTCTTCATTTGTTCATTTCTTCATTTGTTCATTTGTTAATTTGTTCATTTCTTCATTTGTTAATGTGTTCATTTGTTCATTTGTTCATTTGTTCATTTGTTCATTTGTTCATTTGTTCATTTGTTCATTTGTTCATTTGTTCATTTGTTCATTTGTTCATTTGTTCATTTGTTCATTTGTTCATTTGTGCATTTGTTCATTTGTTCATTTGTTCATTTGTTCATTTGTTCATTTGTTCATTTGTTCACTTGACCATTCGTTCGTTTGTGCATTTTTTCATTTGTTCGTATGTTCATTTGTTCATTTGTTCACTTGTTCATTTGTTCATTTGTTCATTTGTTCATTTGTTCATTTGTTCATTTGTTCACTTGTTCATTTGTTAATGTGTCCATTTTTGGATGTGTTCATTTCTTCAATTCTTCATTTCTTAAGATGTTCATCTGCTCATTTGTCCATTTGTTTATTTGTTCATTTGTTCATATGTTCATTTGATTGTTTGTTCATTTCTCAACTTAGTCATTTGTTCATTTGTTCATTTGTAAATTTGTTCGTTTGTTCATTTGTTCATTTGTTTATTTGTTTATTGGTTCATTTGTTCATTTGTTCATTTGTTCATTTGTTCATTTGTTCATTTGTTCATTTTTTCATTTGTTCATTTGTTCACTTGTTCATTTGTTCATTTGTCCATTTGTTCATTTGCTCATTTGTTCATTTGTTAATTTGTTCACTTGTCCATTCGTTCGATTGTTTATTTGTTCATTTGTTCGTTTGTTCATTTGTTCATTTGTTCATTTGTTCATTTTTTCATTTGTTCATTTGTTCACTTGTTCATTTGTTCATTTGTCCATTTGTTCATTTGTTCATTTGCTAATTTGTTCACTTGTCCATTCGTTCGATTGTTCATTTCTTCATTTGTTCGTTTGTTCATTTGTTCATTTGTTCACTTGTTCATTTGTTCATTTGTTCATTTGTACATTTGTTCATTTGTTCATTTGTTCTTTTGTTCATTTGTTCATTTGTTCATTTGTTCATTTGTTCATTTGTTCATTTGTTCATTTGTTCAGTTCTTCATTTGTTCATTTGTTCATTTGTTCATTTGTTCATTTGTTCATTTGTTCATTTGTTCATTTGTTCAATTGATAATTCGTTCATTTGTTCATATGTTCATTTGAATGTTTCTTCATTCGTTCAATGGTTCATTTGTTCATTTGTTCATTTGTCTACTCGCTCGTTTGTTCAGTTGTTCATTTGTTCAGATGTTAATTTGTCCATTTTTGGAAGTGTTCATTTCTTCAATTCTTCATTTCTTAAGTTGTTCATTTTTTCATTTGTCCATTTGTTTATTTGTTCATTTGTTCATATGTCCATTTGATTGTTTGTTCATTTCTCAACTTATTCATTTGTTCATTTGTTCATTTGTCCATTTGTATATTTGTTCATTTGTTCATTTGTTCATTTGTTCATTTGTTCATTTGTTCATTTGTTCATTTGTTCATTTGTTCATTTGTTCATTTGTTCACTTGTCCATTCGTTCGTTTGTTCATTCGTTCATTTGTTCGTTTGTTCATTTGTTCATTTGTTCACTTGTTCATTTGTTCATTTGTTCATTTGTTCATTTGTTCATTTGTTCATTTGTTCATTTGTTCATTTGTTCACTTGTTCATTTGTTCATTTGTTCATTTGTTCATTTGTTCATTTGTTCATTTGTTCATTTCTTCATTTGTTCACTTGTTAATTTGTTCATTTGTTCATTTGTTAATGTGTTCATTTGTTCATTTGTTCATTTGTCCATTCGTTCATTTCTTCATTTGTTCATTTGTTAATTTGTTCATTTGTTCATTTGTTAATGTGTTCATTTGTTCATTTGTTCATTTGTCCATTCGTTCGTTTGTTCATTTGTTCATTTGTTCATTTGTCCATTCGTTCGTTTGTTCATTTGTTCATTTGTTTATTTGTTCATTTGTTCATTTGTCCATTTGTATATTTGTTCATTTGTTCATTTGTTCATTTGTTCATTTGTTCTTTTGTACATTTGTTCATTTGTTCATTTGTTCATTTGTTCATTTGTTCATTTGTTCACTTGTCCATTCGTTCGTTTGTTCATTCGTTCATTTGTTCGTTTGTTCATTTGTTCATTTGTTCACTTGTTCATTTGTTCATTTGTTCATTTGTTCATTTGTTCATTTGTTCATTTGTTCATTTGTTCATTTGTTCATTTGTTCATTTGTTCATTTTTTTTCACTTGTTCATTTGTTCATTTGTTCATTTGTTAATTTGTTCACTTGTCCATTCGTTCGATTGTTTATTTGATCATTTGTTCTTTTGTTCATTTGTTCATTTGTTCATTTGTTCATTTGTTCAGTTCTTCATTTGTTCATTTGTTCATTTGTTCATTTGTTCATTTGTTCATTTGTTCATTTGTTCGTTTGTTCGTTTGTTCATTTGTAGATTTGTACATTTTTCAAATTGTTCATTTGTTTATTTGTTCGATTGTTCATCTGTTCATTGATTCATTTGTCCATTTGTTCGTTTGTTCATTTGTTCATTTGTTCATTTGTTCATTTGTTCATTTGTTCATTTGTTCATTTGTTCATTTGTTCATTTGTTCATTTGTTCATTTGTTCATTTGTTCATTTGTTCATTTGTACATTTGTTCAATTGATCCTTTGTTCATTTGTTCATATGTTCATTTGTTCATTTGTTCATTTGTTCATTTGTTCCTTTGTTCATTTGTTCATTTGTTCCTTTGTTCATTTGTTCGTTTGTTGATTTGTTCATTTGTTTATTTGTTCGATTGTTCATCTGTTCATTGATTCATTTGTCCATTTGTCCATTTGTTCGTTTGTTCATTTGTTCATTTGTTCATTTGTTCATTTGTTCATTTGTTCATTTGTTCACTTGTTCATTTGTTAATGTGTCCATTTTTGGATGTGTTCATTTCTTCAATTCTTCATTTCTTAAGATGTTCATTTTTTTCATTTGTCCATTTGTTTATTTGTTCATTTGTTCATATGTCCATTTGATTGTTTGTTCATTTCTCAACTTATTCATTTGTTCATTTGTTCATTTGTACATTTGTTCGTTTGTTCATTTGTTCATTTGTTTATTTGTTTATTGGTTCATTTGTTCATTTGTTCATTTCTTCTTTTCTTCATTTCTTCATTTGTTCATTTCTTCATTTGTTCATTTGTTCATTTGTTCATTTGTTCATTTGTTCATTTGTTCATTTGTTCATTTGTTCACTTGACCATTCGTTCGTTTGTTCATTTTTTCATTTGTTCGTTTGTTCATTTGTTCATTTGTTCACTTGTTCATTTGTTCATTTGTTCATTTGTTCATTTGATCATTTGTTCATTTGTTCATTTGTTCATTTGTTCAATTGATAATTCGTTCATTTGTTCATATGTTCATTTGAATGTTTCTTCATTCGTTCAATGGTTCATTTGTTCATTTGTTCATTTGTTCACTTGTTCATTTGTTCATTTGTTCATTTGTTCATTTGTTCATTTGTTCATTTGTCTACTCGCTCGTTTGTTCATTTGTTCATTTGTTCAGATGTTAATTTGTCCATTTTTGGAAGTGTTCATTTCTTCAATTCTTCATTTCTTAAGTTGTTCATTTTTTCATTTGTCCATTTGTTTATTTGTTCATTTGTTCATTTGTTCAGTTGTTCATTTGTTCATTTGTTCATTTGTTCATTTGTTCACTTGTTCATTTGTTCATTTGTTCATTTGTTCATTTGTGCATTTGTTCATTTGTTCATTTGTTCATTTGTTCATTTGTTCAATAGATCCTTTGTTCATTTGTTCATTTGTTCATTTGTTCATTTGTTCATTCGTTCATTTGCTCTTTTGTTCATTTGTTCAATTGTTCATTTGTTCATTTGTTCATTTGTTCATTTCTTCATTTGTTCATTTGTTCATTTGTTCATTTGTTCATTTGTTCATTTGTTCATTTGTTCATTTGTTCATTTGTTCATTTGTTCATTTGTTCATTTGTTCATTTGTTCATTTGTTCATTTGTTCATTTGTTCATTTGTCCATTCGTTCGTTTGTTCATTTGTTCATTTGTTCAGATGTTAATTTGTCCATTTTTGGAAGTGTTCATTTCTTCAATTCTTCATTTCTTAAGTTGTTCATTTTTTCATTTGTCCATTTGTTTATTTGTTCATTTGTTCATTTGTTCAGTTGTTCATTTGTTCATTTGTTCATTTGTTCATTTGTTCATTTGTTCATTTTTTCATTTGTTCATTTGTTCACTTGTTCATTTGTTCATTTGTCCATTTGTTCATTTGCTCATTTGTTCATTTGTTAATTTGTTCACTTGTCCATTCGTTCGATTGTTTATTTGTTCATTTCTTCGTTTGTTCATTTGTTCATTTGTTCATTTGTTCATTTGTTCATTTGTACATTTGTTCATTTGTCTACTCGCTCGTTTGTTCATTTGTTCATTTGTTCATTTGTTAATGTGTTCATTTGTTCATTTGTTCATTTGTCCATTCATTTGTTTGTTCATTTGTACATTTGTTCATTTGTCCATTCGTTCGTTTGTTCATTTGTTCATTTGTTCATTTGTTCATTTGTTCATTTGTTCATTTGTTCATTTGTTCATTTGTACATTTGTTCATTTGTTCATTTGTTCATTCGTTCGTTTGTTCATTTTTTCATTTGTTTGTTTGTTCATTTGTTCATTTGTTCATTTGTTCATTTGTTCATTTGTTCATTTGTTCATTTGTTCACTTGTTCATTTGTTCATTTGTTCATTTGTTCATTTGTTCATTTGTTCATTTGTTCATTTGTTCATTTGTTCACTTGTTCATTTGTTCATTTGTTCATTTGTTCATTTGTTCATTTGTTCATTTGTTCATTTGTTCATTTGTTCATTTGTTCATTTGTTCATTTGTTCAATTGATAATTCGTTTATTTGTTCATATGTTCATTTGAATGTTTCTTCATTCGTTCAATGGTTCATTTGTTCATTTGATCAGATGTTAATTTGTCCATTTTTGGAAGTGTTCATTTCTTCAATTCTTCATTTCTTAAGTTGTTCATTTTTTCATTTGTCCATTTGTTTATTTGTTCATTTGTTCATATGTCCATTTGATTGTTTGTTCATTTCTCAACTTATTCATTTGTTCATTTGTTCATTTGTCCATTTGTATATTTGTTCATTTGTTCATTTGTTCATTTGTTCATTTGTTCATTTGTTCATTTGTTCATTCGTTCATTTGTTCATTTGTTCATTTGTTCATTTGTTCATTTGTTCATTTGATCATTTGTTCATTTGTTCACTTGTCCATTCGTTCGTTTGTTCATTTGTTCGTTTGTTCATTTGTTCATTTGTTCACTTGTTCATTTGTTCATTTGTTCATTTGCTCATTTGTTCATTTGTTCATTTGTTCATTTGTTCATTTGTTCACTTGTTCATTTGTTCATTTGTTCATTTGTTCATTTGTTCATTTGTTCATTTGTTCATTTCTTCATTTGTTCATTTGTTAATTTGTTCATTTGTTCATTTGTTAATGTGTTCATTTGTTCACTTGTTCATTTGTCCATTCGTTCAGTTCTTCATTTGTTCATTTGTTAATTTGTTCATTTGTTCATTTGTTAATGTGTTCATTTGTTCATTTGTTCATTTGTCCATTCGTTCGTTTGTTCATTTGTTCATTTGTTCATTTGTCCATTCGTTCGTTTGTTCATTTGTTCATTTGTTCATTTGTTCATTTGTTCATTTGTCCATTTGTATATTTGTTCATTTGTTCATTTGTTCATTTGTTCATTTGTTCTTTTGTACATTTGTTCATTTGTTCATTTGTTCATTTGTTCATTTGTTCATTTGTTCATTTGTTCATTTGTTCACTTGTCCATTCGTTCGTTTGTTCATTCGTTCATTTGTTCGTTTGTTCATTTGTTCATTTGTTCACTTGTTCATTTGTTCATTTGTTCATTTGTTCATTTGTTCATTTGTTCATTTGTTCATTTGTTCATTTGTTCATTTTTTTCACTTGTTCATTTGTTCATTTGTTCATTTGTTAATTTGTTCACTTGTCCATTCGTTCGATTGTTTATTTGATCATTTGTTCGTTTGTTCATTTGTTCATTTGTTCATTTGTTCATTTGTTCATTTTTTCATTTGTTCATTTGTTCACTTGTTCATTTGTTCATTTGTCCATTTGTTCATTTGTTCATTTGTTAATTTGTTCACTTGTCCATTCGTTCGATTGTTCATTTCTTCATTTGTTCGTTTGTTCATTTGTTCATTTGTTCACTTGTTCATTTGTTCATTTGTTCATTTGTACATTTGTTCATTTGTTCATTTGTTCTTTTGTTCATTTGTTCATTTGTTCATTTGTTCAGTTCTTCATTTGTTCATTTGTTCATTTGTTCATTTGTTCATTTGTTCATTTGTTCATTTGTTCATTTGTTCGTTTGTTCATTTGTAGATTTGTACATTTTTCAAATTGTTCATTTGTTTATTTGTTCGATTGTTCATCTGTTCATTGATTCATTTGTCCATTTGTTCGTTTGTTCATTTGTTCATTTGTTCATTTGTTCATTTGTTCATTTGTTCATTTGTTCATTTGTTCATTTGTTCATTTGTTCATTTGTTCATTTGTACATTTGTTCAATTGATCCTTTGTTTATTTGTTCATATGTTCATTTGTTCATTTGTTCATTTGTTCATTTGTTCCTTTGTTCATTTGTTCATTTGTTCCTTTGTTCATTTGTTCGTTTGTTGATTTGTTCATTTGTTTATTTGTTCGATTGTTCATCTGTTCATTGATTCATTTGTCCATTTGTCCATTTGTTCGTTTGTTCATTTGTTCATGTGTTCATTTGGTCATTTGTTCATTTGTTCATTTGTTCACTTGTTCATTTGTTAATGTGTCCATTTTTGGATGTGTTCATTTCTTCAATTCTTCATTTCTTAAGATGTTCATTTTTTCATTTGTCCATTTGTTTATTTGTTCATTTGTTCATATGTCCATTTGATTGTTTGTTCATTTCTCAACTTATTCATTTGTTCATTTGTTCATTTGTACATTTGTTCGTTTGTTCATTTGTTCATTTGTTTATTTGTTTATTGGTTCATTTGTTCATTTGTTCATTTCTTCATTTCTTCATTTCTTCATTTCTTCATTTGTTCATTTCTTCATTTGTTCATTTGTTCATTTGTTCATTTGTTCATTTGTTCATTTGTTCATTTGTTCACTTGACCATTCGTTCGTTTGTTCATTTTTTCATTTGTTCGTTTGTTCATTTGTTCATTTGTTCACTTGTTCATTTGTTCATTTGTTCATTTGTTCATTTGATCATTTGTTCATTTGTTCATTTGTGCATTTGTTCATTTGTTCATTTGTTCATTTGTTCATTTGTTCAATAGATCCTTTGTTCATTTGTTCATTTGTTCATTTGTTCATTCGTTCATTTGCTCTTTTGTTCATTTGTTCAATTGTTCATTTGTTCATTTGTTCATTTGTTCATTTCTTCATTTGTTCATTTGTTCATTTGTTCATTTGTTCATTTCTTCATTTGTTCATTTGTTAATTTGTTCATTTGTTCATTTGTTAATGTGTTCATTTGTTCATTTGTTCATTTGTCCATTCGTTCGTTTGTTCATGTGTTCATTTGTTCATTTGTCCATTCGTTCGTTTGTTCATTTGTTCATTTGTTCATTTGTTCATTTGTTCATTTGTTCATTTGTTCATTTGTTCATTTGTTCATTTGTTCATTTGTTCATTTGTTTATTTGTTCATTTGTTCATTTGTTCATTTGTTCACTTGACCATTCGTTCGTTTGTTCATTTTTTCATTTGTTCGTATGTTCATTTGTTCATTTGTTCACTTGTTCATTTGTTCATTTGTTCATTTGTTCATTTGTTCATTTGTTCATTTGTTCATTTGTTCACTTGTTCATTTGTTAATGTGTCCATTTTTGGATGTGTTCATTTCTTCAATTCTTCATTTCTTAAGATGTTCATCTGCTCATTTGTCCATTTGTTTATTTGTTCATTTGTTCATATGTTTATTTGATTGTTTGTTCATTTCTCAACTTAGTCATTTGTTCATTTGTCCATTTGTACATTTGTTCGTTTGTTCATTTGTTCATTTGTTTATTTGTTTATTGGTTCATTTGTTCATTTGTTCATTTGTTCATTTGTTCATTTGTTCATTTGTTCATTTGTTCATTTGTTCATTTGTTCATTTTTTCATTTGTTCATTTGTTCACTTGTTCGTTTGTTCATTTGTCCATTTGTTCATTTGCTCATTTGTTCATTTGTTAATTTGTTCACTTGTCCATTCGTTCGATTGTTTATTTGTTCATTTGTTCGTTTGTTCATTTGTTCATTTGTTCATTTGTTCATTTGTTCATTTGTTCATTTGTTCATTTGTTCATTTGTTCATTTGTTCACTTGACCATTCGTTCGTTTGTTCATTTTTTCATTTGTTCGTATGTTCATTTGTTCATTTGTTCACTTGTTCATTTGTTCATTTGTTCATTTGTTCATTTGTTCATTTGTTCATTTGTTCACTTGTTCATTTGTTCATTTGTTCATTTGTACATTTGTTCATTTGTTCATTTGTTCTTTTGTTCATTTGTTCATTTGTTCATTTGTTCATTTGTTCAGTTCTTCATTTGTTCATTTGTTCATTTGTTCATTTGTTCATTTGTTCATTTGTTCATTTGTTCATTTGTTCATTTGTTCATTTGTTCATTTTTTCATTTGTTCACTTGTTCATTTGTTCATTTGTTCATTTGTTAATTTGCTCATTTGTTCATTTGTTAATTTGTTCACTTGTCCATTCGTTCGATTGCTTATTTGTTCATTTGTTCGTTAGTTCATTTGTTCATTTGTTCATTTGTTCATTTGTTCATTTGTTCATTTTTTCATTTGTTCATTTGTTCACTTGTTCATTTGTTCATTTGTCCATTTGTTCATTTGTTCATTTGCTAATTTGTTCACTTGTCCATTCGTTCGATTGTTCATTTCTTCATTTGTTCGTTTGTTCATTTGTTCATTTGTTCACTTGTTCATTTGTTCATTTGTTCATTTGTACATTTGTTCATTTGTTCATTTGTTCTTTTGTTCATTTGTTCATTTGTTCATTTGTTCATTTGTTCAGTTCTTCATTTGTTCATTTGTTCATTTGTTCATTTGTTCATTTGTTCATTTGTTCATTTGTTCATTTGTTCATTTGTTCATTTGTTCATTTGTTCATTTGTTCATTTGTTCATTTGTTCATTTGTTCTTTTGTACATTTGTTCATTTGTTCATTTGTTCATTTGTTCATTTGTTCATTTGTTCACTTGTCCATTCGTTCGTTTGTTCATTCGTTCATTTGTTCGTTTGTTCATTTGTTCATTTGTTCACTTGTTCATTTGTTCATTTGTTCATTTGTTCATTTGTTCATTTGTTCATTTGTTCATTTGTTCATTTGTTCATTTTTTTCACTTGTTCATTTGTTCGTTTGTTCATTTGTTCATTTGTTCATTTGTTCATTTGTTCATTTTTTCATTTGTTCATTTGTTCACTTGTTCATTTGTTCATTTGTCCATTTGTTCATTTGTTCATTTGTTAATTTGTTCACTTGTCCATTCGTTCGATTGTTCATTTCTTCATTTGTTCGTTTGTTCATTTGTTCATTTGTTCACTTGTTCATTTGTTCATTTGTTCAGTTGTTCATTTGTTCATTTGTTCATTTGTTCAATTGTTCACTTGTTCATTTGTTCATTTGTTCATTTGTTCATTTGTGCATTTGTTCATTTGTTCATTTGTTCATTTGTTCATTTGTTCATTTGTTCAATAGATCCTTTGTTCATTTGTTCATTTGTTCATTTGTTCATTCGTTCATTTGCTCTTTTGTTCATTTGTTCAATTGTTCATTTGTTCATTTGTTCATTTGTTCATTTCTTCATTTGTTCATTTGTTCATTTGTTCATTTGTTCATTTGTTCATTTCTTCATTTGTTCATTTGTTAATTTGTTCATTTGTTCATTTGTTAATGTGTTCATTTGTTCATTTGTTCATTTGTCCATTCGTTCGTTTGTTCATGTGTTCATTTGTTCATTTGTCCATTCGTTATTTTGTTCATTTGTTCATTTGTTCATTTGTTCATTTGTTCATTTGTTCACTTGTTCATTTGTTCATTTTTTCATTTGTTCATTTGTTCACTTGTTCATTTGTTCATTTGTCCATTTGTTCATTTGTTCATTTGCTAATTTGTTCACTTGTCCATTCGTTCGATTGTTCATTTCTTCATTTGTTCGTTTGTTCGTTTGTTCATTTGTTCATTTGTTCACTTGTTCATTTGTTCATTTGTTCATTTGTACATTTGTTCATTTGTTCATTCGTTCGATTGTTCATTTCTTCATTTCTTCGTTTGTTCATTTGTTCATTTGTTCACTTGTTCATTTGTTCATTTGTTCATTTGTACATTTGTTCATTTGTTCACTTGTCCATTCGTTCGTTTGATCATTCGTTCATTTGTTCGTTTGTTCATTTTTTCATTTGTTCACTTGTTCATTTGTTCATTTGTTCATTTGTTCATTTGTTCATTTGTTCATTTGTTCATTTGTTCATTTGTTCATTTGTTCACTTGTTCATTTGTTCATTTGTTCATTTGTTCATTTGTTCATTTGTTCATTTGTTCATTTGTTCATTTGTTCATTTGTTCATTTGTTCATTTGTTCATTTGTTCATTTGTTCATTTGTTCAATTGATCCTTTGTTCATTTGTTCATTCGTTCATTTGCTCTTTTGTTCATTTGTACATTTGTTCATTTGTTCAATTGTTCATTTGTTCATTTGTTCATTTGTTCATTTCTTCATTTCTTCATTTCTTCATTTGTTCATTTGTTCATTTCTTCATTTGTTCATTTGTTAATTTGTTCATTTGTTCATTTGTTGATGTGTTCATTTGTTCATTTGTTCATTTGTCCATTCGTTCGTTTGTTCATTTGTTCATTTGTTCATTTGTCCATTCGTTCGTTTGTTCATTTGTTCATTTGTTCATTTGTTCATTTGTTCATTTGTTCATTTGTTCATTTGTTCATTTGTTAATGTGTTCATTTGTTCATTTGTTCATTTGTCCATTCGTTCATTTCTTCATTTGTTCATTTGTTAATTTGTTCATTTGTTCATTTGTTAATGTGTTCATTTGTTCATTTGTTCATTTGTCCATTCGTTCGTTTGTTCATTTGTTCATTTGTTCATTTGTCCATTCGTTCGTTTGTTCATTTGTTCATTTGTTCATTTGTTCATTTGTTCATTTGTCCATTTGTATATTTGTTCATTTGTTCATTTGTTCATTTGTTCATTTGTTCTTTTGTACATTTGTTCATTTGTTCATTTGTTCATTTGTTCATTTGTTCATTTGTTCACTTGTCCATTCGTTCGTTTGTTCATTCGTTCATTTGTTCGTTTGTTCATTTGTTCATTTGTTCACTTGTTCATTTGTTCATTTGTTCATTTGTTCATTTGTTCATTTGTTCATTTGTTCATTTGTTCATTTTTTTCACTTGTTCATTTGTTCAGTTGTTCATTTGTTAATTTGTTCACTTGTCCATTCGTTCGATTGTTTATTTGATCATTTGTTCGTTTGTTCATTTGTTCATTTGTTCATTTGTTCATTTGTTCATTTTTTCATTTGTTCATTTGTTCACTTGTTCATTTGTTCATTTGTCCATTTGTTCATTTGTTCATTTGTTCATTTGTTCACTTGTCCATTCGTTCGATTGTTCATTTCTTCATTTGTTCGTTTGTTCATTTGTTCATTTGTTCACTTGTTCATTTGTTCATTTGTTCATTTGTACATTTGTTCATTTGTTCATTTGTTCTTTTGTTCATTTGTTCATTTGTTCATTTGTTCAGTTCTTCATTTGTTCATTTGTTCATTTGTTCATTTGTTCATTTGTTCATTTGTTCATTTGTTCATTTGTTCATTTGTTCGTTTGTTCGTTTGTTCATTTGTAGATTTGTACATTTTTCAAATTGTTCATTTGTTTATTTGTTCGATTGTTCATCTGTTCATTGATTCATTTGTCCATTTGTTCGTTTGTTCATTTGTTCATTTGTTCATTTGTTCATTTGTTCATTTGTTCATTTGTTCATTTGTTCATTTGTTCATTTGTTCATTTGTACATTTGTTCAATTGATCCTTTGTTTATTTGTTCATATGTTCATTTGTTCATTTGTTCATTTGTTCATTTGTTCATTTGTTCATTTGTTCATTTGTTCCTTTGTTCATTTGTTCATTTGTTCCTTTGTTCATTTGTTCGTTTGTTGATTTGTTCATTTGTTTATTTGTTCGATTGTTCATCTGTTCATTGATTCATTTGTCCATTTGTCCATTTGTTCGTTTGTTCATTTGTTCATGTGTTCATTTGTTCATTTGTTCATTTGTTCATTTGTTCACTTGTTCATTTGTTAATGTGTCCATTTTTGGATGTGTTCATTTCTTCAATTCTTCATTTCTTAAGATGTTCATTTTTTCATTTGTCCATTTGTTTATTTGTTCATTTGTTCATTTGTCCATTTGATTGTTTGTTCATTTCTCAACTTATTCATTTGTTCATTTGTTCATTTGTACATTTGTTCGTTTGTTCATTTGTTCATTTGTTTATTTGTTTATTGGTTCATTTGTTCATTTGTTCATTTCTTCATTTCTTCATTTCTTCATTTCTTCATTTGTTCATTTCTTCATTTGTTCATTTGTTCATTTGTTCATTTGTTCATTTGTTCATTTGTTCATTTGTTCACTTGACCATTCGTTCGTTTGTTCATTTTTTCATTTGTTCGTTTGTTCATTTGTTCATTTGTTCACTTGTTCATTTGTTCATTTGTTCATTTGTTCATTTGATCATTTGTTCATTTGTTCATTTGTTCATTTGTTCATTTGTTCAATTGATAATTCGTTCATTTGTTCATATGTTCATTTGAATGTTTCTTCATTCGTTCAATGGTTCATTTGTTCATTTGTTCATTTGTTCACTTGTTCATTTGTTCATTTGTTCATTTGTTCATTTGTTCATTTGTTCATTTGTTCATTTGTTCATTTGTTCATTTGTTCATTTGTTCATTTGTTCATTTGTTCATTTGTTCATTTGTTCATTTGTTCATTTGTTCATTTGTTCAATTGATAATTCGTTCATTTGTTCATATGTTCATTTGAATGTTTCTTCATTCGTTCAATGGTTCATTTGTTCATTTGTTCATTTGTCTACTCGCTCGTTTGTTGATTTGTTCATTTGTTCAGATGTTAATTTGTCCATTTTTGGAAGTGTTCATTTCTTCAATTCTTCATTTCTTAAGTTGTTCATTTTTTCATTTGTCCATTTGTTTATTTGTTCATTTGTTCATTTGTTCAGTTGTTCATTTGTTCATTTGTTCATTTGTTCATTTGTTCACTTGTTCATTTGTTCATTTGTTCATTTGTTCATTTGTGCATTTGTTCATTTGTTCATTTGTTCATTTGTTCATTTGTTCAATAGATCCTTTGTTCATTTGTTCATTTGTTCATTTGTTCATTCGTTCATTTGCTCTTTTGTTCATTTGTTCAATTGTTCATTTGTTCATTTGTTCATTTGTTCATTTCTTCATTTGTTCATTTGTTCATTTGTTCATTTGTTCATTTCTTCATTTGTTCATTTGTTAATTTGTTCATTTGTTCATTTGTTAATGTGTTCATTTGTTCATTTGTTCATTTGTCCATTCGTTCGTTTGTTCATGTGTTCATTTGTTCATTTGTCCATTCGTTCGTTTGTTCATTTGTTCATTTGTTCATTTGTTCATTTGTTCATTTGTTCATTTGTTCATTTGTTCATTTGTTCATTTGTTCATTTGTTCATTTGTTCATTTGTTCATTTGTTCATTTGTTCATTTGTTCATTTGTTCACTTGACCATTCGTTCGTTTGTTCATTTTTTCATTTGTTCGTATGTTCATTTGTTCATTTGTTCACTTGTTCATTTGTTCATTTGTTCATTTGTTCATTTGTTCATTTGTTCACTTGTTCATTTGTTAATGTGTCCATTTTTGGATGTGTTCATTTCTTCAATTCTTCATTTCTTAAGATGTTCATCTGCTCATTTGTCCATTTGTTTATTTGTTCATTTGTTCATATGTTCATTTGATTGTTTGTTCATTTCTCAACTTAGTCATTTGTTCATTTGTTCATTTGTACATTTGTTCGTTTGTTCATTTGTTCATTTGTTTATTTGTTTATTGGTTCATTTGTTCATTTGTTCATTCGTTCATTTGCTCTTTTGTTCATTTGTTCAATTGTTCATTTGTTCATTTGTTCATTTGTTCATTTCTTCATTTGTTCATTTGTTCATTTGTTCATTTGTTCATTTCTTCATTTGTTCATTTGTTAATTTGTTCATTTGTTCATTTGTTAATGTGTTCATTTGTTCATTTGTTCATTTGTCCATTCGTTCGTTTGTTCATGTGTTCATTTGTTCATTTGTCCATTCGTTCGTTTGTTCATTTGTTCATTTGTTCATTTGTTCATTTGTTCATTTGTTCATTTGTTCATTTGTTCATTTGTTCATTTGTTCATTTGTTCATTTGTTCATTTGTTCATTTGTTCATTTGTTCACTTGACCATTCGTTCGTTTGTTCATTTTTTCATTTGTTCGTATGTTCATTTGTTCATTTGTTCACTTGTTCATTTGTTCATTTGTTCATTTGTTCATTTGTTCATTTGTTCACTTGTTCATTTGTTAATGTGTCCATTTTTGGATGTGTTCATTTCTTCAATTCTTCATTTCTTAAGATGTTCATCTGCTCATTTGTCCATTTGTTTATTTGTTCATTTGTTCATATGTTCATTTGATTGTTTGTTCATTTCTCAACTTAGTCATTTGTTCATTTGTTCATTTGTACATTTGTTCGTTTGTTCATTTGTTCATTTGTTTATTTGTTTATTGGTTCATTTGTTCATTTGTTCATTTGTTCATTTGTTCATTTGTTCATTTGTTCATTTGTTCATTTTTTCATTTGTTCATTTGTTCACTTGTTCATTTGTTCATTTGTCCATTTGTTCATTTGCTCATTTGTTCATTTGTTAATTTGTTCACTTGTCCATTCGTTCGATTGTTTATTTGTTCATTTGTTCGTTTGTTCATTTGTTCATTTGTTCATTTGTTCATTTGTTCATTTGTTCATTTGTTCATTTGTTCATTTGTTCACTTGACCATTCGTTCGTTTGTTCATTTTTTCATTTGTTCGTATGTTCATTTGTTCATTTGTTCACTTGTTCATTTGTTCATTTGTTCATTTGTTCATTTGTTCATTTGTTCACTTGTTCATTTGTTAATGTGTCCATTTTTGGATGTGTTCATTTCTTCAATTCTTCATTTCTTAAGATGTTCATCTGCTCATTTGTCCATTTGTTTATTTGTTCATTTGTTCATATGTTCATTTGATTGTTTGTTCATTTCTCAACTTAGTCATTTGTTCATTTGTTCATTTGTACATTTGTTCGTTTGTTCATTTGTTCATTTGTTTATTTGTTTATTGGTTCATTTGTTCATTTGTTCATTTGTTCATTTGTTCATTTGTTCATTTGTTCATTTGTTCATTTGTTCATTTTTTCATTTGTTCACTTGTTCATTTGTTCATTTGTCCATTTGTTCATTTGCTCATTTGTTCATTTGTTAATTTGTTCACTTGTCCATTCGTTCGATTGTTTATTTGTTCATTTGTTCGTTAGTTCATTTGTTCATTTGTTCATTTGTTCATTTGTTCATTTGTTCATTTGTTCATTTTTTCATTTGTTCATTTGTTCACTTGTTCATTTGTTCATTTGTCCATTTGTTCATTTGTTCATTTGCTAATTTGTTCACTTGTCCATTCGTTCGATTGTTCATTTCTTCATTTGTTCGTTTGTTCATTTGTTCATTTGTTCACTTGTTCATTTGTTCATTTGTTCATTTGTACATTTGTTCATTTGTTCATTTGTTCTTTTGTTCATTTGTTCATTTGTTCATTTGTTCATTTGTTCAGTTCTTCATTTGTTCATTTGTTCATTTGTTCATTTGTTCATTTGTTCATTTGTTCATTTGTTCATTTGTTCATTTGTTCATTTGTTCATTTGTTCATTTGTTCATTTGTTCTTTTGTACATTTGTTCATTTGTTCATTTGTTCATTTGTTCATTTGTTCATTTGTTCACTTGTCCATTCGGTCGTTTGTTCATTCGTTCATTTGTTCGTTTGTTCATTTGTTCATTTGTTCACTTGTTCATTTGTTCATTTGTTCATTTGTTCATTTGTTCATTTGTTCATTTGTTCATTTGTTCATTTGTTCATTTTTTTCACTTGTTCATTTGTTCGTTTGTTTATTTGTTCATTTGTTCGTTTGTTCATTTGTTCATTTGTTCATTTGTTCATTTGTTCATTTGTTCATTTTTTCATTTGTTCATTTGTTCACTTGTTCATTTGTTCATTTGTCCATTTGTTCATTTGTTCATTTGCTAATTTGTTCACTTGTCCATTCGTTCGATTGTTCATTTCTTCATTTGTTCGTTTGTTCGTTTGTTCATTTGTTCATTTGTTCATTTGTTCATTTGTTCATTTGTTCATTTTTTCATTTGTTCATTTGTTCACTTGTTCATTTGTTCATTTGTCCATTTGTTCATTTGTTCATTTGCTAATTTGTTCACTTGTCCATTCGTTCGATTGTTCATTTCTTCATTTGTTCGTTTGTTCGTTTGTTCATTTGTTCATTTGTTCACTTGTTCATTTGTTCATTTTTTCATTTGTTCATTTGTTCACTTGTTCATTTGTTCATTTGTCCATTTGTTCATTTGTTCATTTGCTAATTTGTTCACTTGTCCATTCGTTCGATTGTTCATTTCTTCATTTGTTCGTTTGTTCGTTTGTTCATTTGTTCATTTGTTCACTTGTTCATTTGTTCATTTGTTCATTTGTACATTTGTTCATTTGTTCATTTGTTCTTTTGTTCATTTGTTCATTTGTTCATTTGTTCATTTGTTCAGTTATTCATTTGTTCATTTGTTCATTTGTTCATTTGTTCATTTGTTCATTTGTTCATTTGTTCATTTGTTCATTTGTTCATTTGTTCATTTGTTCATTTGTTCAATTGATAATTCGTTCATTTGTTCATATGTTCATTTGAATGTTTCTTCATTCGTTCAATGGTTCATTTGTTCATTTGTTCATTTGTCTACTCGCTCGTTTGTTCATTTGTTCATTTGTTCATTTGTCCATTTGTTCATTTGTTCATTTGTTAATTTGTTCACTTGTCCATTCGTTCGATTGTTCATTTCTTCATTTCTTCGTTTGTTCATTTGTTCATTTGTTCACTTGTTCATTTGTTCATTTGTTCATTTGTACATTTGTTCATTTGTTCACTTGTCCATTCGTTCGTTTGATCATTCGTTCATTTGTTCGTTTGTTCATTTTTTCATTTGTTCACTTGTTCATTTGTTCATTTGTTCATTTGTTCATTTGTTCATTTGTTCATTTGTTCATTTGTTCATTTGTTCATTTGTTCACTTGTTCATTTGTTCATTTGTTCATTTGTTCATTTGTTCATTTCTTCATTTGTTCATTTGTTCATTTGTTCATTTGTTCATTTGTTCATTTGTTCATTTGTTCATTTGTTCAATTGATCCTTTGTTCATTTGTTCATTCGTTCATTTGCTCTTTTGTTCATTTGTACATTTGTTCATTTGTTCAATTGTTCATTTGTTCATTTGTTCATTTGTTCATTTCTTCATTTCTTCATTTCTTCATTTGTTCATTTGTTCATTTCTTCATTTGTTCATTTGTTAATTTGTTCATTTGTTCATTTGTTGATGTGTTCATTTGTTCATTTGTTCATTTGTCCATTCGTTCGTTTGTTCATTTGTTCATTTGTTCATTTGTCCATTCGTTCGTTTGTTCATTTGTTCATTTGTTCATTTGTTCATTTGTTCATTTGTTCATTTGTTCATTTGTTCATTTGTTCATTTGTTCATTTGTTCATTTGTTCATTTGTTCATTCGTTCATTTGTTCATTTGTTCATTTGTTCATTTGTTCATTTGTTCATTTGTTCATTTGTTCATTTGTTCACTTGTCCATTCGTTCGTTTGTTCATTTGTTCGTTTGTTCATTTGTTCATTTGTTCACTTGTTCATTTGTTCATTTGTTCATTTGTTCATTTGTTCATTTGTTCATTTGTTCACTTGTTCATTTGTTCATTTGTTCATTTGTTCATTTGTTCATTTGTTCATTTGTTCATTTCTTCATTTGTTCATTTGTTAATTTGTTCATTTGTTCATTTGTTAATGTGTTCATTTGTTCATTTGTTCATTTGTCCATTCGTTCATTTCTTCATTTGTTCATTTGTTAATTTGTTCATTTGTTCATTTGTTAATGTGTTCATTTGTTCATTTGTTCATTTGTCCATTCGTTCGTTTGTTCATTTGTTCATTTGTTCATTTGTCCATTCGTTCGTTTGTTCATTTGTTCATTTGTTCATTTGTTCATTTGTTCATTTGTCCATTTGTATATTTGTTCATTTGTTCATTTGTTCATTTGTTCATTTGTTCTTTTGTACATTTGTTCATTTGTTCATTTGTTCATTTGTTCATTTGTTCATTTGTTCACTTGTCCATTCGTTCGTTTGTTCATTCGTTCATTTGTTCGTTTGTTCATTTGTTCATTTGTTCACTTGTTCATTTGTTCATTTGTTCATTTGTTCATTTGTTCATTTGTTCATTTGTTCATTTTTTTCACTTGTTCATTTGTTCATTTGTTCATTTGTTAATTTGTTCACTTGTCCATTCGTTCGATTGTTTATTTGATCATTTGTTCGTTTGTTCATTTGTTCATTTGTTCATTTGTTCATTTTTTCATTTGTTCATTTGTTCACTTGTTCATTTGTTCATTTGTCCATTTGTTCATTTGTTCATTTGTTAATTTGTTCACTTGTCCATTCGTTCGATTGTTCATTTCTTCATTTGTTCGTTTGTTCATTTGTTCATTTGTTCACTTGTTCATTTGTTCATTTGTTCATTTGTACATTTGTTCATTTGTTCATTTGTTCTTTTGTTCATTTGTTCATTTGTTCATTTGTTCAGTTCTTCATTTGTTCATTTGTTCATTTGTTCATTTGTTCATTTGTTCATTTGTTCATTTGTTCATTTGTTCGTTTGTTCGTTTGTTCATTTGTAGATTTGTACATTTTTCAAATTGTTCATTTGTTTATTTGTTCGATTGTTCATCTGTTCATTGATTCATTTGTCCATTTGTTCGTTTGTTCATTTGTTCATTTGTTCATTTGTTCATTTGTTCATTTGTTCATTTGTTCATTTGTTCATTTGTTCATTTGTACATTTGTTCAATTGATCCTTTGTTTATTTGTTCATATGTTCATTTGTTCATTTGTTCATTTGTTCATTTGTTCCTTTGTTCATTTGTTCATTTGTTCCTTTGTTCATTTGTTCGTTTGTTGATTTGTTCATTTGTTTATTTGTTCGATTGTTCATCTGTTCATTGATTCATTTGTCCATTTGTCCATTTGTTCGTTTGTTCATTTGTTCATGTGTTCATTTGTTCATTTGTTCATTTGTTCACTTGTTCATTTGTTAATGTGTCCATTTTTGGATGTGTTCATTTCTTCAATTCTTCATTTCTTAAGATGTTCATTTTTTCATTTGTCCATTTGTTTATTTGTTCATTTGTTCATATGTCCATTTGATTGTTTGTTCATTTCTCAACTTATTCATTTGTTCATTTGTTCATTTGTACATTTGTTCGTTTGTTCATTTGTTCATTTGTTTATTTGTTTATTGGTTCATTTGTTCATTTGTTCATTTCTTCATTTCTTCATTTCTTCATTTCTTCATTTGTTCATTTCTTCATTTGTTCATTTGTTCATTTGTTCATTTGTTCATTTGTTCATTTGTTCATTTGTTCACTTGACCATTCGTTCGTTTGTTCATTTTTTCATTTGTTCGTTTGTTCATTTGTTCATTTGTTCACTTGTTCATTTGTTCATTTGTTCATTTGTTCATTTGATCATTTGTTCATTTGTTCATTTGTTCATTTGTTCATTTGTTCAATTGATAATTCGTTCATTTGTTCATATGTTCATTTGAATGTTTCTTCATTCGTTCAATGGTTCATTTGTTCATTTGTTCATTTGTTCACTTGTTCATTTGTTCATTTGTTCATTTGTTCATTTGTTCATTTGTTCATTTGTTCATTTGTTCATTTGTTCATTTGTTCATTTGTTCATTTGTTCATTTGTTCATTTGTTCATTTGTTCATTTGTTCATTTGTTCAATTGATAATTCGTTCATTTGTTCATATGTTCATTTGTTCATTTGTTCATTTGTTCATTTGTTCATTTGTTCCTTTGTTCATTTGTTCATTTGTTCCTTTGTTCATTTGTTCATTTGTTGATTTGTTCATTTGTTGATTTGTTCATTCGTTCATTTGTTCATTCGTTCATTTGTTCATTTGTACATTTGTTAATTTGTTCAATTGTTCATTTGTTCATTTGTTCATTTGTTCATTTGTTCATTTGTTCATTTGTTCATTTGTTCATTTGTTCATTTGTTCATTTGTTCATTTGTTCATTTGTTCATTTGTTCATTTGTTCATTTGTTCATTTGTTCACTTGTTCATTTTGTTCCTTTGTTCGTTTGTTCGTTTGTTCATTTTTTCATATGTACATGTGTTCATTTGTTCATTTGTACATGTGTTCATTTGTTCAATTGTTGATTTGTTGACTTGTTCATTCGTTCATTTGTTCATTTCTTCATTTGTTCATTTGTACATTTGTTCATTTGTACAATGGTTCATTTGTTCATTTGTTCATCTGTTCATTTCTTCATTTCTTCATTTCTTCCTTTCTTCATTTGTTCATTTGTTCATTTGTTCATTTGTTCATTTGTTCATTTGTTCATTTGTTCATTTGTTCATTTGTTCATTTGTTCATTTGTTCATTTGTTCATTTGTTCATTTGTTCATTTGTTCATTTGTACATGTGTTCATTTGTTCATTTGTTAATTTGTTCAATTGATCCTTTGTTCATTTGTTCTTTTGTTCATTTGTTCATTTGTTCATTTGTTCATTTGTTCACTTGTTCATTTGTTCATTTGTTCATTTGTTCATTTGTTCATTTGTTCATTTGTTCATTTGTTCATTTGTTCATTTCTTCATTTGTTCATTTGTTAATTTGTTCATTTGTTCATTTGTTAATGTGTTCATTTGTTCATTTGTTCATTTGTCCATTCGTTCATTTCTTCATTTGTTCATTTGTTAATTTGTTCATTTGTTCATTTGTTAATGTGTTCATTTGTTCATTTGTTCATTTGTCCATTCGTTCGTTTGTTCATTTGTTCATTTGTTCATTTGTCCATTCGTTCGTTTGTTCATTTGTTCATTTGTTCATTTGTTCATTTGTTCATTTGTCCATTTGTATATTTGTTCATTTGTTCATTTGTTCATTTGTTCATTTGTTCTTTTGTACATTTGTTCATTTGTTCATTTGTTCATTTGTTCATTTGTTCATTTGTTCACTTGTCCATTCGTTCGTTTGTTCATTCGTTCATTTGTTCGTTTGTTCATTTGTTCATTTGTTCACTTGTTCATTTGTTCATTTGTTCATTTGTTCATTTGTTCATTTGTTCATTTGTTCATTTGTTCATTTTTTTCACTTGTTCATTTGTTCATTTGTTCATTTGTTAATTTGTTCACTTGTCCATTCGTTCGATTGTTTATTTGATCATTTGTTCGTTTGTTCATTTGTTCATTTGTTCATTTGTTCATTTGTTCATTTTTTCATTTTTTCATTTGTTCATTTGTTCACTTGTTCATTTGTTCATTTGTCCATTTGTTCATTTGTTCATTTGTTCATTTGTTCACTTGTCCATTCGTTCGATTGTTCATTTCTTCATTTGTTCGTTTGTTCATTTGTTCATTTGTTCACTTGTTCATTTGTTCATTTGTTCATTTGTACATTTGTTCATTTGTTCATTTGTTCTTTTGTTCATTTGTTCATTTGTTCATTTGTTCAGTTCTTCATTTGTTCATTTGTTCATTTGTTCATTTGTTCATTTGTTCATTTGTTCATTTGTTCATTTGTTCGTTTGTTCGTTTGTTCATTTGTAGATTTGTACATTTTTCAAATTGTTCATTTGTTTATTTGTTCGATTGTTCATCTGTTCATTGATTCATTTGTCCATTTGTTCGTTTGTTCATTTGTTCATTTGTTCATTTGTTCATTTGTTCATTTGTTCATTTGTTCATTTGTTCATTTGTTCATTTGTACATTTGTTCAATTGATCCTTTGTTTATTTGTTCATATGTTCATTTGTTCATTTGTTCATTTGTTCATTTGTTCATTTGTTCATTTGTTCATTTGTTCCTTTGTTCATTTGTTCATTTGTTCCTTTGTTCATTTGTTCGTTTGTTGATTTGTTCATTTGTTTATTTGTTCGATTGTTCATCTGTTCATTGATTCATTTGTCCATTTGTCCATTTGTTCGTTTGTTCATTTGTTCATGTGTTCATTTGTTCATTTGTTCATTTGTTCATTTGTTCACTTGTTCATTTGTTAATGTGTCCATTTTTGGATGTGTTCATTTCTTCAATTCTTCATTTCTTAAGATGTTCATTTTTTCATTTGTCCATTTGTTTATTTGTTCATTTGTTCATATGTCCATTTGATTGTTTGTTCATTTCTCAACTTATTCATTTGTTCATTTGTTCATTTGTACATTTGTTCGTTTGTTCATTTGTTCATTTGTTTATTTGTTTATTGGTTCATTTGTTCATTTGTTCATTTCTTCATTTCTTCATTTCTTCATTTCTTCATTTGTTCATTTCTTCATTTGTTCATTTGTTCATTTGTTCATTTGTTCATTTGTTCATTTGTTCATTTGTTCATTTGTTCATTTGTTCACTTGACCATTCGTTCGTTTGTTCATTTTTTCATTTGTTCGTTTGTTCATTTGTTCATTTGTTCACTTGTTCATTTGTTCATTTGTTCATTTGTTCATTTGATCATTTGTTCATTTGTTCATTTGTTCATTTGTTCATTTGTTCAATTGATAATTTGTTCATTTGTTCATATGTTCATTTGAATGTTTCTTCATTCGTTCAATGGTTCATTTGTTCATTTGTTCATTTGTTCACTTGTTCATTTGTTCATTTGTTCATTTGTTCATTTGTTCATTTGTTCATTTGTTCATTTGTTCATTTGTTCATTTGTTCATTTGTTCATTTGTTCATTTGTTCATTTGTTCATTTGTTCATTTGTTCATTTGTTCATTTGTTCAATTGATAATTCGTTCATTTGTTCATATGTTCATTTGAATGTTTCTTCATTCGTTCAATGGTTCATTTGTTCATTTGTTCATTTGTCTACTCGCTCGTTTGTTGATTTGTTCATTTGTTCAGATGTTAATTTGTCCATTTTTGGAAGTGTTCATTTCTTCAATTCTTCATTTCTTAAGTTGTTCATTTTTTCATTTGTCCATTTGTTTATTTGTTCATTTGTTCATTTGTTCAGTTGTTCATTTGTTCATTTGTTCATTTGTTCATTTGTTCACTTGTTCATTTGTTCATTTGTTCATTTGTTCATTTGTGCATTTGTTCATTTGTTCATTTGTTCATTTGTTCATTTGTTCAATAGATCCTTTGTTCATTTGTTCATTTGTTCATTTGTTCATTCGTTCATTTGCTCTTTTGTTCATTTGTTCAATTGTTCATTTGTTCATTTGTTCATTTGTTCATTTCTTCATTTGTTCATTTGTTCATTTGTTCATTTGTTCATTTCTTCATTTGTTCATTTGTTAATTTGTTCATTTGTTCATTTGTTAATGTGTTCATTTGTTCATTTGTTCATTTGTCCATTCGTTCGTTTGTTCATGTGTTCATTTGTTCATTTGTCCATTCGTTCGTTTGTTCATTTGTTCATTTGTTCATTTGTTCATTTGTTCATTTGTTCATTTGTTCATTTGTTCATTTGTTCATTTGTTCATTTGTTCATTTGTTCATTTGTTCATTTGTTCATTTGTTCATTTGTTCACTTGACCATTCGTTCGTTTGTTCATTTTTTCATTTGTTCGTATGTTCATTTGTTCATTTGTTCACTTGTTCATTTGTTCATTTGTTCATTTGTTCATTTGTTCATTTGTTCACTTGTTCATTTGTTAATGTGTCCATTTTTGGATGTGTTCATTTCTTCAATTCTTCATTTCTTAAGATGTTCATCTGCTCATTTGTCCATTTGTTTATTTGTTCATTTGTTCATATGTTCATTTGATTGTTTGTTCATTTCTCAACTTAGTCATTTGTTCATTTGTTCATTTGTACATTTGTTCGTTTGTTCATTTGTTCATTTGTTTATTTGTTTATTGGTTCATTTGTTCATTTGTTCATTTGTTCATTTGTTCATTTGTTCATTTGTTCATTTGTTCATTTTTTCATTTGTTCATTTGTTCACTTGTTCATTTGTTCATTTGTCCATTTGTTCATTTGCTCATTTGTTCATTTGTTAATTTGTTCACTTGTCCATTCGTTCGATTGTTTATTTGTTCATTTGTTCGTTTGTTCATTTGTTCATTTGTTCATTTGTTCATTTGTTCATTTGTTCATTTGTTCATTTGTTCATTTGTTCACTTGACCATTCGTTCGTTTGTTCATTTTTTCATTTGTTCGTATGTTCATTTGTTCATTTGTTCACTTGTTCATTTGTTCATTTGTTCATTTGTTCATTTGTTCATTTGTTCACTTGTTCATTTGTTAATGTGTCCATTTTTGGATGTGTTCATTTCTTCAATTCTTCATTTCTTAAGATGTTCATCTGCTCATTTGTCCATTTGTTTATTTGTTCATTTGTTCATATGTTCATTTGATTGTTTGTTCATTTCTCAACTTAGTCATTTGTTCATTTGTTCATTTGTACATTTGTTCGTTTGTTCATTTGTTCATTTGTTTATTTGTTTATTGGTTCACTTGTTCATTTGTTCATTTGTTCATTTGTTCATTTGTTCATTTGTTCATTTGTTCATTTGTTCATTTTTTCATTTGTTCACTTGTTCATTTGTTCATTTGTCCATTTGTTCATTTGCTCATTTGTTCATTTGTTAATTTGTTCACTTGTCCATTCGTTCGATTGTTTATTTGTTCATTTGTTCGTTAGTTCATTTGTTCATTTGTTCATTTGTTCATTTGTTCATTTGTTCATTTGTTCATTTTTTCATTTGTTCATTTGTTCACTTGTTCATTTGTTCATTTGTCCATTTGTTCATTTGTTCATTTGCTAATTTGTTCACTTGACCATTCGTTCGATTGTTCATTTCTTCATTTGTTCGTTTGTTCATTTGTTCATTTGTTCACTTGTTCATTTGTTCATTTGTTCATTTGTACATTTGTTCATTTGTTCATTTGTTCTTTTGTTCATTTGTTCATTTGTTCATTTGTTCATTTGTTCAGTTCTTCATTTGTTCATTTGTTCATTTGTTCATTTGTTCATTTGTTCATTTGTTCATTTGTTCATTTGTTCATTTGTTCATTTGTTCATTTGTTCATTTGTTCATTTGTTCTTTTGTACATTTGTTCATTTGTTCATTTGTTCATTTGTTCATTTGTTCATTTGTTCACTTGTCCATTCGGTCGTTTGTTCATTCGTTCATTTGTTCGTTTGTTCATTTGTTCATTTGTTCACTTGTTCATTTGTTCATTTGTTCATTTGTTCATTTGTTCATTTGTTCATTTGTTCATTTGTTCATTTGTTCATTTTTTTCACTTGTTCATTTGTTCGTTTGTTCATTTGTTCATTTGTTCATTTGTTCATTTGTTCATTTTTTCATTTGTTCATTTGTTCACTTGTTCATTTGTTCATTTGTCCATTTGTTCATTTGTTCATTTGTTAATTTGTTCACTTGTCCATTCGTTCGATTGTTCATTTCTTCATTTGTTCGTTTGTTCATTTGTTCATTTGTTCACTTGTTCATTTGTTCATTTGTTCAGTTGTTCATTTGTTCATTTGTTCATTTGTTCATTTGTTCACTTGTTCATTTGTTCATTTGTTCATTTGTTCATTTGTGCATTTGTTCATTTGTTCATTTGTTCATTTGTTCATTTGTTCAATAGATCCTTTGTTCATTTGTTCATTTGTTCATTTGTTCATTCGTTCATTTGCTCTTTTGTTCATTTGTTCAATTGTTCATTTGTTCATTTGTTCATTTGTTCATTTCTTCATTTGTTCATTTGTTCATTTGTTCATTTGTTCATTTCTTCATTTGTTCATTTGTTAATTTGTTCATTTGTTCATTTGTTAATGTGTTCATTTGTTCATTTGTTCATTTGTCCATTCGTTCGTTTGTTCATGTGTTCATTTGTTCATTTGTCCATTCGTTCGTTTGTTCATTTGTTCATTTGCTCATTTGTTCATTTGTTCATTTGTTCATTTGTTCATTTGTTCATTTGTTCATTTGTTCATTTGTTCATTTGTTCATTTGTTCATTTGTTCATTTGTTCATTTGTTCATTTGTTCATTTGTTCATTTGTTCATTTGTTCACTTGACCATTCGTTCGTTTGTTCATTTTTTCATTTGTTCGTATGTTCATTTGTTCATTTGTTCACTTGTTCATTTGTTCATTTGTTCATTTGTTCATTTGTTCATTTGTTCATTTGTTCACTTGTTCATTTGTTAATGTGTCCATTTTTGGATGTGTTCATTTCTTCAATTCTTCATTTCTTAAGATGTTCATCTGCTCATTTGTCCATTTGTTTATTTGTTCATTTGTTCATATGTTCATTTGATTGTTTGTTCATTTCTCAACTTAGTCATTTGTTCATTTGTTCATTTGTTCGTTTGTTCATTTGTTCATTTGTTTATTTGTTTATTGGTTCATTTGTTCATTTGTTCATTTGTTCATTTGTTCATTTGTTCATTTGTTCATTTGTTCATTTTTTCATTTGTTCATTTGTTCACTTGTTCATTTGTTCATTTGTCCATTTGTTCATTTGCTCATTTGTTCATTTGTTAATTTGTTCACTTGTCCATTCGTTCGATTGTTTATTTGTTCATTTGTTCGTTTGTTCATTTGTTCATTTGTTCATTTGTTCATTTGTTCATTTGTTCATTTTTTCATTTGTTCATTTGTTCACTTGTTCATTTGTTCATTTGTCCATTTGTTCATTTGTTCATTTGCTAATTTGTTCACTTGTCCATTCGTTCGATTGTTCATTTCTTCATTTGTTCGTTTGTTCGTTTGTTCATTTGTTCATTTGTTCACTTGTTCATTTGTTCATTTTTTCATTTGTTCATTTGTTCACTTGTTCATTTGTTCATTTGTCCATTTGTTCATTTGTTCATTTGCTAATTTGTTCACTTGTCCATTCGTTCGATTGTTCATTTCTTCATTTGTTCGTTTGTTCGTTTGTTCATTTGTTCATTTGTTCACTTGTTCATTTGTTCATTTGTTCATTTGTACATTTGTTCATTTGTTCATTTGTTCTTTTGTTCATTTGTTCATTTGTTCATTTGTTCATTTGTTCAGTTCTTCATTTGTTCATTTGTTCATTTGTTCATTTGTTCATTTGTTCATTTGTTCATTTGTTCACTTGACCATTCGTTCGTTTGTTCATTTTTTCATTTGTTCGTATGTTCATTTGTTCATTTGTTCACTTGTTCATTTGTTCATTTGTTCATTTGTTCATTTGTTCATTTGTTCATTTGTTCACTTGTTCATTTGTTAATGTGTCCATTTTTGGATGTGTTCATTTCTTCAATTCTTCATTTCTTAAGATGTTCATCTGCTCATTTGTCCATTTGTTTATTTGTTCATTTGTTCATATGTTCATTTGATTGTTTGTTCATTTCTCAACTTAGTCATTTGTTCATTTGTTCATTTGTTCGTTTGTTCATTTGTTCATTTGTTTATTTGTTTATTGGTTCATTTGTTCATTTGTTCATTTGTTCATTTGTTCATTTGTTCATTTGTTCATTTGTTCATTTGTTCATTTGTTCATTTTTTCATTTGTTCATTTGTTCACTTGTTCATTTGTTCATTTGTCCATTTGTTCATTTGCTCATTTGTTCATTTGTTAATTTGTTCACTTGTCCATTCGTTCGATTGTTTATTTGTTCATTTGTTCGTTTGTTCATTTGTTCATTTGTTCATTTGTTCATTTGTTCATTTGTTCATTTGTTCATTTTTTCATTTGTTCATTTGTTCACTTGTTCATTTGTTCATTTGTCCATTTGTTCATTTGTTCATTTGCTAATTTGTTCACTTGTCCATTCGTTCGATTGTTCATTTCTTCATTTGTTCGTTTGTTCGTTTGTTCATTTGTTCATTTGTTCACTTGTTCATTTGTTCATTTTTTCATTTGTTCATTTGTTCACTTGTTCATTTGTTCATTTGTCCATTTGTTCATTTGTTCATTTGCTAATTTGTTCACTTGTCCATTCGTTCGATTGTTCATTTCTTCATTTGTTCGTTTGTTCGTTTGTTCATTTGTTCATTTGTTCACTTGTTCATTTGTTCATTTGTTCATTTGTACATTTGTTCATTTGTTCATTTGTTCTTTTGTTCATTTGTTCATTTGTTCATTTGTTCATTTGTTCAGTTCTTCATTTGTTCATTTGTTCATTTGTTCATTTGTTCATTTGTTCATTTGTTCATTTGTTCATTTGTTCATTTGTTCATTTGTTCATTTGTTCATTTGTTCAATTGATAATTCGTTCATTTGTTCATATGTTCATTTGAATGTTTCTTCATTCGTTCAATGGTTCATTTGTTCATTTGTTCATTTGTCTACTCGCTCGTTTGTTCATTTGTTCATTTGTTCATTTGTCCATTTGTTCATTTGTTCATTTGTTAATTTGTTCACTTGTCCATTCGTTCGATTGTTCATTTCTTCATTTCTTCGTTTGTTCATTTGTTCATTTGTTCACTTGTTCATTTGTTCATTTGTTCATTTGTACATTTGTTCATTTGTTCACTTGTCCATTCGTTCGTTTGATCATTCGTTCATTTGTTCGTTTGTTCATTTTTTCATTTGTTCACTTGTTCATTTGTTCATTTGTTCATTTGTTCATTTGTTCATTTGTTCATTTGTTCATTTGTTCATTTGTTCATTTGTTCACTTGTTCATTTGTTCATTTGTTCATTTGTTCATTTGTTCATTTCTTCATTTGTTCATTTGTTCATTTGTTCATTTGTTCATTTGTTCATTTGTTCATTTGTTCATTTGTTCAATTGATCCTTTGTTCATTTGTTCATTCGTTCATTTGCTCTTTTGTTCATTTGTACATTTGTTCATTTGTTCAATTGTTCATTTGTTCATTTGTTCATTTGTTCATTTCTTCATTTCTTCATTTCTTCATTTGTTAATGTGTTCATTTGTTCATTTGTTCATTTGTTAATTTGTTCATTTGTTCATTTGTTCATTTGTTCATTTGTTCATTTGTTCATTTGTCCATTCGTTCGTTTGTTCATTTGTTCATTTGTTCATTCGTTCGTTTGTTCATTTGTTCATTTGTTCATTTGTCCATTCGTTCGTTTGTTCATTTGTTCATTTGTTCATTTGTTCATTTGTTCATTTGTCCATTTGTATATTTGTTCATTTGTTCATTTGTTCATTTGTTCATTTGTTCTTTTGTACATTTGTTCATTTGTTCATTTGTTCATTTGTTCATTTGTTCATTTGTTCACTTGTCCATTCGTTCGTTTGTTCATTCGTTCATTTGTTCGTTTGTTCATTTGTTCATTTGTTCACTTGTTCATTTGTTCATTTGTTCATTTGTTCATTTGTTCATTTGTTCATTTGTTCATTTTTTTCACTTGTTCATTTGTTCATTTGTTCATTTGTTAATTTGTTCACTTGTCCATTCGTTCGATTGTTTATTTGATCATTTGTTCGTTTGTTCATTTGTTCATTTGTTCATTTGTTCATTTTTTCATTTGTTCATTTGTTCACTTGTTCATTTGTTCATTTGTCCATTTGTTCATTTGTTCATTTGTTAATTTGTTCACTTGTCCATTCGTTCGATTGTTCATTTCTTCATTTGTTCGTTTGTTCATTTGTTCATTTGTTCACTTGTTCATTTGTTCATTTGTTCATTTGTACATTTGTTCATTTGTTCATTTGTTCTTTTGTTCATTTGTTCATTTGTTCATTTGTTCAGTTCTTCATTTGTTCATTTGTTCATTTGTTCATTTGTTCATTTGTTCATTTGTTCATTTGTTCATTTGTTCGTTTGTTCGTTTGTTCATTTGTAGATTTGTACATTTTTCAAATTGTTCATTTGTTTATTTGTTCGATTGTTCATCTGTTCATTGATTCATTTGTCCATTTGTTCGTTTGTTCATTTGTTCATTTGTTCATTTGTTCATTTGTTCATTTGTTCATTTGTTCATTTGTTCATTTGTTCATTTGTACATTTGTTCAATTGATCCTTTGTTTATTTGTTCATATGTTCATTTGTTCATTTGTTCATTTGTTCATTTGTTCCTTTGTTCATTTGTTCATTTGTTCCTTTGTTCATTTGTTCGTTTGTTGATTTGTTCATTTGTTTATTTGTTCGATTGTTCATCTGTTCATTGATTCATTTGTCCATTTGTCCATTTGTTCGTTTGTTCATTTGTTCATGTGTTCATTTGTACATTTGTTCATTTGTTCACTTGTTCATTTGTTAATGTGTCCATTTTTGGATGTGTTCATTTCTTCAATTCTTCATTTCTTAAGATGTTCATTTTTTCATTTGTCCATTTGTTTATTTGTTCATTTGTTCATATGTCCATTTGATTGTTTGTTCATTTCTCAACTTATTCATTTGTTCATTTGTTCATTTGTACATTTGTTCGTTTGTTCATTTGTTCATTTGTTTATTTGTTTATTGGTTCATTTGTTCATTTGTTCATTTCTTCATTTCTTCATTTCTTCATTTCTTCATTTGTTCATTTCTTCATTTGTTCATTTGTTCATTTGTTCATTTGTTCATTTGTTCATTTGTTCATTTGTTCACTTGACCATTCGTTCGATTGTTCATTTTTTCATTTGTTCGTTTGTTCATTTGTTCATTTGTTCACTTGTTCATTTGTTCATTTGTTCATTTGTTCATTTGATCATTTGTTCATTTGTTCATTTGTTCATTTGTTCATTTGTTCAATTGATAATTCGTTCATTTGTTCATATGTTCATTTGAATGTTTCTTCATTCGTTCAATGGTTCATTTGTTCATTTGTTCATTTGTTCACTTGTTCATTTGTTCATTTGTTCATTTGTTCATTTGTTCATTTGTTCATTTGTTCATTTGTTCATTTGTTCATTTGTTCATTTGTTCATTTGTTCATTTGTTCATTTGTTCATTTGTTCATTTGTTCATTTGTTCAATTGATAATTCGTTCATTTGTTCATATGTTCATTTGTTCATTTGTTCATTTGTTCATTTGTTCATTTGTTCCTTTGTTCATTTGTTCATTTGTTCCTTTGTTCATTTGTTCATTTGTTGATTTGTTCATTTGTTGATTTGTTCATTCGTTCATTTGTTCATTCGTTCATTTGTTCATTTGTACATTTGTTAATTTGTTCAATTGTTCATTTGTTCATTTGTTCATTTGTTCATTTGTTCATTTGTTCATTTGTTCATTTGTTCATTTGTTCATTTGTTCATTTGTTCATTTGTTCATTTGTTCATTTGTTCATTTGTTCATTTGTTCACTTGTTCATTTTGTTCCTTTGTTCGTTTGTTCGTTTGTTCATTTTTTCATATGTACATGTGTTCATTTGTTCATTTGTACATGTGTTCATTTGTTCAATTGTTGATTTGTTGACTTGTTCATTCGTTCATTTGTTCATTTCTTCATTTGTTCATTTGTACATTTGTTCATTTGTACAATGGTTCATTTGTTCATTTGTTCATCTGTTCATTTCTTCATTTCTTCATTTCTTCCTTTCTTCATTTGTTCATTTGTTCATTTGTTCATTTGTTCATTTGTTCATTTGTTCATTTGTTCATTTGTTCATTTGTTCATTTGTTCATTTGTTCATTTGTTCATTTGTTCATTTGTTCATTTGTTCATTTGTACATGTGTTCATTTGTTCATTTGTTAATTTGTTCAATTGATCCTTTGTTCATTTGTTCATTTGTTCATTTGTTCATTTGTTCATTTGTACATTTGTTCATTCGTTCATTTGTTCATTTGTTTATTTGTTTATTGGTTCATTTGTTCATTTGTTCATTTGTTCACTTGTTCATTTGTTCATTTGTTCATTTATTCATTTGTTCATTTGTTCATTTGTTCATTTGTTCATTTGTTCATTTGTTCACTTGTTCATTTTGTTCCTTTGTTCGTTTGTTCGTTTATAATTTGTTCATTTGTACATGTGTTCATTTGTTCATTTGTACATGTGTTCATTTGTTCATTTGTTCATTTGTTCAATTGATCCTTTGTTCATTTGTTCATTTGTTGATTTGTTCATTTGTTGATTTGTTGATTTGTTCATTTGTTGATTTGTTCATTCGTTCATTTGTTCATTTGTTCATTTGTTCATTTCTTCATTTGTTGATTTGTTCATTTGTTCACTTGTTCAGTTGTTCATTTGTTCATTTGTTCGTTTGTTCATTTGTCCATTCGTTCGTTTGTTCATTTGTTCATTTGTTCATTTGTCCATTCGTCCTTTGTTCATTTGTTCATTTGTTCATTTGTTCATTTGTTCATTTGTTCATTTGTTCATTTGTTCATTTGTTCATTTGTTCATTTGTTCATTTGTTCATTTGTTCATTTGTTCATTTGTTCATTTGTTCATTTGTTCATTTGTTCACTTGACCATTCGTTCGTTTGTTCATTTTTTCATTTGTTCGTTTGTTCATTTGTTCATTTGTTCACTTGTTCATTTGTTCATTTGTTCACTTGTTCATTTGTTCATTTGTTCATTTGTTCATTTGTTCATTTGTCCATTTGTTCATTTGTTCATTTGTTAATTTGTTCATTTGTCCATTCGTTCGTTTGTTCATTTGTTCATTTATTCATTTGTTCATTTGTTCATTTCTTCATTTGTTCATTTGTACATTTGTTCATTTGTTCAATGGTTCATTTGTTCATTTGTTCATCTGTTCATTTCTTCATTTCTTCATTTCTTCATTTCTTCATTTCTTCATTTGTTCATTTGTTCATTTGTTCACTTGTTCATTTTGTTCCTTTGTTCGTTTGTTCGTTTGTTCATTTGTTCATTTGTACATGTGTTCATTTGTTCAATTGTTCATTTGTTCATTTGTTCATTTGTTCATTTGTTCATTTGTTCATTTGTTCATTTGTTCATTTGTTCATTTGTTCATTTGTTCATTTCTTCATTTGTTGATTTGTTCATTTGTTCACTTGTTCAGTTGTTCATTTGTTCATTTGTTCGTTTGTTCATTTGTCCATTCGTTCGTTTGTTCATTTGTTCATTTGTTCATTTGTTCATTTGTTCATTTGTTCATTTGTTCATTTGTTCATTTGTTCATTTGTTCATTTGTTCATTTGTTCATTTGTTCATTTGTTCAATTGTTCATTTGTTCATTTGTTCATTTGTTCAATTGTTCATTTGTTCATTTGTTCATTTGTTCATTTGTTCACTTGACCATTCGTTCGTTTGTTCATTTTTTCATTTGTTCGTTTGTTCATTTGTTCATTTGTTCACTTGTTCATTTGTTCGTTTGTTCATTTGTTCATTTGTTCATTTGTTGATTTGTTCAATTGATAATTCGTTCATTTGTTCATATGTTCATTTGAATGTTTCTTCATTCGTTCAATGGTTCATTTGTTCATTTGTTCATTTGTTCATTTGTTCACTTGTTCATTTGTTCATTTGTTCATTTGTTCATTTGTTCATTTGTTCAATTGATAATTCGTTCATTTGTTCATATGTTCATTTGAATGTTTCTTCATTCGTTCAATGGTTCATTTGTTCATTTGTTCATTTGTCTACTCGCTCGTTTGTTCATTTGTTCATTTGTTCAGATGTTAATTTGTCCATTTTTGGAAGTGTTCATTTCTTCAATTCTTCATTTCTTAAGTTGTTCATTTTTTCATTTGTCCATTTGTTTATTTGTTCATTTGTTCATATGTCCATTTGATTGTTTATTCATTTCTCAACTTATTCATTTGTTCATTCGTTCAATGGTTCATTTGTTCATTTGTTCATTTGTCTACTCGCTCGTTTGTTCATTTGTTCATTTGTTCAGATGTTAATTTGTCCATTTTTGGAAGTGTTCATTTCTTCAATTCTTCATTTCTTAAGTTGTTCATTTCTTAAGTTGTTCATTTTTTCATTTGTTCATTTGTTCATTTGTTCATTTGTTCATTTGTTCATCTGTTCATTTGTTGATTTGTTCATTTGTACATTTGTTCATTTGTTCATTTGTTCATTTGTTCATTTGTTCATTTGTTCATTTGTTCATTTGTTCATTTGTTCATTTGTTCATTTGTTCACTTGTTCATTTGTTCATTTGTTCATTTGTTCACTTGTTCATTTTGTTCCTTTGTTCGTTTGTTCGTTTGTTCATTTGTTCATTTGTACATGTGTTCATTTGTTCAATTGTTCATTTGTTCATTTGTTCATTTGTTCATTTCTTCATTTCTTCATTTGTTCATTTGTTCATTTGTTCATTTCTTCATTTGTTGATTTGTTCATTTGTTCACTTGTTCAGTTGTTCATTTGTTCATTTGTTCGTTTGTTCATTTGTCCATTCGTTCGTTTGTTCATTTGTTCATTTGTTCATTTGTCCATTCGTTCGTTTGTTCATTTGTTCATTTGTTCACTTGTTCATTTGTTCATTTGTTCATTTGTTCATTTGTTCACTTGTTCATTTGTTAATGTGTCCATTTTTGGATGTGTTCATTTCTTCAATTCTTCATTTCTTAAGATGTTCATCTGCTCATTTGTCCATTTGTTTATTTGTTCATTTGTTCATATGTCCATTTGATTGTTTGTTCATTTCTCAACTTATTCATTTGTTCATTTGTTCATTTGTACATTTGTTCGTTTGTTCATTTGTTCATTTGTTTATTTGTTTATTGGTTCATTTGTTCATTTGTTCATTTGTTCATTTGTTCATTTGTTCATTTGTTCATTTGTTCATTTGTTCATTCGTTCACTTGTTCATTTGTTCGTTTGTCCATTTGTTCATTTGTTCATTTGTTCATTTGTTCATTTGTACATTTGTTCAATTGATCCTTTGTTCATTTGTTCATTTGTTCATTTGTTCATTTGTTCATTTGTTCATTTGTTCCTTTGTTCATTTGTTCATTTGTTCCTTTGTTCATTTGTTCATTTCTACATTTGTTCATTTGTTCATTTGTTCATTCGTTCATTTGTTCATTTGTTCATTTGTTCATTTGTTCATTTGTTCATTTGTTCATTTGTTCATTTGTTCATTTGTTCATTTGTTCATTTGTTCATTTGTTCATTTGTTCATTTGTTCATTTGTTCATTCGTTCATTTGCTCTTTTGTTCATTTGTACATTTGTTCATTTGTTCAATTGTTCATTTGTTCATTTGTTCATTTGTTCATTTCTTCATTTCTTCATTTCTTCATTTCTTCATTTCTTCATTTGTTCATTTGTTCATTTCTTCATTTGTTCATTTGTTCATTTGTTCCTTTGTTCATTTGTTCATTTGTTCCTTTGTTCATTTGTTCGTTTGTTGATTTGTTCATTTGTTTATTTGTTCGATTGTTCATCTGTTCATTGATTCATTTGTCCATTTGTCCATTTGTTCGTTTGTCCATTTGTTCATGTGTTCATTTGTTCATTTGTTCATTTGTTCATTTGTTCATTTTTTTCACTTGTTCATTTGTTCATTTGTTCATTTGTTAATTTGTTCACTTGTCCATTCGTTCGATTGTTTATTTGATCATTTGTTCGTTTGTTCATTTGTTCATTTGTTCATTTGTTCATTTGTTCATTTTTTCATTTGTTCATTTGTTCACTTGTTCATTTGTTCATTTGTCCATTTGTTCATTTGTTCATTTGTTAATTTGTTCACTTGTCCATTCGTTCGATTGTTCATTTCTTCATTTGTTCGTTTGTTCGTTTGTTCATTTGTAGATTTGTACATTTTTCAAATTGTTCATTTGTTTATTTGTTCGATTGTTCATCTGTTCATTGATTCATTTGTCCATTTGTTCGTTTGTTCATTTGTTCATTTGTTCATTTGTTCATTTGTTCATTTGTTCATTTGTTCATTTGTTCATTTGTTCATTTGTTCATTTGTTCATTTGTTCATTTGTTCATTTGTACATTTGTTCAATGGATCCTTTGTTTATTTGTTCATATGTTCATTTGTTCATTTTTTCATTTGTTCATTTGTTCCTTTGTTCATTTGTTCATTTGTTCCTTTGTTCATTTGTTCGTTTGTTGATTTGTTCATTTGTTTATTTGTTCGATTGTTCATCTGTTCATTGATTCATTTGTCCATTTGTCCATTTGTTCGTTTGTTCATTTGTTCATGTGTTCATTTGTTCATTTGTTCATTTGTTCATTTGTTCAATTGTTCATTTGTTAATGTGTCCATTTTTGGATGTGTTCATTTCTTCAATTCTTCATTTCTTAAGATGTTCATTTTTTCATTTGTCCATTTGTTTATTTGTTCATTTGTTCATATGTCCATTTGATTGTTTGTTCATTTCTCAACTTATTCATTTGTTCATTTGTTCATTTGTACATTTGTTCGTTTGTTCATTTGTTCATTTGTTTATTTGTTTATTGGTTCATTTGTTCATTTGTTCATTTCTTCATTTCTTCATTTCTTCATTTGTTCATTTCTTCATTTGTTCATTTGTTCATTTGTTCATTTGTTCATTTGTTCATTTGTTCATTTGTTCACTTGACCATTCGTTTGTTTGTTCATTTTTTCATTTGTTCGTTTGTTCATTTGTTCATTTGTTCACTTGTTCATTTGTTCATTTGTTCATTTGTTCATTTGATCATTTGTTCATTTGTTCATTTGTTCATTTGTTCATTTGTTCATTTGTTCAATTGATAATTCGTTCATTTGTTCATATGTTCATTTGAATGTTTCTTCATTCGTTCAATGGTTCATTTGTTCATTTGTTCATTTGTTCACTTGTTCATTTGTTCATTTGTTCATTTGTTCATTTGTTCATTTTTTCATTTGTCCATTTGTTTATTTGTTCATTTGTTCATATGTCCATTTGATTGTTTGTTCATTTCTCAACTTATTCATTTGTTCATTTGTTCATTTGATCATTTGTTCATTTGTTCATTTGTTCATTTGTTCATTTGTGCAATTGATAATTCGTTCATTTGTTCATATGTTCATTTGAATGTTTCTTCATTCGTTCAATGGTTCATTTGTTCATTTGTTCATTTGTTCACTTGTTCATTTGTTCATTTGTTCATTTGTTCATTTGTTCATTTGTTCATTTGTTCATTTGTTCATTTGTTCATTTGTTCATTTGTTCATTTGTTCATTTGTTCATTTGTTCAATTGATAATTCGTTCATTTGTTCATATGTTCATTTGAATGTTTCTTCATTCGTTCAATGGTTCATTTGTTCATTTGTTCATTTGTCTACTCGCTCGTTTGTTCATTTGTTCATTTGTTCAGATGTTAATTTGTCCATTTTTGGAAGTGTTCATTTCTTCAATTCTTCATTTCTTAAGTTGTTCATTTTTTCATTTGTCCATTTGTTTATTTGTTCATTTGTTCATTTGTTCAGTTGTTCATTTGTTCATTTGTACATTTGTTCATTTGTTCATTTGTTCACTTGTTCATTTGTTCATTTGTTCATTTGTCCATTTGTGCATTTGTTCATTTGTTCATTTGTTCATTTGTTCATTTGTTCAATTGATCCTTTGTTCATTTGTTCATTTGTTCATTTGTTCATTCGTTCATTTGCTCTTTTGTTCATTTGTTCAATTGTTCATTTGTTCATTTGTTCATTTGTTCATTTCTTCATTTGTTCATTTGTTCATTTGTTCATTTGTCCATTTGTTCATTTCTTCATTTGTTCATTTGTTAATTTGTTCATTTGTTCATTTGTTAATGTGTTCATTTGTTCATTTGTTCATTTGTCCATTCGTTCGTTTGTTCATGTGTTCATTTGTTCATTTGTCCATTCGTTCGTTTGTTCATTTGTTCATTTGTTCATTTGTTCATTTGTTCATTTGTTCATTTGTTCATTTGTTCATTTGTTCATTTGTTCATTTGTTCATTTGTTCATTTGTTCATTTGTTCATTTGTTCACTTGACCATTCGTTCGTTTGTTCATTTTTTCATTTGTTCGTATGTTCATTTGTTCATTTGTTCACTTGTTCATTTGTTCATTTGTTCATTTGTTCATTTGTTCATTTGTTCACTTGTTCATTTGTTAATGTGTCCATTTTTGGATGTGTTCATTTCTTCAATTCTTCATTTCTTAAGATGTTCATCTGCTCATTTGTCCATTTGTTTATTTGTTCATTTGTTCATATGTTCATTTGATTGTTTGTTCATTTCTCAACTTAGTCATTTGTTCATTTGTTCATTTGTACATTTGTTCGTTTGTTCATTTGTTCATTTGTTTATTTGTTTATTGGTTCATTTGTTCATTTGTTCATTTGTTCATTTGTTCATTTGTTCATTTGTTCATTTGTTCATTTGTTCATTTTTTCATTTGTTCATTTGTTCACTTGTTCATTTGTTCATTTGTCCATTTGTTCATTTGCTCATTTGTTCATTTGTTAATTTGTTCAATTGTCCATTCGTTCGATTGTTTATTTGTTCATTTGTTCGTTTGTTCATTTGTTCATTTGTTCATTTGTTCGTTTGTTCATTTGTTCATTTGTTCATTTGTTCATTTGTTCATTTGTTCATTTGTTCATTTTTTCATTTGTTCATTTGTTCACTTGTTCATTTGTTCATTTGTCCATTTGTTCATTTGTTCATTTGCTAATTTGTTCACTTGTCCATTCGTTCGATTGTTCATTTCTTCATTTGTTCGTTTGTTCGTTTGTTCATTTGTTCATTTGTTCACTTGTTCATTTGTTCATTTTTTCATTTGTTCATTTGTTCACTTGTTCATTTGTTCATTTGTCCATTTGTTCATTTGTTCATTTGCTAATTTGTTCACTTGTCCATTCGTTCGATTGTTCATTTCTTCATTTGTTCGTTTGTTCGTTTGTTCATTTGTTCATTTGTTCACTTGTTCATTTGTTCATTTGTTCATTTGTACATTTGTTCATTTGTTCATTTGTTCTTTTGTTCATTTGTTCATTTGTTCATTTGTTCATTTGTTCAGTTCTTCATTTGTTCATTTGTTCATTTGTTCATTTGTTCATTTGTTCATTTGTTCATTTGTTCATTTGTTCATTTGTTCATTTGTTCATTTGTTCATTTGTTCATTTGTTCATTTGTTCATTTGTTCATTTGTTCATTTGTTCATTTGTTCATTTGTTCATTTGTTCATTTGTTCACTTGTCCATTCGTTCGTTTGTTCATTCGTTCATTTATTCGTTTGTTCATTTGTTCATTTGTTCACTTGTTCATTTGTTCATTTGTTCATTTGTTCATTTGTTCATTTGTTCATTTGTTCATTTGTTCATTTGTTCACTTGTTCATTTGTTCATTTGTTCATTTGTTCATTTGTTCATTTGTTCATTTGTTCATTTGTTCATTTGTTCATTTGTTCATTTGTTCATTTGTTCATTTGTTCAATTGATCCTTTGTTCATTTGTTCATTTGTTCATTTGTTCATTCGTTCATTTGCTCTTTTGTTCATTTGTACATTTGTTCATTTGTTCAATTGTTCACTTGTTCATTTGTTCATTTGTTCATTTCTTCATTTCTTCATTTGTTCATTTGTTAATTTGTTCATTTGTTCATTTGTTAATGTGTTCATTTGTTCATTTGTTCATTTGTCCATTCGTTCATTTCTTCATTTGTTCATTTGTTAATTTGTTCATTTGTTCATTTGTTCATTTGTTCATTTGTTCTTTTGTACATTTGTTCATTTGTTCATTTGTTCATTTGTCCATTCGTTCGTTTGTTCATTTGTTCATTTGTTCATTTGTTCATTTGTTCATTTGTCCATTTGTATATTTGTTCATTTGTTCATTTGTTCATTTGTTCATTTGTTCTTTTGTACATTTGTTCATTTGTTCATTTGTTCATTTGTTCATTTGTTCATTTGTTCACTTGTCCATTCGTTCGTTTGTTCATTCGTTCATTTGTTCATTTGTTCACTTGTTCATTTGTTCATTTGTTCATTTGTTCATTTGTTCATTTGTTCATTTGTTCATTTGTTCATTTGTTCATTTTTTTCACTTGTTCATTTGTTCATTTGTTCATTTGTTCACTTGTTCATTTGTTAATTTGTTCACTTGTCCATTCGTTCGATTGTTTATTTGATCATTTGTTCGTTTGTTCATTTGTTCATTTGTTCATTTGTTCATTTGTTCATTTGTTCATTTGTTCATTTGTTCATTTGTTCATTTGTTCATTTGTTCATTTGTTCATTTTTTTCACTTGTTCATTTGTTCATTTGTTCATTTGTTCACTTGTTCATTTGTTAATTTGTTCACTTGTCCATTCGTTCGATTGTTTATTTGATCATTTGTTCGTTTGTTCATTTGTTCATTTGTTTATTTGTTCATTTGTTCATTTGTTCATTTTTTCATTTGTTCATATGTTCACTTGTTCATTTGTTCATTTGTCCATTTGTTCATTTGTTCATTTGTTAATTTGTTCACTTGTCCATTCGTTCGATTGTTCATTTCTTCATTTGTTCGTTTGTTCATTTGTTCATTTGTTCACTTGTTCATTTGTTCATTTGTTCATTTGTACATTTGTTCATTTGTTCACTTGTTCATTTGTTCATTTGTTCATTTGTACATTTGTTCATTTGTTCATTTGTTCTTTTGTTCATTTGTTCTTTTGTTCATTTGTTCATTTGTTCATTTGTTCAGTTCTTCATTTGTTCATTTGTTCATTTGTTCATTTGTTCATTTGTTCATTTGTTCATTTGTTCATTTGTTCATTTGTTCATTTGTTCGTTTGTTCGTTTGTTCATTTGTAGATTTGTACATTTTTCAAATTGTTCATTTGTTTATTTGTTCAATTGTTCACTTGTTCATTTGTTCATTTCTTCATTTCTTCATTTCTTCATTTCTTCATTTGTTCATTTGTTCATTTCTTCATTTGTTCATTTGTTAATTTGTTCATTTGTTCATTTGTTAATTTGTTCATTTGTTAATGTGTTCATTTGTTCATTTGTTCATTTGTCCATTCGTTCGTTTGTTCATTTGTTCATTTGTCCATTCGTTCGTTTGTTCATTTGTTCATTTGTTCATTTGTTCATTTGTTCATTTGTTCATTTGTTCATTTGTTCATTTGTTCATTTGTTCATTTGTTCATTTGTTCATTTGTTCATTTGTTCATTTGTTCATTTGTTCACTTGACCATTCGTTCGTTTGTTCATTTTTTCATTTGTTCGTTTGTTCATTTGTTCATTTGTTCACTTGTTCACTTGTTCATTTGTTCATTTGTTCATTTGTTCATTTGTTCATTTGTTCATTAGTTCATTTGTTCACTTGTTCATTTGTTAATGTGTCCATTTTTGGATGTGTTCATTTCTTCAATTCTTCATTTCTTAAGATGTTCATCTGTTCATTTGTCCATTTGTTTATTTGTTCATTTCTTCATATGTTCATTTGATTGTTTGTTCATTTCTCTACTTATTCATTTGTTCATTTGTTCATTTGTACATTTGTTCGTTTGTTCATTTGTTCATTTGTTTATTTGTTTATTGGTTCATTTGTTCATTTGTTCATTTGTTCATTTGTTCATTTGTTCATTTGTTCATTTGTTCATTTGTTCATTTGTTCATTTTTTCATTTGTTCATTTGTTCACTTGTTCATTTGTTCATTTGTCCATTTGTTCATTTGTTCATTTGATCATTTGTTAATTTGTTCACTTGTCCATTCGTTCGATTGTTTATTTGATCATTTGTTCGTTTGTTCATTTGTTCATTTGTTCATTTGTTCATTTGTTCATTTTTTCATTTTTTCATTTTTTCATTTGTTCACTTGTTCATTTGTTCATTTGTCCATTTGTTCATTTGTTCATTTGTTAATTTGTTCACTTGTCCTTTCGTTCGATTGTTCATTTCTTCATTTGTTCGTTTGTTCATTTGTTCATTTGTTCACTTGTTCATTTGTTCATTTGTTCATTTGTACATTTGTTCATTTGTTCATTTGTTCTATTGTTCATTTGTTCATTTGTTCATTTGTTCATTTGTTCAGTTCTTCATTTGTTCATTTGTTCATTTGTTCATTTGTTCATTTGTTCATTTGTTCATTTGTTCATTTGTTCATTTGTTCATTTGTTCATTTGTTCGTTTGTTCGTTTGTTCATTTGTAGATTTGTACATTTTTCAAATTGTTCATTTGTTTATTTGTTCGATTGTTCATCTGTTCATTGATTCATTTGTCCATTTGTTCGTTTGTTCATTTGTTCATTTGTTCATTTGTTCATTTGTTCATTTGTTCATTTGTTCATTTGTTCATTTGTTCATTTGTACATTTGTTCAATTGATCCTTTGTTCATTTTTTCATATGTTCATTTGTTCATTTGTTCATTTGTTCATTTGTTCCTTTGTTCATTTGTTCATTTGTTCCTTTGTTCATTTGTTCGTTTGTTGATTTGTTCATTTGTTTATTTGTTCGATTGTTCATCTGTTCATTGATTCATTTGTCCATTTGTCCATTTGTTCGTTTGTTCATTTGTTCATTTGTTCATTTGTTCATTTGTTCATTTGTTCATTTGTTCATTTGTTCACTTGTTCATTTGTTAATGTGTCCATTTCTGGATGTGTTCATTTCTTCAATTCTTCATTTCTTAAGATGTTCATTTTTTCATTTGTCCATTTGTTTATTTGTTCATTTGTTCATATGTCCATTTGATTGTTTGTTCATTTCTCAACTTATTCATTTGTTCATTTGTTCATTTGTACATTTGTTCGTTTGTTCATTTGTTCATTTGTTTATTTGTTTATTGGTTCATTTGTTCATTTGTTCATTTCTTCATTTCTTCATTTCTTCATTTGTTCATTTCTTCATTTGTTCATTTGTTCATTTGTTCATTTGTTCATTTGTTCATTTGTTCATTTGTTCATTTGTTCATTTGTTCATTTGTTCATTTGTTCATTTGTTCATTTGTTCACTTGACCATTCGTTCGTTTGTTCATTTTTTCATTTGTTCGTTTGTTCATTTGTTCATTTGTTCACTTGTTCATTTGTTCATTTGTTCATTTGTTCATTTGATCATTTGTTCATTTGTTCAATTGATCCTTTGTTCATTTGTTCATTTGTTCATTTTTTCATTCGTTCATTTGCTCTTTTGTTCATTTGTTCAATTGTTCATTTGTTCATTTGTTCATTTGTTCATTTGTTCATTTCTTCATTTGTTCATTTGTTCATTTGTTCATTTGTTCATTTCTTCATTTGTTCATTTGTTAATTTGTTCATTTGTTCATTTGTTAATGTGTTCATTTGTTCATTTGTTCATTTGTCCATTCGTTCGTTTGTTCATGTGTTCATTTGTTCATTTTTCCATTCGTTCGTTTGTTCATTTGTTCATTTGTTCATTTGTTCATTTGTTCATTTGTTCATTTGTTCATTTGTTCATTTGTTCATTTGTTCATTTGTTCATTTGTTCATTTGTTCATTTGTTCATTTGTTCATTTGCTAATTTGTTCACTTGTCCATTCGTTCGATTGTTCATTTCTTCATTTGTTCGTTTGTTCATTTGTTCATTTGTTCACTTGTTCATTTGTTCATTTGTTCATTTGTACATTTGTTCATTTGTTCATTTGTTCTTTTGTTCATTTGTTCATTTGTTCATTTGTTCATTTGTTCAGTTCTTCATTTGTTCATTTGTTCATTTGTTCATTTGTTCATTTGTTCATTTGTTCATTTGTTCATTTGTTCAATTGATAATTCGTTCATTTGTTCATATGTTCATTTGAATGTTTCTTCATTCGTTCAATGGTTCATTTGTTCATTTGTTCATTTGTCTACTCGCTCGTTTGTTCAGTTGTTCATTTGTTCAGATGTTAATTTGTCCATTTTTGGAAGTGTTCATTTCTTCAATTCTTCATTTCTTAAGTTGTTCATTTTTTCATTTGTCCATTTGTTTATTTGTTCATTTGTTCATATGTCCATTTGATTGTTTGTTCATTTCTCAACTTATTCATTTGTTCATTTGTTCATTTGTCCATTTGTATATTTGTTCATTTGTTCATTTGTTCATTTGTTCATTTGTTCATTTGTTCATTTGTTCATTTGTTCATTTGTTCATTTGTTCATTTGTTCATTTGTTCATTTGTTCACTTGTCCATTCGTTCGTTTGTTCATTCGTTCATTTATTCGTTTGTTCATTTGTTCATTTGTTCACTTGTTCATTTGTTCATTTGTTCATTTGTTCATTTGTTCATTTGTTCATTTGTTCATTTGTTCATTTGTTCACTTGTTCATTTGTTCATTTGTTCATTTGTTCATTTGTTCATTTGTTCATTTGTTCATTTGTTCATTTGTTCATTTGTTCATTTGTTCATTTGTTCAATTGATCCTTTGTTCATTTGTTCATTTGTTCATTTGTTCATTCGTTCATTTGCTCTTTTGTTCATTTGTACATTTGTTCATTTGTTCAATTGTTCACTTGTTCATTTGTTCATTTGTTCATTTCTTCATTTCTTCATTTCTTCATTTGTTCATTTGTTCATTTCTTCATTTGTTCATTTGTTAATTTGTTCATTTGTTCATTTGTTAATGTGTTCATTTGTTCATTTGTTCATTTGTCCATTCGTTCATTTCTTCATTTGTTCATTTGTTAATTTGTTCATTTGTTCATTTGTTAATGTGTTCATTTGTTCATTTGTTCATTTGTCGATTCGTTCGTTTGTTCATTTGTTCATTTGTTCATTTGTCCATTCGTTCGTTTGTTCATTTGTTCATTTGTTCATTTGTTCATTTGTTCATTTGTCCATTTGTATATTTGTTCATTTGTTCATTTGTTCATTTGTTCATTTGTTCTTTTGTACATTTGTTCATTTGTTCATTTGTTCATTTGTTCATTTGTTCATTTGTTCACTTGTCCATTCGTTCGTTTGTTCATTCGTTCATTTGTTCGTTTGTTCATTTGTTCATTTGTTCACTTGTTCATTTGTTCATTTGTTCATTTGTTCATTTGTTCATTTGTTCATTTGTTCATTTGTTCATTTGTTCATTTGCTCATTTTTTTTCACTTGTTCATTTGTTCATTTGTTCATTTGTTCACTTGTTCATTTGTTAATTTGTTCACTTGTCCATTCGTTCGATTGTTTATTTGATCATTTGTTCGTTTGTTCATTTGTTCATTTGTTCATTTGTTCATTTGTTCATTTGTTCATTTGTTCATTTTTTCATTTGTTCATATGTTCACTTGTTCATTTGTTCATTTGTCCATTTGTTCATTTGTTCATTTGTTAATTTGTTCACTTGTCCATTCGTTCGATTGTTCATTTCTTCATTTGTTCGTTTGTTCATTTGTTCATTTGTTCACTTGTTCATTTGTTCATTTGTTCATTTGTACATTTGTTCATTTGTTCATTTGTTCTTTTGTTCATTTGTTCTTTTGTTCATTTGTTCATTTGTTCATTTGTTCATTTGTTCAGTTCTTCATTTGTTCATTTGTTCATTTGTTCATTTGTTCATTTGTTCATTTGTTCATTTGTTCGTTTGTTCGTTTGTTCATTTGTAGATTTGTACATTTTTCAAATTGTTCATTTGTTTATTTGTTCAATTGTTCACTTGTTCATTTGTTCATTTGTTCATTTCTTCATTTCTTCATTTCTTCATTTGTTCATTTGTTCATTTCTTCATTTGTTCATTTGTTAATTTGTTCATTTGTTCATTTGTTAATGTGTTCATTTGTTCATTTGTTCATTTGTCCATTCGTTCATTTCTTCATTTGTTCATTTGTTAATTTGTTCATTTGTTCATTTGTTAATGTGTTCATTTGTTCATTTGTTCATTTGTTCATTTGTCCATTCGTTCGTTTGTTCATTTGTTCATTTGTTCATTTGTTCATTTGTTCATTTGTCCATTTGTATATTTGTTCATTTGTTCATTTGTTCATTTGTTCATTTGTTCTTTTGTACATTTGTTCATTTGTTCATTTGTTCATTTGTTCATTTGTTCATTTGTTCACTTGTCCATTCGTTCGTTTGTTCATTCGTTCATTTGTTCGTTTGTTCATTTGTTCATTTGTTCACTTGTTCATTTGTTCATTTGTTCATTTGTTCATTTATTCATTTGTTCATTTGTTCATTTGTTCATTTGTTCATTTGTTCATTTGTTCATTTGTTCATTTGTTCATTTGTTCATTTTTATCACTTGTTCATTTGTTCATTTGTTCATTTTTATCACTTGTTCATATGTTCACTTGTTCATTTGTTCATTTGTCCATTTGTTCATTTGTTCATTTGTTAATTTGTTCACTTGTCCATTCGTTCGATTGTTCATTTCTTCATTTGTTCGTTTGTTCATTTGTTCATTTGTTCACTTGTTCATTTGTTCACTTGTTCATTTGTTAATTTGTTCACTTGTCCATTCGTTCGATTGTTTATTTGATCATTTGTTCGTTTGTTCATTTGTTCATTTGTTCATTTGTTCATTTGTTCATTTGTTCATTTGTTCATTTTTTCATTTGTTCATATGTTCACTTGTTCATTTGTTCATTTGTCCATTTGTTCATTTGTTCATTTGTTAATTTGTTCACTTGTCCATTCGTTCGATTGTTCATTTCTTCATTTGTTCGTTTGTTCATTTGTTCATTTGTTCACTTGTTCATTTGTTCATTTGTTCATTTGTACATTTGTTCATTTGTTCATTTGTTCTTTTGTTCATTTGTTCTTTTGTTCATTTGTTCATTTGTTCATTTGTTCATTTGTTCATTTGTTCAGTTCTTCATTTGTTCATTTGTTCATTTGTTCATTTGTTCATTTGTTCATTTGCTCATTTGTTCATTTGTTCATTTGTTCGTTTGTTCGTTTGTTCATTTGTAGATTTGTACATTTTTCAAATTGTTCATTTGTTTATTTGTTCGATTGTTCATCTGTTCATTGATTCATTTGTCCATTTGTTCGTTTGTTCATTTGTTCATTTGTTCATTTGTTCATTTGTTCATTCGTTCGTTTGTTCATGTGTTCATTTGTTCATTTTTCCATTCGTTCGTTTGTTCATTTGTTCATTTGTTCATTTGTTCATTTGTTCATTTGTTCATTTGTTCATTTGTTCATTTGTTCATTTGTTCATTTGTTCATTTGTTCATTTGTTCATTTGTTCATTTGTTCATTTGTTCATTTGTTCATTTGTTCATTTGTTCATTTGTTCATTTGTTCATTTGTTCATTTGTTCATTTGTTCACTTGACCATTCGTTCGTTTGTTCATTTTTTCATTTGTTCGTATGTTCATTTGTTCATTTGTTCACTTGTTCATTTGTTCATTTGTCCATTTGTTCATTTGTTCATTTGCTAATTTGTTCACTTGTCCATTCGTTCGATTGTTCATTTCTTCATTTGTTCGTTTGTTCATTTGTTCATTTGTTCACTTGTTCATTTGTTCATTTGTTCATTTGTACATTTGTTCATTTGTTCATTTGTTCTTTTGTTCATTTGTTCATTTGTTCATTTGTTCATTTGTTCAGTTCTTCATTTGTTCATTTGTTCATTTGTTCATTTGTTCATTTGTTCATTTGTTCATTTGTTCATTTGTTCATTTGTTCATTTGTTCATTTGTTCAATTGATAATTCGTTCATTTGTTCATATGTTCATTTGAATGTTTCTTCATTCGTTCAATGGTTCATTTGTTCATTTGTTCATTTGTCTACTCGCTCGTTTGTTCAGTTGTTCATTTGTTCAGATGTTAATTTGTCCATTTTTGGAAGTGTTCATTTCTTCAATTCTTCATTTCTTAAGTTGTTCATTTTTTCATTTGTCCATTTGTTTATTTGTTCATTTGTTCATATGTCCATTTGATTGTTTGTTCATTTCTCAACTTATTCATTTGTTCATTTGTTCATTTGTCCATTTGTATATTTGTTCATTTGTTCATTTGTTCATTTTTTCATTTGTTCATTTGTTCATTTGTTCATTTGTTCATTTGTTCATTTGTTCATTTGTTCATTTGTTCATTTGTTCATTTGTTCATTTGTTCATTTGTTCATTTGTTCATTTGTTCATTTGTTCATTTGTTCATTTGTTCATTTGTTCATTTGTTCATTTGTTCATTTGTTCATTTGTTCACTTGTCCATTCGTTCGTTTGTTCATTCGTTCATTTATTCGTTTGTTCATTTGTTCATTTGTTCACTTGTTCATTTGTTCATTTGTTCATTTGTTCATTTGTTCATTTGTTCATTTGTTCATTTGTTCATTTGTTCATTTGTTCATTTGTTCAATTGATAATTCGTTCATTTGTTCATATGTTCATTTGAATGTTTCTTCATTCGTTCAATGGTTCATTTGTTCATTTGTTCATTTGTCTACTCGCACGTTTGTTCAGTTGTTCATTTGTTCAGATGTTAATTTGTCCATTTTTGGAAGTGTTCATTTCTTCAATTCTTCATTTCTTAAGTTGTTCATTTTTTCATTTGTCCATTTGTTTATTTGTTCATTTGTTCATATGTCCATTTGATTGTTTGTTCATTTCTCAACTTATTCATTTGTTCATTTGTTCATTTGTCCATTTGTATATTTGTTCATTTGTTCATTTGTTCATTTGTTCATTTGTTCATTTGTTCATTTGTTCATTTGTTCATTTGTTCATTTGTTCATTTGTTCATTTGTTCATTTGTTCACTTGTCCATTCGTTCGTTTGTTCATTCGTTCATTTATTCGTTTGTTCATTTGTTCATTTGTTCACTTGTTCATTTGTTCATTTGTTCATTTGTTCATTTGTTCATTTGTTCATTTGTTCATTTGTTCATTTGTTCACTTGTTCATTTGTTCATTTGTTCATTTGTTCATTTGTTCATTTGTTCATTTGTTCATTTGTTCATTTGTTCATTTGTTCATTTGTTCAATTGATCCTTTGTTCATTTGTTCATTTGTTCATTTGTTCATTCGTTCATTTGCTCTTTTGTTCATTTGTACATTTGTTCATTTGTTCAATTGTTCACTTGTTCATTTGTTCATTTGTTCATTTCTTCATTTCTTCATTTGTTCATTTGTTAATTTGTTCATTTGTTCATTTGTTAATGTGTTCATTTGTTCATTTGTTCATTTGTCCATTCGTTCATTTCTTCATTTGTTCATTTGTTAATTTGTTCATTTGTTCATTTGTTCATTTGTTCATTTGTTCTTTTGTACATTTGTTCATTTGTTCATTTGTTCATTTGTCCATTCGTTCGTTTGTTCATTTGTTCATTTGTTCATTTGTTCATTTGTTCATTTGTCCATTTGTATATTTGTTCATTTGTTCATTTGTTCATTTGTTCATTTGTTCTTTTGTACATTTGTTCATTTGTTCATTTGTTCATTTGTTCATTTGTTCATTTGTTCACTTGTCCATTCGTTGGTTTGTTCATTCGTTCATTTGTTCATTTGTTCACTTGTTCATTTGTTCATTTGTTCATTTGTTCATTTGTTCATTTGTTCATTTGTCCATTCGTTCGTTTGTTCATTTGTTCATTTGTTCATTTGTTCATTTGTTCATTTGTTCATTTGTCCATTTGTATATTTGTTCATTTGTTCATTTGTTCATTTGTTCATTTGTTCTTTTGTACATTTGTTCATTTGTTCATTTGTTCATTTGTTCATTTGTTCACTTGTCCATTCGTTCGTTTGTTCATTCGTTCATTTGTTCGTTTGTTCATTTGTTCATTTGTTCACTTGTTCATTTGTTCATTTGTTCATTTGTTCATTTGTTCATTTGTTCATTTGTTCATTTGTTCATTTGTTCATTTGTTCATTTTTTTCACTTGTTCATTTGTTCATTTGTTCATTTGTTCACTTGTTCATTTGTTAATTTGTTCACTTGTCCATTCGTTCGATTGTTTATTTGATCATTTGTTCGTTTGTTCATTTGTTCATTTGTTCATTTGTTCATTTGTTCATTTGTTCATTTTTTCATTTGTTCATATGTTCATTTGTTCATTTGTTCATTTGTTCATTTGTTCATTTGTTCAATTGATAATTCGTTCATTTGTTCATATGTTCATTTGAATGTTTCTTCATTCGTTCAATGGTTCATTTGTTCATTTGTTCATTTGTCTACTCGCACGTTTGTTCAGTTGTTCATTTGTTCAGATGTTAATTTGTCCATTTTTGGAAGTGTTCATTTCTTCAACTCTTCATTTCTTAAGTTGTTCATTTTTTCATTTGTCCATTTGTTTATTTGTTCATTTGTTCATATGTCCATTTGATTGTTTGTTCATTTCTCAACTTATTCATTTGTTCATTTGTTCATTTGTCCATTTGTATATTTGTTCATTTGTTCATTTGTTCATTTGTTCATTTGTTCATTTGTTCATTTGTTCATTTGTTCATTTGTTCATTTGTTCATTTGTTCATTTGTTCATTTGTTCATTTGTTCATTTGTTCATTTGTTCACTTGTCCATTCGTTCGTTTGTTCATTCGTTCATTTATTCGTTTGTTCATTTGTTCATTTGTTCACTTGTTCATTTGTTCATTTGTTCATTTGTTCATTTGTTCATTTGTTCATTTGTTCATTTGTTCATTTGTTCACTTGTTCATTTGTTCATTTGTTCATTTGTTCATTTGTTCATTTGTTCATTTGTTCATTTGTTCATTTGTTCATTTGTTCATTTGTTCATTTGTTCAATTGATCCTTTGTTCATTTGTTCATTTGTTCATTTGTTCATTCGTTCATTTGCTCTTTTGTTCATTTGTACATTTGTTCATTTGTTCAATTGTTCACTTGTTCATTTGTTCATTTGTTCATTTCTTCATTTCTTCATTTGTTCATTTGTTAATTTGTTCATTTGTTCATTTGTTAATGTGTTCATTTGTTCATTTGTTCATTTGTCCATTCGTTCATTTCTTCATTTGTTCATTTGTTAATTTGTTCATTTGTTCATTTGTTCATTTGTTCATTTGTTCTTTTGTACATTTGTTCATTTGTTCATTTGTTCATTTGTCCATTCGTTCGTTTGTTCATTTGTTCATTTGTTCATTTGTTCATTTGTTCATTTGTCCATTTGTATATTTGTTCATTTGTTCATTTGTTCATTTGTTCATTTGTTCTTTTGTACATTTGTTCATTTGTTCATTTGTTCATTTGTTCATTTGTTCATTTGTTCACTTGTCCATTCGTTCGTTTGTTCATTCGTTCATTTGTTCATTTGTTCACTTGTTCATTTGTTCATTTGTTCATTTGTTCATTTGTTCATTTGTTCATTTGTTCATTTGTTCATTTGTTCATTTGTTCATTTGTTCATTTTTTTCACTTGTTCATTTGTTCATTTGTTCATTTGTTCACTTGTTCATTTGTTAATTTGTTCACTTGTCCATTCGTTCGATTGTTTATTTGATCATTTGTTCGTTTGTTCATTTGTTCATTTGTTCATTTGTTCATTTGTTCATTTGTTCATTTGTTCATTTGTTCATTTGTTCATTTGTTCATTTGTTCATTTGTTCATTTGTTCATTTTTTTCACTTGTTCATTTGTTCATTTGTTCATTTGTTCACTTGTTCATTTGTTAATTTGTTCACTTGTCCATTCGTTCGATTGTTTATTTGATCATTTGTTCGTTTGTTCATTTGATCATTTGTTTATTTGTTCATTTGTTCATTTGTTCATTTTTTCATTTGTTCATATGTTCACTTGTTCATTTGTTCATTTGTCCATTTGTTCATTTGTTCATTTGTTAATTTGTTCACTTGTCCATTCGTTCGATTGTTCATTTCTTCATTTGTTCGTTTGTTCATTTGTTCATTTGTTCACTTGTTCATTTGTTCATTTGTTCATTTGTACATTTGTTCATTTGTTCATTTGTTCTTTTGTTCATTTGTTCTTTTGTTCATTTGTTCATTTGTTCATTTGTTCATTTGTTCAGTTCTTCATTTGTTCATTTGTTCATTTGTTCATTTGTTCATTTGTTCATTTGTTCATTTGTTCATTTGTTCATTTGTTCATTTGTTCGTTTGTTCGTTTGTTCATTTGTAGATTTGTACATTTTTCAAATTGTTCATTTGTTTATTTGTTCAATTGTTCACTTGTTCATTTGTTCATTTCTTCATTTCTTCATTTCTTCATTTCTTCATTTGTTCATTTGTTCATTTCTTCATTTGTTCATTTGTTAATTTGTTCATTTGTTCATTTGTTAATGTGTTCATTTGTTCATTTGTTCATTTGTCCATTCGTTCATTTCTTCATTTGTTCATTTGTTAATTTGTTCATTTGTTCATTTGTTAATGTGTTCATTTGTTCATTTGTTCATTTGTCGATTCGTTCGTTTGTTCATTTGTTCATTTGTTCATTTGTCCATTCGTTCGTTTGTTCATTTGTTCATTTGTTCATTTGTTCATTTGTTCATTTGTCCATTTGTATATTTGTTCATTTGTTCATTTGTTCATTTGTTCATTTGTTCTTTTGTACATTTGTTCATTTGTTCATTTGTTCATTTGTTCATTTGTTCATTTGTTCACTTGTCCATTCGTTCGTTTGTTCATTCGTTCATTTGTTCGTTTGTTCATTTGTTCATTTGTTCACTTGTTCATTTGTTCATTTGTTCATTTATTCATTTGTTCATTTGTTCATTTGTTCATTTGTTCATTTGTTCATTTGTTCATTTGTTCATTTGTTCATTTTTATCACTTGTTCATTTGTTCATTTGTTCATTTGTTCACTTGTTCATTTGTTAATTTGTTCACTTGTCCATTCGTTCGATTGTTTATTTGATCATTTGTTCGTTTGTTCATTTGTTCATTTGTTCATTTGTTCATTTGTTCATTTGTTCATTTGTTCATTTTTTCATTTGTTCATATGTTCACTTGTTCATTTGTTCATTTGTCCATTTGTTCATTTGTTCATTTGTTAATTTGTTCACTTGTCCATTCGTTCGATTGTTCATTTCTTCATTTGTTCGTTTGTACATTTGTTCATTTGTTCACTTGTTCATTTGTTCATTTGTTCATTTGTACATTTGTTCATTTGTTCATTTGTTCTTTTGTTCATTTGTTCTTTTGTTCATTTGTTCATTTGTTCATTTGTTCATTTGTTCAGTTCTTCATTTGTTCATTTGTTCATTTGTTCATTTGTTCATTTGTTCATTTGTTCATTTGTTCATTTGTTCGTTTGTTCGTTTGTTCATTTGTAGATTTGTACATTTTTCAAATTGTTCATTTGTTTATTTGTTCGATTGTTCATCTGTTCATTGATTCATTTGTCCATTTGTTCGTTTGTTCATTTGTTCATTTGTTCATTTGTTCATTTGTTCATTTGTTCATTCGTTCGTTTGTTCATGTGTTCATTTGTTCATTTTTCCATTCGTTCGTTTGTTCATTTGTTCATTTGTTCATTTGTTCATTTGTTCATTTGTTCATTTGTTCATTTGTTCATTTGTTCATTTGTTCATTTGTTCATTTGTTCATTTGTTCATTTGTTCATTTGTTCATTTGTTCATTTGTTCATTTGTTCATTTGTTCATTTGTTCACTTGACCATTCGTTCGTTTGTTCATTTTTTCATTTGTTCGTATGTTCATTTGTTCATTTGTTCACTTGTTCATTTGTTCATTTGTCCATTTGTTCATTTGTTCATTTGCTAATTTGTTCACTTGTCCATTCGTTCGATTGTTTATTTCTTCATTTGTTCGTTTGTTCATTTGTTCATTTGTTCACTTGTTCATTTGTTCATTTGTTCATTTGTACATTTGTTCATTTGTTCATTTGTTCTTTTGTTCATTTGTTCATTTGTTCATTTGTTCATTTGTTCAGTTCTTCATTTGTTCATTTGTTCATTTGTTCATTTGTTCATTTGTTCATTTGTTCATTTGTTCATTTGTTCATTTGTTCATTTGTTCATTTGTTCATTTGTTCATTTGTTCATTTGTTCATTTGTTCATTTGTTCAATTGATAATTCGTTCATTTGTTCATATGTTCATTTCAATGTTTCTTCATTCGTTCAATGGTTCATTTGTTCATTTGTTCATTTGTCTACTCGCTCGTTTGTTCAGTTGTTCATTTGTTCAGATGTTAATTTGTCCATTTTTGGAAGTGTTCATTTCTTCAATTCTTCATTTCTTAAGTTGTTCATTTTTTCATTTGTCCATTTGTTTATTTGTTCATTTGTTCATATGTCCATTTGTATATTTGTTCATTTGTTCATTTGTTCATTTGTTCATTTGTTCATTTGTTCATTTGTTCATTTGTTCATTTGTTCATTTGTTCATTTGTTCATTTGTTCATTTGTTCATTTGTTCATTTGTTCATTTGTTCATTTGTTCATTTGTTCATTTGTTCATTTGTTCATTTGTTCATTTGTTCATTTTTTTCACTTGTTCATTTGTTCATTTGTTCATTTGTTCACTTGTTCATTTGTTAATTTGTTCACTTGTCCATTCGTTCGATTGTTTATTTGATCATTTGTTCGTTTGTTCATTTGTTCATTTGTTCATTTGTTCATTTGTTCATTTGTTCATTTGTTCATTTTTTCATATGTTCATTTGTTCATTTGTTCATTTGTTCATTTGTTCATTTGTTCAATTGATAATTCGTTCATTTGTTCATATGTTCATTTGAATGTTTCTTCATTCGTTCAATGGTTCATTTGTTCATTTGTTCATTTGTCTACTCGCACGTTTGTTCAGTTGTTCATTTGTTCAGATGTTAATTTGTCCATTTTTGGAAGTGTTCATTTCTTCAATTCTTCATTTCTTAAGTTGTTCATTTTTTCATTTGTCCATTTGTTTATTTGTTCATTTGTTCATATGTCCATTTGATTGTTTGTTCATTTCTCAACTTATTCATTTGTTCATTTGTTCATTTGTCCATTTGTATATTTGTTCATTTGTTCATTTGTTCATTTGTTCATTTGTTCATTTGTTCATTTGTTCATTTGTTCATTTGTTCATTTGTTCATTTGTTCATTTGTTCATTTGTTCATTTGTTCACTTGTCCATTCGTTCGTTTGTTCATTCGTTCATTTATTCGTTTGTTCGTTTGTTCATTTGTTCACTTGTTCATTTGTTCATTTGTTCATTTGTTCATTTGTTCATTTGTTCATTTGTTCATTTGTTCATTTGTTCACTTGTTCATTTGTTCATTTGTTCATTTGTTCATTTGTTCATTTGTTCATTTGTTCATTTGTTCATTTGTTCATTTGTTCATTTGTTCATTTGTTCAATTGATCCTTTGTTCATTTGTTCATTTGTTCATTTGTTCATTCGTTCATTTGCTCTTTTGTTCATTTGTACATTTGTTCATTTGTTCAATTGTTCACTTGTTCATTTGTTCATTTGTTCATTTCTTCATTTCTTCATTTGTTCATTTGTTAATTTGTTCATTTGTTCATTTGTTAATGTGTTCATTTGTTCATTTGTTCATTTGTCCATTCGTTCATTTCTTCATTTGTTCATTTGTTAATTTGTTCATTTGTTCATTTGTTCATTTGTTCATTTGTTCTTTTGTACATTTGTTCATTTGTTCATTTGTTCATTTGTCCATTCGTTCGTTTGTTCATTTGTTCATTTGTTCATTTGTTCATTTGTTCATTTGTCCATTTGTATATTTGTTCATTTGTTCATTTGTTCATTTGTTCATTTGTTCTTTTGTACATTTGTTCATTTGTTCATTTGTTCATTTGTTCATTTGTTCATTTGTTCACTTGTCCATTCGTTCGTTTGTTCATTCGTTCATTTGTTCATTTGTTCACTTGTTCATTTGTTCATTTGTTCATTTGTTCATTTGTTCATTTGTTCATTTGTTCATTTGTTCATTTGTTCATTTGTTCATTTTTTTCACTTGTTCATTTGTTCATTTGTTCATTTGTTCACTTGTTCATTTGTTAATTTGTTCACTTGTCCATTCGTTCGATTGTTTATTTGATCATTTGTTCGTTTGTTCATTTGTTCATTTGTTCATTTGTTCATTTGTTCATTTGTTCATTTGTTCATTTGTTCATTTGTTCATTTGTTCATTTGTTCATTTGTTCATTTTTTTCACTTGTTCATTTGTTCATTTGTTCATTTGTTCACTTGTTCATTTGTTAATTTGTTCACTTGTCCATTCGTTCGATTGTTTATTTGATCATTTGTTCGTTTGTTCATTTGTTCATTTGTTTATTTGTTCATTTGTTCATTTGTTCATTTTTTCATTTGTTCATATGTTCACTTGTTCATTTGTTCATTTGTCCATTTGTTCATTTGTTCATTTGTTAATTTGTTCACTTGTCCATTCGTTCGATTGTTCATTTCTTCATTTGTTCGTTTGTTCATTTGTTCATTTGTTCACTTGTTCATTTGTTCATTTGTTCATTTGTACATTTGTTCATTTGTTCATTTGTTCTTTTGTTCATTTGTTCTTTTGTTCATTTGTTCATTTGTTCATTTGTTCATTTGTTCAGTTCTTCATTTGTTCATTTGTTCATTTGTTCATTTGTTCATTTGTTCATTTGTTCATTTGTTCATTTGTTCATTTGTTCATTTGTTCGTTTGTTCGTTTGTTCATTTGTAGATTTGTACATTTTTCAAATTGTTCATTTGTTTATTTGTTCAATTGTTCACTTGTTCATTTGTTCATTTCTTCATTTCTTCATTTCTTCATTTCTTCATTTGTTCATTTGTTCATTTCTTCATTTGTTCATTTGTTAATTTGTTCATTTGTTCATTTGTTAATGTGTTCATTTGTTCATTTGTTCATTTGTCCATTCGTTCATTTCTTCATTTGTTCATTTGTTAATTTGTTCATTTGTTCATTTGTTAATGTGTTCATTTGTTCATTTGTTCATTTGTCGATTCGTTCGTTTGTTCATTTGTTCATTTGTTCATTTGTCCATTCGTTCGTTTGTTCATTTGTTCATTTGTTCATTTGTTCATTTGTTCATTTGTCCATTTGTATATTTGTTCATTTGTTCATTTGTTCATTTGTTCATTTGTTCTTTTGTACATTTGTTCATTTGTTCATTTGTTCATTTGTTCATTTGTTCATTTGTTCATTTGTTCACTTGTCCATTCGTTCGTTTGTTCATTCGTTCATTTGTTCGTTTGTTCATTTGTTCATTTGTTCACTTGTTCATTTGTTCATTTGTTCATTTATTCATTTGTTCATTTGTTCATTTGTTCATTTGTTCATTTGTTCATTTGTTCATTTGTTCATTTGTTCATTTTTATCACTTGTTCATTTGTTCATTTGTTCATTTGTTCACTTGTTCATTTGTTAATTTGTTCACTTGTCCATTCGTTCGATTGTTTATTTGATCATTTGTTCGTTTGTTCATTTGTTCATTTGTTCATTTGTTCATTTGTTCATTTGTTCATTTGTTCATTTTTTCATTTGTTCATATGTTCACTTGTTCATTTGTTCATTTGTCCATTTGTTCATTTGTTCATTTGTTAATTTGTTCACTTGTCCATTCGTTCGATTGTTCATTTCTTCATTTGTTCGTTTGTACATTTGTTCATTTGTTCACTTGTTCATTTGTTCATTTGTTCATTTGTACATTTGTTCATTTGTTCATTTGTTCTTTTGTTCATTTGTTCTTTTGTTCATTTGTTCATTTGTTCATTTGTTCATTTGTTCAGTTCTTCATTTGTTCATTTGTTCATTTGTTCATTTGTTCATTTGTTCATTTGTTCATTTGTTCATTTGTTCGTTTGTTCGTTTGTTCATTTGTAGATTTGTACATTTTTCAAATTGTTCATTTGTTTATTTGTTCGATTGTTCATCTGTTCATTGATTCATTTGTCCATTTGTTCGTTTGTTCATTTGTTCATTTGTTCATTTGTTCATTTGTTCATTTGTTCATTCGTTCGTTTGTTCATGTGTTCATTTGTTCATTTTTCCATTCGTTCGTTTGTTCATTTGTTCATTTGTTCATTTGTTCATTTGTTCATTTGTTCATTTGTTCATTTGTTCATTTGTTCATTTGTTCATTTGTTCATTTGTTCATTTGTTCATTTGTTCATTTGTTCATTTGTTCATTTGTTCATTTGTTCATTTGTTCATTTGTTCATTTGTTCACTTGACCATTCGTTCGTTTGTTCATTTTTTCATTTGTTCGTATGTTCATTTGTTCATTTGTTCACTTGTTCATTTGTTCATTTGTCCATTTGTTCATTTGTTCATTTGCTAATTTGTTCACTTGTCCATTCGTTCGATTGTTCATTTCTTCATTTGTTCGTTTGTTCATTTGTTCATTTGTTCACTTGTTCATTTGTTCATTTGTTCATTTGTACATTTGTTCATTTGTTCATTTGTTCTTTTGTTCATTTGTTCATTTGTTCATTTGTTCATTTGTTCAGTTCTTCATTTGTTCATTTGTTCATTTGTTCATTTGTTCATTTGTTCATTTGTTCATTTGTTCATTTGTTCATTTGTTCATTTGTTCATTTGTTCATTTGTTCATTTGTTCAATTGATAATTCGTTCATTTGTTCATATGTTCATTTCAATGTTTCTTCATTCGTTCAATGGTTCATTTGTTCATTTGTTCATTTGTCTACTCGCTCGTTTGTTCAGTTGTTCATTTGTTCAGATGTTAATTTGTCCATTTTTGGAAGTGTTCATTTCTTCAATTCTTCATTTCTTAAGTTGTTCATTTTTTCATTTGTCCATTTGTTTATTTGTTCATTTGTTCATATGTCCATTTGTATATTTGTTCATTTGTTCATTTGTTCATTTGTTCATTTGTTCATTTGTTCATTTGTTCATTTGTTCATTTGTTCATTTGTTCATTTGTTCATTTGTTCATTTGTTCATTTGTTCATTTGTTCATTTGTTCATTTGTTCATTTGTTCATTTGTTCATTTTTTTCACTTGTTCATTTGTTCATTTGTTCATTTGTTCACTTGTTCATTTGTTAATTTGTTCACTTGTCCATTCGTTCGATTGTTTATTTGATCATTTGTTCGTTTGTTCATTTGTTCATTTGTTCATTTGTTCATTTGTTCATTTGTTCATTTGTTCATTTTTTCATATGTTCATTTGTTCATTTGTTCATTTGTTCATTTGTTCATTTGTTCAATTGATAATTCGTTCATTTGTTCATATGTTCATTTGAATGTTTCTTCATTCGTTCAATGGTTCATTTGTTCATTTGTTCATTTGTCTACTCGCACGTTTGTTCAGTTGTTCATTTGTTCAGATGTTAATTTGTCCATTTTTGGAAGTGTTCATTTCTTCAATTCTTCATTTCTTAAGTTGTTCATTTTTTCATTTGTCCATTTGTTTATTTGTTCATTTGTTCATATGTCCATTTGATTGTTTGTTCATTTCTCAACTTATTCATTTGTTCATTTGTTCATTTGTCCATTTGTATATTTGTTCATTTGTTCATTTGTTCATTTGTTCATTTGTTCATTTGTTCATTTGTTCATTTGTTCATTTGTTCATTTGTTCATTTGTTCATTTGTTCATTTGTTCATTTGTTCACTTGTCCATTCGTTCGTTTGTTCATTCGTTCATTTATTCGTTTGTTCATTTGTTCATTTGTTCACTTGTTCATTTGTTCATTTGTTCATTTGTTCATTTGTTCATTTGTTCATTTGTTCATTTGTTCATTTGTTCATTTGTTCACTTGTTCATTTGTTCATTTGTTCATTTGTTCATTTGTTCATTTGTTCATTTGTTCATTTGTTCATTTGTTCATTTGTTCATTTGTTCATTTGTTCAATTGATCCTTTGTTCATTTGTTCATTTGTTCATTTGTTCATTCGTTCATTTGCTCTTTTGTTCATTTGTACATTTGTTCATTTGTTCAATTGTTCACTTGTTCATTTGTTCATTTGTTCATTTCTTCATTTCTTCATTTCTTCATTTGTTCATTTGTTCATTTCTTCATTTGTTCATTTGTTAATTTGTTCATTTGTTCATTTGTTAATGTGTTCATTTGTTCATTTGTTCATTTGTCCATTCGTTCATTTCTTCATTTGTTCATTTGTTAATTTGTTCATTTGTTCATTTGTTAATGTGTTCATTTGTTCATTTGTTCATTTGTCGATTCGTTCGTTTGTTCATTTGTTCATTTGTTCATTTGTCCATTCGTTCGTTTGTTCATTTGTTCATTTGTTCATTTGTTCATTTGTCCATTTGTCCATTTGTATATTTGTTCATTTGTTCATTTGTTCATTTGTTCATTTGTTCTTTTGTACATTTGTTCATTTGTTCATTTGTTCATTTGTTCATTTGTTCATTTGTTTACTTGTCCATTCGTTCGTTTGTTCATTCGTTCATTTGTTCGTTTGTTCATTTGTTCATTTGTTCACTTGTTCATTTGTTCATTTGTTCATTTGTTCATTTATTCATTTGTTCATTTGTTCATTTGTTCATTTGTTCATTTGTTCATTTGTTCATTTGTTCATTTGTTCACTTGTTCATTTGTTAATTTGTTCACTTGTCCATTCGTTCGATTGTTTATTTGATCATTTGTTCGTTTGTTCATTTGTTCATTTGTTCATTTGTTCATTTGTTCATTTGTTCATTTTTTCATTTGTTCATATGTTCACTTGTTCATTTGTTCATTTGTCCATTTGTTCATTTGTTCATTTGTTAATTTGTTCACTTGTCCATTCGTTCGATTGTTCATTTCTTCATTTGTTCGTTTGTTCATTTGTTCATTTGTTCACTTGTTCATTTGTTCATTTGTTCATTTGTACATTTGTTCATTTGTTCATTTGTTCTTTTGTTCATTTGTTCTTTTGTTCATTTGTTCATTTGTTCATTTGTTCATTTGTTCAGTTCTTCATTTGTTCATTTGTTCATTTGTTCATTTGTTCATTTGTTCATTTGTTCATTTGTTCGTTTGTTCGTTTGTTCATTTGTAGATTTGTACATTTTTCAAATTGTTCATTTGTTTATTTGTTCGATTGTTCATCTGTTCATTGATTCATTTGTCCATTTGTTCGTTTGTTCATTTGTTCATTTGTTCATTTGTTCATTTGTTCATTTGTTCATTCGTTCGTTTGTTCATGTGTTCATTTGTTCATTTTTCCATTCGTTCGTTTGTTCATTTGTTCATTTGTTCATTTGTTCATTTGTTCATTTGTTCATTTGTTCATTTGTTCATTTGTTCATTTGTTCATTTGTTCATTTGTTCATTTGTTCATTTGTTCATTTGTTCATTTGTTCATTTGTTCATTTGTTCATTTGTTCATTTGTTCATTTGTACATTTGTTCGTTTGTTCATTTGTTCATTTGTTTATTGGTTCATTTGTTCATTTGTTCATTTGTTCATTTATTCATTTGTTCATTTGTTTATTTGTTCATTTGTTCATTTTTTCATTTGTTCATTTGTTCACTTGTTCATTTGTTCATTTGTCCATTTGTTCATTTGTTTATTTGTTAATTTGTTCACTTGTCCATTCGTTCGATTGTTTATTTGTTCATTTGTTCGTTTGTTCATTTGTTCTTTTGTTCATTTGTTCATTTTTTCATTTGTTCATTTGTTCACCTATTCATTTGTTCATTTGTCCATTTGTTCATTTGTTCATTTGTTAATTTGTTCACTTGTCCATTCGTTCGATTGTTCATTTCTTCGTTTGTTCATTTGTTCATTTGTTCACTTGTTCATTTGTTCATTTGTTCATTTGTACATTTGTTCATTTGTTCACTTGTCCATTCGTTCGTTTGTTCATTCGTTCATTTGTTCGTTTGTTCATTTGTTCATTTGTTCACTTGTTCATTTGTTCATTTGTTCATTTCTTCATTTCTTCATTTCTTCATTTGTTCATTTCTTCATTTCTTCATTTCTTCATTTCTTCATTTCTTCATTTGTTCATTTCTTCATTTGTTCATTTGTTATTTTGTTCATTTGTTCATTTGTTAATGTGTTCAATTGTTCATTTGTTCATTTGTCCATTCGTTCGTTTGTTCATTTGTTCATTTGTCCATTCGTTCGTTTGTTCATTTGTTCATTTGTTCATTTGTTCATTTGTTCACTTGACCATTCGTTCGTTTGTTCATTTTTTCATTTGTTCGTTTGTTCATTTGTTCACTTGTTCATTTGTTCATTTGTCCATTTGTTCATTTGTTCATTTGTTCATTTGTTAATTTGTTCACTTGTCCATTCGTTCGATTGTTTATTTGTTCATTTGTTCGTTTGTTCATTTGTTCTTTTGTTCATTTGTTCATTTTTTCATTTGTTCATTTGTTCACTTGTTCATTTGTTCATTTGTCCATTTGTTCATTTGTTCATTTGTTAATTTGTTCACTTGTCCATTCGTTCGATTGTTCATTTCTTCATTTCTTCGTTTGTTCATTTGTTCATTTGTTCACTTGTTCATTTGTTCATTTGTTCATTTGTACATTTGTTCATTTGTTCACTTGTCCATTCGTTCGTTTGTTCATTCGTTCATTTGTTCATTTCTTCATTTCTTCATTTCTTCATTTGTTCATTTGTTCATTTCTTCATTTGTTCATTTGTTAATTTGTTCATTTGTTCATTTGTTAATGTGTTCATTTGTTCATTTGTTCATTTGTCCATTCGTTCGTTTGTTCATTTGTTCATTTGTCCATTCCTTCGTTTGTTCATTTGTTCATTTGTTCATTTGTTCATTCGTTCATTTGCTCTTTTGTTCATTTGTACATTTGTTCATTTGTTCAATTGTTCATTTGTTCATTTGTTCATTTCTTCATTTCTTCATTTGTTCATTTGTTCATTTCTTCATTTCTTCATTTCTTCATTTGTTCATTTGTTCATTTCTTCATTTGTTCATTTGTTATTTTGTTCATTTGTTCATTTGTTAATGTGTTCATTTGTTCATTTGTTCATTTGTCCATTCGTTCGTTTGTTCATTTGTTCATTTGTCCATTCGTTCGTTTGTTCATTTGTTCATTTGTTCATTTGTTCACTTGACCATTCGTTCGTTTGTTCATTTTTTCATTTGTTCGTTTGTTCATTTGTTCACTTGTTCATTTGTTCATTTGTCCATTTGTTCATTTGTTCATTTGTTCATTTGTTAATTTGTTCACTTGTCCATTCGTTCGATTGTTTATTTGTTCATTTGTTCGTTTGTTCATTTGTTCTTTTGTTCATTTGCTCATTTTTTCATTTGTTCATTTGTTCACTTGTTCATTTGTTCATTTGTCCATTTGTTCATTTGTTCATTTGTTAATTTGTTCACTTGTCCATTCGTTCGATTGTTCATTTCTTCATTTCTTCGTTTGTTCATTTGTTCATTTGTTCACTTGTTCATTTGTTCATTTGTTCATTTGTACATTTGTTCATTTGTTCACTTGTCCATTCGTTCGTTTGTTCATTCGTTCATTTCTTCATTTCTTCATTTCTTCATTTCTTCATTTGTTCATTTGTTCATTTCTTCATTTGTTCATTTGTTAATTTGTTCATTTGTTAATGTGTTCATTTGTTCATTTGTTCATTTGTCCATTCGTTCGTTTGTTCATTTGTTCATTTGTCCATTCGTTCGTTTGTTCATTTGATCATTTGTTCATTTGTTCATTTGTTCATTTGTTCATTTGTTCATTTGTTCATTTGTTCATTTGTTCATTTGTTCATTTGTTCATTTGTTCATTTGTTCATTTGTTCATTTGTTCATTTGTTCATTTGTTCACTTGACCATTCGTTCGATTGTTTATTTGATCATTTGTTCGTTTGTTCATTTGTTCATTTGTTCATTTGTTCATTTGTTCATTTGTTCATTTTTTCATTTGTTCATATGTTCATTTGTTCATTTGTTCATTTGTTCATTTGTTCATTTGTTCAATTGATAATTCGTTCATTTGTTCATATGTTCATTTGAATGTTTCTTCATTCGTTCAATGGTTCATTTGTTCATTTGTTCATTTGTCTACTCGCTCGTTTGTTCAGTTGTTCATTTGTTCAGATGTTAATTTGTCCATTTTTGGAAGTGTTCATTTCTTCAATTCTTCATTTCTTAAGATGTTCATTTTTTCATTTGTCCATTTGTTTATTTGTTCATTTGTTCACATGTCCATTTGATTGTTTGTTCATTTCTCAACTTATTCATTTGTTCATTTGTTCATTTGTCCATTTGTATATTTGTTCATTTGTTCATTTGTTCATTTGTTCATTTGTTCATTTGTTCATTTGTTCATTTGTTCATTTGTTCATTTGTTCATTTGTTCATTTGTTCATTTGTTCATTTGTTCACTTGTCCATTCGTTCGTTTGTTCATTCGTTCATTTATTCGTTTGTTCATTTGTTCATTTGTTCACTTGTTCATTTGTTCATTTGTTCATTTGTTCATTTGTTCATTTGTTCATTTGTTCATTTGTTCATTTGTTCACTTGTTCATTTGTTCATTTGTTCATTTGTTCATTTGTTCATTTGTTCATTTGTTCATTTGTTCATTTGTTCATTTGTTCATTTGTTCATTTGTTCATTTGTTCATTTGTTCATTTGTTCAATTGATCCTTTGTTCATTTGTTCATTTGTTCATTTGTTCATTCGTTCATTTGCTCTTTTGTTCATTTGTACATTTGTTCATTTGTTCAATTGTTCACTTGTTCATTTGTTCATTTGTTCATTTCTTCATTTCTTCATTTCTTCATTTGTTCATTTGTTCATTTCTTCATTTGTTCATTTGTTAATTTGTTCATTTGTTCATTTGTTAATGTGTTCATTTGTTCATTTGTTCATTTGTCCATTCGTTCATTTCTTCATTTGTTCATTTGTTAATTTGTTCATTTGTTCATTTGTTAATGTGTTCATTTGTTCATTTGTCGATTCGTTCGTTTGTTCATTTGTTCATTTGTTCATTTGTCCATTCGTTCGTTTGTTCATTTGTTCATTTGTTCATTTGTTCATTTGTTCATTTGTCCATTTGTATATTTGTTCATTTGTTCATTTGTTCATTTGTTCATTTGTTCTTTTGTACATTTGTTCATTTGTTCATTTGTTCATTTGTTCATTTGTTCATTTGTTCACTTGTCCATTCGTTCGTTTGTTCATTCGTTCATTTGTTCGTTTGTTCATTTGTTCATTTGTTCACTTGTTCATTTGTTCATTTGTTCATTTGTTCATTTGTTCATTTGTTCATTTGTTCATTTGTTCATTTGTTCATTTTCTTCACTTGTTCATTTGTTCATTTGTTCATTTGTTCACTTGTTCATTTGTTAATTTGTTCACTTGTCCATTCGTTCGATTGTTTATTTGATCATTTGTTCGTTTGTTCATTTGTTCATTTGTTCATTTGTTCATTTGTTCATTTGTTCATTTTTTCATTTGTTCATATGTTCACTTGTTCATTTGTTCATTTGTCCATTTGTTCATTTGTTCATTTGTTAATTTGTTCACTTGTCCATTCGTTCGATTGTTCATTTCTTCATTTGTTCGTTTGTTCATTTGTTCATTTGTTCACTTGTTCATTTGTTCATTTGTTCATTTGTACATTTGTTCATTTGTTCATTTGTTCTTTTGTTCATTTGTTCTTTTGTTCATTTGTTCATTTGTTCATTTGTTCATTTGTTCAGTTCTTCATTTTTTCATTTGTTCATTTGTTCATTTGTTCATTTGTTCATTTGTTCATTTGTTCATTTGTTCGTTTGTTCGTTTGTTCATTTGTAGATTTGTACATTTTTCAAATTGTTCATTTGTTTATTTGTTCAATTGTTCACTTGTTCATTTGTTCATTTGTTCATTTCTTCATTTCTTCATTTCTTCATTTGTTCATTTGTTCATTTCTTCATTTGTTCATTTGTTAATTTGTTCATTTGTTCATTTGTTAATGTGTTCATTTGTTCATTTGTTCATTTGTCCATTCGTTCATTTCTTCATTTGTTCATTTGTTAATTTGTTCATTTGTTCATTTGTTAATGTGTTCATTTGTTCATTTGTTCATTTGTCGATTCGTTCGTTTGTTCATTTGTTCATTTGTTCATTTGTCCATTCGTTCGTTTGTTCATTTGTTCATTTGTTCATTTGTTCATTTGTTCATTTGTCCATTTGTATATTTGTTCATTTGTTCATTTGTTCATTTGTTCATTTGTTCTTTTGTACATTTGTTCATTTGTTCATTTGTTCATTTGTTCATTTGTTCACTTGTCCATTCGTTCGTTTGTTCATTCGTTCATTTGTTCGTTTGTTCATTTGTTCATTTGTTCACTTGTTCATTTGTTCATTTGTTCATTTGTTCATTTATTCATTTGTTCATTTGTTCATTTGTTCATTTGTTCATTTGTTCATTTGTTCATTTGTTCATTTGTTCATTTGTTCATTTTTATCACTTGTTCATTTGTTCATTTGTTCATTTGTTCACTTGTTCAATTGTTAATTTGTTCACTTGTCCATTCGTTCGATTGTTTATTTGATCATTTGTTCGTTTGTTCATTTGTTCATTTGTTCATTTGTTCATTTGTTCATTTGTTCATTTGTTCATTTGTTCATTTGTTCATTTTTTCATTTGTTCATATGTTCACTTGTTCATTTGTTCATTTGTCCATTTGTTCATTTGTTCATTTGTTAATTTGTTCACTTGTCCATTCGTTCGATTGTTCATTTCTTCATTTGTTCGTTTGTTCATTTGTTCATTTGTTCACTTGTTCATTTGTTCATTTGTTCATTTGTACATTTGTTCATTTGTTCATTTGTTCTTTTGTTCATTTGTTCTTTTGTTCATTTGTTCATTTGTTCATTTGTTCATTTGTTCAGTTCTTCATTTGTTCATTTGTTCATTTGTTCATTTGTTCATTTGTTCATTTGTTCGTTTGTTCGTTTGTTCATTTGTAGATTTGTACATTTTTCAAATTGTTCATTTGTTTATTTGTTCGATTGTTCATCTGTTCATTGATTCATTTGTCCATTTGTTCGTTTGTTCATTTGTTCATTTGTTCATTTGTTCATTTGTTCATTTGTTCATTCGTTCGTTTGTTCATGTGTTCATTTGTTCATTTTTCCATTCGTTCGTTTGTTCATTTGTTCATTTGTTCATTTGTTCATTTGTTCATTTGTTCATTTGTTCATTTGTTCATTTGTTCATTTGTTCATTTGTTCATTTGTTCATTTGTTCATTTGTTCATTTGTTCATTTGTTCATTTGTTCATTTGTTCACTTGACCATTCGTTCGTTTGTTCATTTTTTCATTTGTTCGTATGTTCATTTGTTCATTTGTTCACTTGTTCATTTGTTCATTTGTCCATTTGTTCATTTGTTCATTTGCTAATTTGTTCACTTGTCCATTCGTTCGATTGTTCATTTCTTCATTTGTTCGTTTGTTCATTTGTTCATTTGTTCACTTGTTCATTTGTTCATTTGTTCATTTGTACATTTGTTCATTTGTTCATTTGTTCTTTTGTTCATTTGTTCATTTGTTCATTTGTTCATTTGTTCAGTTCTTCATTTGTTCATTTGTTCATTTGTTCATTTGTTCATTTGTTCATTTGTTCATTTGTTCATTTGTTCATTTGTTCATTTGTTCAATTGATAATTCGTTCATTTGTTCATATGTTCATTTGAATGTTTCTTCATTCGTTCAATGGTTCATTTGTTCATTTGTTCATTTGTCTACTCGCTCGTTTGTTCAGTTGTTCATTTGTTCAGATGTTAATTTGTCCATTTTTGGAAGTGTTCATTTCTTCAATTCTTCATTTCTTAAGTTGTTCATTTTTTCATTTGTCCATTTGTTTATTTGTTCATTTGTTCATATGTCCATTTGATTGTTTGTTCATTTCTCAACTTATTCATTTGTTCATTTGTTCATTTGTCCATTTGTATATTTGTTCAATTGTTCATTTGTTCATTTGTTCATTTGTTCATTTGTTCATTTGTTCATTTGTTCATTTGTTCATTTGTTCATTTGTTCACTTGTCCATTCGTTCGTTTGTTCATTCGTTCATTTATTCGTTTGTTCATTTGTTCATTTGTTCACTTGTTCATTTGTTCATTTGTTCATTTGTTCATTTGTTCATTTGTTCATTTGTTCATTTGTTCATTTGTTCATTTGTTCAATTGTTCATTTGTTCATTTGTTCATTTGTTCATTTGTTCATTTGTTCATTTGTTCATTTGTTCATTTGTTCATTTGTTCATTTGTTCATTTGTTCAATTGATCCTTTGTTCATTTGTTCATTTGTTCATTTGTTCATTCGTTCATTTGCTCTTTTGTTCATTTGTACATTTGTTCATTTGTTCAATTGTTCACTTGTTCATTTGTTCATTTGTTCATTTCTTCATTTCTTCATTTCTTCATTTGTTCATTTGTTCATTTCTTCATTTGTTCATTTGTTAATTTGTTCATTTGTTCATTTGTTAATGTGTTCATTTGTTCATTTGTTCATTTGTCCATTCGTTCATTTCTTCATTTGTTCATTTGTTAATTTGTTCATTTGTTCATTTGTTAATGTGTTCATTTGTTCATTTGTTCATTTGTCGATTCGTTCGTTTGTTCATTTGTTCATTTGTTCATTTGTCCATTCGTTCGTTTGTTCATTTGTTCATTTGTTCATTTGTTCATTTGTTCATTTGTCCATTTGTATATTTGTTCATTTGTTCATTTGTTCATTTGTTCATTTGTTCTTTTGTACATTTGTTCATTTGTTCATTTGTTCATTTGTTCATTTGTTCATTTGTTCATTTGTTCACTTGTCCATTCGTTCGTTTGTTCATTCGTTCATTTGTACATTTGTTCATTTGTTCATTTGTTCAGTTGTTCAGTTGTTCATTTGTTCATTTGTTCATTTGTTCATTTGTTCATTTGTTCATTTGTTCATTTGTTCATTTGTTCATTTGTTCATTTTTTTCACTTGTTCATTTGTTCATTTGTTCATTTGTTCACTTGTTCATTTGTTAATTTGTTCACTTGTCCATTCGTTCGATTGTTTATTTGATCATTTGTTCGTTTGTTCATTTGTTCATTTGTTCATTTGTTCATTTGTTCATTTGTTCATTTTTTCATTTGTTCATATGTTCATTTGTTCATTTGTTCATTTGTTCATTTGTTCATTTGTTCAATTGATAATTCGTTCATTTGTTCATATGTTCATTTGAATGTTTCTTCATTCGTTCAATGGTTCATTTGTTCATTTGTTCATTTGTCTACTCGCTCGTTTGTTCAGTTGTTCATTTGTTCAGATGTTAATTTGTCCATTTTTGGAAGTGTTCATTTCTTCAATTCTTCATTTCTTAAGTTGTTCATTTTTTCATTTGTCCATTTGTTTATTTGTTCATTTGTTCATATGTCCATTTGATTGTTTGTTCATTTCTCAACTTATTCATTTGTTCATTTGTTCATTTGTCCATTTGTATATTTGTTCATTTGTTCATTTGTTCATTTGTTCATTTGTTCATTTGTTCATTTGTTCATTTGTTCATTTGTTCATTTGTTCATTTGTTCATTTGTTCATTTGTTCATTTGTTCATTTGTTCACTTGTCCATTCGTTCGTTTGTTCATTCGTTCATTTATTCGTTTGTTCATTTGTTCATTTGTTCACTTGTTCATTTGTTCATTTGTTCATTTGTTCATTTGTTCATTTGTTCATTTGTTCATTTGTTCATTTGTTCACTTGTTCATTTGTTCATTTGTTCATTTGTTCATTTGTTCATTTGTTCATTTGTTCATTTGTTCATTTGTTCATCTGTTCATTTGTTCAATTGATCCTTTGTTCATTTGTTCATTTGTTCATTTGTTCATTCGTTCATTTGCTCTTTTGTTCATTTGTACATTTGTTCATTTGTTCAATTGTTCACTTGTTCATTTGTTCATTTGTTCATTTGTTCATTTCTTCATTTCTTCATTTCTTCATTTGTTCATTTGTTCATTTCTTCATTTGTTCATTTGTTAATTTGTTCATTTGTTCATTTGTTAATGTGTTCATTTGTTCATTTGTTCATTTGTCCATTCGTTCATTTCTTCATTTGTTCATTTGTTAATTTGTTCATTTGTTCATTTGTTAATGTGTTCATTTGTTCATTTGTTCATTTGTCGATTCGTTCGTTTGTTCATTTGTTCATTTGTTCATTTGTCCATTCGTTCGTTTGTTCATTTGTTCATTTGTTCATTTGTTCATTTGTTCATTTGTCCATTTGTTCATTTGTCTATTTGTATATTTGTTCATTTGTTCATTTGTTCATTTGTTCATTTGTTCATTTGTTCTTTTGTACATTTGTTCATTTGTTCATTTGTTCATTTGTTCATTTGTTCATTTGTTCACTTGTCCATTCGTTCGTTTGTTCATTCGTTCATTTGTTCGTTTGTTCATTTGTTCATTTGTTCACTTGTTCATTTGTTCATTTGTTCATTTGTTCATTTATTCATTTGTTCATTTGTTCATTTGTTCATTTGTTCATTTGTTCATTTGTTCATTTGTTCATTTGTTCATTTTTATCACTTGTTCATTTGTTCATTTGTTCATTTGTTCACTTGTTCATTTGTTAATTTGTTCACTTGTCCATTCGTTCGATTGTTTATTTGATCATTTGTTCGTTTGTTCATTTGTTCATTTGTTCATTTGTTCATTTGTTCATTTGTTCATTTGTTCATTTTTTCATTTGTTCATATGTTCACTTGTTCATTTGTTCATTTGTCCATTTGTTCATTTGTTCATTTGTTAATTTGTTCACTTGTCCATTCGTTCGATTGTTCATTTCTTCATTTGTTCGTTTGTTCATTTGTTCATTTGTTCACTTGTTCATTTGTTCATTTGTTCATTTGTACATTTGTTCATTTGTTCATTTGTTCTTTTGTTCATTTGTTCTTTTGTTCATTTGTTCATTTGTTCATTTGTTCATTTGTTCAGTTCTTCATTTGTTCATTTGTTCATTTGTTCATTTGTTCATTTGTTCATTTGTTCATTTGTTCATTTGTTCGTTTGTTCGTTTGTTCATTTGTAGATTTGTACATTTTTCAAATTGTTCATTTGTTTATTTGTTCGATTGTTCATCTGTTCATTGATTCATTTGTCCATTTGTTCGTTTGTTCATTTGTTCATTTGTTCATTTGTTCATTTGTTCATTTGTTCATTCGTTCGTTTGTTCATGTGTTCATTTGTTCATTTTTCCATTCGTTCGTTTGTTCATTTGTTCATTTGTTCATTTGTTCATTTGTTCATTTGTTCATTTGTTCATTTGTTCATTTGTTCATTTGTTCATTTGTTCATTTGTTCATTTGCTCATTTGTTCATTTGTTCATTTGTTCATTTGTTCACTTGACCATTCGTTCGTTTGTTCATTTTTTCATTTGTTCGTATGTTCATTTGTTCATTTGTTCACTTGTTCATTTGTTCATTTGTCCATTTGTTCATTTGTTCATTTGCTAATTTGTTCACTTGTCCATTCGTTCGATTGTTCATTTCTTCATTTGTTCGTTTGTTCATTTGTTCATTTGTTCACTTGTTCATTTGTTCATTTGTTCATTTGTACATTTGTTCATTTGTTCATTTGTTCTTTTGTTCATTTGTTCATTTGTTCATTTGTTCATTTGTTCATTTGTTCAGTTCTTCATTTGTTCATTTGTTCATTTGTTCATTTGTTCATTTGTTCATTTGTTCATTTGTTTATTTGTTCATTTGTTCATATGTCCATTTGATTGTTTGTTCATTTCTCAACTTATTCATTTGTTCATTTGTTCATTTGTCCATTTGTATATTTGTTCATTTGTTCATTTGTTCATTTGTTCATTTGTTCATTTGTTCATTTGTTCATTTGTTCATTTGTTCATTTGTTCATTTGTTCATTTGTTCACTTGTCCATTCGTTCGTTTGTTCATTCGTTCATTTATTCGTTTGTTCATTTGTTCATTTGTTCACTTGTTCATTTGTTCATTTGTTCATTTGTTCATTTGTTCATTTGTTCATTTGTTCATTTGTTCATTTGTTCATTTGTTCACTTGTTCATTTGTTCATTTGGTCATTTGTTCATTTGTTCATTTGTTCATTTGTTCATTTGTTCATTTGTTCATTTGTTCATTTGTTCATTTGTTCATTTGTTCAATTGATCCTTTGTTCATTTGTTCATTTGTTCATTTGTTCATTCGTTCATTTGCTCTTTTGTTCATTTGTACATTTGTTCATTTGTTCAATTGTTCACTTGTTCATTTGTTCATTTGTTCATTTCTTCATTTCTTCATTTCTTCATTTCTTCATTTGTTCATTTGTTCATTTCTTCATTTGTTCATTTGTTAATTTGTTCATTTGTTCATTTGTTAATGTGTTCATTTGTTAATGTGTTCATTTGTTCATTTGTTCATTTGTCCATTCGTTCATTTCTTCATTTGTTCATTTGTTAATTTGTTCATTTGTTCATTTGTTAATGTGTTCATTTGTTCATTTGTTCATTTGTCGATTCGTTCGTTTGTTCATTTGTTCATTTGTTCATTTGTCCATTCGTTCGTTTGTTCATTTGTTCATTTGTTCATTTGTTCATTTGTCCATTTGTATATTTGTTCATTTGTTCATTTGTTCATTTGTTCATTTGTTCTTTTGTACATTTGTTCATTTGTTCATTTGTTCATTTGTTCATCTGTTCATTTGTTCACTTGTCCATTCGTTCGTTTGTTCATTCGTTCATTTGTTCGTTTGTTCATTTGTTCATTTGTTCACTTGTTCATTTGTTCATTTGTTCATTTGTTCATTTGTTCATTTGTTCATTTGTTCATTTGTTCATTTGTTCATTTGTTCATTTTTTTCACTTGTTCATTTGTTCATTTGTTCACTTGTTCATTTGTTAATTTGTTCACTTGTCCATTCGTTCGATTGTTTATTTGATCATTTGTTCGTTTGTTCATTTGTTCATTTGTTCATTTGTTCATTTGTTCATTTGTTCATTTTTTAATTTGTTCATATGTTCACTTGTTCATTTGTTCATTTGTCCATTTGTTCATTTGTTAATTTGTTAATTTGTTCACTTGTCCATTCGTTCGATTGTTCATTTCTTCATTTGTTCGTTTGTTCATTTGTTCATTTGTTCACTTGTTCATTTGTTCATTTGTACATTTGTTCATTTGTTCATTTGTTCTTTTGTTCATTTGTTCTTTTGTTCATTTGTTCATTTGTTCATTTGTTCATTTGTTCAGTTCTTCATTTGTTCATTTGTTCATTTGTTCATTTGTTCATTTGTTCATTTGTTCATTTGTTCATTTGTTCGTTTGTTCGTTTGTTCATTTGTAGATTTGTACATTTTTCAAATTGTTCATTTGTTTATTTGTTCAATTGTTCACTTGTTCATTTGTTCATTTGTTCATTTCTTCATTTCTTCATTTCTTCATTTGTTCATTTGTTCATTTCTTCATTTGTTCATTTGTTAATTTGTTCATTTGTTCATTTGTTAATGTGTTCATTTGTTCATTTGTTCATTTGTCCATTCGTCCATTTCTTCATTTGTTCATTTGTTAATTTGTTCATTTGTTCATTTGTTAATGTGTTCATTTGTTCATTTGTTCATTTGTCGATTCGTTCGTTTGTTCATTTGTTCATTTGTTCATTTGTCCATTCGTTCGTTTGTTCATTTGTTCATTTGTTCATTTGTTCATTTGTTCATTTGTCCATTTGTATATTTGTTCATTTGTTCATTTGTTCATTTGTTCATTTGTTCTTTTGTACATTTGTTCATTTGTTCATTTGTTCATTTGTTCATTTGTTCATTTGTTCACTTGTCCATTCGTTCGTTTGTTCATTCGTTCATTTGTTCGTTTGTACATTTGTTCATTTGTTCACTTGTTCATTTGTTCATTTGTTCATTTGTTCATTTGTTCATTTGTTCATTTGTTCATTTGTTCATTTGTTCATTTGTTCATTTGTTCATTTGTTCATTTGTTCATTTTTTTCACTTGTTCATTTGTTCATTTGTTCATTTGTTCACTTGTTCATTTGTTAATTTGTTCACTTGTCCATTCGTTCGATTGTTTATTTGATCATTTGTTCGTTTGTTCATTTGTTCATTTGTTCATTTGTTCATTTGTTCATTTTTTCATTTGTTCATATGTTCACTTGTTCATTTGTTCATTTGTCCATTTGTTCATTTGTTCATTTGTTAATTTGTTCACTTGTCCATTCGTTCGATTGTTCATTTCTTCATTTGTTCGTTTGTTCATTTGTTCATTTGTTCACTTGTTCATTTGTTCATTTGTTCATTTGTTCATTTGTCCATTTGTTCATTTGTTCATTTGTTCTTTTGTTCATTTGTTCTTTTGTTCATTTGTTCATTTGTTCATTTGTTCATTTGTTCAGTTCTTCATTTGTTCATTTGTTCATTTGTTCATTTGTTCATTTGTTCATTTGTTCATTTGTTCATTTGTTCATTTGTTCGTTTGTTCGTTTGTTCATTTGTAGATTTGTACATTTTTCAAATTGTTCATTTGTTTATTTGTTCGATTGTTCATCTGTTCATTGATTCATTTGTCCATTTGTTCGTTTGTTCATTTGTTCATTTGTTCATTTGTTCATTTGTTCATTTGTTCATTTGTTCATTTGTTCATTTGTTCATTTGTTCATTTGTTCATTTGTTCATTTGTTCATTTGTTCATTTGTTCATTTGTACATTTGTTCAATTGATCCTTTGTTCATTTGTTCATATGTTCATTTGTTCATTTGTTCATTTGTTCATTTGTTCAATTGTTCACTTGTTCATTTGTTCATTTGTTCATTTCTTCATTTCTTCATTTCTTCATTTGTTCATTTGTTCATTTCTTCATTTGTTCATTTGTTAATTTGTTCATTTGTTCATTTGTTAATGTGTTCATTTGTTCATTTGTTCATTTGTCCATTCGTTCATTTCTTCATTTGTTCATTTGTTAATTTGTTCATTTGTTCATTTGTTAATGTGTTCATTTGTTCATTTGTTCATTTGTCGATTCGTTCGTTTGTTCATTTGTTCATTTGTTCATTTGTCCATTCGTTCGTTTGTTCATTTGTTCATTTGTTCATTTGTTCATTTGTTCATTTGTCCATTTGTATATTTGTTCATTTGTTCATTTGTTCATTTGTTCATTTGTTCTTTTGTACATTTGTTCATTTGTTCATTTGTTCATTTGTTCATTTGTTCATTTGTTCATTTGTTCACTTGTCCATTCGTTCGTTTGTTCATTCGTTCATTTGTTCGTTTGTTCATTTGTTCATTTGTTCACTTGTTCATTTGTTCATTTGTTCATTTGTTCATTTGTTCATTTGTTCATTTGTTCATTTGTTCATTTGTTCATTTGTTCATTTGTTCATTTTTTTCACTTGTTCATTTGTTCATTTGTTCATTTGTTCACTTGTTCATTTGTTAATTTGTTCACTTGTCCATTCGTTCGATTGTTTATTTGATCATTTGTTCGTTTGTTCATTTGTTCATTTGTTCATTTGTTCATTTGTTCATTTGTTCATTTTTTCATTTGTTCATATGTTCATTTGTTCATTTGCTCATTTGTTCATTTGTTCATTTGTTCAATTGATAATTCGTTCATTTGTTCATATGTTCATTTGAATGTTTCTTCATTCGTTCAATGGTTCATTTGTTCATTTGTTCATTTGTCTACTCGCTCGTTTGTTCAGTTGTTCATTTGTTCAGATGTTAATTTGTCCATTTTTGGAAGTGTTCATTTCTTCAATTCTTCATTTCTTAAGTTGTTCATTTTTTCATTTGTCCATTTGTTTATTTGTTCATTTGTTCATATGTCCATTTGATTGTTTGTTCATTTCTCAACTTATTCATTTGTTCATTTGTTCATTTGTCCATTTGTATATTTGTTCATTTGTTCATTTGTTCATTTGTTCATTTGTTCATTTGTTCATTTGTTCATTTGTTCATTTGTTCATTTGTTCATTTGTTCATTTGTTCATTTGTTCATTTGTTCACTTGTCCATTCGTTCGTTTGTTCATTCGTTCATTTATTCGTTTGTTCATTTGTTCATTTGTTCACTTGTTCATTTGTTCATTTGTTCATTTGTTCATTTGTTCATTTGTTCATTTGTTCATTTGTTCATTTGTTCACTTGTTCATTTGTTCATTTGTTCATTTGTTCATTTGTTCATTTGTTCATTTGTTCATTTGTTCATTTGTTCATTTGTTCATCTGTTCATTTGTTCAATTGATCCTTTGTTCATTTGTTCATTTGTTCATTTGTTCATTCGTTCATTTGCTCTTTTGTTCATTTGTACATTTGTTCATTTGTTCAATTGTTCACTTGTTCATTTGTTCATTTGTTCATTTCTTCATTTCTTCATTTCTTCATTTGTTCATTTGTTCATTTCTTCATTTGTTCATTTGTTAATTTGTTCATTTGTTCATTTGTTAATGTGTTCATTTGTTCATTTGTTCATTTGTCCATTCGTTCATTTCTTCATTTGTTCATTTGTTAATTTGTTCATTTGTTCATTTGTTAATGTGTTCATTTGTTCATTTGTTCATTTGTCGATTCGTTCGTTTGTTCATTTGTTCATTTGTTCATTTGTCCATTCGTTCGTTTGTTCATTTGTTCATTTGTTCATTTGTTCATTTGTCCATTTGTTCATTTGTCTATTTGTATATTTGTTCATTTGTTCATTTGTTCATTTGTTCATTTGTTCATTTGTTCTTTTGTACATTTGTTCATTTGTTCATTTGTTCATTTGTTCATTTGTTCATTTGTTCACTTGTCCATTCGTTCGTTTGTTCATTCGTTCATTTGTTCGTTTGTTCATTTGTTCATTTGTTCACTTGTTCATTTGTTCATTTGTTCATTTGTTCATTTATTCATTTGTTCATTTGTTCATTTGTTCATTTGTTCATTTGTTCATTTGTTCATTTGTTCATTTGTTCATTTGTTCATTTTTATCACTTGTTCATTTGTTCATTTGTTCATTTGTTCACTTGTTCATTTGTTAATTTGTTCACTTGTCCATTCGTTCGATTGTTTATTTGATCATTTGTTCATTTGTTCACTTGTTCATTTGTTCATTTGTCCATTTGTTCATTTGTTCATTTGCTAATTTGTTCACTTGTCCATTCGTTCGATTGTTCATTTCTTCATTTGTTCGTTTGTTCATTTGTTCATTTGTTCACTTGTTCATTTGTTCATTTGTTCATTTGTACATTTGTTCATTTGTTCATTTGTTCTTTTGTTCATTTGTTCATTTGTTCATTTGTTCATTTGTTCAGTTCTTCATTTGTTCATTTGTTCATTTGTTCATTTGTTCATTTGTTTATTTGTTCATTTGTTCATATGTCCATTTGATTGTTTGTTCATTTCTCAACTTATTCATTTGTTCATTTGTTCATTTGTCCATTTGTATATTTGTTCATTTGTTCATTTGTTCATTTGTTCATTTGTTCATTTGTTCATTTGTTCATTTGTTCATTTGTTCATTTGTTCATTTGTTCATTTGTTCACTTGTCCATTCGTTCGTTTGTTCATTCGTTCATTTATTCGTTTGTTCATTTGTTCATTTGTTCACTTGTTCATTTGTTCATTTGTTCATTTGTTCATTTGTTCATTTGTTCATTTGTTCATTTGTTCATTTGTTCATTTGTTCACTTGTTCATTTGTTCATTTGGTCATTTGTTCATTTGTTCATTTGTTCATTTGTTCATTTGTTCATTTGTTCATTTGTTCATTTGTTCATTTGTTCATTTGTTCATTTGTTCATTTGTTCATTTGTTCATTTGTTCATTTGTTCAATTGATCCTTTGTTCATTTGTTCATTTGTTCATTTGTTCATTCGTTCATTTGCTCTTTTGTTCATTTGTACATTTGTTCATTTGTTCAATTGTTCACTTGTTCATTTGTTCATTTGTTCATTTCTTCATTTCTTCATTTCTTCATTTCTTCATTTGTTCATTTGTTCATTTCTTCATTTGTTCATTTGTTAATTTGTTCATTTGTTCATTTGTTAATGTGTTCATTTGTTAATGTGTTCATTTGTTCATTTGTTCATTTGTCCATTCGTTCATTTCTTCATTTGTTCATTTGTTAATTTGTTCATTTGTTCATTTGTTAATGTGTTCATTTGTTCATTTGTTCATTTGTCGATTCGTTCGTTTGTTCATTTGTTCATTTGTTCATTTGTCCATTCGTTCGTTTGTTCATTTGTTCATTTGTTCATTTGTTCATTTGTCCATTTGTATATTTGTTCATTTGTTCATTTGTTCATTTGTTCATTTGTTCTTTTGTACATTTGTTCATTTGTTCATTTGTTCATTTGTTCATTTGTTCATTTGTTCACTTGTCCATTCGTTCGTTTGTTCATTCGTTCATTTGTTCGTTTGTTCATTTGTTCATTTGTTCACTTGTTCATTTGTTCATTTGTTCATTTGTTCATTTGTTCATTTGTTCATTTGTTCATTTGTTCATTTGTTCATTTGTTCATTTGTTCATTTTTTTCACTTGTTCATTTGTTCATTTGTTCATTTGTTCACTTGTTCATTTGTTAATTTGTTCACTTGTCCATTCGTTCGATTGTTTATTTGATCATTTGTTCGTTTGTTCATTTGTTCATTTGTTCATTTGTTCATTTGTTCATTTGTTAATGTGTTCATTTGTTCATTTGTTCATTTGTCCATTCGTTCATTTCTTCATTTGTTCATTTGTTAATTTGTTCATTTGTTCATTTGTTAATGTGTTCATTTGTTCATTTGTTCATTTGTCGATTCGTTCGTTTGTTCATTTGTTCATTTGTTCATTTGTCCATTCGTTCGTTTGTTCATTTGTTCATTTGTTCATTTGTTCATTTGTTCATTTGTCCATTTGTATATTTGTTCATTTGTTCATTTGTTCATTTGTTCATTTGTTCTTTTGTACATTTGTTCATTTGTTCATTTGTTCATTTGTTCATTTGTTCATTTGTTCATTTGTTCACTTGTCCATTCGTTCGTTTGTTCATTCGTTCATTTGTTCGTTTGTTCATTTGTTCATTTGTTCACTTGTTCATTTGTTCATTTGTTCATTTGTTCATTTGTTCATTTGTTCATTTGTTCATTTGTTCATTTGTTCATTTGTTCATTTTTTTCACTTGTTCATTTGTTCATTTGTTCATTTGTTCACTTGTTCATTTGTTAATTTGTTCACTTGTCCATTCGTTCGATTGTTTATTTGATCATTTGTTCGTTTGTTCATTTGTTCATTTGTTCATTTGTTCATTTGTTCATTTGTTCATTTTTTCATTTGTTCATATGTTCATTTGTTCATTTGCTCATTTGTTCATTTGTTCATTTGTTCAATTGATAATTCGTTCATTTGTTCATATGTTCATTTGAATGTTTCTTCATTCGTTCAATGGTTCATTTGTTCATTTGTTCATTTGTCTACTCGCTCGTTTGTTCAGTTGTTCATTTGTTCAGATGTTAATTTGTCCATTTTTGGAAGTGTTCATTTCTTCAATTCTTCATTTCTTAAGTTGTTCATTTTTTCATTTGTCCATTTGTTTATTTGTTCATTTGTTCATATGTCCATTTGATTGTTTGTTCATTTCTCAACTTATTCATTTGTTCATTTGTTCATTTGTCCATTTGTATATTTGTTCATTTGTTCATTTGTTCATTTGTTCATTTGTTCATTTGTTCATTTGTTCATTTGTTCATTTGTTCATTTGTTCATTTGTTCATTTGTTCATTTGTTCATTTGTTCACTTGTCCATTCGTTCGTTTGTTCATTCGTTCATTTATTCGTTTGTTCATTTGTTCATTTGTTCACTTGTTCATTTGTTCATTTGTTCATTTGTTCATTTGTTCATTTGTTCATTTGTTCATTTGTTCATTTGTTCACTTGTTCATTTGTTCATTTGTTCATTTGTTCATTTGTTCATTTGTTCATTTGTTCATTTGTTCATTTGTTCATTTGTTCATCTGTTCATTTGTTCAATTGATCCTTTGTTCATTTGTTCATTTGTTCATTTGTTCATTCGTTCATTTGCTCTTTTGTTCATTTGTACATTTGTTCATTTGTTCAATTGTTCACTTGTTCATTTGTTCATTTGTTCATTTCTTCATTTCTTCATTTCTTCATTTGTTCATTTGTTCATTTCTTCATTTGTTCATTTGTTAATTTGTTCATTTGTTCATTTGTTAATGTGTTCATTTGTTCATTTGTTCATTTGTCCATTCGTTCATTTCTTCATTTGTTCATTTGTTAATTTGTTCATTTGTTCATTTGTTAATGTGTTCATTTGTTCATTTGTTCATTTGTCGATTCGTTCGTTTGTTCATTTGTTCATTTGTTCATTTGTCCATTCGTTCGTTTGTTCATTTGTTCATTTGTTCATTTGTTCATTTGTCCATTTGTTCATTTGTCTATTTGTATATTTGTTCATTTGTTCATTTGTTCATTTGTTCATTTGTTCATTTGTTCTTTTGTACATTTGTTCATTTGTTCATTTGTTCATTTGTTCATTTGTTCATTTGTTCACTTGTCCATTCGTTCGTTTGTTCATTCGTTCATTTGTTCGTTTGTTCATTTGTTCATTTGTTCACTTGTTCATTTGTTCATTTGTTCATTTGTTCATTTATTCATTTGTTCATTTGTTCATTTGTTCATTTGTTCATTTGTTCATTTGTTCATTTGTTCATTTGTTCATTTGTTCATTTTTATCACTTGTTCATTTGTTCATTTGTTCATTTGTTCACTTGTTCATTTGTTAATTTGTTCACTTGTCCATTCGTTCGATTGTTTATTTGATCATTTGTTCATTTGTTCACTTGTTCATTTGTTCATTTGTCCATTTGTTCATTTGTTCATTTGCTAATTTGTTCACTTGTCCATTCGTTCGATTGTTCATTTCTTCATTTGTTCGTTTGTTCATTTGTTCATTTGTTCACTTGTTCATTTGTTCATTTGTTCATTTGTACATTTGTTCATTTGTTCATTTGTTCTTTTGTTCATTTGTTCATTTGTTCATTTGTTCATTTGTTCAGTTCTTCATTTGTTCATTTGTTCATTTGTTCATTTGTTCATTTGTTTATTTGTTCATTTGTTCATATGTCCATTTGATTGTTTGTTCATTTCTCAACTTATTCATTTGTTCATTTGTTCATTTGTCCATTTGTATATTTGTTCATTTGTTCATTTGTTCATTTGTTCATTTGTTCATTTGTTCATTTGTTCATTTGTTCATTTGTTCATTTGTTCATTTGTTCATTTGTTCACTTGTCCATTCGTTCGTTTGTTCATTCGTTCATTTATTCGTTTGTTCATTTGTTCATTTGTTCACTTGTTCATTTGTTCATTTGTTCATTTGTTCATTTGTTCATTTGTTCATTTGTTCATTTGTTCATTTGTTCATTTGTTCACTTGTTCATTTGTTCATTTGGTCATTTGTTCATTTGTTCATTTGTTCATTTGTTCATTTGTTCATTTGTTCATTTGTTCATTTGTTCATTTGTTCATTTGTTCATTTGTTCATTTGTTCATTTGTTCATTTGTTCATTTGTTCAATTGATCCTTTGTTCATTTGTTCATTTGTTCATTTGTTCATTCGTTCATTTGCTCTTTTGTTCATTTGTTCAATTGTTCACTTGTTCATTTGTTCATTTGTTCATTTCTTCATTTCTTCATTTCTTCATTTCTTCATTTGTTCATTTGTTCATTTCTTCATTTGTTCATTTGTTAATTTGTTCATTTGTTCATTTGTTAATGTGTTCATTTGTTAATGTGTTCATTTGTTCATTTGTTCATTTGTCCATTCGTTCATTTCTTCATTTGTTCATTTGTTAATTTGTTCATTTGTTCATTTGTTAATGTGTTCATTTGTTCATTTGTTCATTTGTCGATTCGTTCGTTTGTTCATTTGTTCATTTGTTCATTTGTCCCTTCGTTCGTTTGTTCATTTGTTCATTTGTTCATTTGTTCATTTGTCCATTTGTATATTTGTTCATTTGTTCATTTGTTCATTTGTTCATTTGTTCTTTTGTACATTTGTTCATTTGTTCATTTGTTCATTTGTTCATTTGTTCATTTGTTCACTTGTCCATTCGTTCGTTTGTTCATTCGTTCATTTGTTCGTTTGTTCATTTGTTCATTTGTTCACTTGTTCATTTGTTCATTTGTTCATTTGTTCATTTGTTCATTTGTTCATTTGTTCATTTGTTCATTTGTTCATTTGTTCATTTGTTCATTTTTTTCACTTGTTCATTTGTTCATTTGTTCATTTGTTCACTTGTTCATTTGTTAATTTGTTCACTTGTCCATTCGTTCGATTGTTTATTTGATCATTTGTTCGTTTGTTCATTTGTTCATTTGTTCATTTGTTCATTTGTTCATTTGTTCATTTTTTAATTTGTTCATATGTTCACTTGTTCATTTGTTCATTTGTCCATTTGTTCATTTGTTAATTTGTTAATTTGTTCACTTGTCCATTCGTTCGATTGTTCATTTCTTCATTTGTTCGTTTGTTCATTTGTTCATTTGTTCACTTGTTCATTTGTTCATTTGTACATTTGTTCATTTGTTCATTTGTTCTTTTGTTCATTTGTTCTTTTGTTCATTTGTTCATTTGTTCATTTGTTCATTTGTTCAGTTCTTCATTTGTTCATTTGTTCATTTGTTCATTTGTTCATTTGTTCATTTGTTCATTTGTTCATTTGTTCGTTTGTTCGTTTGTTCATTTGTAGATTTGTACATTTTTCAAATTGTTCATTTGTTTATTTGTTCAATTGTTCACTTGTTCATTTGTTCATTTGTTCATTTCTTCATTTCTTCATTTCTTCATTTGTTCATTTGTTCATTTCTTCATTTGTTCATTTGTTAATTTGTTCATTTGTTCATTTGTTAATGTGTTCATTTGTTCATTTGTTCATTTGTCCATTCGTCCATTTCTTCATTTGTTCATTTGTTAATTTGTTAATTTGTTCATTTGTTCATTTGTTAATGTGTTCATTTGTTCATTTGTTCATTTGTCGATTCGTTCGTTTGTTCATTTGTTCATTTGTTCATTTGTCCATTCGTTCGTTTGTTCATTTGTTCATTTGTTCATTTGTTCATTTGTTCATTTGTCCATTTGTATATTTGTTCATTTGTTCATTTGTTCATTTGTTCATTTGTTCTTTTGTACATTTGTTCATTTGTTCATTTGTTCATTTGTTCATTTGTTCATTTGTTCACTTGTCCATTCGTTCGTTTGTTCATTCGTTCATTTGTTCGTTTGTTCATTTGTTCATTTGTTCACTTGTTCATTTGTTCATTTGTTCATTTGTTCATTTGTTCATTTGTTCATTTGTTCATTTGTTCATTTGTTCATTTGTTCATTTGTTCATTTGTTCATTTGTTCATTTTTTTCACTTGTTCATTTGTTCATTTGTTCACTTGTTCATTTGTTAATTTGTTCACTTGTCCATTCGTTCGATTGTTTATTTGATCATTTGTTCGTTTGTTCATTTGTTCATTTGTTCATTTGTTCATTTGTTCATTTTTTCATTTGTTCATCTGTTCACTTGTTCATTTGTTCATTTGTCCATTTGTTCATTTGTTCATTTGTTAATTTGTTCACTTGTCCATTCGTTCGATTGTTCATTTCTTCATTTGTTCGTTTGTTCATTTGTTCATTTGTTCACTTGTTCATTTGTTCATTTGTTCATTTGTTCATTTGTACATTTGTTCATTTGTTCATTTGTTCTTTTGTTCATTTGTTCTTTTGTTCATTTGTTCATTTGTTCATTTGTTCATTTGTTCAGTTCTTCATTTGTTCATTTGTTCATTTGTTCATTTGTTCATTTGTTCATTTGTTCATTTGTTCATTTGTTCATTTGTTCGTTTGTTCGTTTGTTCATTTGTAGATTTGTACATTTTTCAAATTGTTCATTTGTTTATTTGTTCGATTGTTCATCTGTTCATTGATTCATTTGTCCATTTGTTCGTTTGTTCATTTGTTCATTTGTTCATTTGTTCATTTGTTCATTTGTTCATTTGTTCATTTGTTCATTTGTTCATTTGTTCATTTGTTCATTTGTTCATTTGTTCATTTGTTCATTTGTTCATTTGTTCATTTGTACATTTGTTCAATTGATCCTTTGTTCATTTGTTCATATGTTCATTTGTTCATTTGTTCATTTGTTCATTTGTTCATTTGTTCCTTTGTTCATTTGTTCATTTGTTCCTTTGTTCATTTGTTCGTTTGTTGATTTGTTCATTTGTTTATTTGTTCGATTGTTCATCTGTTCATTGATTCATTTGTCCATTTGTCCATTTGTTCGTTTGTTCATTTGTTCATTTGTTCATTTGTTCATTTGTTCATTTGTTCATTTGTTCACTTGTTCATTTGTTAATGTGTCCATTTTTGGATGTGTTCATTTCTTCAATTCTTCATTTCTTAAGATGTTCATTTTTTCATTTGTCCATTTGTTTATTTGTTCATTTGTTCATATGTCCATTTGATTGTTTGTTCATTTCTCAACTTATTCATTTGTTCATTTGTTCATTTGTACATTTGTTCGTTTGTTCATTTGTTCATTTGTTTATTTGTTTATTGGTTCATTTGTTCATTTGTTCATTTCTTCATTTCTTCATTTCTTCATTTCTTCATTTCTTCATTTGTTCATTTGTTCATTTGTTCATTTGTTCATTTGTTCATTTGTTCATTTGTTCACTTGACCATTCGTTCGTTTGTTCATTTTTTCATTTGTTCGTTTGTTCATTTGTTCATTTGTTCACTTGTTCATTTGTTCATTTGTTCATTTGTTCATTTGATCATTTGTTCATTTGTTCATTTGTTCATTTGTTCATTTGTTCAATTGATAATTCGTTCATTTGTTCATATGTTCATTTGAATGTTTCTTCATTCGTTCAATGGTTCATTTGTTCATTTGTTCATTTGTTCACTTGTTCATTTGTTCATTTGTTCATTTGTTCATTTGTTCATTTGTTCATTTGTTCATTTGTTCATTTGTTCATTTGTTCATTTGTTCATTTGTTCATTTGTTCATTTGTTCATTTGTTCATTTGTTCATTTGTTCATTTGTTCATTTGTTCATTTGTTCAATTGATAATTCGTTCATTTGTTCATATGTTCATTTGAATGTTTCTTCATTCGTTCAATGGTTCATTTGTTCATTTGTTCATTTGTCTACTCGCTCGTTTGTTCATTTGTTCATTTGTTCAGATGTTAATTTGTCCATTTTTGGAAGTGTTCATTTCTTCAATTCTTCATTTCTTAAGTTGTTCATTTTTTCATTTGTCCATTTGTTTATTTGTTCATTTGTTCATTTGTTCAGTTGTTCATTTGTTCATTTGTTCATTTGTTCATTTGTTCATTTGTCCATTTGTTCATTTGTTCATTTGCTAATTTGTTCAATTGTCCATTCGTTCGATTGTTCATTTCTTCATTTGTTCGTTTGTTCGTTTGTTCGTTTGTTCATTTGTTCACTTGTTCATTTGTTCATTTGTTCATTTGTACATTTGTTCATTTGTTCATTTGTTCTTTTGTTCATTTGTTCATTTGTTCATTTGTTCATTTGTTCATTTGTTCATTTGTTCATTTGTTCAGTTCTTCATTTGTTCATTTGTTCATTTGTTCATTTGTTCATTTGTTCATTTGTTCATTTGTTCATTTGTTCATTTGTCTACTCGCCCGTTTGTTCATTTGTTCATTTGTTCATTTGTTAATGTGTTCATTTGTTCATTTGTTCATTTGTCCATTCATTCGTTTGTTCATTTCTACATTTGTTCATTTGTCCATTCGTTCGTTTGTTCATTTGTTCATTTGTTCATTTGTTCATTTGTTCATTTGTTCATTTGTTCATTTGTTCATTTGTTCATTTGTTCATTTGTTCATTTGTTCATTTGTTCATTTGTTCATTTGTTCATTTGTTCATTTGTTCATTTGTTCATTTGTTCATTTGTTCACTTGACCATTCGTTCGTTTGTTCATTTTTTCATTTGTTTGTTTGTTCATTTGTTCATTTGTTCATTTGTTAATTCGTTCACTTGTCCATTCGTTCGTTTGTTCATTTGTTCATTTGTTCATTTGTTCATTTTTTCATTTGTTCATTTGTTCACTTGTTCATTTGTTCATTTGTCCATTTGTTCATTTGTTCATTTGTTAATTTGTTCACTTGTCCATTCGTTCGATTGTTCATTTCTTCATTTCTTCGTTTGTTCATTTGTTCATTTGTTCACTTGTTCACTTGTTCATTTGTTCATTTGTACATTTGTTCATTTGTTCACTTGTCCATTCGTTCGTTTGATCATTCGTTCATTTGTTCGTTTGTTCATTTGTTCATTTGTTCACTTGTTCATTTGTTCATTTGTTCATTTGTTCATTTGTTCAATTGTTCATTTGTTAATTTGTTCATTTGTTCACTTGTTCATTTGTTCATTTGTTCATTTGTTCATTTGTTCATTTGTTCATTTGTTCATTTGTTCATTTGTTCATTTGTTCATTTGTTCATTTGTTCATTTGTGCATTTGTTCATTTGTTCATTTGTTCATTTGTTCATTTGTTCAATTGATCCTTTGTTCATTTGTTCATTTGTTCATTTGTTCATTCGTTCATTTGCTCTTTTGTTCATTTGTTCAATTGTTCATTTGTTCATTTGTTCATTTGTTCATTTCTTCATTTGTTCATTTCTTCATTTGTTCATTTCTTCATTTGTTCATTTGTTAATTTGTTCATTTCTTCATTTGTTAATGTGTTCATTTGTTCATTTGTTCATTTGTCCATTCGTTCGTTTGTTCATGTGTTCATTTGTTCATTTGTCCATTCGTTCGTTTGTTCATTTGTTCATTTGTTCATTTGTTCATTTGTTCATTTGTTCATTTGTTCATTTGTTCATTTGTTCATTTGTTCATTTGTTCATTTGTTCATTTGTTCATTTGTTCATTTGTTCATTTGTTCATTTGTTCATTTGTTCATTTGTTCATTTGTTCATTTGTTCATTTGTTCATTTGTTCATTTGTTCATTTGTTCATTTGTTCATTTGTTCACTTGACCATTCGTTCGTTTGTTCATTTTTTCATTTGTTCGTATGTTCATTTGTTCATTTGTTCACTTGTTCATTTGTTCATTTGTTCATTTGTTCATTTGTTCATTTGTTCATTTGTTCACTTGTTCATTTGTTAATGTGTCCATTTTTGGATGTGTTCATTTCTTCAATTCTTCATTTCTTAAGATGTTCATCTGCTCATTTGTCCATTTGTTTATTTGTTCATTTGTTCATATGTTCATTTGATTGTTTGTTCTTTTCTCAACTTAGTCATTTGTTCATTTGTTCATTTGTACATTTGTTCGTTTGTTCATTTGTTCATTTGTTTATTTGTTTATTGGTTCATTTCTTCATTTGTTCATTTGTTCATTTGTTCATTTGTTCATTTTTTCATTTGTTCATTTGTTCACTTGTTCATTTGTTCATTTGTCCATTTGTTCATTTGCTCATTTGTTCATTTGTTAATTTGTTCACTTGTCCATTCGTTCGATTGTTTATTTGTTCATTTGTTCGTTTGTTCATTTGTTCATTTGTTCATTTGTTCATTTGTTCATTTTTTCATTTGTTCATTTGTTCACTTGTTCATTTGTTCATTTGTTCATTCGTTCATTTGCTCTTTTGTTCATTTGTTCAATTGTTCATTTGTTCATTTGTTCATTTGTTCATTTCTTCATTTGTTCATTTCTTCATTTGTTCATTTCTTCATTTGTTCATTTGTTAATTTGTTCATTTCTTCATTTGTTAATGTGTTCATTTGTTCATTTGTTCATTTGTCCATTCGTTCGTTTGTTCATGTGTTCATTTGTTCATTTGTCCATTCGTTCGTTTGTTCATTTGTTCATTTGTTCATTTGTTCATTTGTTCATTTGTTCATTTGTTCATTTGTTCATTTGTTCATTTGTTCATTTGTTCATTTGTTCATTTGTTCATTTGTTCATTTGTTCATTTGTTCATTTGTTCATTTGTTCATTTGTTCATTTGTTCATTTGTTCATTTGTTCATTTGTTCATTTGTTCATTTGTTCATTTGTTCATTTGTTCATTTGTTCACTTGACCATTCGTTCGTTTGTTCATTTTTTCATTTGTTCGTATGTTCATTTGTTCATTTGTTCACTTGTTCATTTGTTCATTTGTTCATTTGTTCATTTGTTCATTTGTTCATTTGTTCACTTGTTCATTTGTTAATGTGTCCATTTTTGGATGTGTTCATTTCTTCAATTCTTCATTTCTTAAGATGTTCATCTGCTCATTTGTCCATTTGTTTATTTGTTCATTTGTTCATATGTTCATTTGATTGTTTGTTCTTTTCTCAACTTAGTCATTTGTTCATTTGTTCATTTGTACATTTGTTCGTTTGTTCATTTGTTCATTTGTTTATTTGTTTATTGGTTCATTTCTTCATTTGTTCATTTGTTCATTTGTTCATTTGTTCATTTTTTCATTTGTTCATTTGTTCACTTGTTCATTTGTTCATTTGTCCATTTGTTCATTTGCTCATTTGTTCATTTGTTAATTTGTTCACTTGTCCATTCGTTCGATTGTTTATTTGTTCATTTGTTCGTTTGTTCATTTGTTCATTTGTTCATTTGTTCATTTGTTCATTTTTTCATTTGTTCATTTGTTCACTTGTTCATTTGTTCATTTGTCCATTTGTTCATTTGTTCATTTGCTAATTTGTTCACTTGTCCATTCGTTCGATTGTTCATTTCTTCATTTGTTCGTTTGTTCATTTGTTCATTTGTTCACTTGTTCATTTGTTCATTTGTTCATTTGTACATTTGTTCATTTGTTCATTTGTTCTTTTGTTCATTTGTTCATTTGTTCATTTGTTCATTTGTTCATTTGTTCATTTGTTCAGTTCTTCATTTGTTCATTTGTTCATTTGTTCATTTGTTCATTTGTTCATTTGTTCATTTGTTCATTTGTTCATTTGTTCATTTGTTCATTTGTTCAATTGATAATTCGTTCATTTGTTCATATGTTCATTTGAATGTTTCTTCATTCGTTCAATGGTTCATTTGTTCATTTGTTCATTTGTCTACTCGCTCGTTTGTTCAGTTGTTCATTTGTTCAGATGTTAATTTGTCCATTTTTGGAAGTGTTCATTTCTTCAATTCTTCATTTCTTAAGTTGTTCATTTTTTCATTTGTCCATTTGTTTATTTGTTCATTTGTTCATATGTCCATTTGATTGTTTGTTCATTTCTCAACTTATTCATTTGTTCATTTGTTCATTTGTCCATTTGTATATTTGTTCATTTGTTCATTTGTTCATTTCTTCATTTGTTCATTTCTTCATTTGTTCATTTCTTCATTTGTTCATTTGTTAATTTGTTCATTTCTTCATTTGTTAATGTGTTCATTTGTTCATTTGTTCATTTGTCCATTCGTTCGTTTGTTCATGTGTTCATTTGTTCATTTGTCCATTCGTTCGTTTGTTCATTTGTTCATTTGTTCATTTGTTCATTTGTTCATTTGTTCATTTGTTCATTTGTTCATCTGCTCATTTGTCCATTTGTTTATTTGTTCATTTGTTCATATGTTCATTTGATTGTTTGTTCTTTTCTCAACTTAGTCATTTGTTCATTTGTTCATTTGTACATTTGTTCGTTTGTTCATTTGTTCATTTGTTTATTTGTTTATTGGTTCATTTCTTCATTTGTTCATTTGTTCATTTGTTCATTTGTTCAATTGTTCATTTGTTCATTTGTTCATTTGTTCACTTGTTCATTTGTTCATTTGTTCATTTGTTCATTTGTTCATTTGTTCATTTGTTCATTTGTTCATTTGTTCATTTGTTCATTTGTTCATTTGTTCATTTGTGCATTTGTTCATTTGTTCATTTGTTCATTTGTTCATTTGTTCAATTGATCCTTTGTTCATTTGTTCATTTGTTCATTTGTTCATTCGTTCATTTGCTCTTTTGTTCATTTGTTCAATTGTTCATTTGTTCATTTGTTCATTTGTTCATTTCTTCATTTGTTCATTTCTTCATTTGTTCATTTCTTCATTTGTTCATTTGTTAATTTGTTCATTTCTTCATTTGTTAATGTGTTCATTTGTTCATTTGTTCATTTGTCCATTCGTTCGTTTGTTCATGTGTTCATTTGTTCATTTGTCCATTCGTTCGTTTGTTCATTTGTTCATTTGTTCATTTGTTCATTTGTTCATTTGTTCATTTGTTCATTTGTTCATTTGTTCATTTGTTCATTTGTTCATTTGTTCATTTGTTCATTTGTTCATTTGTTCATTTGTTCATTTGTTCATTTGTTCATTTGTTCATTTGTTCATTTGTTCATTTGTTCACTTGACCATTCGTTCGTTTGTTCATTTTTTCATTTGTTCGTATGTTCATTTGTTCATTTGTTCACTTGTTCATTTGTTCATTTGTTCATTTGTTCATTTGTTCATTTGTTCATTTGTTCACTTGTTCATTTGTTAATGTGTCCATTTTTGGATGTGTTCATTTCTTCAATTCTTCATTTCTTAAGATGTTCATCTGCTCATTTGTCCATTTGTTTATTTGTTCATTTGTTCATATGTTCATTTGATTGTTTGTTCTTTTCTCAACTTAGTCATTTGTTCATTTGTTCATTTGTACATTTGTTCGTTTGTTCATTTGTTCATTTGTTTATTTGTTTATTGGTTCATTTCTTCATTTGTTCATTTGTTCATTTGTTCATTTGTTCATTTTTTCATTTGTTCATTTGTTCACTTGTTCATTTGTTCATTTGTCCATTTGTTCATTTGCTCATTTGTTCATTTGTTAATTTGTTCACTTGTCCATTCGTTCGATTGTTTATTTGTTCATTTGTTCGTTTGTTCATTTGTTCATTTGTTCATTTGTTCATTTGTTCATTTTTTCATTTGTTCATTTGTTCACTTGTTCATTTGTTCATTTGTCCATTTGTTCATTTGTTCATTTGCTAATTTGTTCACTTGTCCATTCGTTCGATTGTTCATTTCTTCATTTGTTCGTTTGTTCATTTGTTCATTTGTTCACTTGTTCATTTGTTCATTTGTTCATTTGTACATTTGTTCATTTGTTCATTTGTTCTTTTGTTCATTTGTTCATTTGTTCATTTGTTCATTTGTTCATTTGTTCATTTGTTCAGTTCTTCATTTGTTCATTTGTTCATTTGTTCATTTGTTCATTTGTTCATTTGTTCATTTGTTCATTTGTTCATTTGTTCATTTGTTCATTTGTTCAATTGATAATTCGTTCATTTGTTCATATGTTCATTTGAATGTTTCTTCATTCGTTCAATGGTTCATTTGTTCATTTGTTCATTTGTCTACTCGCTCGTTTGTTCAGTTGTTCATTTGTTCAGATGTTAATTTGTCCATTTTTGGAAGTGTTCATTTCTTCAATTCTTCATTTCTTAAGTTGTTCATTTTTTCATTTGTCCATTTGTTTATTTGTTCATTTGTTCATATGTCCATTTGATTGTTTGTTCATTTCTCAACTTATTCATTTGTTCATTTGTTCATTTGTCCATTTGTATATTTGTTCATTTGTTCATTTGTTCATTTCTTCATTTGTTCATTTCTTCATTTGTTCATTTCTTCATTTGTTCATTTGTTAATTTGTTCATTTCTTCATTTGTTAATGTGTTCATTTGTTCATTTGTTCATTTGTTCATTTGTTCATTTGTTCATTTGTTCATTTGTTCATTTGTTCATTTGTTCATTTGTTCATTTGTTCATTTGTTCATTTGTTCATTTGTTCATTTGTGCATTTGTTCATTTGTTCATTTGTTCATTTGTTCATTTGTTCATTTGTTCATTTGTTCACTTGACCATTCGTTCGTTTGTGCATTTTTTCATTTGTTCGTATGTTCATTTGTTCATTTGTTCACTTGTTCATTTGTTCATTTGTTCATTTGTTCATTTGTTCATTTGTTCACTTGTTCATTTGTTAATGTGTCCATTTTTGGATGTGTTCATTTCTTCAATTCTTCATTTCTTAAGATGTTCATCTGCTCATTTGTCCATTTGTTTATTTGTTCATTTGTTCATATGTTCATTTGATTGTTTGTTCATTTCTCAACTTAGTCATTTGTTCATTTGTTCATTTGTAAATTTGTTCGTTTGTTCATTTGTTCATTTGTTTATTTGTTTATTGGTTCATTTGTTCATTTGTTCATTTGTTCATTTGTTCATTTGTTCATTTGTTCATTTTTTCATTTGTTCATTTGTTCACTTGTTCATTTGTTCATTTGTCCATTTGTTCATTTGCTCATTTGTTCATTTGTTAATTTGTTCACTTGTCCATTCGTTCGATTGTTTATTTGTTCATTTGTTCGTTTGTTCATTTGTTCATTTGTTCATTTGTTCATTTTTTCATTTGTTCATTTGTTCACTTGTTCATTTGTTCATTTGTCCATTTGTTCATTTGTTCATTTGCTAATTTGTTCACTTGTCCATTCGTTCGATTGTTCATTTCTTCATTTGTTCGTTTGTTCATTTGTTCATTTGTTCACTTGTTCATTTGTTCATTTGTTCATTTGTACATTTGTTCATTTGTTCATTTGTTCTTTTGTTCATTTGTTCATTTGTTCATTTGTTCATTTGTTCATTTGTTCATTTGTTCATTTGTTCAGTTCTTCATTTGTTCATTTGTTCATTTGTTCATTTGTTCATTTGTTCATTTGTTCATTTGTTCATTTGTTCAATTGATAATTCGTTCATTTGTTCATATGTTCATTTGAATGTTTCTTCATTCGTTCAATGGTTCATTTGTTCATTTGTTCATTTGTCTACTCGCTCGTTTGTTCAGTTGTTCATTTGTTCAGATGTTAATTTGTCCATTTTTGGAAGTGTTCATTTCTTCAATTCTTCATTTCTTAAGTTGTTCATTTTTTCATTTGTCCATTTGTTTATTTGTTCATTTGTTCATATGTCCATTTGATTGTTTGTTCATTTCTCAACTTATTCATTTGTTCATTTGTTCATTTGTCCATTTGTATATTTGTTCATTTGTTCATTTGTTCATTTGTTCATTTGTTCATTTGTTCATTTGTTCATTTGTTCATTTGTTCATTTGTTCATTTGTTCACTTGTCCATTCGTTCGTTTGTTCATTCGTTCATTTGTTCGTTTGTTCATTTGTTCATTTGTTCACTTGTTCATTTGTTCATTTGTTCATTTGTTCATTTGTTCATTTGTTCATTTGTTCATTTGTTCATTTGTTCACTTGTTCATTTGTTCATTTGTTCATTTGTTCATTTGTTCATTTGTTCATTTGTTCATTTCTTCATTTGTTCATTTGTTAATTTGTTCATTTGTTCATTTGTTAATGTGTTCATTTGTTCATTTGTTCATTTGTCCATTCGTTCATTTCTTCATTTGTTCATTTGTTAATTTGTTCATTTGTTCATTTGTTAATGTGTTCATTTGTTCATTTGTTCATTTGTCCATTCGTTCGTTTGTTCATTTGTTCATTTGTTCATTTGTCCATTCGTTCGTTTGTTCATTTGTTCATTTGTTTATTTGTTCATTTGTTCATTTGTCCATTTGTATATTTGTTCATTTGTTCATTTGTTCATTTGTTCATTTGTTCTTTTGTACATTTGTTCATTTGTTCATTTGTTCATTTGTTCATTTGTTCATTTGTTCACTTGTCCATTCGTTCGTTTGTTCATTCGTTCATTTGTTCGTTTGTTCATTTGTTCATTTGTTCACTTGTTCATTTGTTCATTTGTTCATTTGTTCATTTGTTCATTTGTTCATTTGTTCATTTGTTCATTTGTTCATTTGTTCATTTGTTCATTTTTTTTCACTTGTTCATTTGTTCATTTGTTCATTTGTTAATTTGTTCACTTGTCCATTCGTTCGATTGTTTATTTGATCATTTGTTCTTTTGTTCATTTGTTCATTTGTTCATTTGTTCATTTGTTCAGTTCTTCATTTGTTCATTTGTTCATTTGTTCATTTGTTCATTTGTTCATTTGTTCATTTGTTCGTTTGTTCGTTTGTTCATTTGTAGATTTGTACATTTTTCAAATTGTTCATTTGTTTATTTGTTCGATTGTTCATCTGTTCATTGATTCATTTGTCCATTTGTTCGTTTGTTCATTTGTTCATTTGTTCATTTGTTCATTTGTTCATTTGTTCATTTGTTCATTTGTTCATTTGTTCATTTGTTCATTTGTTCATTTGTTCATTTGTTCATTTGTACATTTGTTCAATTGATCCTTTGTTCATTTGTTCATATGTTCATTTGTTCATTTGTTCATTTGTTCATTTGTTCCTTTGTTCATTTGTTCATTTGTTCCTTTGTTCATTTGTTCGTTTGTTGATTTGTTCATTTGTTTATTTGTTCGATTGTTCATCTGTTCATTGATTCATTTGTCCATTTGTCCATTTGTTCGTTTGTTCATTTGTTCATTTGTTCATTTGTTCATTTGTTCATTTGTTCATTTGTTCACTTGTTCATTTGTTAATGTGTCCATTTTTGGATGTGTTCATTTCTTCAATTCTTCATTTCTTAAGATGTTCATTTTTTTCATTTGTCCATTTGTTTATTTGTTCATTTGTTCATATGTCCATTTGATTGTTTGTTCATTTCTCAACTTATTCATTTGTTCATTTGTTCATTTGTACATTTGTTCGTTTGTTCATTTGTTCATTTGTTTATTTGTTTATTGGTTCATTTGTTCATTTGTTCATTTCTTCTTTTCTTCATTTCTTCATTTGTTCATTTCTTCATTTGTTCATTTGTTCATTTGTTCATTTGTTCATTTGTTCATTTGTTCATTTGTTCATTTGTTCACTTGACCATTCGTTCGTTTGTTCATTTTTTCATTTGTTCGTTTGTTCATTTGTTCATTTGTTCACTTGTTCATTTGTTCATTTGTTCATTTGTTCATTTGATCATTTGTTCATTTGTTCATTTGTTCATTTGTTCAATTGATAATTCGTTCATTTGTTCATATGTTCATTTGAATGTTTCTTCATTCGTTCAATGGTTCATTTGTTCATTTGTTCATTTGTTCACTTGTTCATTTGTTCATTTGTTCATTTGTTCATTTGTTCATTTGTTCATTTGTCTACTCGCTCGTTTGTTCATTTGTTCATTTGTTCAGATGTTAATTTGTCCATTTTTGGAAGTGTTCATTTCTTCAATTCTTCATTTCTTAAGTTGTTCATTTTTTCATTTGTCCATTTGTTTATTTGTTCATTTGTTCATTTGTTCAGTTGTTCATTTGTTCATTTGTTCATTTGTTCATTTGTTCACTTGTTCATTTGTTCATTTGTTCATTTGTTCATTTGTGCATTTGTTCATTTGTTCATTTGTTCATTTGTTCATTTGTTCAATAGATCCTTTGTTCATTTGTTCATTTGTTCATTTGTTCATTTGTTCATTCGTTCATTTGCTCTTTTGTTCATTTGTTCAATTGTTCATTTGTTCATTTGTTCATTTGTTCATTTCTTCATTTGTTCATTTGTTCATTTGTTCATTTGTTCATTTGTTCATTTGTTCATTTGTTCATTTGTTCATTTGTTCATTTGTTCATTTGTTCATTTGTTCATTTGTTCATTTGTTCATTTGTTCATTTGTTCATTTGTCCATTCGTTCGTTTGTTCATTTGTTCATTTGTTCAGATGTTAATTTGTCCATTTTTGGAAGTGTTCATTTCTTCAATTCTTCATTTCTTAAGTTGTTCATTTTTTCATTTGTCCATTTGTTTATTTGTTCATTTGTTCATTTGTTCAGTTGTTCATTTGTTCATTTGTTCATTTGTTCATTTGTTCATTTGTTCATTTTTTCATTTGTTCATTTGTTCACTTGTTCATTTGTTCATTTGTCCATTTGTTCATTTGCTCATTTGTTCATTTGTTAATTTGTTCACTTGTCCATTCGTTCGATTGTTTATTTGTTCATTTCTTCGTTTGTTCATTTGTTCATTTGTTCATTTGTTCATTTGTTCATTTGTACATTTGTTCATTTGTCTACTCGCTCGTTTGTTCATTTGTTCATTTGTTCATTTGTTAATGTGTTCATTTGTTCATTTGTTCATTTGTCCATTCATTTGTTTGTTCATTTGTACATTTGTTCATTTGTCCATTCGTTCGTTTGTTCATTTGTTCATTTGTTCATTTGTTCATTTGTTCATTTGTTCATTTGTTCATTTGTTCATTTGTACATTTGTTCATTTGTTCATTTGTTCATTCGTTCGTTTGTTCATTTTTTCATTTGTTTGTTTGTTCATTTGTTCATTTGTTCATTTGTTCATTTGTTCATTTGTTCATTTGTTCATTTGTACATTTGTTCATTTGTTCATTTGTTCATTTGTTCATTTGTTCATTTGTTCATTTGTTCATTTGTTCATTTGTTCACTTGTTCATTTGTTCATTTGTTCATTTGTTCATTTGTTCATTTGTTCATTTGTTCATTTGTTCATTTGTTCATTTGTTCATTTGTTCATTTGTTCATTTGTTCAATTGATAATTCGTTTATTTGTTCATATGTTCATTTGAATGTTTCTTCATTCGTTCAATGGTTCATTTGTTCATTTGATCAGATGTTAATTTGTCCATTTTTGGAAGTGTTCATTTCTTCAATTCTTCATTTCTTAAGTTGTTCATTTTTTCATTTGTCCATTTGTTTATTTGTTCATTTGTTCATATGTCCATTTGATTGTTTGTTCATTTCTCAACTTATTCATTTGTTCATTTGTTCATTTGTCCATTTGTATATTTGTTCATTTGTTCATTTGTTCATTTGTTCATTTGTTCATTTGTTCATTTGTTCATTCGTTCATTTGTTCATTTGTTCATTTGTTCATTTGTTCATTTGTTCATTTGATCATTTGTTCATTTGTTCACTTGTCCATTCGTTCGTTTGTTCATTTGTTCGTTTGTTCATTTGTTCATTTGTTCACTTGTTCATTTGTTCATTTGTTCATTTGTTCATTTGTTCATTTGTTCATTTGTTCATTTGTTCATTTGTTCACTTGTTCATTTGTTCATTTGTTCATTTGTTCATTTGTTCATTTGTTCATTTGTTCATTTCTTCATTTGTTCATTTGTTAATTTGTTCATTTGTTCATTTGTTAATGTGTTCATTTGTTCACTTGTTCATTTGTCCATTCGTTCAGTTCTTCATTTGTTCATTTGTTAATTTGTTCATTTGTTCATTTGTTAATGTGTTCATTTGTTCATTTGTTCATTTGTCCATTCGTTCGTTTGTTCATTTGTTCATTTGTTCATTTGTCCATTCGTTCGTTTGTTCATTTGTTCATTTGTTCATTTGTTCATTTGTTCATTTGTCCATTTGTATATTTGTTCATTTGTTCATTTGTTCATTTGTTCATTTGTTCTTTTGTACATTTGTTCATTTGTTCATTTGTTCATTTGTTCATTTGTTCATTTGTTCATTTGTTCATTTGTTCACTTGTCCATTCGTTCGTTTGTTCATTCGTTCATTTGTTCGTTTGTTCATTTGTTCATTTGTTCACTTGTTCATTTGTTCATTTGTTCATTTGTTCATTTGTTCATTTGTTCATTTGTTCATTTGTTCATTTGTTCATTTTTTTCACTTGTTCATTTGTTCATTTGTTCATTTGTTAATTTGTTCACTTGTCCATTCGTTCGATTGTTTATTTGATCATTTGTTCGTTTGTTCATTTGTTCATTTGTTCATTTGTTCATTTGTTCATTTTTTCATTTGTTCATTTGTTCACTTGTTCATTTGTTCATTTGTCCATTTGTTCATTTGTTCATTTGTTAATTTGTTCACTTGTCCATTCGTTCGATTGTTCATTTCTTCATTTGTTCGTTTGTTCATTTGTTCATTTGTTCACTTGTTCATTTGTTCATTTGTTCATTTGTACATTTGTTCATTTGTTCATTTGTTCTTTTGTTCATTTGTTCATTTGTTCATTTGTTCAGTTCTTCATTTGTTCATTTGTTCATTTGTTCATTTGTTCATTTGTTCATTTGTTCATTTGTTCATTTGTTCGTTTGTTCATTTGTAGATTTGTACATTTTTCAAATTGTTCATTTGTTTATTTGTTCGATTGTTCATCTGTTCATTGATTCATTTGTCCATTTGTTCGTTTGTTCATTTGTTCATTTGTTCATTTGTTCATTTGTTCATTTGTTCATTTGTTCATTTGTTCATTTGTTCATTTGTTCATTTGTTCATTTGTACATTTGTTCAATTGATCCTTTGTTTATTTGTTCATATGTTCATTTGTTCATTTGTTCATTTGTTCATTTGTTCATTTGTTCATTTGTTCATTTGTTCCTTTGTTCATTTGTTCATTTGTTCCTTTGTTCATTTGTTCGTTTGTTGATTTGTTCATTTGTTTATTTGTTCGATTGTTCATCTGTTCATTGATTCATTTGTCCATTTGTCCATTTGTTCGTTTGTTCATTTGTTCATGTGTTCATTTGTTCATTTGTTCATTTGTTCATTTGTTCACTTGTTCATTTGTTAATGTGTCCATTTTTGGATGTGTTCATTTCTTCAATTCTTCATTTCTTAAGATGTTCATTTTTTCATTTGTCCATTTGTTTATTTGTTCATTTGTTCATTTGTCCATTTGATTGTTTGTTCATTTCTCAACTTATTCATTTGTTCATTTGTTCATTTGTACATTTGTTCGTTTGTTCATTTGTTCATTTGTTTATTTGTTTATTGGTTCATTTGTTCATTTGTTCATTTCTTCATTTCTTCATTTCTTCATTTCTTCATTTGTTCATTTCTTCATTTGTTCATTTGTTCATTTGTTCATTTGTTCATTTGTTCATTTGTTCATTTGTTCACTTGACCATTCGTTCGTTTGTTCATTTTTTCATTTGTTCGTTTGTTCATTTGTTCATTTGTTCACTTGTTCATTTGTTCATTTGTTCATTTGTTCATTTGATCATTTGTTCATTTGTTCATTTGTTCATTTGTTCATTTGTTCAATTGATAATTCGTTCATTTGTTCATATGTTCATTTGAATGTTTCTTCATTCGTTCAATGGTTCATTTGTTCATTTGTTCATTTGTTCACTTGTTCATTTGTTCATTTGTTCATTTGTTCATTTGTTCATTTGTTCATTTGTTCATTTGTTCATTTGTTCATTTGTTCATTTGTTCATTTGTTCATTTGTTCATTTGTTCATTTGTTCATTTGTTCATTTGTTCATTTGTTCAATTGATAATTCGTTCATTTGTTCATATGTTCATTTGAATGTTTCTTCATTCGTTCAATGGTTCATTTGTTCATTTGTTCATTTGTCTACTCGCTCGTTTGTTGATTTGTTCATTTGTTCAGATGTTAATTTGTACATTTTTGGAAGTGTTCATTTCTTCAATTCTTCATTTCTTAAGTTGTTCATTTTTTCATTTGTCCATTTGTTTATTTGTTCATTTGTTCATTTGTTCAGTTGTTCATTTGTTCATTTGTTCATTTGTTCATTTGTTCACTTGTTCATTTGTTCATTTGTTCATTTGTTCATTTGTGCATTTGTTCATTTGTTCATTTGTTCATTTGTTCATTTGTTCAATAGATCCTTTGTTCATTTGTTCATTTGTTCATTTGTTCATTCGTTCATTTGCTCTTTTGTTCATTTGTTCAATTGTTCATTTGTTCATTTGTTCATTTGTTCATTTCTTCATTTGTTCATTTGTTCATTTGTTCATTTGTTCATTTCTTCATTTGTTCATTTGTTAATTTGTTCATTTGTTCATTTGTTAATGTGTTCATTTGTTCATTTGTTCATTTGTCCATTCGTTCGTTTGTTCATGTGTTCATTTGTTCATTTGTCCATTCGTTCGTTTGTTCATTTGTTCATTTGTTCATTTGTTCATTTGTTCATTTGTTCATTTGTTCATTTGTTCATTTGTTCATTTGTTCATTTGTTCATTTGTTCATTTGTTCATTTGTTCATTTGTTCATTTGTTCACTTGACCATTCGTTCGTTTGTTCATTTTTTCATTTGTTCGTATGTTCATTTGTTCATTTGTTCACTTGTTCATTTGTTCATTTGTTCATTTGTTCATTTGTTCATTTGTTCACTTGTTCATTTGTTAATGTGTCCATTTTTGGATGTGTTCATTTCTTCAATTCTTCATTTCTTAAGATGTTCATCTGCTCATTTGTCCATTTGTTTATTTGTTCATTTGTTCATATGTTCATTTGATTGTTTGTTCATTTCTCAACTTAGTCATTTGTTCATTTGTTCATTTGTACATTTGTTCGTTTGTTCATTTGTTCATTTGTTTATTTGTTTATTGGTTCATTTGTTCATTTGTTCATTCGTTCATTTGCTCTTTTGTTCATTTGTTCAATTGTTCATTTGTTCATTTGTTCATTTGTTCATTTCTTCATTTGTTCATTTGTTCATTTGTTCATTTGTTCATTTCTTCATTTGTTCATTTGTTAATTTGTTCATTTGTTCATTTGTTAATGTGTTCATTTGTTCATTTGTTCATTTGTCCATTCGTTCGTTTGTTCATGTGTTCATTTGTTCATTTGTCCATTCGTTCGTTTGTTCATTTGTTCATTTGTTCATTTGTTCATTTGTTCATTTGTTCATTTGTTCATTTGTTCATTTGTTCATTTGTTCATTTGTTCATTTGTTCATTTGTTCATTTGTTCATTTGTTCACTTGACCATTCGTTCGTTTGTTCATTTTTTCATTTGTTCGTATGTTCATTTGTTCATTTGTTCACTTGTTCATTTGTTCATTTGTTCATTTGTTCATTTGTTCATTTGTTCACTTGTTCATTTGTTAATGTGTCCATTTTTGGATGTGTTCATTTCTTCAATTCTTCATTTCTTAAGATGTTCATCTGCTCATTTGTCCATTTGTTTATTTGTTCATTTGTTCATATGTTCATTTGATTGTTTGTTCATTTCTCAACTTAGTCATTTGTTCATTTGTTCATTTGTACATTTGTTCGTTTGTTCATTTGTTCATTTGTTTATTTGTTTATTGGTTCATTTGTTCATTTGTTCATTTGTTCATTTGTTCATTTGTTCATTTGTTCATTTGTTCATTTTTTCATTTGTTCATTTGTTCACTTGTTCATTTGTTCATTTGTCCATTTGTTCATTTGCTCATTTGTTCATTTGTTAATTTGTTCACTTGTCCATTCGTTCGATTGTTTATTTGTTCATTTGTTCGTTTGTTCATTTGTTCATTTGTTCATTTGTTCATTTGTTCATTTGTTCATTTGTTCATTTGTTCATTTGTTCACTTGACCATTCGTTCGTTTGTTCATTTTTTCATTTGTTCGTATGTTCATTTGTTCATTTGTTCACTTGTTCATTTGTTCATTTGTTCATTTGTTCATTTGTTCATTTGTTCACTTGTTCATTTGTTAATGTGTCCATTTTTGGATGTGTTCATTTCTTCAATTCTTCATTTCTTAAGATGTTCATCTGCTCATTTGTCCATTTGTTTATTTGTTCATTTGTTCATATGTTCATTTGATTGTTTGTTCATTTCTCAACTTAGTCATTTGTTCATTTGTTCATTTGTACATTTGTTCGTTTGTTCATTTGTTCATTTGTTTATTTGTTTATTGGTTCATTTGTTCATTTGTTCATTTGTTCATTTGTTCATTTGTTCATTTGTTCATTTGTTCATTTGTTCATTTTTTCATTTGTTCACTTGTTCATTTGTTCATTTGTCCATTTGTTCATTTGCTCATTTGTTCATTTGTTAATTTGTTCACTTGTCCATTCGTTCGATTGTTTATTTGTTCATTTGTTCGTTAGTTCATTTGTTCATTTGTTCATTTGTTCATTTGTTCATTTGTTCATTTGTTCATTTTTTCATTTGTTCATTTGTTCACTTGTTCATTTGTTCATTTGTCCATTTGTTCATTTGTTCATTTGCTAATTTGTTCACTTGTCCATTCGTTCGATTGTTCATTTCTTCATTTGTTCGTTTGTTCATTTGTTCATTTGTTCACTTGTTCATTTGTTCATTTGTTCATTTGTACATTTGTTCATTTGTTCATTTGTTCTTTTGTTCATTTGTTCATTTGTTCATTTGTTCATTTGTTCAGTTCTTCATTTGTTCATTTGTTCATTTGTTCATTTGTTCATTTGTTCATTTGTTCATTTGTTCATTTGTTCATTTGTTCATTTGTTCATTTGTTCATTTGTTCATTTGTTCTTTTGTACATTTGTTCATTTGTTCATTTGTTCATTTGTTCATTTGTTCATTTGTTCACTTGTCCATTCGGTCGTTTGTTCATTCGTTCATTTGTTCGTTTGTTCATTTGTTCATTTGTTCACTTGTTCATTTGTTCATTTGTTCATTTGTTCATTTGTTCATTTGTTCATTTGTTCATTTGTTCATTTGTTCATTTTTTTCACTTGTTCATTTGTTCGTTTGTTTATTTGTTCATTTGTTCGTTTGTTCATTTGTTCATTTGTTCATTTGTTCATTTGTTCATTTGTTCATTTTTTCATTTGTTCATTTGTTCACTTGTTCATTTGTTCATTTGTCCATTTGTTCATTTGTTCATTTGCTAATTTGTTCACTTGTCCATTCGTTCGATTGTTCATTTCTTCATTTGTTCGTTTGTTCGTTTGTTCATTTGTTCATTTGTTCATTTGTTCATTTGTTCATTTGTTCATTTTTTCATTTGTTCATTTGTTCACTTGTTCATTTGTTCATTTGTCCATTTGTTCATTTGTTCATTTGCTAATTTGTTCACTTGTCCATTCGTTCGATTGTTCATTTCTTCATTTGTTCGTTTGTTCGTTTGTTCATTTGTTCATTTGTTCACTTGTTCATTTGTTCATTTTTTCATTTGTTCATTTGTTCACTTGTTCATTTGTTCATTTGTCCATTTGTTCATTTGTTCATTTGCTAATTTGTTCACTTGTCCATTCGTTCGATTGTTCATTTCTTCATTTGTTCGTTTGTTCGTTTGTTCATTTGTTCATTTGTTCACTTGTTCATTTGTTCATTTGTTCATTTGTACATTTGTTCATTTGTTCATTTGTTCTTTTGTTCATTTGTTCATTTGTTCATTTGTTCATTTGTTCAGTTCTTCATTTGTTCATTTGTTCATTTGTTCATTTGTTCATTTGTTCATTTGTTCATTTGTTCATTTGTTCATTTGTTCATTTGTTCATTTGTTCATTTGTTCAATTGATAATTCGTTCATTTGTTCATATGTTCATTTGAATGTTTCTTCATTCGTTCAATGGTTCATTTGTTCATTTGTTCATTTGTCTACTCGCTCGTTTGTTCATTTGTTCATTTGTTCATTTGTCCATTTGTTCATTTGTTCATTTGTTAATTTGTTCACTTGTCCATTCGTTCGATTGTTCATTTCTTCATTTCTTCGTTTGTTCATTTGTTCATTTGTTCACTTGTTCATTTGTTCATTTGTTCATTTGTACATTTGTTCATTTGTTCACTTGTCCATTCGTTCGTTTGATCATTCGTTCATTTGTTCGTTTGTTCATTTTTTCATTTGTTCACTTGTTCATTTGTTCATTTGTTCATTTGTTCATTTGTTCATTTGTTCATTTGTTCATTTGTTCATTTGTTCATTTGTTCACTTGTTCATTTGTTCATTTGTTCATTTGTTCATTTGTTCATTTCTTCATTTGTTCATTTGTTCATTTGTTCATTTGTTCATTTGTTCAATTGATCCTTTGTTCATTTGTTCATTCGTTCATTTGCTCTTTTGTTCATTTGTACATTTGTTCATTTGTTCAATTGTTCATTTGTTCATTTGTTCATTTGTTCATTTCTTCATTTCTTCATTTCTTCATTTGTTCATTTGTTCATTTCTTCATTTGTTCATTTGTTAATTTGTTCATTTGTTCATTTGTTGATGTGTTCATTTGTTCATTTGTTCATTTGTCCATTCGTTCGTTTGTTCATTTGTTCATTTGTTCATTTGTCCATTCGTTCGTTTGTTCATTTGTTCATTTGTTCATTTGTTCATTTGTTCATTTGTTCATTTGTTCATTTGTTCATTTGTTCATTTGTTCATTTGTTCATTTGTTCATTTGTTCATTCGTTCATTTGTTCATTTGTTCATTTGTTCATTTGTTCATTTGTTCATTTGTTCATTTGTTCATTTGTTCACTTGTCCATTCGTTCGTTTGTTCATTTGTTCGTTTGTTCATTTGTTCATTTGTTCACTTGTTCATTTGTTCATTTGTTCATTTGTTCATTTGTTCATTTGTTCATTTGTTCACTTGTTCATTTGTTCATTTGTTCATTTGTTCATTTGTTCATTTGTTCATTTGTTCATTTCTTCATTTGTTCATTTGTTAATTTGTTCATTTGTTCATTTGTTAATGTGTTCATTTGTTCATTTGTTCATTTGTCCATTCGTTCATTTCTTCATTTGTTCATTTGTTAATTTGTTCATTTGTTCATTTGTTAATGTGTTCATTTGTTCATTTGTTCATTTGTCCATTCGTTCGTTTGTTCATTTGTTCATTTGTTCATTTGTCCATTCGTTCGTTTGTTCATTTGTTCATTTGTTCATTTGTTCATTTGTTCATTTGTCCATTTGTATATTTGTTCATTTGTTCATTTGTTCATTTGTTCATTTGTTCTTTTGTACATTTGTTCATTTGTTCATTTGTTCATTTGTTCATTTGTTCATTTGTTCACTTGTCCATTCGTTCGTTTGTTCATTCGTTCATTTGTTCGTTTGTTCATTTGTTCATTTGTTCACTTGTTCATTTGTTCATTTGTTCATTTGTTCATTTGTTCATTTGTTCATTTGTTCATTTTTTTCACTTGTTCATTTGTTCATTTGTTCATTTGTTAATTTGTTCACTTGTCCATTCGTTCGATTGTTTATTTGATCATTTGTTCGTTTGTTCATTTGTTCATTTGTTCATTTGTTCATTTTTTCATTTGTTCATTTGTTCACTTGTTCATTTGTTCATTTGTCCATTTGTTCATTTGTTCATTTGTTAATTTGTTCACTTGTCCATTCGTTCGATTGTTCATTTCTTCATTTGTTCGTTTGTTCATTTGTTCATTTGTTCACTTGTTCATTTGTTCATTTGTTCATTTGTACATTTGTTCATTTGTTCATTTGTTCTTTTGTTCATTTGTTCATTTGTTCATTTGTTCAGTTCTTCATTTGTTCATTTGTTCATTTGTTCATTTGTTCATTTGTTCATTTGTTCATTTGTTCATTTGTTCGTTTGTTCGTTTGTTCATTTGTAGATTTGTACATTTTTCAAATTGTTCATTTGTTTATTTGTTCGATTGTTCATCTGTTCATTGATTCATTTGTCCATTTGTTCGTTTGTTCATTTGTTCATTTGTTCATTTGTTCATTTGTTCATTTGTTCATTTGTTCATTTGTTCATTTGTTCATTTGTACATTTGTTCAATTGATCCTTTGTTTATTTGTTCATATGTTCATTTGTTCATTTGTTCATTTGTTCATTTGTTCCTTTGTTCATTTGTTCATTTGTTCCTTTGTTCATTTGTTCGTTTGTTGATTTGTTCATTTGTTTATTTGTTCGATTGTTCATCTGTTCATTGATTCATTTGTCCATTTGTCCATTTGTTCGTTTGTTCATTTGTTCATGTGTTCATTTGTTCATTTGTTCATTTGTTCACTTGTTCATTTGTTAATGTGTCCATTTTTGGATGTGTTCATTTCTTCAATTCTTCATTTCTTAAGATGTTCATTTTTTCATTTGTCCATTTGTTTATTTGTTCATTTGTTCATATGTCCATTTGATTGTTTGTTCATTTCTCAACTTATTCATTTGTTCATTTGTTCATTTGTACATTTGTTCGTTTGTTCATTTGTTCATTTGTTTATTTGTTTATTGGTTCATTTGTTCATTTGTTCATTTCTTCATTTCTTCATTTCTTCATTTCTTCATTTGTTCATTTCTTCATTTGTTCATTTGTTCATTTGTTCATTTGTTCATTTGTTCATTTGTTCATTTGTTCACTTGACCATTCGTTCGTTTGTTCATTTTTTCATTTGTTCGTTTGTTCATTTGTTCATTTGTTCACTTGTTCATTTGTTCATTTGTTCATTTGTTCATTTGATCATTTGTTCATTTGTTCATTTGTTCATTTGTTCATTTGTTCAATTGATAATTCGTTCATTTGTTCATATGTTCATTTGAATGTTTCTTCATTCGTTCAATGGTTCATTTGTTCATTTGTTCATTTGTTCACTTGTTCATTTGTTCATTTGTTCATTTGTTCATTTGTTCATTTGTTCATTTGTTCATATGTTCATTTGTTCATTTGTTCATTTGTTCATTTGTTCATTTGTTCATTTGTTCATTTGTTCATTTGTTCATTTGTTCAATTGATAATTCGTTCATTTGTTCATATGTTCATTTGTTCATTTGTTCATTTGTTCATTTGTTCATTTGTTCCTTTGTTCATTTGTTCATTTGTTCCTTTGTTCATTTGTTCATTTGTTGATTTGTTCATTTGTTGATTTGTTCATTCGTTCATTTGTTCATTCGTTCATTTGTTCATTTGTACATTTGTTAATTTGTTCAATTGTTCATTTGTTCATTTGTTCATTTGTTCATTTGTTCATTTGTTCATTTGTTCATTTGTTCATTTGTTCATTTGTTCATTTGTTCATTTGTTCATTTGTTCATTTGTTCATTTGTTCATTTGTTCACTTGTTCATTTTGTTCCTTTGTTCGTTTGTTCGTTTGTTCATTTTTTCATATGTACATGTGTTCATTTGTTCATTTGTACATGTGTTCATTTGTTCAATTGTTGATTTGTTGACTTGTTCATTCGTTCATTTGTTCATTTCTTCATTTGTTCATTTGTACATTTGTTCATTTGTACAATGGTTCATTTGTTCATTTGTTCATCTGTTCATTTCTTCATTTCTTCATTTCTTCCTTTCTTCATTTGTTCATTTGTTCATTTGTTCATTTGTTCATTTGTTCATTTGTTCATTTGTTCATTTGTTCATTTGTTCATTTGTTCATTTGTTCATTTGTTCATTTGTTCATTTGTTCATTTGTTCATTTGTTCATTTGTTCATTTGTACATGTGTTCATTTGTTCATTTGTTAATTTGTTCAATTGATCCTTTGTTCATTTGTTCTTTTGTTCATTTGTTCATTTGTTCATTTGTTCATTTGTTCACTTGTTCATTTGTTCATTTGTTCATTTGTTCATTTGTTCATTTGTTCATTTGTTCATTTGTTCATTTCTTCATTTGTTCATTTGTTAATTTGTTCATTTGTTCATTTGTTAATGTGTTCATTTGTTCATTTGTTCATTTGTCCATTCGTTCATTTCTTCATTTGTTCATTTGTTAATTTGTTCATTTGTTCATTTGTTAATGTGTTCATTTGTTCATTTGTTCATTTGTCCATTCGTTCGTTTGTTCATTTGTTCATTTGTTCATTTGTCCATTCGTTCGTTTGTTCATTTGTTCATTTGTTCATTTGTTCATTTGTTCATTTGTCCATTTGTATATTTGTTCATTTGTTCATTTGTTCATTTGTTCATTTGTTCTTTTGTACATTTGTTCATTTGTTCATTTGTTCATTTGTTCATTTGTTCATTTGTTCACTTGTCCATTCGTTCGTTTGTTCATTCGTTCATTTGTTCGTTTGTTCATTTGTTCATTTGTTCACTTGTTCATTTGTTCATTTGTTCATTTGTTCATTTGTTCATTTGTTCATTTGTTCATTTGTTCATTTTTTTCACTTGTTCATTTGTTCATTTGTTCATTTGTTAATTTGTTCACTTGTCCATTCGTTCGATTGTTTATTTGATCATTTGTTCGTTTGTTCATTTGTTCATTTGTTCATTTGTTCATTTGTTCATTTTTTCATTTTTTCATTTGTTCATTTGTTCACTTGTTCATTTGTTCATTTGTCCATTTGTTCATTTGTTCATTTGTTCATTTGTTCACTTGTCCATTCGTTCGATTGTTCATTTCTTCATTTGTTCGTTTGTTCATTTGTTCATTTGTTCACTTGTTCATTTGTTCATTTGTTCATTTGTACATTTGTTCATTTGTTCATTTGTTCTTTTGTTCATTTGTTCATTTGTTCATTTGTTCAGTTCTTCATTTGTTCATTTGTTCATTTGTTCATTTGTTCATTTGTTCATTTGTTCATTTGTTCATTTGTTCGTTTGTTCGTTTGTTCATTTGTAGATTTGTACATTTTTCAAATTGTTCATTTGTTTATTTGTTCGATTGTTCATCTGTTCATTGATTCATTTGTCCATTTGTTCGTTTGTTCATTTGTTCATTTGTTCATTTGTTCATTTGTTCATTTGTTCATTTGTTCATTTGTTCATTTGTACATTTGTTCAATTGATCCTTTGTTTATTTGTTCATATGTTCATTTGTTCATTTGTTCATTTGTTCATTTGTTCATTTGTTCATTTGTTCATTTGTTCCTTTGTTCATTTGTTCATTTGTTCCTTTGTTCATTTGTTCGTTTGTTGATTTGTTCATTTGTTTATTTGTTCGATTGTTCATCTGTTCATTGATTCATTTGTCCATTTGTCCATTTGTTCGTTTGTTCATTTGTTCATGTGTTCATTTGTTCATTTGTTCATTTGTTCATTTGTTCACTTGTTCATTTGTTAATGTGTCCATTTTTGGATGTGTTCATTTCTTCAATTCTTCATTTCTTAAGATGTTCATTTTTTCATTTGTCCATTTGTTTATTTGTTCATTTGTTCATATGTCCATTTGATTGTTTGTTCATTTCTCAACTTATTCATTTGTTCATTTGTTCATTTGTACATTTGTTCGTTTGTTCATTTGTTCATTTGTTTATTTGTTTATTGGTTCATTTGTTCATTTGTTCATTTCTTCATTTCTTCATTTCTTCATTTCTTCATTTGTTCATTTCTTCATTTGTTCATTTGTTCATTTGTTCATTTGTTCATTTGTTCATTTGTTCATTTGTTCATTTGTTCATTTGTTCACTTGACCATTCGTTCGTTTGTTCATTTTTTCATTTGTTCGTTTGTTCATTTGTTCATTTGTTCACTTGTTCATTTGTTCATTTGTTCATTTGTTCATTTGATCATTTGTTCATTTGTTCATTTGTTCATTTGTTCATTTGTTCAATTGATAATTCGTTCATTTGTTCATATGTTCATTTGAATGTTTCTTCATTCGTTCAATGGTTCATTTGTTCATTTGTTCATTTGTTCACTTGTTCATTTGTTCATTTGTTCATTTGTTCATTTGTTCATTTGTTCATTTGTTCATTTGTTCATTTGTTCATTTGTTCATTTGTTCATTTGTTCATTTGTTCATTTGTTCATTTGTTCATTTGTTCATTTGTTCATTTGTTCAATTGATAATTCGTTCATTTGTTCATATGTTCATTTGAATGTTTCTTCATTCGTTCAATGGTTCATTTGTTCATTTGTTCATTTGTCTACTCGCTCGTTTGTTGATTTGTTCATTTGTTCAGATGTTAATTTGTCCATTTTTGGAAGTGTTCATTTCTTCAATTCTTCATTTCTTAAGTTGTTCATTTTTTCATTTGTCCATTTGTTTATTTGTTCATTTGTTCATTTGTTCAGTTGTTCATTTGTTCATTTGTTCATTTGTTCATTTGTTCACTTGTTCATTTGTTCATTTGTTCATTTGTTCATTTGTGCATTTGTTCATTTGTTCATTTGTTCATTTGTTCATTTGTTCAATAGATCCTTTGTTCATTTGTTCATTTGTTCATTTGTTCATTCGTTCATTTGCTCTTTTGTTCATTTGTTCAATTGTTCATTTGTTCATTTGTTCATTTGTTCATTTCTTCATTTGTTCATTTGTTCATTTGTTCATTTGTTCATTTCTTCATTTGTTCATTTGTTAATTTGTTCATTTGTTCATTTGTTAATGTGTTCATTTGTTCATTTGTTCATTTGTCCATTCGTTCGTTTGTTCATGTGTTCATTTGTTCATTTGTCCATTCGTTCGTTTGTTCATTTGTTCATTTGTTCATTTGTTCATTTGTTCATTTGTTCATTTGTTCATTTGTTCATTTGTTCATTTGTTCATTTGTTCATTTGTTCATTTGTTCATTTGTTCATTTGTTCATTTGTTCACTTGACCATTCGTTCGTTTGTTCATTTTTTCATTTGTTCGTATGTTCATTTGTTCATTTGTTCACTTGTTCATTTGTTCATTTGTTCATTTGTTCATTTGTTCATTTGTTCACTTGTTCATTTGTTAATGTGTCCATTTTTGGATGTGTTCATTTCTTCAATTCTTCATTTCTTAAGATGTTCATCTGCTCATTTGTCCATTTGTTTATTTGTTCATTTGTTCATATGTTCATTTGATTGTTTGTTCATTTCTCAACTTAGTCATTTGTTCATTTGTTCATTTGTACATTTGTTCGTTTGTTCATTTGTTCATTTGTTTATTTGTTTATTGGTTCATTTGTTCATTTGTTCATTTGTTCATTTGTTCATTTGTTCATTTGTTCATTTGTTCATTTTTTCATTTGTTCATTTGTTCACTTGTTCATTTGTTCATTTGTCCATTTGTTCATTTGCTCATTTGTTCATTTGTTAATTTGTTCACTTGTCCATTCGTTCGATTGTTTATTTGTTCATTTGTTCGTTTGTTCATTTGTTCATTTGTTCATTTGTTCATTTGTTCATTTGTTCATTTGTTCATTTGTTCATTTGTTCACTTGACCATTCGTTCGTTTGTTCATTTTTTCATTTGTTCGTATGTTCATTTGTTCATTTGTTCACTTGTTCATTTGTTCATTTGTTCATTTGTTCATTTGTTCATTTGTTCACTTGTTCATTTGTTAATGTGTCCATTTTTGGATGTGTTCATTTCTTCAATTCTTCATTTCTTAAGATGTTCATCTGCTCATTTGTCCATTTGTTTATTTGTTCATTTGTTCATATGTTCATTTGATTGTTTGTTCATTTCTCAACTTAGTCATTTGTTCATTTGTTCATTTGTACATTTGTTCGTTTGTTCATTTGTTCATTTGTTTATTTGTTTATTGGTTCATTTGTTCATTTGTTCATTTGTTCATTTGTTCATTTGTTCATTTGTTCATTTGTTCATTTGTTCATTTTTTCATTTGTTCACTTGTTCATTTGTTCATTTGTCCATTTGTTCATTTGCTCATTTGTTCATTTGTTAATTTGTTCACTTGTCCATTCGTTCGATTGTTTATTTGTTCATTTGTTCGTTAGTTCATTTGTTCATTTGTTCATTTGTTCATTTGTTCATTTGTTCATTTGTTCATTTTTTCATTTGTTCATTTGTTCACTTGTTCATTTGTTCATTTGTCCATTTGTTCATTTGTTCATTTGCTAATTTGTTCACTTGACCATTCGTTCGATTGTTCATTTCTTCATTTGTTCGTTTGTTCATTTGTTCATTTGTTCACTTGTTCATTTGTTCATTTGTTCATTTGTACATTTGTTCATTTGTTCATTTGTTCTTTTGTTCATTTGTTCATTTGTTCATTTGTTCATTTGTTCAGTTCTTCATTTGTTCATTTGTTCATTTGTTCATTTGTTCATTTGTTCATTTGTTCATTTGTTCATTTGTTCATTTGTTCATTTGTTCATTTGTTCATTTGTTCATTTGTTCTTTTGTACATTTGTTCATTTGTTCATTTGTTCATTTGTTCATTTGTTCATTTGTTCACTTGTCCATTCGGTCGTTTGTTCATTCGTTCATTTGTTCGTTTGTTCATTTGTTCATTTGTTCACTTGTTCATTTGTTCATTTGTTCATTTGTTCATTTGTTCATTTGTTCATTTGTTCATTTGTTCATTTGTTCATTTTTTTCACTTGTTCATTTGTTCGTTTGTTCATTTGTTCATTTGTTCATTTGTTCATTTGTTCATTTTTTCATTTGTTCATTTGTTCACTTGTTCATTTGTTCATTTGTCCATTTGTTCATTTGTTCATTTGTTAATTTGTTCACTTGTCCATTCGTTCGATTGTTCATTTCTTCATTTGTTCGTTTGTTCATTTGTTCATTTGTTCACTTGTTCATTTGTTCATTTGTTCAGTTGTTCATTTGTTCATTTGTTCATTTGTTCATTTGTTCACTTGTTCATTTGTTCATTTGTTCATTTGTTCATTTGTGCATTTGTTCATTTGTTCATTTGTTCATTTGTTCATTTGTTCAATAGATCCTTTGTTCATTTGTTCATTTGTTCATTTGTTCATTCGTTCATTTGCTCTTTTGTTCATTTGTTCAATTGTTCATTTGTTCATTTGTTCATTTGTTCATTTCTTCATTTGTTCATTTGTTCATTTGTTCATTTGTTCATTTCTTCATTTGTTCATTTGTTAATTTGTTCATTTGTTCATTTGTTAATGTGTTCATTTGTTCATTTGTTCATTTGTCCATTCGTTCGTTTGTTCATGTGTTCATTTGTTCATTTGTCCATTCGTTCGTTTGTTCATTTGTTCATTTGCTCATTTGTTCATTTGTTCATTTGTTCATTTGTTCATTTGTTCATTTGTTCATTTGTTCATTTGTTCATTTGTTCATTTGTTCATTTGTTCATTTGTTCATTTGTTCATTTGTTCATTTGTTCATTTGTTCATTTGTTCACTTGACCATTCGTTCGTTTGTTCATTTTTTCATTTGTTCGTATGTTCATTTGTTCATTTGTTCACTTGTTCATTTGTTCATTTGTTCATTTGTTCATTTGTTCATTTGTTCATTTGTTCACTTGTTCATTTGTTAATGTGTCCATTTTTGGATGTGTTCATTTCTTCAATTCTTCATTTCTTAAGATGTTCATCTGCTCATTTGTCCATTTGTTTATTTGTTCATTTGTTCATATGTTCATTTGATTGTTTGTTCATTTCTCAACTTAGTCATTTGTTCATTTGTTCATTTGTTCGTTTGTTCATTTGTTCATTTGTTTATTTGTTTATTGGTTCATTTGTTCATTTGTTCATTTGTTCATTTGTTCATTTGTTCATTTGTTCATTTGTTCATTTTTTCATTTGTTCATTTGTTCACTTGTTCATTTGTTCATTTGTCCATTTGTTCATTTGCTCATTTGTTCATTTGTTAATTTGTTCACTTGTCCATTCGTTCGATTGTTTATTTGTTCATTTGTTCGTTTGTTCATTTGTTCATTTGTTCATTTGTTCATTTGTTCATTTGTTCATTTTTTCATTTGTTCATTTGTTCACTTGTTCATTTGTTCATTTGTCCATTTGTTCATTTGTTCATTTGCTAATTTGTTCACTTGTCCATTCGTTCGATTGTTCATTTCTTCATTTGTTCGTTTGTTCGTTTGTTCATTTGTTCATTTGTTCACTTGTTCATTTGTTCATTTTTTCATTTGTTCATTTGTTCACTTGTTCATTTGTTCATTTGTCCATTTGTTCATTTGTTCATTTGCTAATTTGTTCACTTGTCCATTCGTTCGATTGTTCATTTCTTCATTTGTTCGTTTGTTCGTTTGTTCATTTGTTCATTTGTTCACTTGTTCATTTGTTCATTTGTTCATTTGTACATTTGTTCATTTGTTCATTTGTTCTTTTGTTCATTTGTTCATTTGTTCATTTGTTCATTTGTTCAGTTCTTCATTTGTTCATTTGTTCATTTGTTCATTTGTTCATTTGTTCATTTGTTCATTTGTTCACTTGACCATTCGTTCGTTTGTTCATTTTTTCATTTGTTCGTATGTTCATTTGTTCATTTGTTCACTTGTTCATTTGTTCATTTGTTCATTTGTTCATTTGTTCATTTGTTCATTTGTTCACTTGTTCATTTGTTAATGTGTCCATTTTTGGATGTGTTCATTTCTTCAATTCTTCATTTCTTAAGATGTTCATCTGCTCATTTGTCCATTTGTTTATTTGTTCATTTGTTCATATGTTCATTTGATTGTTTGTTCATTTCTCAACTTAGTCATTTGTTCATTTGTTCATTTGTTCGTTTGTTCATTTGTTCATTTGTTTATTTGTTTATTGGTTCATTTGTTCATTTGTTCATTTGTTCATTTGTTCATTTGTTCATTTGTTCATTTGTTCATTTGTTCATTTGTTCATTTTTTCATTTGTTCATTTGTTCACTTGTTCATTTGTTCATTTGTCCATTTGTTCATTTGCTCATTTGTTCATTTGTTAATTTGTTCACTTGTCCATTCGTTCGATTGTTTATTTGTTCATTTGTTCGTTTGTTCATTTGTTCATTTGTTCATTTGTTCATTTGTTCATTTGTTCATTTGTTCATTTTTTCATTTGTTCATTTGTTCACTTGTTCATTTGTTCATTTGTCCATTTGTTCATTTGTTCATTTGCTAATTTGTTCACTTGTCCATTCGTTCGATTGTTCATTTCTTCATTTGTTCGTTTGTTCGTTTGTTCATTTGTTCATTTGTTCACTTGTTCATTTGTTCATTTTTTCATTTGTTCATTTGTTCACTTGTTCATTTGTTCATTTGTCCATTTGTTCATTTGTTCATTTGCTAATTTGTTCACTTGTCCATTCGTTCGATTGTTCATTTCTTCATTTGTTCGTTTGTTCGTTTGTTCATTTGTTCATTTGTTCACTTGTTCATTTGTTCATTTGTTCATTTGTACATTTGTTCATTTGTTCATTTGTTCTTTTGTTCATTTGTTCATTTGTTCATTTGTTCATTTGTTCAGTTCTTCATTTGTTCATTTGTTCATTTGTTCATTTGTTCATTTGTTCATTTGTTCATTTGTTCATTTGTTCATTTGTTCATTTGTTCATTTGTTCAATTGATAATTCGTTCATTTGTTCATATGTTCATTTGAATGTTTCTTCATTCGTTCAATGGTTCATTTGTTCATTTGTTCATTTGTCTACTCGCTCGTTTGTTCATTTGTTCATTTGTTCATTTGTCCATTTGTTCATTTGTTCATTTGTTAATTTGTTCACTTGTCCATTCGTTCGATTGTTCATTTCTTCATTTCTTCGTTTGTTCATTTGTTCATTTGTTCACTTGTTCATTTGTTCATTTGTTCATTTGTACATTTGTTCATTTGTTCACTTGTCCATTCGTTCGTTTGATCATTCGTTCATTTGTTCGTTTGTTCATTTTTTCATTTGTTCACTTGTTCATTTGTTCATTTGTTCATTTGTTCATTTGTTCATTTGTTCATTTGTTCATTTGTTCATTTGTTCATTTGTTCACTTGTTCATTTGTTCATTTGTTCATTTGTTCATTTGTTCATTTCTTCATTTGTTCATTTGTTCATTTGTTCATTTGTTCATTTGTTCATTTGTTCATTTGTTCATTTGTTCAATTGATCCTTTGTTCATTTGTTCATTCGTTCATTTGCTCTTTTGTTCATTTGTACATTTGTTCATTTGTTCAATTGTTCATTTGTTCATTTGTTCATTTGTTCATTTCTTCATTTCTTCATTTCTTCATTTGTTCATTTGTTCATTTCTTCATTTGTTCATTTGTTAATTTGTTCATTTGTTCATTTGTTGATGTGTTCATTTGTTCATTTGTTCATTTGTCCATTCGTTCGTTTGTTCATTTGTTCATTTGTTCATTTGTCCATTCGTTCGTTTGTTCATTTGTTCATTTGTTCATTTGTTCATTTGTTCATTTGTTCATTTGTTCATTTGTTCATTTGTTCATTTGTTCATTTGTTCATTCGTTCATTTGTTCATTTGTTCATTTGTTCATTTGTTCATTTGTTCATTTGTTCATTTGTTCATTTGTTCACTTGTCCATTCGTTCGTTTGTTCATTTGTTCGTTTGTTCATTTGTTCATTTGTTCACTTGTTCATTTGTTCATTTGTTCATTTGTTCATTTGTTCATTTGTTCATTTGTTCACTTGTTCATTTGTTCATTTGTTCATTTGTTCATTTGTTCATTTGTTCATTTGTTCATTTCTTCATTTGTTCATTTGTTAATTTGTTCATTTGTTCATTTGTTAATGTGTTCATTTGTTCATTTGTTCATTTGTCCATTCGTTCATTTCTTCATTTGTTCATTTGTTAATTTGTTCATTTGTTCATTTGTTAATGTGTTCATTTGTTCATTTGTTCATTTGTCCATTCGTTCGTTTGTTCATTTGTTCATTTGTTCATTTGTCCATTCGTTCGTTTGTTCATTTGTTCATTTGTTCATTTGTTCATTTGTTCATTTGTCCATTTGTATATTTGTTCATTTGTTCATTTGTTCATTTGTTCATTTGTTCTTTTGTACATTTGTTCATTTGTTCATTTGTTCATTTGTTCATTTGTTCATTTGTTCATTTGTTCACTTGTCCATTCGTTCGTTTGTTCATTCGTTCATTTGTTCGTTTGTTCATTTGTTCATTTGTTCACTTGTTCATTTGTTCATTTGTTCATTTGTTCATTTGTTCATTTGTTCATTTGTTCATTTTTTTCACTTGTTCATTTGTTCATTTGTTCATTTGTTAATTTGTTCACTTGTCCATTCGTTCGATTGTTTATTTGATCATTTGTTCGTTTGTTCATTTGTTCATTTGTTCATTTGTTCATTTTTTCATTTGTTCATTTGTTCACTTGTTCATTTGTTCATTTGTCCATTTGTTCATTTGTTCATTTGTTAATTTGTTCACTTGTCCATTCGTTCGATTGTTCATTTCTTCATTTGTTCGTTTGTTCATTTGTTCATTTGTTCACTTGTTCATTTGTTCATTTGTTCATTTGTACATTTGTTCATTTGTTCATTTGTTCTTTTGTTCATTTGTTCATTTGTTCATTTGTTCAGTTCTTCATTTGTTCATTTGTTCATTTGTTCATTTGTTCATTTGTTCATTTGTTCATTTGTTCATTTGTTCGTTTGTTCGTTTGTTCATTTGTAGATTTGTACATTTTTCAAATTGTTCATTTGTTTATTTGTTCGATTGTTCATCTGTTCATTGATTCATTTGTCCATTTGTTCGTTTGTTCATTTGTTCATTTGTTCATTTGTTCATTTGTTCATTTGTTCATTTGTTCATTTGTTCATTTGTTCATTTGTACATTTGTTCAATTGATCCTTTGTTTATTTGTTCATATGTTCATTTGTTCATTTGTTCATTTGTTCATTTGTTCCTTTGTTCATTTGTTCATTTGTTCCTTTGTTCATTTGTTCGTTTGTTGATTTGTTCATTTGTTTATTTGTTCGATTGTTCATCTGTTCATTGATTCATTTGTCCATTTGTCCATTTGTTCGTTTGTTCATTTGTTCATGTGTTCATTTGTTCATTTGTTCATTTGTTCACTTGTTCATTTGTTAATGTGTCCATTTTTGGATGTGTTCATTTCTTCAATTCTTCATTTCTTAAGATGTTCATTTTTTCATTTGTCCATTTGTTTATTTGTTCATTTGTTCATATGTCCATTTGATTGTTTGTTCATTTCTCAACTTATTCATTTGTTCATTTGTTCATTTGTACATTTGTTCGTTTGTTCATTTGTTCATTTGTTTATTTGTTTATTGGTTCATTTGTTCATTTGTTCATTTCTTCATTTCTTCATTTCTTCATTTCTTCATTTGTTCATTTCTTCATTTGTTCATTTGTTCATTTGTTCATTTGTTCATTTGTTCATTTGTTCATTTGTTCACTTGACCATTCGTTCGATTGTTCATTTTTTCATTTGTTCGTTTGTTCATTTGTTCATTTGTTCACTTGTTCATTTGTTCATTTGTTCATTTGTTCATTTGATCATTTGTTCATTTGTTCATTTGTTCATTTGTTCATTTGTTCAATTGATAATTCGTTCATTTGTTCATATGTTCATTTGAATGTTTCTTCATTCGTTCAATGGTTCATTTGTTCATTTGTTCATTTGTTCACTTGTTCATTTGTTCATTTGTTCATTTGTTCATTTGTTCATTTGTTCATTTGTTCATTTGTTCATTTGTTCATTTGTTCATTTGTTCATTTGTTCATTTGTTCATTTGTTCATTTGTTCATTTGTTCATTTGTTCAATTGATAATTCGTTCATTTGTTCATATGTTCATTTGTTCATTTGTTCATTTGTTCATTTGTTCATTTGTTCCTTTGTTCATTTGTTCATTTGTTCCTTTGTTCATTTGTTCATTTGTTGATTTGTTCATTTGTTGATTTGTTCATTCGTTCATTTGTTCATTCGTTCATTTGTTCATTTGTACATTTGTTAATTTGTTCAATTGTTCATTTGTTCATTTGTTCATTTGTTCATTTGTTCATTTGTTCATTTGTTCATTTGTTCATTTGTTCATTTGTTCATTTGTTCATTTGTTCATTTGTTCATTTGTTCATTTGTTCATTTGTTCACTTGTTCATTTTGTTCCTTTGTTCGTTTGTTCGTTTGTTCATTTTTTCATATGTACATGTGTTCATTTGTTCATTTGTACATGTGTTCATTTGTTCAATTGTTGATTTGTTGACTTGTTCATTCGTTCATTTGTTCATTTCTTCATTTGTTCATTTGTACATTTGTTCATTTGTACAATGGTTCATTTGTTCATTTGTTCATCTGTTCATTTCTTCATTTCTTCATTTCTTCCTTTCTTCATTTGTTCATTTGTTCATTTGTTCATTTGTTCATTTGTTCATTTGTTCATTTGTTCATTTGTTCATTTGTTCATTTGTTCATTTGTTCATTTGTTCATTTGTTCATTTGTTCATTTGTTCATTTGTACATGTGTTCATTTGTTCATTTGTTAATTTGTTCAATTGATCCTTTGTTCATTTGTTCATTTGTTCATTTGTTCATTTGTTCATTTGTACATTTGTTCATTCGTTCATTTGTTCATTTGTTTATTTGTTTATTGGTTCATTTGTTCATTTGTTCATTTGTTCACTTGTTCATTTGTTCATTTGTTCATTTATTCATTTGTTCATTTGTTCATTTGTTCATTTGTTCATTTGTTCATTTGTTCACTTGTTCATTTTGTTCCTTTGTTCGTTTGTTCGTTTATAATTTGTTCATTTGTACATGTGTTCATTTGTTCATTTGTACATGTGTTCATTTGTTCATTTGTTCATTTGTTCAATTGATCCTTTGTTCATTTGTTCATTTGTTGATTTGTTCATTTGTTGATTTGTTGATTTGTTCATTTGTTGATTTGTTCATTCGTTCATTTGTTCATTTGTTCATTTGTTCATTTCTTCATTTGTTGATTTGTTCATTTGTTCACTTGTTCAGTTGTTCATTTGTTCATTTGTTCGTTTGTTCATTTGTCCATTCGTTCGTTTGTTCATTTGTTCATTTGTTCATTTGTCCATTCGTCCTTTGTTCATTTGTTCATTTGTTCATTTGTTCATTTGTTCATTTGTTCATTTGTTCATTTGTTCATTTGTTCATTTGTTCATTTGTTCATTTGTTCATTTGTTCATTTGTTCATTTGTTCATTTGTTCATTTGTTCATTTGTTCATTTGTTCACTTGACCATTCGTTCGTTTGTTCATTTTTTCATTTGTTCGTTTGTTCATTTGTTCATTTGTTCACTTGTTCATTTGTTCATTTGTTCACTTGTTCATTTGTTCATTTGTTCATTTGTTCATTTGTTCATTTGTCCATTTGTTCATTTGTTCATTTGTTAATTTGTTCATTTGTCCATTCGTTCGTTTGTTCATTTGTTCATTTATTCATTTGTTCATTTGTTCATTTCTTCATTTGTTCATTTGTACATTTGTTCATTTGTTCAATGGTTCATTTGTTCATTTGTTCATCTGTTCATTTCTTCATTTCTTCATTTCTTCATTTCTTCATTTCTTCATTTGTTCATTTGTTCATTTGTTCACTTGTTCATTTTGTTCCTTTGTTCGTTTGTTCGTTTGTTCATTTGTTCATTTGTACATGTGTTCATTTGTTCAATTGTTCATTTGTTCATTTGTTCATTTGTTCATTTGTTCATTTGTTCATTTGTTCATTTGTTCATTTGTTCATTTGTTCATTTGTTCATTTCTTCATTTGTTGATTTGTTCATTTGTTCACTTGTTCAGTTGTTCATTTGTTCATTTGTTCGTTTGTTCATTTGTCCATTCGTTCGTTTGTTCATTTGTTCATTTGTTCATTTGTTCATTTGTTCATTTGTTCATTTGTTCATTTGTTCATTTGTTCATTTGTTCATTTGTTCATTTGTTCATTTGTTCAATTGTTCATTTGTTCATTTGTTCATTTGTTCAATTGTTCATTTGTTCATTTGTTCATTTGTTCATTTGTTCACTTGACCATTCGTTCGTTTGTTCATTTTTTCATTTGTTCGTTTGTTCATTTGTTCATTTGTTCACTTGTTCATTTGTTCGTTTGTTCATTTGTTCATTTGTTCATTTGTTGATTTGTTCAATTGATAATTCGTTCATTTGTTCATATGTTCATTTGAATGTTTCTTCATTCGTTCAATGGTTCATTTGTTCATTTGTTCATTTGTTCATTTGTTCACTTGTTCATTTGTTCATTTGTTCATTTGTTCATTTGTTCATTTGTTCAATTGATAATTCGTTCATTTGTTCATATGTTCATTTGAATGTTTCTTCATTCGTTCAATGGTTCATTTGTTCATTTGTTCATTTGTCTACTCGCTCGTTTGTTCATTTGTTCATTTGTTCAGATGTTAATTTGTCCATTTTTGGAAGTGTTCATTTCTTCAATTCTTCATTTCTTAAGTTGTTCATTTTTTCATTTGTCCATTTGTTTATTTGTTCATTTGTTCATATGTCCATTTGATTGTTTATTCATTTCTCAACTTATTCATTTGTTCATTCGTTCAATGGTTCATTTGTTCATTTGTTCATTTGTCTACTCGCTCGTTTGTTCATTTGTTCATTTGTTCAGATGTTAATTTGTCCATTTTTGGAAGTGTTCATTTCTTCAATTCTTCATTTCTTAAGTTGTTCATTTCTTAAGTTGTTCATTTTTTCATTTGTTCATTTGTTCATTTGTTCATTTGTTCATTTGTTCATCTGTTCATTTGTTGATTTGTTCATTTGTACATTTGTTCATTTGTTCATTTGTTCATTTGTTCATTTGTTCATTTGTTCATTTGTTCATTTGTTCATTTGTTCATTTGTTCATTTGTTCACTTGTTCATTTGTTCATTTGTTCATTTGTTCACTTGTTCATTTTGTTCCTTTGTTCGTTTGTTCGTTTGTTCATTTGTTCATTTGTACATGTGTTCATTTGTTCAATTGTTCATTTGTTCATTTGTTCATTTGTTCATTTCTTCATTTCTTCATTTGTTCATTTGTTCATTTGTTCATTTCTTCATTTGTTGATTTGTTCATTTGTTCACTTGTTCAGTTGTTCATTTGTTCATTTGTTCGTTTGTTCATTTGTCCATTCGTTCGTTTGTTCATTTGTTCATTTGTTCATTTGTCCATTCGTTCGTTTGTTCATTTGTTCATTTGTTCACTTGTTCATTTGTTCATTTGTTCATTTGTTCATTTGTTCACTTGTTCATTTGTTAATGTGTCCATTTTTGGATGTGTTCATTTCTTCAATTCTTCATTTCTTAAGATGTTCATCTGCTCATTTGTCCATTTGTTTATTTGTTCATTTGTTCATATGTCCATTTGATTGTTTGTTCATTTCTCAACTTATTCATTTGTTCATTTGTTCATTTGTACATTTGTTCGTTTGTTCATTTGTTCATTTGTTTATTTGTTTATTGGTTCATTTGTTCATTTGTTCATTTGTTCATTTGTTCATTTGTTCATTTGTTCATTTGTTCATTTGTTCATTCGTTCACTTGTTCATTTGTTCGTTTGTCCATTTGTTCATTTGTTCATTTGTTCATTTGTTCATTTGTACATTTGTTCAATTGATCCTTTGTTCATTTGTTCATTTGTTCATTTGTTCATTTGTTCATTTGTTCATTTGTTCCTTTGTTCATTTGTTCATTTGTTCCTTTGTTCATTTGTTCATTTCTACATTTGTTCATTTGTTCATTTGTTCATTCGTTCATTTGTTCATTTGTTCATTTGTTCATTTGTTCATTTGTTCATTTGTTCATTTGTTCATTTGTTCATTTGTTCATTTGTTCATTTGTTCATTTGTTCATTTGTTCATTTGTTCATTTGTTCATTCGTTCATTTGCTCTTTTGTTCATTTGTACATTTGTTCATTTGTTCAATTGTTCATTTGTTCATTTGTTCATTTGTTCATTTCTTCATTTCTTCATTTCTTCATTTCTTCATTTCTTCATTTGTTCATTTGTTCATTTCTTCATTTGTTCATTTGTTCATTTGTTCCTTTGTTCATTTGTTCATTTGTTCCTTTGTTCATTTGTTCGTTTGTTGATTTGTTCATTTGTTTATTTGTTCGATTGTTCATCTGTTCATTGATTCATTTGTCCATTTGTCCATTTGTTCGTTTGTCCATTTGTTCATGTGTTCATTTGTTCATTTGTTCATTTGTTCATTTGTTCATTTTTTTCACTTGTTCATTTGTTCATTTGTTCATTTGTTAATTTGTTCACTTGTCCATTCGTTCGATTGTTTATTTGATCATTTGTTCGTTTGTTCATTTGTTCATTTGTTCATTTGTTCATTTGTTCATTTTTTCATTTGTTCATTTGTTCACTTGTTCATTTGTTCATTTGTCCATTTGTTCATTTGTTCATTTGTTAATTTGTTCACTTGTCCATTCGTTCGATTGTTCATTTCTTCATTTGTTCGTTTGTTCGTTTGTTCATTTGTAGATTTGTACATTTTTCAAATTGTTCATTTGTTTATTTGTTCGATTGTTCATCTGTTCATTGATTCATTTGTCCATTTGTTCGTTTGTTCATTTGTTCATTTGTTCATTTGTTCATTTGTTCATTTGTTCATTTGTTCATTTGTTCATTTGTTCATTTGTTCATTTGTTCATTTGTTCATTTGTACATTTGTTCAATGGATCCTTTGTTTATTTGTTCATATGTTCATTTGTTCATTTTTTCATTTGTTCATTTGTTCCTTTGTTCATTTGTTCATTTGTTCCTTTGTTCATTTGTTCGTTTGTTGATTTGTTCATTTGTTTATTTGTTCGATTGTTCATCTGTTCATTGATTCATTTGTCCATTTGTCCATTTGTTCGTTTGTTCATTTGTTCATGTGTTCATTTGTTCATTTGTTCATTTGTTCATTTGTTCAATTGTTCATTTGTTAATGTGTCCATTTTTGGATGTGTTCATTTCTTCAATTCTTCATTTCTTAAGATGTTCATTTTTTCATTTGTCCATTTGTTTATTTGTTCATTTGTTCATATGTCCATTTGATTGTTTGTTCATTTCTCAACTTATTCATTTGTTCATTTGTTCATTTGTACATTTGTTCGTTTGTTCATTTGTTCATTTGTTTATTTGTTTATTGGTTCATTTGTTCATTTGTTCATTTCTTCATTTCTTCATTTCTTCATTTGTTCATTTCTTCATTTGTTCATTTGTTCATTTGTTCATTTGTTCATTTGTTCATTTGTTCATTTGTTCACTTGACCATTCGTTTGTTTGTTCATTTTTTCATTTGTTCGTTTGTTCATTTGTTCATTTGTTCACTTGTTCATTTGTTCATTTGTTCATTTGTTCATTTGATCATTTGTTCATTTGTTCATTTGTTCATTTGTTCATTTGTTCATTTGTTCAATTGATAATTCGTTCATTTGTTCATATGTTCATTTGAATGTTTCTTCATTCGTTCAATGGTTCATTTGTTCATTTGTTCATTTGTTCACTTGTTCATTTGTTCATTTGTTCATTTGTTCATTTGTTCATTTTTTCATTTGTCCATTTGTTTATTTGTTCATTTGTTCATATGTCCATTTGATTGTTTGTTCATTTCTCAACTTATTCATTTGTTCATTTGTTCATTTGATCATTTGTTCATTTGTTCATTTGTTCATTTGTTCATTTGTGCAATTGATAATTCGTTCATTTGTTCATATGTTCATTTGAATGTTTCTTCATTCGTTCAATGGTTCATTTGTTCATTTGTTCATTTGTTCACTTGTTCATTTGTTCATTTGTTCATTTGTTCATTTGTTCATTTGTTCATTTGTTCATTTGTTCATTTGTTCATTTGTTCATTTGTTCATTTGTTCATTTGTTCATTTGTTCAATTGATAATTCGTTCATTTGTTCATATGTTCATTTGAATGTTTCTTCATTCGTTCAATGGTTCATTTGTTCATTTGTTCATTTGTCTACTCGCTCGTTTGTTCATTTGTTCATTTGTTCAGATGTTAATTTGTCCATTTTTGGAAGTGTTCATTTCTTCAATTCTTCATTTCTTAAGTTGTTCATTTTTTCATTTGTCCATTTGTTTATTTGTTCATTTGTTCATTTGTTCAGTTGTTCATTTGTTCATTTGTACATTTGTTCATTTGTTCATTTGTTCACTTGTTCATTTGTTCATTTGTTCATTTGTCCATTTGTGCATTTGTTCATTTGTTCATTTGTTCATTTGTTCATTTGTTCAATTGATCCTTTGTTCATTTGTTCATTTGTTCATTTGTTCATTCGTTCATTTGCTCTTTTGTTCATTTGTTCAATTGTTCATTTGTTCATTTGTTCATTTGTTCATTTCTTCATTTGTTCATTTGTTCATTTGTTCATTTGTTCATTTGTTCATTTCTTCATTTGTTCATTTGTTAATTTGTTCATTTGTTCATTTGTTAATGTGTTCATTTGTTCATTTGTTCATTTGTCCATTCGTTCGTTTGTTCATGTGTTCATTTGTTCATTTGTCCATTCGTTCGTTTGTTCATTTGTTCATTTGTTCATTTGTTCATTTGTTCATTTGTTCATTTGTTCATTTGTTCATTTGTTCATTTGTTCATTTGTTCATTTGTTCATTTGTTCATTTGTTCATTTGTTCATTTGTTCATTTGTTCATTTGTTCACTTGACCATTCGTTCGTTTGTTCATTTTTTCATTTGTTCGTATGTTCATTTGTTCATTTGTTCACTTGTTCATTTGTTCATTTGTTCATTTGTTCATTTGTTCATTTGTTCACTTGTTCATTTGTTAATGTGTCCATTTTTGGATGTGTTCATTTCTTCAATTCTTCATTTCTTAAGATGTTCATCTGCTCATTTGTCCATTTGTTTATTTGTTCATTTGTTCATATGTTCATTTGATTGTTTGTTCATTTCTCAACTTAGTCATTTGTTCATTTGTTCATTTGTACATTTGTTCGTTTGTTCATTTGTTCATTTGTTTATTTGTTTATTGGTTCATTTGTTCATTTGTTCATTTGTTCATTTGTTCATTTGTTCATTTGTTCATTTGTTCATTTGTTCATTTTTTCATTTGTTCATTTGTTCACTTGTTCATTTGTTCATTTGTCCATTTGTTCATTTGCTCATTTGTTCATTTGTTAATTTGTTCAATTGTCCATTCGTTCGATTGTTTATTTGTTCATTTGTTCGTTTGTTCATTTGTTCATTTGTTCATTTGTTCGTTTGTTCATTTGTTCATTTGTTCATTTGTTCATTTGTTCATTTGTTCATTTGTTCATTTGTTCATTTTTTCATTTGTTCATTTGTTCACTTGTTCATTTGTTCATTTGTCCATTTGTTCATTTGTTCATTTGCTAATTTGTTCACTTGTCCATTCGTTCGATTGTTCATTTCTTCATTTGTTCGTTTGTTCGTTTGTTCATTTGTTCATTTGTTCACTTGTTCATTTGTTCATTTTTTCATTTGTTCATTTGTTCACTTGTTCATTTGTTCATTTGTCCATTTGTTCATTTGTTCATTTGCTAATTTGTTCACTTGTCCATTCGTTCGATTGTTCATTTCTTCATTTGTTCGTTTGTTCGTTTGTTCATTTGTTCATTTGTTCACTTGTTCATTTGTTCATTTGTTCATTTGTACATTTGTTCATTTGTTCATTTGTTCTTTTGTTCATTTGTTCATTTGTTCATTTGTTCATTTGTTCAGTTCTTCATTTGTTCATTTGTTCATTTGTTCATTTGTTCATTTGTTCATTTGTTCATTTGTTCATTTGTTCATTTGTTCATTTGTTCATTTGTTCATTTGTTCAATTGATAATTCGTTCATTTGTTCATATGTTCATTTGAATGTTTCTTCATTCGTTCAATGGTTCATTTGTTCATTTGTTCATTTGTCTACTCGCTCGTTTGTTCATTTGTTCATTTGTTCATTTGTCCATTTGTTCATTTGTTCATTTGTTAATTTGTTCACTTGTCCATTCGTTCGATTGTTCATTTCTTCATTTCTTCGTTTGTTCATTTGTTCATTTGTTCACTTGTTCATTTGTTCATTTGTTCATTTGTACATTTGTTCATTTGTTCACTTGTCCATTCGTTCGTTTGATCATTCGTTCATTTGTTCGTTTGTTCATTTTTTCATTTGTTCACTTGTTCATTTGTTCATTTGTTCATTTGTTCATTTGTTCATTTGTTCATTTGTTCATTTGTTCATTTGTTCATTTGTTCACTTGTTCATTTGTTCATTTGTTCATTTCTTCATTTGTTCATTTGTTCATTTGTTCATTTGTTCATTTGTTCATTTGTTCATTTGTTCATTTGTTCAATTGATCCTTTGTTCATTTGTTCATTCGTTCATTTGCTCTTTTGTTCATTTGTACATTTGTTCATTTGTTCAATTGTTCATTTGTTCATTTGTTCATTTGTTCATTTGTTCATTTCTTCATTTCTTCATTTCTTCATTTGTTCATTTGTTCATTTCTTCATTTGTTCATTTGTTAATTTGTTCATTTGTTCATTTGTTGATGTGTTCATTTGTTCATTTGTTCATTTGTCCATTCGTTCGTTTGTTCATTTGTTCATTTGTTCATTTGTCCATTCGTTCGTTTGTTCATTTGTTCATTTGTTCATTTGTTCATTTGTTCATTTGTTCATTTGTTCATTTGTTCATTTGTTCATTTGTTCATTTGTTCATTTGTTCATTTGTTCATTCGTTCATTTGTTCATTTGTTCATTTGTTCATTTGTTCATTTGTTCATTTGTTCATTTGTTCATTTGTTCACTTGTCCATTCGTTCGTTTGTTCATTTGTTCGTTTGTTCATTTGTTCATTTGTTCACTTGTTCATTTGTTCATTTGTTCATTTGTTCATTTGTTCATTTGTTCATTTGTTCACTTGTTCATTTGTTCATTTGTTCATTTGTTCATTTGTTCATTTGTTCATTTGTTCATTTCTTCATTTGTTCATTTGTTAATTTGTTCATTTGTTCATTTGTTAATGTGTTCATTTGTTCATTTGTTCATTTGTCCATTCGTTCATTTCTTCATTTGTTCATTTGTTAATTTGTTCATTTGTTCATTTGTTAATGTGTTCATTTGTTCATTTGTTCATTTGTCCATTCGTTCGTTTGTTCATTTGTTCATTTGTTCATTTGTCCATTCGTTCGATTGTTTATTTGATCATTTGTTCGTTTGTTCATTTGTTCATTTGTTCATTTGTTCATTTTTTCATTTGTTCATTTGTTCACTTGTTCATTTGTTCATTTGTCCATTTGTTCATTTGTTCATTTGTTAATTTGTTCACTTGTCCATTCGTTCGATTGTTCATTTCTTCATTTGTTCGTTTGTTCATTTGTTCATTTGTTCACTTGTTCATTTGTTCATTTGTTCATTTGTACATTTGTTCATTTGTTCATTTGTTCTTTTGTTCATTTGTTCATTTGTTCATTTGTTCAGTTCTTCATTTGTTCATTTGTTCATTTGTTCATTTGTTCATTTGTTCATTTGTTCATTTGTTCATTTGTTCGTTTGTTCGTTTGTTCATTTGTAGATTTGTACATTTTTCAAATTGTTCATTTGTTTATTTGTTCGATTGTTCATCTGTTCATTGATTCATTTGTCCATTTGTTCGTTTGTTCATTTGTTCATTTGTTCATTTGTTCATTTGTTCATTTGTTCATTTGTTCATTTGTTCATTTGTTCATTTGTACATTTGTTCAATTGATCCTTTGTTTATTTGTTCATATGTTCATTTGTTCATTTGTTCATTTGTTCATTTGTTCCTTTGTTCATTTGTTCATTTGTTCCTTTGTTCATTTGTTCGTTTGTTGATTTGTTCATTTGTTTATTTGTTCGATTGTTCATCTGTTCATTGATTCATTTGTCCATTTGTCCATTTGTTCGTTTGTTCATTTGTTCATGTGTTCATTTGTTCATTTGTTCATTTGTTCACTTGTTCATTTGTTAATGTGTCCATTTTTGGATGTGTTCATTTCTTCAATTCTTCATTTCTTAAGATGTTCATTTTTTCATTTGTCCATTTGTTTATTTGTTCATTTGTTCATATGTCCATTTGATTGTTTGTTCATTTCTCAACTTATTCATTTGTTCATTTGTTCATTTGTACATTTGTTCGTTTGTTCATTTGTTCATTTGTTTATTTGTTTATTGGTCCATTTGTTCATTTGTTCATTTCTTCATTTCTTCATTTCTTCATTTCTTCATTTGTTCATTTCTTCATTTGTTCATTTGTTCATTTGTTCATTTGTTCATTTGTTCATTTGTTCATTTGTTCACTTGACCATTCGTTCGTTTGTTCATTTTTTCATTTGTTCGTTTGTTCATTTGTTCATTTGTTCACTTGTTCATTTGTTCATTTGTTCATTTGTTCATTTGATCATTTGTTCATTTGTTCATTTGTTCATTTGTTCAATTGATAATTCGTTCATTTGTTCATATGTTCATTTGAATGTTTCTTCATTCGTTCAATGGTTCATTTGTTCATTTGTTCATTTGTTCACTTGTTCATTTGTTCATTTGTTCATTTGTTCATTTGTTCATTTGTTCATTTGTTCATTTGTTCATTTGTTCATTTGTTCATTTGTTCATTTGTTCATTTGTTCATTTGTTCATTTGTTCATTTGTTCATTTGTTCAATTGATAATTCGTTCATTTGTTCATATGTTCATTTGTTCATTTGTTCATTTGTTCATTTGTTCATTTGTTCCTTTGTTCATTTGTTCATTTGTTCCTTTGTTCATTTGTTCATTTGTTGATTTGTTCATTTGTTGATTTGTTCATTCGTTCATTTGTTCATTCGTTCATTTGTTCATTTGTACATTTGTTAATTTGTTCAATTGTTCATTTGTTCATTTGTTCATTTGTTCATTTGTTCATTTGTTCATTTGTTCATTTGTTCATTTGTTCATTTGTTCATTTGTTCATTTGTTCATTTGTTCATTTGTTCATTTGTTCACTTGTTCATTTTGTTCCTTTGTTCGTTTGTTCGTTTGTTCATTTTTTCATATGTACATGTGTTCATTTGTTCATTTGTACATGTGTTCATTTGTTCAATTGTTGATTTGTTGACTTGTTCATTCGTTCATTTGTTCATTTCTTCATTTGTTCATTTGTACATTTGTTCATTTGTACAATGGTTCATTTGTTCATTTGTTCATCTGTTCATTTCTTCATTTCTTCATTTCTTCCTTTCTTCATTTGTTCATTTGTTCATTTGTTCATTTGTTCATTTGTTCATTTGTTCATTTGTTCATTTGTTCATTTGTTCATTTGTTCATTTGTTCATTTGTTCATTTGTTCATTTGTTCATTTGTACATGTGTTCATTTGTTCATTTGTTAATTTGTTCAATTGATCCTTTGTTCATTTGTTCATTTGTTCATTTGTTCATTTGTTCATTTGTACATTTGTTCATTCGTTCATTTGTTCATTTGTTTATTTGTTTATTGGTTCATTTGTTCATTTGTTCATTTGTTCACTTGTTCATTTGTTCATTTGTTCATTTATTCATTTGTTCATTTGTTCATTTGTTCATTTGTTCATTTGTTCATTTGTTCACTTGTTCATTTGTTCATTTGTCCATTTGTTCATTTGTTCATTTGTTAATTTGTTCACTTGTCCATTCGTTCGATTGTTCATTTCTTCATTTGTTCGTTTGTTCATTTGTTCATTTGTTCACTTGTTCATTTGTTCATTTGTTCATTTGTACATTTGTTCATTTGTTCATTTGTTCTTTTGTTCATTTGTTCATTTGTTCATTTGTTCAGTTCTTCATTTGTTCATTTGTTCATTTGTTCATTTGTTCATTTGTTCATTTGTTCATTTGTTCATTTGTTCGTTTGTTCGTTTGTTCATTTGTAGATTTGTACATTTTTCAAATTGTTCATTTGTTTATTTGTTCGATTGTTCATCTGTTCATTGATTCATTTGTCCATTTGTTCGTTTGTTCATTTGTTCATTTGTTCATTTGTTCATTTGTTCATTTGTTCATTTGTTCATTTGTTCATTTGTTCATTTGTACATTTGTTCAATTGATCCTTTGTTTATTTGTTCATATGTTCATTTGTTCATTTGTTCATTTGTTCATTTGTTCCTTTGTTCATTTGTTCATTTGTTCCTTTGTTCATTTGTTCGTTTGTTGATTTGTTCATTTGTTTATTTGTTCGATTGTTCATCTGTTCATTGATTCATTTGTCCATTTGTCCATTTGTTCGTTTGTTCATTTGTTCATGTGTTCATTTGTTCATTTGTTCATTTGTTCACTTGTTCATTTGTTAATGTGTCCATTTTTGGATGTGTTCATTTCTTCAATTCTTCATTTCTTAAGATGTTCATTTTTTCATTTGTCCATTTGTTTATTTGTTCATTTGTTCATATGTCCATTTGATTGTTTGTTCATTTCTCAACTTATTCATTTGTTCATTTGTTCATTTGTACATTTGTTCGTTTGTTCATTTGTTCATTTGTTTATTTGTTTATTGGTTCATTTGTTCATTTGTTCATTTCTTCATTTCTTCATTTCTTCATTTCTTCATTTGTTCATTTCTTCATTTGTTCATTTGTTCATTTGTTCATTTGTTCATTTGTTCATTTGTTCATTTGTTCACTTGACCATTCGTTCGTTTGTTCATTTTTTCATTTGTTCGTTTGTTCATTTGTTCATTTGTTCACTTGTTCATTTGTTCATTTGTTCATTTGTTCATTTGATCATTTGTTCATTTGTTCATTTGTTCATTTGTTCAATTGATAATTCGTTCATTTGTTCATATGTTCATTTGAATGTTTCTTCATTCGTTCAATGGTTCATTTGTTCATTTGTTCATTTGTTCACTTGTTCATTTGTTCATTTGTTCATTTGTTCATTTGTTCATTTGTTCATTTGTTCATTTGTTCATTTGTTCATTTGTTCATTTGTTCATTTGTTCATTTGTTCATTTGTTCATTTGTTCATTTGTTCATTTGTTCAATTGATAATTCGTTCATTTGTTCATATGTTCATTTGTTCATTTGTTCATTTGTTCATTTGTTCATTTGTTCCTTTGTTCATTTGTTCATTTGTTCCTTTGTTCATTTGTTCATTTGTTGATTTGTTCATTTGTTGATTTGTTCATTCGTTCATTTGTTCATTCGTTCATTTGTTCATTTGTACATTTGTTAATTTGTTCAATTGTTCATTTGTTCATTTGTTCATTTGTTCATTTGTTCATTTGTTCATTTGTTCATTTGTTCATTTGTTCATTTGTTCATTTGTTCATTTGTTCATTTGTTCATTTGTTCATTTGTTCACTTGTTCATTTTGTTCCTTTGTTCGTTTGTTCGTTTGTTCATTTTTTCATATGTACATGTGTTCATTTGTTCATTTGTACATGTGTTCATTTGTTCAATTGTTGATTTGTTGACTTGTTCATTCGTTCATTTGTTCATTTCTTCATTTGTTCATTTGTACATTTGTTCATTTGTACAATGGTTCATTTGTTCATTTGTTCATCTGTTCATTTCTTCATTTCTTCATTTCTTCCTTTCTTCATTTGTTCATTTGTTCATTTGTTCATTTGTTCATTTGTTCATTTGTTCATTTGTTCATTTGTTCATTTGTTCATTTGTTCATTTGTTCATTTGTTCATTTGTTCATTTGTTCATTTGTACATGTGTTCATTTGTTCATTTGTTAATTTGTTCAATTGATCCTTTGTTCATTTGTTCATTTGTTCATTTGTTCATTTGTTCATTTGTACATTTGTTCATTCGTTCATTTGTTCATTTGTTTATTTGTTTATTGGTTCATTTGTTCATTTGTTCATTTGTTCACTTGTTCATTTGTTCATTTGTTCATTTATTCATTTGTTCATTTGTTCATTTGTTCATTTGTTCATTTGTTCATTTGTTCATTTGTTCACTTGTTCATTTTGTTCCTTTGTTCGTTTGTTCGTTTATAATTTGTTCATTTGTACATGTGTTCATTTGTTCATTTGTACATGTGTTCATTTGTTCATTTGTTCATTTGTTCAATTGATCCTTTGTTCATTTGTTCATTTGTTGATTTGTTCATTTGTTGATTTGTTGATTTGTTCATTTGTTGATTTGTTCATTCGTTCATTTGTTCATTTGTTCATTTGTTCATTTCTTCATTTGTTGATTTGTTCATTTGTTCATTTGTTCATTTGTTCATTTGTTCATTTGTTCATTTGTTCATTTGTTCATTTGTTCATTTGTTCATTTGTTCATTTGTTCATTTGTTCATTTGTTCATTTGTTCACTTGACCATTCGTTCGTTTGTTCATTTTTTCATTTGTTCGTTTGTTCATTTGTTCATTTGTTCACTTGTTCATTTGTTCATTTGTTCACTTGTTCATTTGTTCATTTGTTCATTTGTTCATTTGTTCATTTGTCCATTTGTTCATTTGTTCATTTGTTAATTTGTTCATTTGTCCATTCGTTCGTTTGTTCATTTGTTCATTTATTCATTTGTTCATTTGTTCATTTCTTCATTTGTTCATTTGTACATTTGTTCATTTGTTCAATGGTTCATTTGTTCATTTGTTCATCTGTTCATTTCTTCATTTCTTCATTTCTTCATTTCTTCATTTCTTCATTTGTTCATTTGTTCATTTGTTCACTTGTTCATTTTGTTCCTTTGTTCGTTTGTTCGTTTGTTCATTTGTTCATTTGTACATGTGTTCATTTGTTCAATTGTTCATTTGTTCATTTGTTCATTTGTTCATTTGTTCATTTGTTCATTTGTTCATTTGTTCATTTGTTCATTTCTTCATTTGTTGATTTGTTCATTTGTTCACTTGTTCAGTTGTTCATTTGTTCATTTGTTCGTTTGTTCATTTGTCCATTCGTTCGTTTGTTCATTTGTTCATTTGTTCATTTGTTCATTTGTTCATTTGTTCATTTGTTCATTTGTTCATTTGTTCATTTGTTCATTTGTTCATTTGTTCATTTGTTCAATTGTTCATTTGTTCATTTGTTCATTTGTTCAATTGTTCATTTGTTCATTTGTTCATTTGTTCATTTGTTCACTTGACCATTCGTTCGTTTGTTCATTTTTTCATTTGTTCGTTTGTTCATTTGTTCATTTGTTCACTTGTTCATTTGTTCGTTTGTTCATTTGTTCATTTGTTCATTTGTTGATTTGTTCAATTGATAATTCGTTCATTTGTTCATATGTTCATTTGAATGTTTCTTCATTCGTTCAATGGTTCATTTGTTCATTTGTTCATTTGTTCATTTGTTCACTTGTTCATTTGTTCATTTGTTCATTTGTTCATTTGTTCATTTGTTCAATTGATAATTCGTTCATTTGTTCATATGTTCATTTGAATGTTTCTTCATTCGTTCAATGGTTCATTTGTTCATTTGTTCATTTGTCTACTCGCTCGTTTGTTCATTTGTTCATTTGTTCAGATGTTAATTTGTCCATTTTTGGAAGTGTTCATTTCTTCAATTCTTCATTTCTTAAGTTGTTCATTTTTTCATTTGTCCATTTGTTTATTTGTTCATTTGTTCATATGTCCATTTGATTGTTTATTCATTTCTCAACTTATTCATTTGTTCATTCGTTCAATGGTTCATTTGTTCATTTGTTCATTTGTCTACTCGCTCGTTTGTTCATTTGTTCATTTGTTCAGATGTTAATTTGTCCATTTTTGGAAGTGTTCATTTCTTCAATTCTTCATTTCTTAAGTTGTTCATTTCTTAAGTTGTTCATTTTTTCATTTGTTCATTTGTTCATTTGTTCATTTGTTCATTTGTTCATCTGTTCATTTGTTGATTTGTTCATTTGTACATTTGTTCATTTGTTCATTTGTTCATTTGTTCATTTGTTCATTTGTTCATTTGTTCATTTGTTCATTTGTTCATTTGTTCCTTTGTTCATTTGTTCATTTGTTCCTTTGTTCATTTGTTCATTTGTTCATTTGTTCATTTGTTGACTTGTTGATTTGTTCATTTGTTGATTTGTTCATTCGTTCATTTGTTCATTTGTTCATTTCTACATTTGTTCATTTGTTCATTTTTTCATTTGTTCATTTGTTCATTTGTTCATTTTTTCATTTGTTCATTTGTTCATTTGTTCATTTGTTCATTTGTTCATTTGTTCATTTCTTCATTTGTTCATTTGTTCCTTTGTTCATTTGTTCATTTGTTCATTTGTTCATTTGTTGATTTGTTCATTTGTTCATTTGTTCATTTGTTCATTTGTTCATTTGTTCATTTGTTCATTTGTTCATTTGTTCATTTGTTCATTTGTTCATTTGTTCATTTGTTCATTTGTAGATTTGTACATTTTTCAAATTGTTCATTTGTTTATTTGTTCGATTGTTCATCTGTTCATTGATTCATTTGTCCATTTGTCCATTTGTTCGTTTGTTCATTTGTTCATTTGTTCATTTGTTCATTTGTTCATTTGTTCATTTGTTCATTTGTTCATTTGTTCATTTGTTCATTTGTTCATTTGTTCATTTGTTCATTTGTTCATTTGTTCATTTGTACATTTGTTCAATTGATCCTTTGTTCATTTGTTCATTTGTTCATTTGTTCATTTGTTCATTTGTTCCTTTGTTCATTTGTTCATTTGTTCCTTTGTTCATTTGTTCATTTGTTCATTTGTTCATTTGTTCATTTGTTCATTTGTTCATTTGTCCATTTGTCCATTTGTTCGTTTGTTCATTTGTTCATTTGTTCATTTGTTCATTTGTTCATTTGTTCATTTGTTCATTTGTTTATTTGTTCATTTGTTCATTTGTTCATTTGTTCATTTGTACGTTTGTTCAATTGATCCTTTGTTCATTTGTTCATTTGTTCATTTGTTCACTTGTTCATTTGTTCATTTGTTCATTTGTTCATTTGTTCCTTTGTTCATTTGTTCATTTGTTCCTTTGTTCATTTGTTCATCTGTTCATTTTTTCATTTGTTCATTTGTTCACTTGTTCATTTGTTCATTTGTTCATCTGTTCATTTTTTCATTTGTTCATTTGTTCACTTGTTCATTTGTTCATTTGTCCATTTGTTCATTTGTTCATTTGTTCATTTGTTAATTTGTTCACTTGTCAATTCGTTCGATTGTTTATTTGTTCATTTGTTCGTTTGTTCATTTGTTCATTTGTTCATTTGTTCATTTGTTTATTTGTTCATTTTTTCATTTGTTCATTTGTTCACTTGTTCATTTGTTCATTTGTCCATTTGTTCATTTGTTCATTTGTTCATTTGTTCACTTGTCCATTCGTTCGATTGTTCATTTCTTCATTTGTTCGTTTGTTCATTTGTTCATTTGTTCACTTGTTCATTTGTTCATTTGTTCATTTGTACATTTGTTCATTTGTTCACTTGTTCACTTGTTCAGTTGTTCATTTGTTCATTTGTTCATTTGTTCATTTGCTCATTTGTTCATTTGTTAATTTGTTCAGTTCTTCATTTGTTCATTTGTTCATTTGTTCATTTGTTCATTTGTTCGTTTGTTCATTTGTTCATTTGTAGATTTGTACATTTTTCAAATTGTTCATTTGTTTGTTTGTTCGATTGTTCATCTGTTCATTGATTCATTTGTCCATTTGTCCATTTGTTCGTTTGTTCATTTGTTCATTTGTTCATTTGTTCATTTGTCCATTTGTTCATTTGTTCATTTGTTCATTTGTACATTTGTTCAATTGATCCTTTGTTCATTTGTTCATTTGTTCATTTGTTCATTTGTTCATTTGTTCATTTGTTCATTTGTTCCTTTGTTCATTTGTTCATTTGTTCCTTTGTTCATTTGTTCATTTGTTGATTTGTTCATTTGTTGATTTGTTGATTTGTTCATTTGTTCATTCGTTCATTCGTTCATTTGTTCATTTGTTCATTTGTTCATTTCTACATTTGTTCATTTGTTCATTTTTTCATTTGTTCATTTGTTCATTTGTTCATTTGTTCATTTGTTCATTTGTTCATTTGTTCATTTGTTCATTTGTTCATTTGTTCATTTGTTCATTTGTACATTTTTTCAATTTTTAATTTGTTCATTTGTTCATTTGTTCATTTGTTCACTTGTTGATTTGTTCACTTGTTCATTTGTTCATTTGTTCATTTGTTCATTTGTTAATTTGTTCACTTGTCCATTCGTTCGATTGTTTATTTGTTCATTTGTTCGTTTGTTCATTTGTTCATTTGTTCATTTGTTCATTTGTTCATTTTTTCATTTGTTCATTTGTTCATTTGTCCATTTGTTCATTTGTTCATTTGTTCATTTGTTCAGTTCTTCATTTGTTCATTTGTTCATTTGTTCATTTGTTCATTTGTTCGTTTGCTCATTTGTTCATTTGTAGATTTGTACATTTTTCAAATTGTTCATTTGTTTATTTGTTCGATTGTTCATCTGTTCATTGATTCATTTGTCCATTTGTCCATTTGTTCGTTTGTTCATTTGTTCATTTGTTCATTTGTTCATTTGTTCATTTGTTCATTTGTTCATTTGTTCATTTGTTCATTTGTTCATTTGTTCATTTGTTCATTTGTACATTTGTTCAATTGATCCTTTGTTCATTTGTTCATTTGTTCATTTGTTCATATGTTCATTTCTTCATTTGTTCATTTGTTCTTTTGTTCATTTGTTCATTTGTTCCTTTGTTCATTTGTTCATTTGTTCATTTGTTCATTTGTTCATTTGTTCATTTGTTCATTTGTTCATTTGTTCATTTGTTCATTTGTTCGTTTGTTGATTTGTTCATTTGTTCATTTGTTCATTTGTTCATTTTTTCATTTGTTCATTTGTTCACTTGTTCATTTGTTCATTTGTCCATTTGTTAATTTGTTCATTTGTTAATTTGTTCACTTGTCCATTCGTTCGATTGTTCATTTCTTCATTTGTTCGTTTGTTCATTTGTTCATTTCTTCATTTGTTCATTTGTTCCTTTGTTCATTTGTTCATTTGTTCATTTGTTCATTTGTTCATTTGTTCATTTGTTCATTTGTTCATTTGTAGATTTGTACATTTTTCAAATTGTTCAGTTCTTCATTTGTTCATTTGTTCATTTGTTCATTTGTTCATTTGTTCATTTGTTCGTTTGTTCATTTGTTCATTTGTAGATTTGTACATTTTTCAAATTGTTCATTTGTTTATTTGTTCGATTGTTCATCTGTTCATTGATTCATTTGTCCATTTGTCCATTTGTTCGTTTGTTCATTTGTTCATTTGTTCATTTGTTCATTTGTTCATTTGTTCATTTGTTCATTTGTTCATTTGTTCATTTGTTCATTTGTTCATTTGTACATTTGTTCAATTGATCCTTTGTTCATTTGTTCATTTGTTCATTTGTTCATTTGTTCATTTGTTCATTTGTTCATTTGTTCATTTGTTCCTATGTTCATTTGTTCATTTGTTCCTTTGTTCATTTGTTCATTTGTTGATTTGTTCATTTGTTGATTTGTTGATTTGTTCATTTGTTGATTTGTTCATTCGTTCATTTGTTCATTTGTTCATTTCTACATTTGTTCATTTGTTCATTTTTTCATTTGTTCATTTGTTCATTTGTTCATTTGTTCATTTGTTCATTTGTTCATTTGTTCATTTGTTCATTTGTTCATTTGTTCATTTCTTCATTTGTTCATTTGTTCCTTTGTTCATTTGTTCATTTGTTCATTTGTTCATTTGTTCATTTGTTCATTTGTTCATTTGTTCATTTGTTCATTTGTTCATTTGTTCATTTGTAGATTTGTACATTTTTCAAATTGTTCAATTGTTTATTTGTTCGATTGTTCATCTGTTCATTGATTCATTTGTCCATTTGTCCATTTGTTCGTTTGTTCATTTGTTCATTTGTACATTTGTTCATTTGTCCATTTGTTCGTTTGTTCATTTGTTCATTTGTTCATTTGTTCACTTGTTCATTTGATCATTTGTCCATTTGTTCATTTGTTCATTTGTTCACTTGTCAATTCGTTCGATTGTTTATTTGTTCATTTGTTCGTTTGTTCATTTGTTCATTTGTTCATTTGTTCATTTGTTCATTTTTTCATTTGTTCATTTGTTCACTTGTTCATTTGTTCATTTGTCCATTTGTTCATTTGTTCATTTGTTAATTTGTTCACTTGTCCATTCGTTCGATTGTTCATTTCTTCATTTGTTCGTTTGTTCATTTGTTCATTTGTTCACTTGTTCATTTGTTCATTTGTTCATTTGTACATTTGTTCATTTGTTCATTTGTTCATTTGTTCATTTGTTCATTTGTTCATTTGTTCATTTGTTCATTTGTTAATTTGTTCAGTTCTTCATTTGTTCATTTGTTCATTTGTTCATTTGTTCATTTGTTCATTTGTTCGTTTGTTCATTTGTTCATTTGTAGATTTGTACATTTTTCAAATTGTTCATTTGTTTATTTGTTCGATTGTTCATCTGTTCATTGATTCATTTGTCCATTTGTCCATTTGTTCGTTTGTTCATTTGTTCATTTGTTCATTTGTTCATTTGTTCATTTGTTCATGAGTTCATTTGTTCATTTGTTCATTTGTTCATTTGTTCATTTGTACATTTGTTCAATTGATCCTTTGTTCATTTGTTCATTTGTTCATTTGTTCATTTGTTCATTTGTTCATTTGTTCATTTGTTCATTTGTTCCTTTGTTCATTTGTTCATTTGTTCCTTTGTTCATTTGTTCATTTGTTCATTTGTTCATTTGTTGATTTGTTGATTTGTTCATTTGTTGATTTGTTCATTCGTTCATTTGTTCATTTGTTCATTTCTACATTTGTTCATTTGTTCATTTTTTCATTTGTTCATTTGTTCATTTGTTCATTTTTTCATTTGTTCATTTGTTCATTTGTTCATTTGTTCATTTGTTCATTTGTTCATTTCTTCATTTGTTCATTTGTTCCTTTGTTCATTTGTTCATTTGTTCATTTGTTCATTTGTTGATTTGTTCATTTGTTCATTTGTTCATTTGTTCATTTGTTCATTTGTTCATTTGTTCATTTGTTCATTTGTTCATTTGTTCATTTGTTCATTTGTTCATTTGTTCATTTGTAGATTTGTACATTTTTCAAATTGTTCATTTGTTTATTTGTTCGATTGTTCATCTGTTCATTGATTCATTTGTCCATTTGTCCATTTGTTCGTTTGTTCATTTGTTCATTTGTTCATTTGTTCATTTGTTCATTTGTTCATTTGTTCATTTGTTCATTTGTTCATTTGTTCATTTGTTCATTTGTTCGTTTGTTCATTTGTTCATTTGTTCATTTGTACATTTGTTCAATTGATCCTTTGTTCATTTGTTCATTTGTTCATTTGTTCATTTGTTCCTTTGTTCATTTGTTCATTTGTTCCTTTGTTCATTTGTTCATTTGTTCATTTGTTCATTTGTTCATTTGTTCATTTGTTCATTTGTTCACTTGTCCATTCGTTCGATTGTTCATTTCTTCATTTGTTCGTTTGTTCATTTGTTCATTTGTTCACTTGTTCATTTGTTCATTTGTTCATTTGTACATTTGTTCATTTGTTCATTTGTTCATTTGTTCATTTGTTCATTTGTTCATTTGTTCATTTGTTCATTTGTTCATTTGTTCATTTGTTCATTTGTTCATTTGTTCACTTGTTCATTTGTTCATTTGTTCATTTGTACATTTGTTCAATTGATCCTTTGTTCATTTGTTCATTTGTTCATTTGTTCATTTGTTCATTTGTTCATTTGTTCCTTTGTTCATTTGTCCATTTGTTCATTTGTTCATTTGTTAATTTGTTCACTTGTCCATTCGTTCGATTGTTCATTTCTTCATTTGTTCGTTTGTTCATTTGTTCATTTGTTCACTTGTTCATTTGTTCATTTGTTCATTTGTACATTTGTTCATTTGTTCATTTGTTCATTTGTTCATTTGTTCATTTGTTCATTTGTTCATTTGTTCATTTGTTAATTTGTTCAGTTCTTCATTTGTTCATTTGTTCATTTGTTCATTTGTTCATTTGTTCATTTGTTCATTTGTTCGTTTGTTCATTTGTTCATTTGTAGATTTGTACATTTTTCAAATTGTTCATTTGTTTATTTGTTCGATTGTTCATCTGTTCATTGATTCATTTGTCCATTTGTCCATTTGTTCGTTTGTTCATTTGTTCATTTGTTCATTTGTTCATTTGTTCATTTGTTCATTTGTTCATTTGTTCATTTGTTCATTTGTTCATTTGTTCATTTGTTCATTTGTACATTTGTTCAATTGATCCTTTGTTCATTTGTTCATTTGTTCATTTGTTCATTTGTTCATTTGTTCATTTGTTCATTTGTTCATTTGTTCATTTGTTCCTTTGTTGATTTGTTCATTTGTTGATTTGTTGATTTGTTCATTTGTTGATTTGTTCATTTGTTGATTTGTTGATTTGTTCATTTGTTGATTTGTTCATTCGTTCATTTGTTCATTTGTTCATTTCTACATTTGTTCATTTGTTCATTTGTTCATTTGTTCATTTGTTCATTTGTTCATTTGTTCATTTGTTCATTTGTTCATTTGTTCATTTGTTCATTTGTTCATTTGTTCATTTGTTCATTTGTTCCTTTGTTCATTTGTTCACTTGTTCATTTGTTCATTTGTCCATTTGTTCATTTGTTCATTTGTTCACTTGTCAATTCGTTCGATTGTTTATTTGTTCATTTGTTCGTTTGTTCATTTGTTCATTTGTTCATTTGTTCATTTGTTCATTTTTTCATTTGTTCATTTGTTCACTTGTTCATTTGTTCATTTGTCCATTTGTTCATTTGTTCATTTGTTAATTTGTTCACTTGTCCAGTCGTTCGATTGTTCATTTCTTCATTTGTTCGTTTGTTCATTTGTTCATTTGTTCACTTGTTCATTTGTTCATTTGTTCATTTGTACATTTGTTCATTTGTTCATTTGTTCATTTGTTCATTTGTTCATTTGTTCATTTGTTCATTTGTTCATTTGTTAATTTGTTCAGTTCTTCATTTGTTCATTTGTTCATTTGTTCATTTGTTCATTTGTTCGTTTGTTCATTTGTTCATTTGTAGATTTGTACATTTTTCAAATTGTTCATTTGTTTATTTGTTCGATTGTTCATCTGTTCATTGATTCATTTGTCCATTTGTCCATTTGTTCGTTTGTTCATTTGTTCATTTGTTCATTTGTTCATTTGTTCATTTGTTCATTTGTTCATTTGTTCATTTGTTCATTTGTTCATTTGTTCATTTGTTCATTTGTTCACTTGTTCATTTGTTCATTTGTTCATTTGTACATTTGTTCAATTGATCCTTTGTTCATTTGTTCATTTGTTCATTTGTTCATTTGTTCATTTGTTCATTTGTTCCTTTGTTCATTTGTCCATTTGTTCATTTGTTCATTTGTTAATTTGTTCACTTGTCCATTCGTTCGATTGTTCATTTCTTCATTTGTTCGTTTGTTCATTTGTTCATTTGTTCACTTGTTCATTTGTTCATTTGTTCATTTGTACATTTGTTCATTTGTTCATTTGTTCATTTGTTCATTTGTTCATTTGTTCATTTGTTCATTTGTTCATTTGTTAATTTGTTCAGTTCTTCATTTGTTCATTTGTTCATTTGTTCATTTGTTCATTTGTTCATTTGTTCATTTGTTCGTTTGTTCATTTGTTCATTTGTAGATTTGTACATTTTTCAAATTGTTCATTTGTTTATTTGTTCGATTGTTCATCTGTTCATTGATTCATTTGTCCATTTGTCCATTTGTTCGTTTGTTCATTTGTTCATTTGTTCATTTGTTCATTTGTTCATTTGTTCATTTGTTCATTTGTTCATTTGTTCATTTGTTCATTTGTTCATTTGTTCATTTGTACATTTGTTCAATTGATCCTTTGTTCATTTGTTCATTTGTTCATTTGTTCATTTGTTCATTTGTTCATTTGTTCATTTGTTCATTTGTTCATTTGTTCCTTTGTTGATTTGTTCATTTGTTGATTTGTTGATTTGTTCATTTGTTGATTTGTTCATTTGTTGATTTGTTGATTTGTTCATTTGTTGATTTGTTCATTCGTTCATTTGTTCATTTGTTCATTTCTACATTTGTTCATTTGTTCATTTGTTCATTTGTTCATTTGTTCATTTGTTCATTTGTTCATTTGTTCATTTGTTCATTTGTTCATTTGTTCATTTGTTCATTTGTTCATTTGTTCATTTGTTCCTTTGTTCATTTGTTCACTTGTTCATTTGTTCATTTGTCCATTTGTTCATTTGTTCATTTGTTCACTTGTCAATTCGTTCGATTGTTTATTTGTTCATTTGTTCGTTTGTTCATTTGTTCATTTGTTCATTTGTTCATTTGTTCATTTTTTCATTTGTTCATTTGTTCACTTGTTCATTTGTTCATTTGTCCATTTGTTCATTTGTTCATTTGTTAATTTGTTCACTTGTCCAGTCGTTCGATTGTTCATTTCTTCATTTGTTCGTTTGTTCATTTGTTCATTTGTTCACTTGTTCATTTGTTCATTTGTTCATTTGTACATTTGTTCATTTGTTCATTTGTTCATTTGTTCATTTGTTCATTTGTTCATTTGTTCATTTGTTCATTTGTTAATTTGTTCAGTTCTTCATTTGTTCATTTGTTCATTTGTTCATTTGTTCATTTGTTCGTTTGTTCATTTGTTCATTTGTAGATTTGTACATTTTTCAAATTGTTCATTTGTTTATTTGTTCGATTGTTCATCTGTTCATTGATTCATTTGTCCATTTGTCCATTTGTTCGTTTGTTCATTTGTTCATTTGTTCATTTGTTCATTTGTTCATTTGTTCATTTGTTCATTTGTTCATTTGTTCATTTGTACATTTGTTCAATTGATCCTTTGTTCATTTGTTCATTTGTTCATTTGTTCATTTGTTCATTTGTTCCTTTGTTCATTTGTTCATTTGTTCATTTGTTCCTTTGTTCATTTGTTCATTTGTTCCTTTGTTCATTTGTTCATTTGTTCATTTGTTCATTTGTTGATTTGTTGATTTGTTCATTTGTTGATTTGTTCATTCGTTCATTTGTTCATTTGTTCATTTCTACATTTGTTCATTTGTTCATTTGTTCATTTTTTCATTTGTTCATTTGTTCATTTGTTCATTTGTTCATTTGTTCATTTGTTCATTTCTTCATTTGTTCATTTGTTCCTTTGTTCATTTGTTCATTTGTTCATTTGTTCATTTGTTGATTTGTTCATTTGTTCATTTGTTCATTTGTTCATTTGTTCATTTGTTCATTTGTTCATTTGTTCATTTGTTCATTTGTTCATTTGTTCATTTGTTCATTTGTTCATTTGTTCATTTGTTCATTTGTTCATTTGTTCATTTGTTCATTTGTTCATTTGTTCATTTGTAGATTTGTACATTTTTCTAATTTTTCATTTGTTTATTTGTTCGATTGTTCATCTGTTCATTGATTCATTTGTCCATTTGTCCATTTGTTCGTTTGTTCATTTGTTCATTTGTTCATTTGTTCATTTGTTCATTTGTTCATTTGTTCATTTGTTCCTTTGTTCATTTGTTCACTTGTTCATTTGTTCATTTGTCCATTTGTTCATTTGTTCATTTGTTCACTTGTCAATTCGTTCGATTGTTTATTTGTTCATTTGTTCGTTTGTTCATTTGTTCATTTGTTCATTTGTTCATTTGTTCATTTTTTCATTTGTTCATTTGTTCACTTGTTCATTTGTTCATTTGTCCATTTGTTCATTTGTTCATTTGTTAATTTGTTCACTTGTCCATTCGTTCGATTGTTCATTTCTTCATTTGTTCGTTTGTTCATTTGTTCATTTGTTCACTTGTTCATTTGTTCATTTGTTCATTTGTACATTTGTTCATTTGTTCATTTGTTCATTTGTTCATTTGTTCATTTGTTCATTTGTTCATTTGTTCATTTGTTAATTTGTTCAGTTCTTCATTTGTTCATTTGTTCATTTGTTCATTTGTTCATTTGTTCATTTGTTCATTTGTTCGTTTGTTCATTTGTTCATTTGTAGATTTGTACATTTTTCAAATTGTTCATTTGTTTATTTGTTCGATTGTTCATCTGTTCATTGATTCATTTGTCCATTTGTCCATTTGTTCGTTTGTTCATTTGTTCATTTGTTCATTTGTTCATTTGTTCATTTGTTCATTTGTTCATTTGTTCATTTGTTCATTTGTTCATTTGTTCATTTGTACATTTGTTCAATTGATCCTTTGTTCATTTGTTCATTTGTTCATTTGTTCATTTGTTCATTTGTTCATTTGTTCATTTGTTCATTTGTTCATTTGTTCATTTGTTCCTTTGTTCATTTGTTCATTTGTTCCTTTGTTCATTTGTTCATTTGTTGATTTGTTCATTTGTTGATTTGTTGATTTGTTCATTTGTTGATTTGTTCATTCGTTCATTTGTTCATTTGTTCATTTCTACATTTGTTCATTTGTTCATTTGTTCATTTGTTCATTTGTTCATTTGTTCATTTGTTCATTTGTTCATTTGTTCATTTGTTCATTTGTTCATTTGTTCATTTGTTCATTTGTTCATTTGTTCCTTTGTTCATTTGTTCACTTGTTCATTTGTTCATTTGTCCATTTGTTCATTTGTTCATTTGTTCACTTGTCAATTCGTTCGATTGTTTATTTGTTCATTTGTTCGTTTGTTCATTTGTTCATTTGTTCATTTGTTCATTTGTTCATTTTTTCATTTGTTCATTTGTTCACTTGTTCATTTGTTCATTTGTCCATTTGTTCATTTGTTCATTTGTTAATTTGTTCACTTGTCCATTCGTTCGATTGTTCATTTCTTCATTTGTTCGTTTGTTCATTTGTTCATTTGTTCACTTGTTCATTTGTTCATTTGTTCATTTGTACATTTGTTTATTTGTTCATTTGTTCATTTGTTCATTTGTTCATTTGTTCATTTGTTCATTTGTTAATTTGTTCAGTTCTTCATTTGTTCATTTGTTCATTTGTTCATTTGTTCATTTGTTCGTTTGTTCATTTGTTCATTTGTAGATTTGTACATTTTTCAAATTGTTCATTTGTTTATTTGTTCGATTGTTCATCTGTTCATTGATTCATTTGTCCATTTGTCCATTTGTTCGTTTGTTCATTTGTTCATTTGTTCATTTGTTCATTTGTTCATTTGTTCATTTGTTCAATTGATCCTTTGTTCATTTGTTCATTTGTTCATTTGTTCATTTGTTCATTTGTTCATTTGTTCATTTGTTCATTTGTTCCTTTGTTCATTTGTTCATTTGTTCATTTGTTCATTTGTTCATTTGTTCATTTGTTCATTTGTTGATTTGTTGATTTGTTCATTTGTTGATTTGTTCATTCGTTCATTTGTTCATTTGTTCATTTCTACATTTGTTCATTTGTTCATTTTTTCATTTGTTCATTTGTTCATTTGTTCATTTTTTCATTTGTTCATTTGTTCATTTGTTCATTTGTTCATTTGTTCATTTGTTCATTTGTTCATTTCTTCATTTGTTCATTTGTTCCTTTGTTCATTTGTTCATTTGTTCATTTGTTCATTTGTTGATTTGTTCATTTGTTCATTTGTTCATTTGTTCATTTGTTCATTTGTTCATTTGTTCATTTGTTCATTTGTTCATTTGTTCATTTTTTCATTTGTTCATTTGTTCATTTGTAGATTTGTACATTTTTCAAATTGTTCATTTGTTTATTTGTTCGATTGTTCATCTGTTCATTGATTCATTTGTCCATTTGTCCATTTGTTCGTTTGTTCATTTGTTCATTTGTTCATTTGTTCATTTGTTCATTTGTTCATTTGTTCATTTGTTCATTTGTTCATTTGTTCATTTGTTCATTTGTTCATTTGTTCATTTGTTCATTTGTACATTTGTTCAATTGATCCTTTGTTCATTTGTCCATTTGTTCATTTGTTCCTTTGTTCATTTGTTCATTTGTTCCTTTGTTCATTTGTTCCTTTGTTCATTTGTTCATTTGTTCATTTGTTCATTTGTTCATTTGTTCATTTGTTCATTTGTTCATTTGTTCATTTGTTCATTTGTTCATTTTTTCATTTGATCATTTGTTCACTTGTTCATTTGTTCATTTGTCCATTTGTTCATTTGTTCATTTGTTCATTTGTTAATTTGTTCACTTGTCAATTCGTTCGATTGTTTATTTGTTCATTTGTTCGTTTGTTCATTTGTTCATTTGTTCATTTGTTCATTTGTTCATTTTTTCATTTGTTCATTTGTTCACTTGTTCATTTGTTCATTTGTCCATTTGTTCATTTGTTCATTTGTTAATTTGTTCACTTGTCCATTCGTTCGATTGTTCATTTCTTCATTTGTTCGTTTGTTCATTTGTTCATTTGTTCACTTGTTCATTTGTTCATTTGTTCATTTGTACATTTGTTCATTTGTTCATTTGTTCATTTGTTCATTTGTTCATTTGTTCATTTGTTCATTTGTTCATTTGTTCATTTGTTCATTTGTTCATTTGTTCATTTGTTCATTTGTTCATTTGTTCAGTTCTTCATTTGTTCATTTGTTCATTTGTTCATTTGTTCATTTGTTCGTTTGTTCATTTGTTCATTTGTAGATTTGTACATTTTTCAAATTGTTCATTTGTTTATTTGTTCGATTGTTCATCTGTTCATTGATTCATTTGTCCATTTCTCCATTTGTTCGTTTGTTCATTTGTTCATTTGTTCATTTGTTCATTTGTTCATTTGTTCATTTGTTCATTTGTTCATTTGTTCATTTGTTCATTTGTTCATTTGTTCATTTGTTCATTTGTTCCTTTGTTCATTTGTTCATTTGTTCATTTCTTCATTTGTTCATTTGTTCCTTTGTTCATTTGTTCATTTGTTCATTTGTTCATTTGTTCATTTGTTCATTTGTTCATTTGTTGATTTGTTCATTTGTTCATTTGTTCATTTGTTCATTTGTTCATTTGTTGATTTGTTCATTTGTTCATTTGTTCATTTGTTCATTTGTACATGTGTTCATTTGTTAATTTGTTCAATTGATCCTTTGTTCATTTCTTCATTTCTTCATTTCTTCCTTTCTTCATTTCTTCATTTGTACATTTGTTCATTTGTTCATTTGTTCATTTGTTCATTTGTTCATTTGTTCATTTGTTCATTTGTTCATTTGTACATGTGTTCATTTGTTCATTTGTTAATTTGTTCAATTTATCCTTTGTTCATTTGTTCATTTGTTCATTTGTTCATTTGTACATTTGTTCATTCGTTCATTTGTTCATTTGTTTATTTGTTTATTGGTTCATTTGTTCATTAGTTCATTTGTTCACTTGTTCATTTGTTCATTTGTTCATTTGTTCATTTGTTCATTTGTCCATTTGTTCATTTGTTCATTTGTTAATTTGTTCATTTGTCCATTCGTTCGTTTGTTCATTTGTTCATTTATTCATTTGTTCATTTGTTCATTTGTTCATTTGTTCATTTGTTCACTTGTTCATTTTGTTCCTTTGTTCGTTTGTTCGTTTATAATTTGTTCATTTGTACATGTGTTCATTTGTTCATTTGTACATGTGTTCATTTGTTCATTTGTTCATTTGTTCAATTGATCCTTTGTTCATTTGTTCATTTGTTCATTTGTTCATTCGTTCATTTGCTCTTTTGTTCATTTGTACATTTGTTCATTTGTTCAATTGTTCATTTGTTCATTTGTTCATTTGTAAATTTCTTCATTTCTTCATTTGTTCATTTGTTCATTTGTTCATTTGTTCATTTGTTCATTTGTTCATTTGTTCATTTCTTCATTTGTTCATTTCTTCATTTCTTCATTTGTTCATTTCTTCATTTGTTCATTTGTTAATTTGTTCATTTGTTCATTTGTTCATTTGTTAATTTGTTCACTTGTCAATTCGTTCGATTGTTTATTTGTTCATTTGTTCGTTTGTTCATTTGTTCATTTGTTCATTTATTCATTTGTTCATTTGTTCATTTGTTCATTTGTACATGTGTTCATTTGTTCATTTGTTCATTTGTTCAATTGATCCTTTGTTCATTTGTTCATTTGTTGATTTGTTCATTTGTTCATTTGTTCATTTGTTCATATGTTCATTTGTTCATTTGTTCATTTGTTCATTTGTACATGTGTTCATTTGTTCATTTGTTAATTTGTTCAATTGATCCTTTGTTCATTTCTTCATTTCTTCATTTCTTCCTTTCTTCATTTGTTAATTTGTTCAATTGATCCTTTGTTCATTTGTTCATTTGTTCATTTGTTCATTTGTACATTTGTTCATTCGTTCATTTGTTCATTTGTTTATTTGTTCATTTGTTCATTTGTTCATTTCTACATTTGTTCATTTGTTGATTTGTTCATTTGTTCATTTGTTCATTTGTTCATATGTTGATTTGTTCATTTGTTCATTTGTTCATTTGTTCATTTGTTCATTTGTTCATTTGTTCATTTGTTCATTTGTTCATTTGTTCATTTGTACATGTGTTCATTTGTTCATTTGTTAATTTGTACAATTGATCCTTTGTTCATTTCTTCATTTCTTCATTTCTTCCTTTCTTCATTTGTTAATTTGTTCAATTGATCCTTTGTTCATTTGTTCATTTGTTCATTTGTACATTTGTTCATTCGTTCATTTGTTCATTTGTTTATTTGTTTATTGGTTCATTTGTTCATTTGTTCATTTGTTCACTTGTTCATTTGTTCATTTGTTCATTTGTTCATTTGTTCATTTGTTCATTTGTTCATTTGTCCATTTGTTCATTTGTTCATTTGTTAATTTGTTCATTTGTCCATTCGTTCGTTTGTTCATTTGTTCATTTATTCATTTGTTCATTTGTTCATTTGTTCATTTGTTCATTTGTTCATTTGTTCACTTGTTCATTTTGTTCCTTTGTTCGTTTGTTCGTTTATAATTTGTTCATTTGTACATGTGTTCATTTGTTCATTTGTACATGTGTTCATTTGTTCATTTGTTCATTTGTTCAATTGATCCTTTGTTCATTTGTTCATTTGTTCATTTGTTCATTCGTTCATTTGCTCTTTTGTTCATTTGTACATTTGTTCATTTGTTCAATTGTTCATTTGTTCATTTGTTCATTTGTAAATTTCTTCATTTCTTCATTTGTTCATTTGTTCATTTGTTCATTTGTTCATTTCTTCATTTGTTCATTTCTTCATTTGTTCATTTGTTAATTTGTTCATTTGTTCATTTGTTCATTTGTTAATTTGTTCACTTGTCAATTCGTTCGATTGTTTATTTGTTCATTTGTTCGTTTGTTCATTTGTTCATTTGTTCATTTATTCATTTGTTCATTTGTTCATTTGTTCATTTTTTCATTTGTTCATTTGTTCATTTGTCCATTTGTTCATTTGTTCATTTGTTCATTTGTTCAGTTCTTCATTTGTTCATTTGTTCATTTGTTCATTTGTTCATTTGTTCATTTGTTCATTTGTTCATTTGTTCATTTGTTCATTTGTTCATTTGTTCGTTTGTTCATTTGTTCATTTGTAGATTTGTACATTTTTCAAATTGTTCATTTGTTTATTTGTTCGATTGTTCATCTGTTCATTGATACATTTGTCCATTTGTCCATTTGTTCGTTTGTTCATTTGTTCATTTGTTCATTTGTCCATTTGTTCATTTGTTCATTTGTTAATTTGTTCATTTGTCCATTCGTTCGTTTGTTCATTTGTTCATTTATTCATTTGTTCATTTGTTCATTTCTTCATTTGTTCATTTGTACATTTGTTCATTTGTTCAATGGTTCATTTGTTCATTTGTTCATCTGTTCATTTCTTCATTTCTTCATTTCTTCATTTCTTCATTTCTTCATTTCTTCATTTCTTCATTTCTTCATTTCTTCATTTGTTCATTTGTTCATTTGTTCACTTGTTCATTTTGTTCCTTTGTTCGTTTGTTCGTTTGTTCATTTGTTCATTTGTACATGTGTTCATTTGTTCAATTGTTCATTTGTTCATTTGTTCATTTGTTCATTTCTTCATTTCTTCATTTGTTCATTTGTTCATTTGTTCATTTCTTCATTTGTTGATTTGTTCATTTGTTCACTTGTTCAGTTGATCATTTGTTCATTTGTTCGTTTGTTCATTTGTTCATTTGTTCATTTGTCCATTCGTTCGTTTGTTCATTTGTTCATTTGTTCATTTGTTCATTTGTTCATTTGTTCATTTGTTCATTTGTTCATTTGTTCATTTGTTCATTTGTTCATTTGTTCATTTGTTCACTTGTTCATTTGTTCATTTGTTCATTTGTTCATTTGTTCATTTGTTCATTTGTTCACTTGACCATTCGTTCGTTTGTTCATTTTTTCATTTGTTCGTTTGTTCATTTGTTCATTTGTTCATTTGTTCACTTGTTCATTTGTTCATTTGTTCATTTGTTCATTTGTTCATTCGTTGATTTGTTCAATTGATAATTCGTTCATTTGTTCATATGTTCATTTGAATGTTTCTTCATTCGTTCAATGGTTCATTTGTTCATTTGTTCATTTGTTCATTTGTTCACTTGTTCATTTGTTCATTTGTTCATTTGTTCATTTGTTCATTTGTTCAATTGATAATTCGTTCATTTGTTCATATGTTCATTTGAATGTTTCTTCATTCGTTCAATGGTTCATTTGTTCATTTGTTCATTTGTCTACTCGCTCGTTTGTTCATTTGTTCATTTGTTCAGATGTTAATTTGTCCATTTTTGGAAGTGTTCATTTCTTCAATTCTTCATTTCTTAAGTTGTTCATTTTTTCATTTGTCCATTTGTTTATTTGTTCATTTGTTCATATGTCCATTCGTTCGTTTGTTCATTTGTTCATTTGTTCATTTGTTCATTTGTTCATTTGTTCATTTGTTCATTTGTTCATTTGTTCATTTGTTCATTTGTTCATTTGTTCATTTGTTCATTTGTTCATTTGTTCATTTGTTCATTTGTTCATTTGTTCATTTGTTCATTTGTTCATTTGTTCATTTGTTCATTTGTTCATTTGTTCATTTGTTCATTTGTTCATTTGTTCATTTGTTCACTTGACCATTCGTTCGTTTGTTCATTTTTTCATTTGTCCGTTTGTTCATTTGTTCATTTGTTCACTTGTTCATTTGTTCATTTGTTCATTTGTTCATTTGTTCAATTGATAATTCGTTCATTTGTTCATATGTTCATTTGAATGTTTCTTCATTCGTTCAATGGTTCATTTGTTCATTTGTTCATTTGTTCATTTGTTCATTTGTTCATTTGTTCATTTGTTCAATTGATAATTCGTTCATTTGTTCATATGTTCATTTGAATGTTTCTTCATTCGTTCAATGGTTCATTTGTTCATTTGTTCATTTGTCTACTCGCTCGTTTGTTCATTTGTTCATTTGTTCAGATGTTAATTTGTCCATTTTTGGAAGTGTTCATTTCTTCAATTCTTCATTTCTTAAGTTGTTCATTTTTTCATTTGTCCATTTGTTTATTTGTTCATTTGTTCATATGTCCATTTGATTGTTTATTCATTTCTCAACTTATTCATTTGTTCATTCGTTCAATGGTTCATTTGTTCATTTGTTCATTTGTCTACTCGCTCGTTTGTTCATTTGTTCATTTGTTCAGATGTTAATTTGTCCATTTTTGGAAGTGTTCATTTCTTCAATTCTTCATTTCTTAAGTTGTTCATTTCTTAAGTTGTTCATTTTTTCATTTGTTCATTTGTTCATTTGTTCATTTGTTCATTTGTTCATCTGTTCATTTGTTGATTTGTTCATTTGTACATTTGTTCATTTGTTCATTTGTTCATTCGTTCGTTTGTTCATTTGTTCATTTGTTCATTTGTTCATTTGTTCATTTGTTCACTTGTTCATTTGTTCATTTGTTCATTTGTTCACTTGTTCATTTTGTTCCTTTGTTCGTTTGTTCGTTTGTTCATTTGTTCATTTGTACATGTGTTCATTTGTTCAATTGTTCATTTGTTCATTTGTTCATTTGTTCATTTCTTCATATCTTCATTTGTTCATTTGTTCATTTGTTCATTTCTTCATTTGTTGATTTGTTCATTTGTTCACTTGTTCAGTTGTTCATTTGTTCATTTGTTCGTTTGTTCATTTGTCCATTCGTTCGTTTGTTCATTTGTTCATTTGTTCATTTGTCCATTCGTTCGTTTGTTCATTTGTTCATTTGTTCATTTGTTCATTTGTTCATTTGTTCATTTGTTCATTTGTTCATTTGTTCATTTGTTCATTTGTTCATTTGTTCATTTGTTCATTTGTTCATTTGTTCATTTGTTCATTTGTTCATTTGTTCACTTGACCATTCGTTCGTTTGTTCATTTTTTCATTTGTTCGTTTGTTCATTTGATCATTTGTTCACTTGTTCATTTGTTCATTTGTTCATTTGTTCATTTGTTGATTTGTTCAATTGATAATTCGTTCATTTGTTCATATGTTCATTTGAATGTTTCTTCATTCGTTCAATGGTTCATTTGTTCATTTGTTCATTTGTTCATTTGTTCACTTGTTCACTTGTTCATTTGTTCATTTGTTCATTTGTTCATTTGTTCATTTGTTCAATTGATAATTCGTTCATTTGTTCATATGTTCATTTGAATGTTTCTTCATTCGTTCAATGGTTCATTTGTTCATTTGTTCATTTGTTCATTTGTCTACTCGCTCGTTTGTTCATTTGCTCATTTGTTCAGATGTTAATTTGTCCATTTTTGGAAGTGTTCATTTCTTCAATTCTTCATTTCTTAAGTTGTTCATTTTTTCATTTGTCCATTTGTTTATTTGTTCATTTGTTCATATGTCCATTCGTTCGTTTGTTCATTTGTTCATTTGTTCATTTGTTCATTTGTTCACTTGTTCAGTTGTTCATTTGTTCATTTGTTCATTTGTTAATTTGTTCATTTGTTCATTTGTTCATTTGTTAATTTGTTCATTTGTTCATTTGTTCACTTGTTCAGTTGTTCATTTGTTCATTTGTTCATTTGTTCATTTGTTCATTTGTTCATTTGTCCATTTGTTCATTTGTTCATTTGTTCATTTGTTCATTTGTTCATTTGTTCATTTGTTCACTTGTTCATTTTGTTCCTTTGTTCGTTTGTTCGTTTGTTCATTTGTTCATTTGTACATGTGTTCATTTGTTCAATTGTTCATTTGTTCATTTGTTCATTTGTTCATTTCTTCATTTCTTCATTTGTTCATTTGTTCATTTGTTCATTTCTTCATTTGTTGATTTGTTCATTTGTTCACTTGTTCAGTTGTTCATTTGTTCATTTGTTCGTTTGTTCATTTGTCCATTCGTTCGTTTGTTCATTTGTTCATTTGTTCATTTGTCCATTCGTTCGTTTGTTCATTTGTTCATTTGTTCATTTGTTCATTTGTTCATTTGATCATTTGTTCATTTGTTCATTTGTTCATTTGTTCATTTGTTCATTTGTTCATTTGTTCACTTGACCATTCGTTCGTTTGTTCATTTTTTCATTTGTTCGTTTGTTCATTTGATCATTTGTTCACTTGTTCATTTGTTCATTTGTTCATTTGTTCATTTGTTGATTTGTTCAATTGATAATTCGTTCATTTGTTCATATGTTCATTTGAATGTTTCTTCATTCGTTCAATGGTTCATTTGTTCATTTGTTCATTTGTTCATTTGTTCACTTGTTCACTTGTTCATTTGTTCATTTGTTCATTTGTTCATTTGTTCATTTGTTCAATTGATAATTCGTTCATTTGTTCATATGTTCATTTGAATGTTTCTTCATTCGTTCAATGGTTCATTTGTTCATTTGTTCATTTGTTCATTTGTCTACTCGCTCGTTTGTTCATTTGCTCATTTGTTCAGATGTTAATTTGTCCATTTTTGGAAGTGTTCATTTCTTCAATTCTTCATTTCTTAAGTTGTTCATTTTTTCATTTGTCCATTTGTTTATTTGTTCATTTGTTCATATGTCCATTCGTTCGTTTGTTCATTTGTTCATTTGTTCATTTGTTCATTTGTTCACTTGTTCAGTTGTTCATTTGTTCATTTGTTCATTTGTTAATTTGTTCATTTGTTCATTTGTTCATTTGTTAATTTGTTCATTTGTTCATTTGTTCACTTGTTCAGTTGTTCATTTGTTCATTTGTTCATTTGTTCATTTGTTCATTTGTTCATTTGTCCATTTGTTCATTTGTTCATTTGTTCATTTGTTCATTTGTTCATTTGTTCATTTGTTCACTTGTTCATTTTGTTCCTTTGTTCGTTTGTTCGTTTGTTCATTTGTTCATTTGTACATGTGTTCATTTGTTCAATTGTTCATTTGTTCATTTGTTCATTTGTTCATTTCTTCATTTCTTCATTTGTTCATTTGTTCATTTGTTCATTTCTTCATTTGTTGATTTGTTCATTTGTTCACTTGTTCAGTTGTTCATTTGTTCATTTGTTCGTTTGTTCATTTGTCCATTCGTTCGTTTGTTCATTTGTTCATTTGTTCATTTGTCCATTCGTTCGTTTGTTCATTTGTTCATTTGTTCATTTGTTCATTTGTTCATTTGATCATTTGTTCATTTGTTCATTTGTTCATTTGTTCATTTGTTCATTTGTTCATTTGTTCATTTGTTCACATGACCATTCGTTCGTTTGTTCATTTTTTCATTTGTTCGTTTGTTCATTTGTTCATTTGTTCACTTGTTCATTTGTTCATTTGTTCATTTGTTCATTTGTTGATTTGTTCAATTGATAATTCGTTCATTTGTTCATATGTTCATTTGAATGTTTCTTCATTCGTTCAATGGTTCATTTGTTCATTTGTTCATTTGTTCATTTGTTCACTTGTTCACTTGTTCATTTGTTCATTTGTTCATTTGTTCATTTGTTCATTTGTTCATTTGTTCAATTGATAATTCGTTCATTTGTTCATATGTTCATTTGAATGTTTCTTCATTCGTTCAATGGTTCATTTGTTCATTTGTTCATTTGTTCATTTGTCTACTCGCTCGTTTGTTCATTTGCTCATTTGTTCAGATGTTAATTTGTCCATTTTTGGAAGTGTTCATTTCTTCAATTCTTCATTTCTTAAGTTGTTCATTTTTTCATTTGTCCATTTGTTTATTTGTTCATTTGTTCATATGTCCATTCGTTCGTTTGTTCATTTGTTCATTTGTTCATTTGTTCATTTGTTCATTTGTTCATTTGTTCATTTGTTCACTTGTTCAGTTGTTCATTTGTTCATTTGTTCATTTGTTAATTTGTTCATTTGTTCATTTGTTCATTTGTTAATTTGTTCATTTGTTCATTTGTTCACTTGTTCAGTTGTTCATTTGTTCATTTGTTCATTTGTTCATTTGTTCATTTGCTCATTTGTTCATTTGTTCATTTGTACATGTGTTCATTTGTTCATTTGTTAATTTGTTCAATTGATCCTTTGTTCATTTGTTCATTTGTTCATTTGTTCATTTGTTCATTTGTTCACTTGACCATTCGTTCGTTTGTTCATTTTTTCATTTGTTCATTTGTTCACTTGTTCATTTGTTCATTTGTTCATTTGTTCATTTGTTCATTTGTTCACTTGTTCATTTGTTAATGTGTCCATTTTTGGATGTGTTCATTTCTTCAATTCTTCATTTCTTAAGATGTTCATCTGCTCATTTGTCCATTTGTTTATTTGTTCATTTGTTCATATGTTCATTTGATTGTTTGTTCATATCTCAACTTATTCATTTGTTCATTTGTTCATTTGTACATTTGTTCGTTTGTTCATTTGTTCACTTGTTTATTTGTTTATTGGTTCATTTGTTCATTTGTTCATTTGTTCATTTGTTCATTTGTTCATTTGTTCATTTGTTCATTTGTTCATTTGTCCATTCGTTCGTTTGTTCATTTGTTCATTTGTTCATTTGTTCATTTGTTCATTTGTTCATTTGTTCATTTGTTCATTTGTTCATTTGTTCATTTGTTCATTTGTTCATTTGTTCATTTGTTCATTTGTTCATTTGTTCATTTGTTCATTTGTTCATTTGTTCATTTGTTCACTTGACCATTCGTTCGTTTGTTCATTTTTTCATTTGTTCGTTTGTTCATTTGTTCATTTGTTCACTTGTTCATTTGTTCATTTGTTCATTTGTTCATTTGTTCATTTGTTCATTTGTTCATTTGTTCATTTGTTCATTTGTTCATTTGTTCACTTGTCCATTCGTTCGTTTGTTCATTCGTTCATTTGTTCGTTTGTTCATTTGTTCATTTGTTCATTTGTTCACTTGTTCATTTGTTCATTTGTTCATTTGTTCATTTGTTCATTTGTTCATTTGTTCATTTGTTCATTTGTTCATTTGTTCACTTGTTCATTTGTTCATTTGTTCATTTGTTCATTTGTTCATTTGTTCATTTGTTCATTTGTTCATTTGTTCATTTGTTCATTTGTTCACTTGACCATTCGTTCGTTTGTTCATTTTTTCATTTGTTCGTTTGTTCATTTGTTCATTTGTTCACTTGTTCATTTGTTCATTTGTTCATTTGTTCATTTGTTCATTTGTTCATTTGTTCAATTGATAATTCGTTCATTTGTTCATATGTTCATTTGAATGTTTCTTCATTCGTTCAATGGTTCATTTGTTCATTTGTTCATTTGTTCATTTGTTCACTTGTTCATTTGTTCGTTTGTTCATTTGTTCATTTGTTCACTTGTTCATTTGTTCATTTGTTCATTTGTTCATTTGTTCAATTGATAATTCGTTCATTTGTTCATATGTTCATTTGAATGTTTCTTCATTCGTTCAATGGTTCATTTGTTCATTTGTTCATTTGTTCATTTGTTCACTTGTTCATTTGTTCATTTGTTCATTTGTTCATTTGTTCATTTGTTCATTTGTTCATTTGTTCAATTGATAATTCGTTCATTTGTTCATATGTTCATTTGAATGTTTCTTCATTCGTTCAATGGTTCATTTGTTCATTTGTTCATTTGTCTACTCGCTCGTTTGTTCATTTGTTCATTTGTTCAGATGTTAATTTGTCCATTTTTGGAAGTGTTCATTTCTTCAATTCTTCATTTCTTAAGTTGTTCATTTCTTAAGTTGTTCATTTTTTCATTTGTTCATTTGTTCATTTGTTCATTTGTTCATTTGTTCATCTGTTCATTTGTTGATTTGTTCATTTGTACATTTGTTCATTTGTTCATTTGTTCATTCGTTCGTTTGTTCATTTGTTCATTTGTTCATTTGTTCATTTGTTCATTTGTTCATTTGTTCATTTGTTCATTTGTTCACTTGTTCATTTGTTCATTTGTTCATTTGTTCACTTGTTCATTTTGTTCCTTTGTTCGTTTGTTCGTTTGTTCATTTGTTCATTTGTACATGTGTTCATTTGTTCAATTGTTCATTTGTTCATTTGTTCATTTGTTCATTTCTTCATATCTTCATTTGTTCATTTGTTCATTTGTTCATTTCTTCATTTGTTGATTTGTTCATTTGTTCACTTGTTCAGTTGTTCATTTGTTCATTTGTTCGTTTGTTCATTTGTCCATTCGTTCGTTTGTTCATTTGTTCATTTGTTCATTTGTCCATTCGTTCGTTTGTTCATTTGTTCATTTGTTCATTTGTTCATTTGTTCATTTGTTCATTTGTTCATTTGTTCATTTGTTCATTTGTTCATTTGTTCATTTGTTCATTTGTTCATTTGTTCATTTGTTCATTTGTTCACTTGACCATTCGTTCGTTTGTTCATTTTTTCATTTGTTCGTTTGTTCATTTGATCATTTGTTCACTTGTTCATTTGTTCATTTGTTCATTTGTTCATTTGTTGATTTGTTCAATTGATAATTCGTTCATTTGTTCATATGTTCATTTGAATGTTTCTTCATTCGTTCAATGGTTCATTTGTTCATTTGTTCATTTGTTCATTTGGTCACTTGTTCACTTGTTCATTTGTTCATTTGTTCATTTGTTCATTTGTTCATTTGTTCAATTGATAATTCGTTCATTTGTTCATATGTTCATTTGAATGTTTCTTCATTCGTTCAATGGTTCATTTGTTCATTTGTTCATTTGTTCATTTGTCTACTCGCTCGTTTGTTCATTTGCTCATTTGTTCAGATGTTAATTTGTCCATTTTTGGAAGTGTTCATTTCTTCAATTCTTCATTTCTTAAGTTGTTCATTTTTTCATTTGTCCATTTGTTTATTTGTTCATTTGTTCATATGTCCATTCGTTCGTTTGTTCATTTGTTCATTTGTTCATTTGTTCATTTGTTCACTTGTTCAGTTGTTCATTTGTTCATTTGTTCATTTGTTAATTTGTTCATTTGTTCATTTGTTCATTTGTTAATTTGTTCATTTGTTCATTTGTTCACTTGTTCAGTTGTTCATTTGTTCATTTGTTCATTTGTTCATTTGTTCATTTGTTCATTTGTCCATTTGTTCATTTGTTCATTTGTTCATTTGTTCATTTGTTCATTTGTTCATTTGTTCACTTGTTCATTTTGTTCCTTTGTTCGTTTGTTCGTTTGTTCATTTGTTCATTTGTACATGTGTTCATTTGTTCAATTGTTCATTTGTTCATTTGTTCATTTGTTCATTTCTTCATTTCTTCATTTGTTCATTTGTTCATTTGTTCATTTCTTCATTTGTTGATTTGTTCATTTGTTCACTTGTTCAGTTGTTCATTTGTTCATTTGTTCGTTTGTTCATTTGTCCATTCGTTCGTTTGTTCATTTGTTCATTTGTTCATTTGTCCATTCGTTCGTTTGTTCATTTGTTCATTTGTTCATTTGTTCATTTGTTCATTTGTTCATTTGTTCATTTGTTCATTTGTTCATTTGTTCATTTGTTCATTTGTTCACATGACCATTCGTTCGTTTGTTCATTTTTTCATTTGTTCGTTTGTTCATTTGTTCATTTGTTCACTTGTTCATTTGTTCATTTGTTCATTTGTTCATTTGTTGATTTGTTCAATTGATAATTCGTTCATTTGTTCATATGTTCATTTGAATGTTTCTTCATTCGTTCAATGGTTCATTTGTTCATTTGTTCATTTGTTCATTTGTTCACTTGTTCACTTGTTCATTTGTTCATTTGTTCATTTGTTCATTTGTTCATTTGTTCATTTGTTCAATTGATAATTCGTTCATTTGTTCATATGTTCATTTGAATGTTTCTTCATTCGTTCAATGGTTCATTTGTTCATTTGTTCATTTGTTCATTTGTCTACTCGCTCGTTTGTTCATTTGCTCATTTGTTCAGATGTTAATTTGTCCATTTTTGGAAGTGTTCATTTCTTCAATTCTTCATTTCTTAAGTTGTTCATTTTTTCATTTGTCCATTTGTTTATTTGTTCATTTGTTCATATGTCCATTCGTTCGTTTGTTCATTTGTTCATTTGTTCATTTGTTCATTTGTTCATTTGTTCATTTGTTCACTTGTTCAGTTGTTCATTTGTTCATTTGTTCATTTGTTAATTTGTTCATTTGTTCATTTGTTCATTTGTTAATTTGTTCATTTGTTCATTTGTTCACTTGTTCAGTTGTTCATTTGTTCATTTGTTCATTTGTTCATTTGTTCATTTGCTCATTTGTTCATTTGTTCATTTGTACATGTGTTCATTTGTTCATTTGTTCATTTGTTAATTTGTTCAATTGATCCTTTGTTCATTTGTTCATTTGTTCATTTGTTCATTTGTTCATTTGTTCATTTGTTCATTTGTTCATTTGTTCACTTGACCATTCGTTCGTTTGTTCATTTTTTCATTTGTTCATTTGTTCACTTGTTCATTTGTTCATTTGTTCATTTGTTCATTTGTTCATTTGTTCACTTGTTCATTTGTTAATGTGTCCATTTTTGGATGTGTTCATTTCTTCAATTCTTCATTTCTTAAGATGTTCATCTGCTCATTTGTCCATTTGTTTATTTGTTCATTTGTTCATATGTTCATTTGATTGTTTGTTCATATCTCAACTTATTCATTTGTTCATTTGTTCATTTGTACATTTGTTCGTTTGTTCATTTGTTCACTTGTTTATTTGTTTATTGGTTCATTTGTTCATTTGTTCATTTGTTCATTTGTTCATTTGTTCATTTGTTCATTTGTTCATTTGTTCATTTGTTCATTCGTTCACTTGTTCATTTGTTCGTTTGTCCATTTGTTCATTTGTTCATTTGTTCATTTGTTCATTTGTACATTTGTTCAATTGATCCTTTGTTCATTTGTTCATTTGTTCATTTGTTCATTTGTTCATTTGTTCATTTGTTCCTTTGTTCATTTGTTCATTTGTTCCTTTGTTCATTTGTTCATTTCTACATTTGTTCATTTGTTCATTTGTTCATTCGTTCATTTGTTCATTTGTTCATTTGTTCATTTGTTCATTTGTTCATTTGTTCATTTGTTCATTTGTTCATTTGTTCATTTGTTCATTTGTCCATTCGTTCGTTTGTTCATTTGTTCATTTGTTCATTTGTTCATTTGTTCATTTGTTCATTTGTTCATTTGTTCATTTGTTCATTTGTTCATTTGTTCATTTGTTCATTTGTTCATTTGTTCATTTGTTCATTTGTTCATTTGTTCATTTGTTCATTTGTTCACTTGACCATTCGTTCGTTTGTTCATTTTTTCATTTGTTCGTTTGTTCATTTGTTCATTTGTTCACTTGTTCATTTGTTCATTTGTTCATTTGTTCATTTGTTCATTTGTTCATTTGTTCATTTGTTCATTTGTTCATTTGTTCATTTGTTCACTTGTCCATTCGTTCGTTTGTTCATTCGTTCATTTGTTCGTTTGTTCATTTGTTCATTTGTTCATTTGTTCACTTGTTCATTTGTTCATTTGTTCATTTGTTCATTTGTTCATTTGTTCATTTGTTCATTTGTTCACTTGTTCATTTGTTCATTTGTTCATTTGTTCATTTGTTCATTTGTTCATTTGTTCATTTGTTCATTTGTTCATTTGTTCATTTGTTCACTTGACCATTCGTTCGTTTGTTCATTTTTTCATTTGTTCGTTTGTTCATTTGTTCATTTGTTCACTTGTTCATTTGTTCATTTGTTCATTTGTTCATTTGTTCATTTGTTCATTTGTTCAATTGATAATTCGTTCATTTGTTCATATGTTCATTTGAATGTTTCTTCATTCGTTCAATGGTTCATTTGTTCATTTGTTCATTTGTTCATTTGTTCACTTGTTCATTTGTTCATTTGTTCATTTGTTCATTTGTTCATTTGTTCATTTGTTCATTTGTTCATTTGTTCATTTGTTCAATTGATAATTCGTTCATTTGTTCATATGTTCATTTGAATGTTTCTTCATTCGTTCAATGGTTCATTTGTTCATTTGTTCATTTGTCTACTCGCTCGTTTGTTCATTTGTTCATTTGTTCAATTGATAATTCGTTCATTTGTTCATATGTTCATTTGAATGTTTCTTCATTCGTTCAATGGTTCATTTGTTCATTTGTTCATTTGTCTACTCGCTCGTTTGTTCATTTGTTCATTTGTTCAGATGTTAATTTGTCCATTTTTGGAAGTGTTGATTTCTTCAATTCTTCATTTCTTAAGTTGTTCATTTTTTCATTTGTCCATTTGTTTATTTGTTCATTTGTTCATATGTCCATTTGATTGTTTGTTCATTTCTCAACTTATTCATTTGTTCATTTGTTCATTTGTTCATTTGTTCATTTGTTCATTTGTTCATTTGTTCATTTGTTCATTTGTTCATTTGTTCATTTGTTCATTTGTTCATTTCTTCATTTCTTCATTTCTTCATTTGTTCATTTGTTCATTTGTTCATTTGTTCATTTGTTCATTTGTTCATTTGTTCACTTGACCATTCGTTCGTTTGTTCATTTTTTCATTTGTTCGTTTGTTCATTTGTTCATTTGTTCACTTGTTCATTTGTTCATTTGTTCATTTGTTCATTTGTTCATTTGTTCATTTGTTCATTTGTTCATTTGTTCATTTGTTCACTTGTTCATTTGTTAATGTGTCCATTTTTGGATGTGTTCATTTCTTCAATTCTTCATTTCTTAAGATGTCCATCTGCTCATTTGTCCATTTGTTTATTTGTTCATTTGTTCATATGTTCATTTGATTGTTTGTTCATTTCTCAACTTATTCATTTGTTCATTTGTTCATTTGTACATTTGTTCGTTTGTTCATTTGTTCATTTGTTTATTTGTTTATTGGTTCATTTGTTCATTTGTTCATTTGTTCATTTGTTCATTTGTTCATTTGTTCATTTGTTCATTCGTTCATTTTTTCATTTGTTCATTTGTTCACTTGTTCATTTGTTCATTTGTCCATTTGTTCATTTGTTCATTTGTTCATTTGATCATTTGTTCATTTGTACATTTGTTCAATTGATCCTTTGTTCATTTGTTCATTTGTTCATTTGTTCATTTGTTCATTTGTTCCTTTGTTCATTTGTTCATTTGTCCATTTGTTCATTTGTTCATTTGTTCATTTGTTCATTTGTTCATTTGTTCATTTGTTCATTTGTTCATTTGTTCCTTTGTTAATTTGTTCATTTCTACATTTGTTCATTTGTTCATTTGTTCATTCGTTCATTTGTTCATTTGTTCATTTGTTCATTTGTTCATTTGTTCATTTGTTCATTTGTTCATTTGTTCATTTGTTCATTTGTTCATTTGTTCATTTGTTCATTTGTTCATTTGTTCATTTGTTCATTTGTTCATTTGTTCATTTGTTCATTTGTTCATTTGTTCATTTGTTCATTTGTTCATTTGTTCATTTGTTCATTTGTTCATTTGTTCATTTGTTCATTTGTTCATTTGTTCATTTGTTCATTTGTTCATTTGTTCCTTTGTTCATTTGCTCATATGTTCCTTTGTTCATTTGTTCATTTGTTCATTTGTTGATTTGTTCATTTGTTCATTTGTTCATTTGTTGATTTGTTCATTTGTTCATTTGTTCATTTGTCCATGTGTTCATTTGTTCATTTGTTAATTTGTTCAATTGATCCTTTGTTCATTTCTTCATTTCTTCATTTCTTCCTTTGTTCATTTCTTCATTTGTTCATTTGTTCATTTGTTCATTTGTTCATTTGTTCATTTGTTCATTTGTTCATTTGTTCATTTGTTCATTTGTTCATTTGTTCACTTGTTCATTTTGTTCCTTTGTTCGTTTGTTCGTTTATAATTTGTTCATTTGTACATGTGTTCATTTGTTCATTTGTACATGTGTTCATTTGTTCATTTGTTCATTTGTTCAATTGATCCTTTGTTCATTTGTTCATTTGTTCATTTCTTCATTTCTTCATTTCTTCATTTCTTCATTTGTTCATTTGTTCCTTTGTTCATTTGTTCATATGTTCCTTTGTTCATTTGTTCATTTGTTCATTTGTTGATTTGTTCATTTGTTCATTTGTTCATTTGTTCATTTGATCATTTGTTGATTTGTTCATTTGTTCATTTGTTCATTTGTTCATTTGTTCATTTGTTCACTTGACCATTCGTTCGTTTGTTCATTTTTTCATTTGTTCGTTTGTTCATTTGTTCATTTGTTCACTTGTTCATTTGTTCATTTGTTCATTTGTTCATTTGTTCATTTGTTCATTTGTTCATTTGTTCACTTGTTCATTTGTTAATGTGTCAATTTTTGGATGTGTTTATTTCTTCAATTCTTCATTTCTTAAGATGTTCATCTGCTCATTTGTCCATTTGTTTATTTGTTCATTTGTTCATATGTTCATTTGATTGTTTGTTCATTTCTCAACATATTCATTTGTTCATTTGTTCATTTGTACATTTGTTCGTTTGTTCATTTGTTCATTTGTTTATTTGTTTATTGATTCATTTGTTCATTTGTTCATTTGTTCATTTGTTCATTTGTTCATTTGTTCATTTGTTCATTTGTTCATTTGTTCATTTGTTCATTTGTTCATTTGTTCATTCGTTCATTTTTTCATTTGTTCATTTGTTCACTTGTTCATTTGTTCATTTGTCCATTTGTTCATTTGTTCATTTGTTCATTTGTTCGTTTGTACATTTGTTCAATTGATCCTTTGTTCATTTGTTCATTTGTTCATTTGTTCATTTGTTCCTTTGTTCATTTGATCATTTGTTCCTTTGTTCATTTGTTCATTTCTACATTTGTTCATTTGTTCATTTGTTCATTCGTTCATTTGTTCATTTGTTCATTTGTTCATTTGTTCATTTGTTCATTTGTTCATTTGTTCATTTGTTCATTTGTTCATTTGTTCATTTGTTCATTTGTTCATTTGTTCATTTGTTCATTTGTTCATTTGTTCATTTGTTCATTTGTTCATCTGTTCATTTGTTCATTTGTTCATTTGTTCATTTGTTCATTTGTTCATTTGTTCATTTGTTCATTTCTTCATTTCTTCATTTGTTCATTTGTTCCTTTGTTCATTTGTTCATTTGTCCATTTGTTCATTTGTTCATTTGTTCATTTGTTCATTTGTTCATTTGTTCATTTGTTCATTTGTTCATTTGTTCATTTGTTCATTTGTTCATTTGTTCATTTGTTCACTTGTTCATTTGTTCATTTGTTCATTTGTTCATTCGTTCATTTTTTCATTTGTTCATTTGTTCACTTGTTCATTTGTTCATTTGTCCATTTGTTCATTTGTTCATTTGTTCATTTGTTCGTTTGTACATTTGTTCAATTGATCCTTTGTTCATTTGTTCATTTGTTCATTTGTTCATTTGTTCCTTTGTTCATTTGATCATTTGTTCCTTTGTTCATTTGTTCATTTCTACATTTGTTCATTTGTTCATTTGTTCATTCGTTCATTTGTTCATTTGTTCATTTGTTCATTTGTTCATTTGTTCATTTGTTCATTTGTTCATTTGTTCATTTGTTCATTTGTTCATTTGTTCATTTGTTCATTTGTTGATTTGTTCATTCGTTCATTTGTTCATTTGTTCATTTGTTCATTTGTTCATTTGTTCACTTGACCATTCGTTCGTTTGTTCATTTTTTCATTTGTTGGTTTGTTCATTTGTTCATTTGTTCACTTGTTCATTTGTTCATTTGTTCATTTGTTCATTTGTTCATTTGTTCATTTGTTCATTTGTTCATTTGTTCATTTGTTCATTTGTTCATTTGTTCATTTGTTCATTTGTTCATTTGTTCATTTGTTCATTTGTTCATTTGTTCATTTGTTCATTTGTTCATTTGTTCATTTGTTCATTTGTTCATTTGTTCATTTGTTCATTTGTTCATTTGTTCATTTGTTCATTTGTTCATTTGTTCATTTGTTCATTTGTTCATTTGTTCATTTGTTCATTTGTTCATTTGTTCATTTGTTCATTTGTTCATTTCTTCATTTCTTCATTTCTTCATTTGTTCATTTGTTCCTTTGTTCATTTGTTCATTTGTCCATTTGTTCATTTGTTCATTTGTTCATTTGTTCATTTGTTCATTTGTTCATTTGTTCATTTGTTCATTTGTTCATTTGTTCATTTGTTCATTTGTTCATTTCTACATTTGTTCATTTGTTCATTTGTTCATTTGTTCATTTGTTCATTTGTACAATTGATCCTTTGTTCATTTCTTCATTTCTTCATTTCTTCCTTTGTTCATTTCTTCATTTGTTCATTTGTTCATTTGTTCATTTGTTCATTTGTTCATTTGTTCATTTGTTCATTTGTTCATTTGTTCATTTGTTCATTTGTTCATTTGTTCATTTGTTCATTTGTACATGTGTTCATTTGTTCATTTGTTAATTTGTTCATTTGTTCATTTGTTCATTTGTTCATTTGTTCATTTGTTGATTTGTTCAATTGTTCATTTGTTCATTTGCTCATTTGTTCACTTGTTCATTTTGTTCCTTTGTTCGTTTGTTCGTTTATAATTTGTTCATTTGTACATGTGTTCATTTGTTCATTTGTACATGTGTTCATTTGTTCATTTGTTCATTTGTTCAATTGATCCTTTGTTCATTTGTTCCTTTGTTGATTTGTTCATATGTTCCTTTGTTCATTTGTTCATTTGTTCATTTGTTGATTTGTTCATTTGTTCATTTGATCATTTGTTGATTTGTTCATTTGTTCATTTGTTCATTTGTTCATTTGTTCATTTGTACATGTGTTCATTTGTTCATTTGTAAATTTGTTCAATTGATCCTTTGTTCATTTCTTCATTTCTTCATTTCTTCCTTTCTTCATTTGTTCATTTGTTCATTTGTTCATTTGTTCATTTGTTCATTTGTTCATTTGTTCATTTGTTCATTTGTTCATTTGTTCATTTGTTCATTTGTTCATTTGTACATGTGTTCATTTGTTCATTTGTTAATTTGTTCAATTGATCCTTTGTTCATTTGTTCATTTGTTCATTTGTTCATTTGTACATTTGTTCATTCGTTCATTTGTTCATTTGTTCATTTGTTTATTTGTTTATTGGTTCATTTATTCATTTGTTCATTAGTTCACTTGTTCATTTGTTCATTTGTTCATTTGTTCATTTGTTCATTTGTCCATTTGTTCATTTGTTCATTTGTTAATTTGTTCATTTGTTCATTTATTCATTTGTTCATTTGTTCATTTGTTCATTTGTTCATTTGTTCACTTGTTCATTTTGTTCCTTTGTTCGTTTGTTCGTTTATAATTTGTTCATTTGTACATGTGTTCATTTGTTCATTTGTACATGTGTTCATTTGTTCATTTGTTCATTTGTTCAATTGATCCTTTGTTCATTTGTTCACTTGTTCATTCGTTCATTTGCACTTTTGTTCATTTGTACATTTGTTCATTTGTTCAATTGTTCATTTGTTCATTTGTTCCTTTGTTCATTTCTTCATTTCTTCATTTGTTCATTTCTTCATTTGTTCATTTGTTAATTTGTTCATTTGTTCATTTGTTCATTTGTTCATTTGTTGATTTGTTGATTTGTTCATTCGTTCATTTGTTCATTTCTTCATTTGTTCATTTGTCCATTCGTTCGTTTGTTCATTTGTTCATTTGTTCATTTGTCCATTCGTTCGTTTGTTCATTTGTTCATTTGTTCACTTGTTCATTTGTTCATTTGTTCATTTGTTCATTTGTTCATTTGTTCATTTGTTCACTTGACCATTCGTTCGTTTGTTCATTTTTTCATTTGTTCGTTTGTTCATTTGTTCATTTGTTCACTTGTTCATTTCTTCATTTCTTCATTTGTTCATCTGTTCCTTTGTTCATTTGTTCATTTGTCCATTTGTTCATTTGTTCATTTGTAGATCTGTACATTTTTCAAATTGTTCATTTGTTTATTTGTTCGATTGTTCATCTGTTCATTGATTCATTTGTCCATTTGTCCATTTGTTCGTTTGTTCATTTGTTCATTTGTTCATTTGTTCATTTGTTCATTTGTTCATTTGTTCATTTGTTCATTTGTTCATTTGTTCATTTGTTCATTTGTTCATTTGTTCATTTGTTCATTTGTTCATTTGTTCATTTGTTCATTTGTTCATTTGTTCATTTGTTCATTTGTTCATTTGTTCATTTGTTCATTTGTTCATTTGTTCATTTGTTCATTTGTTCATTTGTTCATTTGTTCATTTGTTCATTTGTTCATTTGTTCATTTGTTCATTTGTTCATTTGTTCATTTGTTCATTTGTTCCTTTGTTCATTTGTTCCTTTGTTCATTTGTTCATTTGTTCCTTTGTTCATTTGTTCATTTGTTCCTTTGTTCATTTGTTCGTTTGTTCATTTGTTGATTTGTTCATTTGTTGATTTGTTCATTCGTTCATTTGTTCATTCGTTCATTTGTTCATTTGTACATTTGTTCATTTGTTCAATTGTTCATTTGTTCATTTGTTCATTTGTACATGTGTTCATTTGTTCATTTGTTGATTTGTTGATTTGTTCATTCGTTCATTTGTTCATTTCTTCATTTGTTCATTTGTACATTTGTTCATTTCTTCAATGGTTCATTTGTTCATTTGTTCATCTGTTCATTTCTTTATTTCTTCATTTCTTCATTTCTACATTTCTTCATTTCTTCATTTCATCATTTCTTCATTTCTTCATTTCTTCATTTCTTCATTTGTTCATTTGTTCATTTGTTCACTTGTTCATTTTGTTCCTTTGTTCGTTTGTTCGTTTGTTCATTTGTTCATTTGTACATGTATTCATTTGTTCATCTGTACATGTGTTCATTTGTTCATTTGTTCATTTGTTCAATTGATCCTTTTTTCATTTGTTCATTTGTTCATTTGTTCCTTTGTTCATTTGTTCATTTGTTCATTTGTTGATTTGCTCATTTGTTGATTTGTTCATTTGTTCATTTGTTCATTTGTACATTTGTTTATTTGTTCATTTGTTCATTTGTTCATTTGTTCATTTGTTCATTTGTTCATTTGTTCATTTGTTCATTCGTTCATTTGTTCATTTGTTCATTTGTTCATTTGTACATTTGTTCATTCGTCAATTGTTCATTTGTTGATTTGTTCATTTGTTCATTTGTTCATTTGTTCATTTCTTCATTTCTTCATTTCTCGATTTCTTCATTTCTTCATTTCTTCATTTCTTCATTTCTTCATTTGTTCACTAGTTCATTTTGTTCCTTTGTTCGTTTGTTCGTTTATAATTTGTTCATTTGTACATGCGTTCATTTGTTCATTTGTACATGTGTTCATTTGTTCATTTGTACATTTGTTCAATTGATCCTTTGTTCATTTGTTCATTTGTTCATTTCTTCATTTCTTCATTTGTTCCTTTGTTCATTTGTTCATATGTTCCTTTGTTCATTTGTTCATTTGTTCATTTGTTGATTTGTTCATTTGTTCATTTGTTCATTTGTTCATTTGTTGATTTGTTCATTTGTTCATTTGTTCATTTGTTCATTTGTTCATTTGTACATGTGTTCATTTGTTCATTTGTTCATTTGTTCATTTGTTCATTTGTTCATTTGTTCATTTGTTCATTTGTTCATTTGTTCATTTGTTCATTTGTTCATTTGTTTATTTGTTCATTTGTTCATTTGTTCATTTGTTCATTTGTTCATTTGTTCATTTGTTCATTTGTTCATTTGTTCATTTGTTCATTTGTTCATTTGTTCATTTGTTCCTTTGTTCATTTGTTCCTTTGTTCATTTGTTCATTTGTTCCTTTGTTCATTTGTTCGTTTGTTCATTTGTTGATTTGTTCATTTGTTGATTTGTTCATTCGTTCATTTGTTCATTCGTTCATTTGTTCATTTGTACATTTGTTCATTTGTTCAATTGTTCATTTGTTCATTTGTTCATTTGTACATGTGTTCATTTGTTCATTTGTTGATTTGTTGATTTGTTCATTCGTTCATTTGTTCATTTCTTCATTTGTTCATTTGTTCATTTGTTCTTTTGTTCATTTGTTCATTTGTTCATTTGTTCATTTGTTCATTTGTTCATTTGTTCATTTGTCATTTGTACATGTGTTCATTTGTTCATTTGTTAATTTGTTCAATTGATCCTTTGTTCATTTGTTCATTTGTTCATCTGTTCATTTGTTCATTTCTTCATTTCTTCATTTCTTCCTTCCTTCATTTGTTCATTTGTTCATTTGTTCATTTGTTCATTTGTTCATTTGATCATTTGTTCATATGTTCATTTGATTGTTTGTTCATTTCTCAACGTATTCATTTGTTCATTTGTTCTTATTTCATTTGTTCATTTGTTCATTTTTTCATTTGTTCATTTGTTCATTTGTTAATTTGTTCATTTGTCCATTTGATTGTTTGTTCATTTCTCAACTTATTCATTTGTTCATTTGTTCATTTGTTCATTTGTACATTTGTTCATTCGTTCATTTGTTCATTTGTACATTTGTTCATTTGTTCATTTGTTCATTTGTTCATTTGTTCATTAGTTCATTTGTTCATTTGTTCATTTGTTCATTTGTTCATTTGTTCATTTGTTCATTAGTTCATTTGTTCATTTGTTCATTTGTTCATTTGTTCATTTGTTCATTTGTTCAGTTCTTCATTTGTTCAGTTCTTCATTTGTTCATTTCTTCATTTGTTCATTTGTTCATTTGTTCGTTTGTTCATTTGTTCATTTGTAGATTTGTACATTTTTCAAATTGTTCATTTGTTTATTTGTTCGATTGTTCATCTGTTCATTGATTCATTTGTCCATTTGTTCATTTGTTCATTTGTTCATTTGTTCATTTGTTCATTTGTTCATTTGTTCATTTGTTCATTTGTTCATTTGTTCATTTGTTCATTTGTTCATTTGTTCTTTTGTTCATTTGTTCATTTGTTCATTTGTTCATTTGTTCATTTGTTCATTTGTTAATTTGTTCATTTGTTCATTTGTTCATTTGTTCATTTGTTCATTTGTTCATTTGTTCATTTGTTCATTTGTTCATTTGTTCATTTGTTCATTTGTTCATTTGTTCATTTGTTCATTTGTTCATTTGTTCATTTGTTCCTCTGTTCATTTGTTCATTTGTTGATTTGTTGATTTGTTGATTTGTTCATTAGTTCATTTGTTCATTTCTCCATTTGTTCATTAGTTCATTTGTTCATTTCTTCATTTGTTCATTTTTTCATCTGTTCATTTGTTCATTTGTTCATTCGTTCCTTTGTTCATTTGTTCATTTGTTCCTCTGTTCATTTGTTCATTTGTTGATTTGTTCATTTGTTGATTTGTTCATTAGTTCATTTGTTCATTTCTCCATTTGTTCATTTGTTCATCTGTTCATTTCTTCATTTCGTCATTTCTTCATTTCTTCATTTCTTCATTTCTTCATTTGTTCATTTGTTCATTTGTTCATTTGTTCATTTGTACATGTGTTCATTTGTTCATTTGTACACGTGTTCATTTGTTCATTTGTTCATTTGTTCATTTGTTCCTCTGTTCATTTGTTGATTTGTTGATTTGTTCATTTGTTGATTTGTTCATTAGTTCATTTGTTCATTTCTCCATTTGTTCATTTGTTCATCTGTTCATTTCTTCATTTCTTCATTTCTTCATTTCTTCCTTTCTTCATTTCTTCATTTGTTCATTTGTTCATTTGTTCATTTGTTCATTTGTTCATTTGTTCATTTGTTCATTTGTTCATTTGTCATTTGTACATGTGTTCATTTGTTCATTTGTTAATTTGTTCAATTGATCCTCTGTTCATTTGTTGATTTGTTGATTTGTTCATTTGTTGATTTGTTCATTAGTTCATTTGTTCATTTCTCCATTTGTTCATTTGTTCATCTGTTCATTTCTTCATTTCTTCATTTCTTCATTTCTTCATTTCTTCCTTTCTTCATTTCTTCATTTGTTCATTTGTTCATTTGTTCATTTGTTCATTTGTTCATTTGTTCATTTGTTCATTTGTTCATTTGTCATTTGTACATGTGTTCATTTGTTCATTTGTTAATTTGTTCAATTGATCCTTTGTTCATTTGTTCATTTGTTCATCTGTTCATTTGTTCATTTCTTCATTTCTTCATTTCTTCCTTTCTACATTTGTTCATTTGTTCATTTGTTCATTTGTTCATTTGTTCATTTGATCATTTGTTCATATGTTCATTTGATTGTTTGTTCATTTCTCAACGTATTCATTTGTTCATTTGTTCTTATTTCATTTGTTCATTTGTTCATTTTTTCATTTGTTCATTTGTTCATTTGTTAATTTGTTCATTTGTCCATTTGATTGTTTGTTCATTTCTCAACTTATTCATTTGTTCATTTCTCAACTTATTCATTTGTTCATTTGTTCATTTGTTCATTTGTACATTTGTTCATTCGTTCATTTGTTCATTTGTTTATTTGTTTATTGGTTCATTTGTTCATTTGTTCATTTGTTCATTTGTTCATTTGTTCATTTGTTCATTTGTTCATTTGTTCATTTGTTCATTTGTTCATTTGTCCATTTGTTCATTTGTTCATTTGTTCATTTGTTCATTTGTCCATTCGTTCGTTTGTTCATTTGTTCATTTATTCATTTGTTCATTTGTTCATTTGTTCATTTGTTCATTTGTTCATTCGTTCACTTGTTCATTTTGTTCCTTTGTTCGTTTGTTCGTTTATAATTTGTTCATTTGTACATGTGTTCATTTGTTCATTTGTACATGTGTTCATTTGTTCATTTCTTCATTTCTTCATTTGTTCATTTGTTCATTTGTTCATTTCTTCATTTCTTCATTTGTTAATTTGTTCATTTGTTCATTTGTTAATGTGTTCATTTGTTCATTTGTTCATTTGTCCATTCGTTCGTTCGTTCATTTGTTCATTTGTTCATTTGTCCATTCGTTCGTTTGTTCATTTGTTCATTTGTTCATTTGTTCATTTGTTCATTTGTTCATTTGTTCATTTGTTCATTTGTTCATTTGTTCATTTGTTCATTTGTTCATTTGTTCATTTGTTCATTTGTTCATTTGTTCATTTGTTCATTTGTTCACTTGACCATTCGTTCGTTTGTTCATTTTTTCATTTGTTCATTTTTTCACTTGTTCGTTTGTTCATTTGTTCATTTGTTCATTTGTTCATTTGTTCATTTGTTCGTTTGTTCATTTGTTCATTTGTTCATTTGTTCATTTGTTCATTTGTTCATTCGGTCATTTGTTCATCTGTTCATTTGTTCACTTGTTCATTAGTTCATTTGTTCATTTGTACATTTGTTCATTTGTTCATTTGTTCATTTGTTCATTTGTTCATTTGTTCATTTGTTCATTTGTAGATTTGTACATTTTTCAAATTGTTCATTTGTTTATTTGTTCGATTGTTCATCTGTTCATTGATTCATTTGTTCATTTGTCCATTTGTTCGTTTGTTCATTTGTTCCTTTGTTCGTTTGTTCATTTGTTCCTTTGTTCGTTTGTTCATTTGTTTATTTGTTCATTTGTTCATTTGTTAATTTGTTCAATCTTTCACTTGTTCATTTGTTCATTTCTTCATTTGATCATTTGTTCATTTGTTCATTTGTTCATTTGTTCATTTGTACATTTGTTCATTTGTTAATTTGTTCATTTGTTCATTTGTTCATTTGTTCATTTGTTCATTTGTTCATTTGTTCATTTGTTCATTTGTTCATTTGATGATTTGTTCATTTGTTCATTTGATCATTTGTTCATTTGTTCATTTGTTCACTTGTTCATTTGTTCATTTGTTCATTTGATCATTTGTTCATTTGTTCATTTGTTCATTTGTTCATTTGTTCATTTGTTCATTTCTTAAGTTGTTCATTTGTTCATTTGTTCATATGTTCATTTGTTCATTTGTTCATTTGTTCATTTGTTCATTTGTTCATTTGTTCATTTGTTCATTTGTTCCTTTGTTCATTTGTTGATTTGTTCATTTGTTGATTTGTTCATTAGTTCATTTGTTCATTTCTCCATTTGTTCATTTGTTCATCTGTTCATCTGTTCATTTCTTCATTTCGTCATTTCTTCATTTCTTCATTTCTTCCTTTCTTCATTTCTTCATTTGTTCATTTGTTCATTTGTTCATTTGTTCATTTGTTCATTTGTTCATTTGTTCATTTGTTCATTTGTCATTTGTACATGTGTTCATTTGTTCATTTGTTAATTTGTTCAATTGATCCTTTGTTCATTTGTTCATTTGTTCATCTGTTCATTTGTTCATTTCTTCATTTCTTCATTTCTTCCTTTCTTCATTTGTTCATTTGTTCATTTGTTCATTTGTTCATTTGTTCATTTGATCATTTGTTCATATGTTCATTTGATTGTTTGTTCATTTCTCAACGTATTCATTTGTTCATTTGTTCTTATTTCATTTGTTCATTTGTTCATTTTTTCATTTGTTCATTTGTTCATTTGTTAATTTGTTCATTTGTCCATTTGATTGTTTGTTCATTTCTCAACTTATTCATTTGTTCATTTGTTCATTTGTTCATTTGTTCATTTGTACATTTGTTCATTCGTTCATTTGTTCATTTGTTTATTTGTTTATTGGATCATTTGTTCATTTGTTCATTTGTTCATTTGTTCATTTGTTCATTTGTTCATTTGTTCATTTGTTCATTTGTTCATTTGTTCATTTGTCCATTTGTTCATTTGTTCATTTGTTCATTTGTTCATTTGTCCATTCGTTCGTTTGTTCATTTGTTCATTTATTCATTTGTTCATTTGTTCATTTGTTCATTTGTTCATTTGTTCATTCGTTCACTTGTTCATTTTGTTCCTTTGTTCGTTTGTTCGTTTATAATTTGTTCATTTGTACATGTGTTCATTTGTTCATTTGTACATGTGTTCATTTGTTCATTTCTTCATTTCTTCATTTCTTCCTTTGTTCATTTCTTCATTTGTTCATTTGTTCATTTGTTCATTTGTTCATTTGTTCATTTGTTCATTTGTTCATTTGTTCATTTGTTCATTTGTTCATTTGTTCATTTGTTCATTTGTTCATTTGTACATGTGTTCATTTGTTCATTTGTTAATTTGTTCATTTGTTCATTTGTTCATTTGTTCATTTGTTCATTTGTTGATTTGTTCAATTGTTCATTTGTTCATTTGCTCATTTGTTCACTTGTTCATTTTGTTCCTTTGTTCGTTTGTTCGTTTATAATTTGTTCATTTGTACATGTGTTCATTTGTTCATTTGTACATGTGTTCATTTGTTCATTTGTTCATTTGTTCAATTGATCCTTTGTTCATTTGTTCATTTGTTCATTTCTTCATTTCTTCATTTCTTCATTTCTTCATTTCTTCATTTGTTCATTTGTTCCTTTGTTGATTTGTTCATATGTTCCTTTGTTCATTTGTTCATTTGTTCATTTGTTGATTTGTTCATTTGTTCATTTGATCATTTGTTGATTTGTTCATTTGTTCATTTGTTCATTTGTTCATTTGTTCATTTGTACATGTGTTCATTTGTTCATTTGTAAATTTGTTCAATTGATCCTTTGCTCATTTCTTCATTTCTTCATTTCTTCCTTTCTTCATTTCTTCATTTGTTCATTTGTTCATTTGTTCATTTGTTCATTTGTTCATTTGTTCATTTGTTCATTTGTTCATTTGTTCATTTGTTCATTTGTTCATTTGTACATGTGTTCATTTGTTCATTTGTTAATTTGTTCAATTGATCCTTTGTTCATTTGTTCATTTGTTCATTTGTTCATTTGTACATTTGTTTATTCGTTCATTTGTTCATTTGTTCATTTGTTTATTTGTTTATTGGTTCATTTATTCATTTGTTCATTAGTTCACTTGTTCATTTGTTCATTTGTTCATTTGTTCATTTGTTCATTTGTTCATTTGTCCATTTGTTCATTTGTTCATTTGTTAATTTGTTCATTTGTTCATTTATTCATTTGTTCATTTGTTCATTTGTTCATTTGTTCATTTGTTCACTTGTTCATTTTGTTCCTTTGTTCGTTTGTTCGTTTATAATTTGTTCATTTGTACATGTGTTCATTTGTTCATTTGTACATGTGTTCATTTGTTCATTTGTTCATTTGTTCAATTGATCCTTTGTTCATTTGTTCACTTGTTCATTCGTTCATTTGCACTTTTGTTCATTTGTACATTTGTTCATTTGTTCAATTGTTCATTTGTTCATTTGTTCCTTTGTTCATTTCTTCATTTCTTCATTTGTTCATTTCTTCATTTGTTCATTTGTTAATTTGTTCATTTGTTCATTTGTTCATTTGTTCATTTGTTGATTTGTTGATTTGTTCATTCGTTCATTTGTTCATTTCTTCATTTGTTCATTTGTCCATTCGTTCGTTTGTTCATTTGTTCATTTGTTCATTTGTCCATTCGTTCGTTTGTTCATTTGTTCATTTGTTCACTTGTTCATTTGTTCATTTGTTCATTTGTTCATTTGTTCATTTGTTCATTTGTTCACTTGACCATTCGTTCGTTTGTTCATTTTTTCATTTGTTCGTTTGTTCATTTGTTCATTTGTTCACTTGTTCATTTCTTCATTTCTTCATTTGTTCATTTGTTCCTTTGTTCATTTGTTCATTTGTCCATTTGTTCATTTGTTCATTTGTAGATCTGTACATTTTTCAAATTGTTCATTTGTTTATTTGTTCGATTGTTCATCTGTTCATTGATTCATTTGTCCATTTGTCCATTTGTTCGTTTGTTCATTTGTTCATTTGTTCATTTGTTCATTTGTTCATTTGTTCATTTGTTCATTTGTTCATTTGTTCATTTGTTCATTTGTTCATTTGTTCATTTGTTCATTTGTTCATTTGTTCATTTGTTCATTTGTTCATTTGTTCATTTGTTCATTTGTTCATTTGTTCATTTGTTCATTTGTTCATTTGTTCATTTGTTCATTTGTTCATTTGTTCATTTGTTCATTTGTTCATTTGTTCATTTGTTCATTTGTTCATTTGTTCATTTGTTCATTTGTTCATTTGTTCATTTGTTCATTTGTTCATTTGTTCCTTTGTTCATTTGTTCCTTTGTTCATTTGTTCATTTGTTCCTTTGTTCATTTGTTCATTTGTTCCTTTGTTCATTTGTTCGTTTGTTCATTTGTTGATTTGTTCATTTGTTGATTTGTTCATTCGTTCATTTGTTCATTCGTTCATTTGTTCATTTGTACATTTGTTCATTTGTTCAATTGTTCATTTGTTCATTTGTTCATTTGTACATGTGTTCATTTGTTCATTTGTTGATTTGTTGATTTGTTCATTCGTTCATTTGTTCATTTCTTCATTTGTTCATTTGTACATTTGTTCATTTCTTCAATGGTTCATTTGTTCATTTGTTCATCTGTTCATTTCTTTATTTCTTCATTTCTTCATTTCTACATTTCTTCATTTCTTCATTTCATCATTTCTTCATTTCTTCATTTCTTCATTTCTTCATTTGTTCATTTGTTCATTTGTTCACTTGTTCATTTTGTTCCTTTGTTCGTTTGTTCGTTTGTTCATTTGTTCATTTGTACATGTATTCATTTGTTCATCTGTACATGTGTTCATTTGTTCATTTGTTCATTTGTTCAATTGATCCTTTTTTCATTTGTTCATTTGTTCATTTGTTCCTTTGTTCATTTGTTCATTTGTTCATTTGTTGATTTGCTCATTTGTTGATTTGTTCATTTGTTCATTTGTTCATTTGTACATTTGTTTATTTGTTCATTTGTTCATTTGTTCATTTGTTCATTTGTTCATTTGTTCATTTGTTCATTTGTTCATTCGTTCAGTTGTTCATTTGTTCATTTGTTCATTTGTACATTTGTTCATTCGTCAATTGTTCATTTGTTGATTTGTTCATTTGTTCATTTGTTCATTTGTTCATTTCTTCATTTCTTCATTTCTCGATTTCTTCATTTCTTCATTTCTTCATTTCTTCATTTCTTCATTTGTTCACTAGTTCATTTTGTTCCTTTGTTCGTTTGTTCGTTTATAATTTGTTCATTTGTACATGCGTTCATTTGTTCATTTGTACATGTGTTCATTTGTTCATTTGTACATTTGTTCAATTGATCCTTTGTTCATTTGTTCATTTGTTCATTTCTTCATTTCTTCATTTGTTCCTTTGTTCATTTGTTCATATGTTCCTTTGTTCATTTGTTCATTTGTTCATTTGTTGATTTGTTCATTTGTTCATTTGTTCATTTGTTCATTTGTTGATTTGTTCATTTGTTCATTTGTTCATTTGTTCATTTGTTCATTTGTTCATTTGTACATGTGTTCATTTGTTCATTTGTTCATTTGTTCATTTGTTCATTTGTTCATTTGTTCATTTGTTCATTTGTTTATTTGTTCATTTGTTCATTTGTTCATTTGTTCATTTGTTCATTTGTTCATTTGTTCATTTGTTCATTTGTTCATTTGTTCATTTGTTCATTTGTTCATTTGTTCATTTGTTCATTTGTTCATTTGTTCATTTGTTCATTTGTTCATTTGTTCCTTTGTTCATTTGTTCCTTTGTTCATTTGTTCATTTGTTCCTTTGTTCATTTGTTCGTTTGTTCATTTGTTGATTTGTTCATTTGTTGATTTGTTCATTCGTTCATTTGTTCATTCGTTCATTTGTTCATTTGTACATTTGTTCATTTGTTCAATTGTTCATTTGTTCATTTGTTCATTTGTACATGTGTTCATTTGTTCATTTGTTGATTTGTTGATTTGTTCATTCGTTCATTTGTTCATTTCTTCATTTGTTCATTTGTTCATTTGTTCTTTTGTTCATTTGTTCATTTGTTCATTTGTTCATTTGTTCATTTGTTCATTTGTTCTTTTGTTCATTTGTTCATTTGTTCATTTGTTCATTTGTTCATTTGTTCATTTGTTAATTTGTTCATTTGTTCATTTGTTCATTTGTTCATTTGTTCATTTGTTCATTTGTTCATTTGTTCATTTGTTCATTTGTTCATTTGTTCATTTGTTCATTTGTTCCTCTGTTCATTTGTTCATTTGTTGATTTGTTCATTTGTTGATTTGTTCATTAGTTCATTTGTTCATTTCTCCATTTGTTCATTAGTTCATTTGTTCATTTGTTCATTTGTTCATTTTTTCATCTGTTCATTTGTTCATTTGTTCATTCGTTCCTTTGTTCATTTGTTCATTTGTTCCTCTGTTCATTTGTTCATTTGTTGATTTGTTCATTTGTTGATTTGTTCATTAGTTCATTTGTTCATTTCTCCATTTGTTCATTTGTTCATCTGTTCATTTCTTCATTTCGTCATTTCTTCATTTCTTCATTTCTTCATTTCTTCATTTGTTCATTTGTTCATTTGTTCATTTGTTCATTTGTTCATTTGTACATGTGTTCATTTGTTCATTTGTACACGTGTTCATTTGTTCATTTGTTCATTTGTTCATTTGTTCCTCTGTTCATTTGTTGATTTGTTGATTTGTTCATTTGATGATTTGTTCATTAGTTCATTTGTTCATTTCTCCATTTGTTCATTTGTTCATCTGTTCATTTCTTCATTTCTTCATTTCTTCATTTCTTCCTTTCTTCATTTCTTCATTTGTTCATTTGTTCATTTGTTCATTTGTTCATTTGTTCATTTGTTCATTTGTTCATTTGTTCATTTGTTCATTTGTCATTTGTACATGTGTTCATTTGTTCATTTGTTAATTTGTTCAATTGATCCTTTGTTCATTTGTTCATTTGTTCATCTGTTCATTTGTTCATTTCTTCATTTCTTCATTTCTTCCTTCCTTCATTTGTTCATTTGTTCATTTGTTCATTTGTTCATTTGTTCATTTGATCATTTGTTCATATGTTCATTTGATTGTTTGTTCATTTCTCAACGTATTCATTTGTTCATTTGTTCTTATTTCATTTGTTCATTTGTTCATTTTTTCATTTGTTCATTTGTTCATTTGTTAATTTGTTCATTTGTCCATTTGATTGTTTGTTCATTTCTCAACTTATTCATTTGTTCATTTGATCATTTGTTCATTCGTTCATTTGTTCATTCGTTCATTTGTTCATTTGTACATTTGTTCATTTGTTCATTTGTTCATTTGTTCATTTGTTCATTAGTTCATTTGTTCATTTGTTCATTTGTTCATTTGTTCATTTGTTCATTTGTTCATTAGTTCATTTGTTCATTTGTTCATTTGTTCATTTGTTCATTTGTTCATTTGTTCAGTTCTTCATTTGTTCAGTTCTTCATTTGTTCATTTCTTCATTTGTTCATTTGTTCATTTGTTCGTTTGTTCATTTGTTCATTTGTAGATTTGTACATTTTTCAAAATGTTCATTTGTTTATTTGTTCGATTGTTCATCTGTTCATTGATTCATTTGTCCATTTGTTCATTTGTTCATTTGTTCATTTGTTCATTTGTTCATTTGTTCATTTGTTCATTTGTTCATTTGTTCATTTGTTCATTTGTTCATTTGTTCATTTGTTCTTTTGTTCATTTGTTCATTTGTTCATTTGTTCATTTGTTCATTTGTTCATTTGTTAATTTGTTCATTTGTTCATTTGTTCATTTGTTCATTTGTTCATTTGTTCATTTGTTCATTTGTTCATTTGTTCATTTGTTCATTTGTTCATTTGTTCATTTGTTCATTTGTTCATTTGTTCATTTGTTCATTTGTTCATTTGTTCATTTGTTCATTTGTTCATTTGTTCATTTGTTCATTTGTTCATTTGTTCCTCTGTTCATTTGTTCATTTGTTGATTTGTTGATTTGTTGATTTGTTCATTAGTTCATTTGTTCATTTCTCCATTTGTTCATTAGTTCATTTGTTCATTTCTTCATTTGTTCATTTTTTCATCTGTTCATTTGTTCATTTGTTCATTCGTTCCTTTGTTCATTTGTTCATTTGTTCCTCTGTTCATTTGTTCATTTGTTGATTTGTTCATTTGTTGATTTTTTCATTAGTTCATTTGTTCATTTCTCCATTTGTTCATTTGTTCATCTGTTCATTTCTTCATTTCGTCATTTCTTCATTTCTTCATTTCTTCATTTCTTCATTTCTTCATTTGTTCATTTGTTCATTTGTTCATTTGTTCATTTGTACATGTGTTCATTTGTTCATTTGTACACGTGTTCATTTGTTCATTTGTTCATTTGTTCATTTGTTCCTCTGTTCATTTGTTGATTTGTTGATTTGTTCATTTGTTGATTTGTTCATTAGTTCATTTGTTCATTTCTCCATTTGTTCATTTGTTCATCTGTTCATTTCTTCATTTCTTCATTTCTTCATTTCTTCCTTTCTTCATTTCTTCATTTGTTCATTTGTTCATTTGTTCATTTGTTCATTTGTTCATTTGTCATTTGTACATGTGTTCATTTGTTCATTTGTTAATTTGTTCAATTGATCCTCTGTTCATTTGTTGATTTGTTGATTTGTTCATTTGTTGATTTGTTCATTAGTTCATTTGTTCATTTCTCCATTTGTTCATTTGTTCATCTGTTCATTTCTTCATTTCTTCATTTCTTCATTTCTTCCTTTCTTCATTTCTTCATTTGTTCATTTGTTCATTTGTTCATTTGTTCATTTGTTCATTTGTTCATTTGTTCATTTGTTCATTTGTCATTTGTACATGTGTTCATTTGTTCATTTGTTAATTTGTTCAATTGATCCTTTGTTCATTTGTTCATTTGTTCATTTCTTCATTTCTTCATTTCTTCCTTTCTTCATTTGTTCATTTGTTCATTTGTTCATTTGTTCATTTGATCATTTGTTCATATGTTCATTTGATTGTTTGTTCATTTCTCAACGTATTCATTTGTTCATTTGTTCTTATTTCATTTGTTCATTTGTTCATTTTTTCATTTGTTCATTTGTTCATTTGTTAATTTGTTCATTTGTCCATTTGATTGTTTGTTCATTTCTCAACTTCTTCATTTGTTCATTTGTTCATTTGTTCATTTGTACATTTGTTCATTCGTTCATTTGTTCATTTGTTTATTTGTTTATTGGTTCATTTGTTCATTTGTTCATTTGTTCATTTGTTCATTTGTTCATTTGTTCATTTGTTCATTTGTTCATTTGTTCATTTGTTCATTTGTTCATTTGTCCATTTGTTCATTTGTTCATTTGTTCATTTGTCCATTCGTTCGTTTGTTCATTTGTTCATTTATTCATTTGTTCATTTGTTCATTTGTTCATTTGTTCATTTGTTCATTCGTTCACTTGTTCATTTTGTTCCTTTGTTCGTTTGTTCGTTTATAATTTGTTCATTTGTACATGTGTTCATTTGTTCATTTGTACATGTGTTCATTTGTTCATTTCTTCATTTCTTCATTTGTTCATTTGTTCATTTGTTCATTTCTTCATTTCTTCATTTGTTAATTTGTTCATTTGTTCATTTGTTAATGTGTTCATTTGTTCATTTGTTCATTTGTCCATTCGTTCGTTCGTTCATTTGTTCATTTGTTCATTTGTCCATTCGTTCGTTTGTTCATTTGTTCATTTGTTCATTTGTTCATTTGTTCATTTGTTCATTTGTTCATTTGTTCATTTGTTCATTTGTTCATTTGTTCATTTGTTCATTTGTTCATTTGTTCATTTGTTCATTTGTTCATTTGTTCATTTGTTCATTTGTTCATTTGTTCATTTGTTCATTTGTTCACTTGACCATTCGTTCGTTTGTTCATTTTTTCATTTGTTCATTTTTTCATTTGTTCGTTTGTTCATTTGTTCATTTGTTCATTTGTTCATTTGTTCATTTGTTCCTTTGTTCATTTGTTCATTTGTTCATTTGTTCATTTGTTCATTTGTTCATTCGGTCATTTGTTCATCTGTTCATTTGTTCACTTGTTCATTAGTTCATTTGTTCATTTGTACATTTGTTCATTTGTTCATTTGTTCATTTGTTCATTTGTTCATTTGTTCATTTGTTCATTTGTTCATTTGTAGATTTGTACATTTTTCAAATTGTTCATTTGTTTATTTGTTCGATTGTTCATCTGTTCATTGATTCATTTGTTCATTTGTCCATTTGTTCGTTTGTTCATTTGTTCCTTTGTTCGTTTGTTCATTTGTTCCTTTGTTCGTTTGGTCATTTGTTTATTTGTTCATTTGTTCATTTGTTAATTTGTTCAATCTTTCACTTGTTCATTTGTTCATTTGTTCATTTGATCATTTGTTCATTTGTTCATTTGTTTATTTGTTCATTTGTTCATTTGTTAATTTGTTCAATCTTTCACTTGTTCATTTGTTCATTTGTTCATTTGTTCATTTGTTCATTTGTTCATTTGTTCATTTGTTCATTTGATGATTTGTTCATTTGTTCATTTGATCATTTGTTCATTTGTTCATTTGTTCACTTGTTCATTTGTTCATTTGTTCATTTGATCATTTGTTCATTTGTTCATTTGTTCATTTGTTCATTTGTTCATTTGTTCATTTCTTAAGTTGTTCATTTGTTCATTTGTTCATATGTTCATTTGTTCATTTGTTCATTTGTTCATTTGTTCATTTGTTCATTTGTTCATTTGTTCATTTGTTCCTTTGTTCATTTGTTGATTTGTTCATTTGTTGATTTGTTCATTAGTTCATTTGTTCATTTCTCCATTTGTTCATTTGTTCATCTGTTCATCTGTTCATTTCTTCATTTCGTCATTTCTTCATTTCTTCATTTCTTCCTTTCTTCATTTCTTCATTTGTTCATTTGTTCATTTGTTCATTTGTTCATTTGTTCATTTGTTCATTTGTTCATTTGTCATTTGTACATGTGTTCATTTGTTCATTTGTTAATTTGTTCAATTGATCCTTTGTTCATTTGTTCATTTGTTCATCTGTTCATTTGTTCATTTCTTCATTTCTTCATTTCTTCCTTTCTTCATTTGTTCATTTGTTCATTTGTTCATTTGTTCATTTGTTCATTTGATCATTTGTTCATATGTTCATTTGATTGTTTGTTCATTTCTCAACGTATTCATTTGTTCATTTGTTCTTATTTCATTTGTTCATTTGTTCATTTTTTCATTTGTTCATTTGTTCATTTGTTAATTTGTTCATTTGTCCATTTGATTGTTTGTTCATTTCTCAACTTATTCATTTGTTCATTTGTTCATTTGTTCATTTGTTCATTTGTACATTTGTTCATTCGTTCATTTGTTCATTTGTTTATTTGTTTATTGGATCATTTGTTCATTTGTTCATTTGTTCATTTGTTCATTTGTTCATTTGTTCATTTGTTCATTTGTTCATTTGTTCATTTGTTCATTTGTCCATTTGTTCATTTGTTCATTTGTTCATTTGTTCATTTGTCCATTCGTTCGTTTGTTCATTTGTTCATTTATTCATTTGTTCATTTGTTCATTTGTTCATTTGTTCATTTGTTCATTCGTTCACTTGTTCATTTTGTTCCTTTGTTCGTTTGTTCGTTTATAATTTGTTCATTTGTACATGTGTTCATTTGTTCATTTGTACATGTGTTCATTTGTTCATTTCTTCATTTCTTCATTTCTTCCTTTGTTCATTTCTTCATTTGTTCATTTGTTCATTTGTTCATTTGTTCATTTGTTCATTTGTTCATTTGTTCATTTGTTCATTTGTTCATTTGTTCATTTGTTCATTTGTTCATTTGTTCATTTGTCCATGTGTTCATTTGTTCATTTGTTAATTTGTTCATTTGTTCATTTGTTCATTTGTTCATTTGTTCATTTGTTGATTTGTTCAATTGTTCATTTGTTCATTTGCTCATTTGTTCACTTGTTCATTTTGTTCCTTTGTTCGTTTGTTCGTTTATAATTTGTTCATTTGTACATGTGTTCATTTGTTCATTTGTACATGTGTTCATTTGTTCATTTGTTCATTTGTTCAATTGATCCTTTGTTCATTTGTTCATTTGTTCATTTCTTCATTTCTTCATTTCTTCATTTCTTCATTTCTTCATTTGTTCATTTGTTCCTTTGTTGATTTGTTCATATGTTCCTTTGTTCATTTGTTCATTTGTTCATTTGTTGATTTGTTCATTTGTTCATTTGATCATTTGTTGATTTGTTCATTTGTTCATTTGTTCATTTGTTCATTTGTTCATTTGTACATGTGTTCATTTGTTCATTTGTAAATTTGTTCAATTGATCCTTTGCTCATTTCTTCATTTCTTCATTTCTTCCTTTCTTCATTTCTTCATTTGTTCATTTGTTCATTTGTTCATTTGTTCATTTGTTCATTTGTTCATTTGTTCATTTGTTCATTTGTTCATTTGTTCATTTGTTCATTTGTACATGTGTTCATTTGTTCATTTGTTAATTTGTTCAATTGATCCTTTGTTCATTTGTTCATTTGTTCATTTGTTCATTTGTACATTTGTTTATTCGTTCATTTGTTCATTTGTTCATTTGTTTATTTGTTTATTGGTTCATTTATTCATTTGTTCATTAGTTCACTTGTTCATTTGTTCATTTGTTCATTTGTTCATTTGTTCATTTGTTCATTTGTCCATTTGTTCATTTGTTCATTTGTTAATTTGTTCATTTGTTCATTTATTCATTTGTTCATTTGTTCATTTGTTCATTTGTTCATTTGTTCACTTGTTCATTTTGTTCCTTTGTTCGTTTGTTCGTTTATAATTTGTTCATTTGTACATGTGTTCATTTGTTCATTTGTACATGTGTTCATTTGTTCATTTGTTCATTTGTTCAATTGATCCTTTGTTCATTTGTTCACTTGTTCATTCGTTCATTTGCACTTTTGTTCATTTGTACATTTGTTCATTTGTTCAATTGTTCATTTGTTCATTTGTTCCTTTGTTCATTTCTTCATTTCTTCATTTGTTCATTTCTTCATTTGTTCATTTGTTAATTTGTTCATTTGTTCATTTGTTCATTTGTTCATTTGTTGATTTGTTGATTTGTTCATTCGTTCATTTGTTCATTTCTTCATTTGTTCATTTGTCCATTCGTTCGTTTGTTCATTTGTTCATTTGTTCATTTGTCCATTCGTTCGTTTGTTCATTTGTTCATTTGTTCACTTGTTCATTTGTTCATTTGTTCATTTGTTCATTTGTTCATTTGTTCATTTGTTCACTTGACCATTCGTTCGTTTGTTCATTTTTTCATTTGTTCGTTTGTTCATTTGTTCATTTGTTCACTTGTTCATTTCTTCATTTCTTCATTTGTTCATTTGTTCCTTTGTTCATTTGTTCATTTGTCCATTTGTTCATTTGTTCATTTGTAGATCTGTACATTTTTCAAATTGTTCATTTGTTTATTTGTTCGATTGTTCATCTGTTCATTGATTCATTTGTCCATTTGTCCATTTGTTCGTTTGTTCATTTGTTCATTTGTTCATTTGTTCATTTGTTCATTTGTTCATTTGTTCATTTGTTCATTTGTTCATTTGTTCATTTGTTCATTTGTTCATTTGTTCATTTGTTCATTTGTTCATTTGTTCATTTGTTCATTTGTTCATTTGTTCATTTGTTCATTTGTTCATTTGTTCATTTGTTCATTTGTTCATTTGTTCATTTGTTCATTTGTTCATTTGTTCATTTGTTCATTTGTTCATTTGTTCATTTGTTCATTTGTTCATTTGTTCATTTGTTCATTTGTTCATTTGTTCATTTGTTCATTTGTTCCTTTGTTCATTTGTTCCTTTGTTCATTTGTTCATTTGTTCCTTTGTTCATTTGTTCATTTGTTCCTTTGTTCATTTGTTCGTTTGTTCATTTGTTGATTTGTTCATTTGTTGATTTGTTCATTCGTTCATTTGTTCATTCGTTCATTTGTTCATTTGTACATTTGTTCATTTGTTCAATTGTTCATTTGTTCATTTGTTCATTTGTACATGTGTTCATTTGTTCATTTGTTGATTTGTTGATTTGTTCATTCGTTCATTTGTTCATTTCTTCATTTGTTCATTTGTACATTTGTTCATTTCTTCAATGGTTCATTTGTTCATTTGTTCATCTGTTCATTTCTTTATTTCTTCATTTCTTCATTTCTACATTTCTTCATTTCTTCATTTCATCATTTCTTCATTTCTTCATTTCTTCATTTCTTCATTTGTTCATTTGTTCATTTGTTCACTTGTTCATTTTGTTCCTTTGTTCGTTTGTTCGTTTGTTCATTTGTTCATTTGTACATGTATTCATTTGTTCATCTGTACATGTGTTCATTTGTTCATTTGTTCATTTGTTCAATTGATCCTTTTTTCATTTGTTCATTTGTTCATTTGTTCCTTTGTTCATTTGTTCATTTGTTCATTTGTTGATTTGCTCATTTGTTGATTTGTTCATTTGTTCATTTGTTCATTTGTACATTTGTTTATTTGTTCATTTGTTCATTTGTTCATTTGTTCATTTGTTCATTTGTTCATTTGTTCATTTGTTCATTCGTTCAGTTGTTCATTTGTTCATTTGTTCATTTGTACATTTGTTCATTCGTCAATTGTTCATTTGTTGATTTGTTCATTTGTTCATTTGTTCATTTGTTCATTTCTTCATTTCTTCATTTCTCGATTTCTTCATTTCTTCATTTCTTCATTTCTTCATTTCTTCATTTGTTCACTAGTTCATTTTGTTCCTTTGTTCGTTTGTTCGTTTATAATTTGTTCATTTGTACATGCGTTCATTTGTTCATTTGTACATGTGTTCATTTGTTCATTTGTACATTTGTTCAATTGATCCTTTGTTCATTTGTTCATTTGTTCATTTCTTCATTTCTTCATTTGTTCCTTTGTTCATTTGTTCATATGTTCCTTTGTTCATTTGTTCATTTGTTCATTTGTTGATTTGTTCATTTGTTCATTTGTTCATTTGTTCATTTGTTGATTTGTTCATTTGTTCATTTGTTCATTTGTTCATTTGTTCATTTGTTCATTTGTACATGTGTTCATTTGTTCATTTGTTCATTTGTTCATTTGTTCATTTGTTCATTTGTTCATTTGTTCATTTGTTCATTTGTTTATTTGTTCATTTGTTCATTTGTTCATTTGTTCATTTGTTCATTTGTTCATTTGTTCATTTGTTCATTTGTTCATTTGTTCATTTGTTCATTTGTTCATTTGTTCATTTGTTCATTTGTTCATTTGTTCATTTGTTCATTTGTTCATTTGTTCCTTTGTTCATTTGTTCCTTTGTTCATTTGTTCATTTGTTCCTTTGTTCATTTGTTCGTTTGTTCATTTGTTGATTTGTTCATTTGTTGATTTGTTCATTCGTTCATTTGTTCATTCGTTCATTTGTTCATTTGTACATTTGTTCATTTGTTCAATTGTTCATTTGTTCATTTGTTCATTTGTACATGTGTTCATTTGTTCATTTGTTGATTTGTTGATTTGTTCATTCGTTCATTTGTTCATTTCTTCATTTGTTCATTTGTTCATTTGTTCTTTTGTTCATTTGTTCATTTGTTCATTTGTTCATTTGTTCATTTGTTCTTTTGTTCATTTGTTCATTTGTTCATTTGTTCATTTGTTCATTTGTTCATTTGTTAATTTGTTCATTTGTTCATTTGTTCATTTGTTCATTTGTTCATTTGTTCATTTGTTCATTTGTTCATTTGTTCATTTGTTCATTTGTTCATTTGTTCATTTGTTCATTTGTTCCTCTGTTCATTTGTTCATTTGTTGATTTGTTCATTTGTTGATTTGTTCATTAGTTCATTTGTTCATTTCTCCATTTGTTCATTAGTTCATTTGTTCATTTGTTCATTTGTTCATTTTTTCATCTGTTCATTTGTTCATTTGTTCATTCGTTCCTTTGTTCATTTGTTCATTTGTTCCTCTGTTCATTTGTTCATTTGTTGATTTGTTCATTTGTTGATTTGTTCATTAGTTCATTTGTTCATTTCTCCATTTGTTCATTTGTTCATCTGTTCATTTCTTCATTTCGTCATTTCTTCATTTCTTCATTTCTTCATTTCTTCATTTGTTCATTTGTTCATTTGTTCATTTGTTCATTTGTTCATTTGTACATGTGTTCATTTGTTCATTTGTACACGTGTTCATTTGTTCATTTGTTCATTTGTTCATTTGTTCCTCTGTTCATTTGTTGATTTGTTGATTTGTTCATTTGATGATTTGTTCATTAGTTCATTTGTTCATTTCTCCATTTGTTCATTTGTTCATCTGTTCATTTCTTCATTTCTTCATTTCTTCATTTCTTCCTTTCTTCATTTCTTCATTTGTTCATTTGTTCATTTGTTCATTTGTTCATTTGTTCATTTGTTCATTTGTTCATTTGTTCATTTGTTCATTTGTCATTTGTACATGTGTTCATTTGTTCATTTGTTAATTTGTTCAATTGATCCTTTGTTCATTTGTTCATTTGTTCATCTGTTCATTTGTTCATTTCTTCATTTCTTCATTTCTTCCTTCCTTCATTTGTTCATTTGTTCATTTGTTCATTTGTTCATTTGTTCATTTGATCATTTGTTCATATGTTCATTTGATTGTTTGTTCATTTCTCAACGTATTCATTTGTTCATTTGTTCTTATTTCATTTGTTCATTTGTTCATTTTTTCATTTGTTCATTTGTTCATTTGTTAATTTGTTCATTTGTCCATTTGATTGTTTGTTCATTTCTCAACTTATTCATTTGTTCATTTGATCATTTGTTCATTCGTTCATTTGTTCATTCGTTCATTTGTTCATTTGTACATTTGTTCATTTGTTCATTTGTTCATTTGTTCATTTGTTCATTAGTTCATTTGTTCATTTGTTCATTTGTTCATTTGTTCATTTGTTCATTTGTTCATTAGTTCATTTGTTCATTTGTTCATTTGTTCATTTGTTCATTTGTTCATTTGTTCAGTTCTTCATTTGTTCAGTTCTTCATTTGTTCATTTCTTCATTTGTTCATTTGTTCATTTGTTCGTTTGTTCATTTGTTCATTTGTAGATTTGTACATTTTTCAAAATGTTCATTTGTTTATTTGTTCGATTGTTCATCTGTTCATTGATTCATTTGTCCATTTGTTCATTTGTTCATTTGTTCATTTGTTCATTTGTTCATTTGTTCATTTGTTCATTTGTTCATTTGTTCATTTGTTCATTTGTTCATTTGTTCATTTGTTCTTTTGTTCATTTGTTCATTTGTTCATTTGTTCATTTGTTCATTTGTTCATTTGTTAATTTGTTCATTTGTTCATTTGTTCATTTGTTCATTTGTTCATTTGTTCATTTGTTCATTTGTTCATTTGTTCATTTGTTCATTTGTTCATTTGTTCATTTGTTCATTTGTTCATTTGTTCATTTGTTCATTTGTTCATTTGTTCATTTGTTCATTTGTTCATTTGTTCATTTGTTCATTTGTTCATTTGTTCCTCTGTTCATTTGTTCATTTGTTGATTTGTTGATTTGTTGATTTGTTCATTAGTTCATTTGTTCATTTCTCCATTTGTTCATTAGTTCATTTGTTCATTTCTTCATTTGTTCATTTTTTCATCTGTTCATTTGTTCATTTGTTCATTCGTTCCTTTGTTCATTTGTTCATTTGTTCCTCTGTTCATTTGTTCATTTGTTGATTTGTTCATTTGTTGATTTTTTCATTAGTTCATTTGTTCATTTCTCCATTTGTTCATTTGTTCATCTGTTCATTTCTTCATTTCGTCATTTCTTCATTTCTTCATTTCTTCATTTCTTCATTTCTTCATTTGTTCATTTGTTCATTTGTTCATTTGTTCATTTGTACATGTGTTCATTTGTTCATTTGTACACGTGTTCATTTGTTCATTTGTTCATTTGTTCATTTGTTCCTCTGTTCATTTGTTGATTTGTTGATTTGTTCATTTGTTGATTTGTTCATTAGTTCATTTGTTCATTTCTCCATTTGTTCATTTGTTCATCTGTTCATTTCTTCATTTCTTCATTTCTTCATTTCTTCCTTTCTTCATTTCTTCATTTGTTCATTTGTTCATTTGTTCATTTGTTCATTTGTTCATTTGTCATTTGTACATGTGTTCATTTGTTCATTTGTTAATTTGTTCAATTGATCCTCTGTTCATTTGTTGATTTGTTGATTTGTTCATTTGTTGATTTGTTCATTAGTTCATTTGTTCATTTCTCCATTTGTTCATTTGTTCATCTGTTCATTTCTTCATTTCTTCATTTCTTCATTTCTTCCTTTCTTCATTTCTTCATTTGTTCATTTGTTCATTTGTTCATTTGTTCATTTGTTCATTTGTTCATTTGTTCATTTGTTCATTTGTCATTTGTACATGTGTTCATTTGTTCATTTGTTAATTTGTTCAATTGATCCTTTGTTCATTTGTTCATTTGTTCATTTCTTCATTTCTTCATTTCTTCCTTTCTTCATTTGTTCATTTGTTCATTTGTTCATTTGTTCATTTGATCATTTGTTCATATGTTCATTTGATTGTTTGTTCATTTCTCAACGTATTCATTTGTTCATTTGTTCTTATTTCATTTGTTCATTTGTTCATTTTTTCATTTGTTCATTTGTTCATTTGTTAATTTGTTCATTTGTCCATTTGATTGTTTGTTCATTTCTCAACTTCTTCATTTGTTCATTTGTTCATTTGTTCATTTGTACATTTGTTCATTCGTTCATTTGTTCATTTGTTTATTTGTTTATTGGTTCATTTGTTCATTTGTTCATTTGTTCATTTGTTCATTTGTTCATTTGTTCATTTGTTCATTTGTTCATTTGTTCATTTGTTCATTTGTTCATTTGTCCATTTGTTCATTTGTTCATTTGTTCATTTGTCCATTCGTTCGTTTGTTCATTTGTTCATTTATTCATTTGTTCATTTGTTCATTTGTTCATTTGTTCATTTGTTCATTCGTTCACTTGTTCATTTTGTTCCTTTGTTCGTTTGTTCGTTTATAATTTGTTCATTTGTACATGTGTTCATTTGTTCATTTGTACATGTGTTCATTTGTTCATTTCTTCATTTCTTCATTTGTTCATTTGTTCATTTGTTCATTTCTTCATTTCTTCATTTGTTAATTTGTTCATTTGTTCATTTGTTAATGTGTTCATTTGTTCATTTGTTCATTTGTCCATTCGTTCGTTCGTTCATTTGTTCATTTGTTCATTTGTCCATTCGTTCGTTTGTTCATTTGTTCATTTGTTCATTTGTTCATTTGTTCATTTGTTCATTTGTTCATTTGTTCATTTGTTCATTTGTTCATTTGTTCATTTGTTCATTTGTTCATTTGTTCATTTGTTCATTTGTTCATTTGTTCATTTGTTCATTTGTTCATTTGTTCATTTGTTCATTTGTTCATTTGTTCACTTGACCATTCGTTCGTTTGTTCATTTTTTCATTTGTTCATTTTTTCATTTGTTCGTTTGTTCATTTGTTCATTTGTTCATTTGTTCATTTGTTCATTTGTTCCTTTGTTCATTTGTTCATTTGTTCATTTGTTCATTTGTTCATTTGTTCATTCGGTCATTTGTTCATCTGTTCATTTGTTCACTTGTTCATTAGTTCATTTGTTCATTTGTACATTTGTTCATTTGTTCATTTGTTCATTTGTTCATTTGTTCATTTGTTCATTTGTTCATTTGTTCATTTGTAGATTTGTACATTTTTCAAATTGTTCATTTGTTTATTTGTTCGATTGTTCATCTGTTCATTGATTCATTTGTTCATTTGTCCATTTGTTCGTTTGTTCATTTGTTCCTTTGTTCGTTTGTTCATTTGTTCCTTTGTTCGTTTGTTCATTTGTTTATTTGTTCATTTGTTCATTTGTTAATTTGTTCAATCTTTCACTTGTTCATTTGTTCATTTGTTCATTTGATCATTTGTTCATTTGTTCATTTGTTTATTTGTTCATTTGTTCATTTGTTAATTTGTTCAATCTTTCACTTGTTCATTTGTTCATTTGTTCATTTGTTCATTTGTTCATTTGTTCGTTTGTTCATTGGTTCATTTATTCATTTGTTCATTCGTTCATTTGTTCATTTCTTCAATTCTTCATTTCTTCATTTTTAACTTGTTCATTTGTTCGTTTGTTCATTTTTTTATTTGTTCATTTGTACATTTGTTCATTTGTACAATTGCCCCTTGTTCATTTGTTCACTTGTCAACATGTTCATTTGTTCATTTGTTCATTTGTTCATTTGAACATTTGTGCATCTGTTCACTTGTTCATTTGTTCATTTGTCCATTCGTTATTTTGTTCATTTGTCCATTTGTTCATTTGTTCGTTTGTTCATTTGTTCATTTGTACATTTGTTCATTTCTTCATTTGTTCATTTGTTCATTTGTTCACTTGTTCATTTGTTCATTTGTTCATTTGTTCATTTGTTCATTTGTTCATTTGTTCATTTGTTCATTTGTTCATTTGTTCATTTCTTCATTTGTTCATTTGTTCATTTGTTCATTTGTTCATTTGTTCTTTTGTTCATTTGTTCATTTGTTCATTTGTTCATGTGTTCATTTGTTCATTTGTTCATTTGTTCATTTGTTCATTTGTTCATTTGTTCACTTGTCCATTCGTTCGTTTGTTCGTTTGTTCTTCTGTTCGTTTGTTCATTTGTTCATTTGTTCATTTGTTCATTTGTACATTTGTTCGTTTGTTCATTTGTTCATTTGTTTATTTGTTTATTGGTTCATTTGTTCATTTGTTCATTTGTTCATTTGTTCATTTGTTCATTTGTTCATTTGTTCATTTGTTCACTTGTTCATTTGTTCATTTGTCCATTTGTTCATTTGTTCATTTGTTCATTTGTTAATTTATTCACTTGTCCATTCGTTCGATTTTTTATTTGTTCATTTGTTCGTTTGTTCATTTGTTCATTTGTTCATTTGTTCATTTTTTCATTTGTTCATTTGTTCATTTGTTCATTTGTCCATTTGTTCATTTGTTCATTTGTTAATTTGTTCACTTGTCCATTCGTTCGATTGTTCATTCGTTCATTTGTTCGTTTGTTCATTTGTTCATTTGTTCACTTGTTCATTTGTTCATTTGTTCATTTGTTCATTTGTTCATTTGTTCATTTGTTCATTTGTTCATTTGTTCATTTGTTCATTTGTTCATTTGTTCATTTGTTCATTTGTTCATTTGTTCATTTGTTCATTTGGTCATTTGTTCATTTGTTAATGTGTCCATTTTTGGATGTGTTCATTTCTGCAAATCTTCATTTCTTAAGATGTTCATCTGCTCATTTGTCCATTTGTTTATTTGTTCATTTGTTCATATGTTCATTTGATTGTTTGTTCATTTCTCAACTTATTCATTTGTTCATTTGTTCATTTGTTCATTTGTACATTTGTTCGTTTGTTCATTTGTTCATTTGTTTATTTGTTTATTGGTTCATTTGTTCATTTGTTCATTTGTTCATTTCTTCATTTCTTCATTTGTTCATTTGTTCATTTGTTCATTTGTTCATTTGTTCATTTGTTCATTTGTTCATTTGTTCATTTGTTCATTTGTTCATTTGTCATTTGTACATGTGTTCATTTGTTCATTTGTTAATTTCTTCAATTGATCCTTTGTTCATTTGTTCATTTGTTCATCTGTTCATTTGTTCATTTCTTCATTTCTTCATTTCTTCCTTTCTTCATTTGTTCATTTCTTCATTTGTTCATATGTTCATTTGATTGTTTGTTCATTTCTCAACTTATTCATTTGTTCATTTGTTCTTATTTCATTTGTTCATTTGTTCATTTTTTCATTTGTTCATTTGTTCATTTGTTAATTTGTTCATTTGTCCATTTGATTGTTTGTTCATTTCTCAACTTATTCATTTGTTCACTTGTTCATTTGTTCATTTGTACATTTGTTCATTCGTTCATTTGTTCATTTGTTTATTTGTTTATTGGTTCATTTGTTCATTTGTTCATTTGTTCATTTGTTCATTTGTTCATTTGTTCATTTGTTCATTTGTTCATTTGTTCATTTGTCCATTTGTTCATTTGTTCATTTGTTCATTTGTCCATTCGTTCGTTTGTTCATTTGTTCATTTATTCATTTGTTCATTTATTCATTTGTTCATTTGTTCATTTGTTCATTTGTTCATTTGTTCATTCGTTCAATTGTTCATTTTGTTCCTTTGTTCGTTTGTTCGTTTATAATTTGTTCATTTGTACATGTGTTCATTTGTTCATTTGTACATGTGTTCATTTGTTCATTTGTACATGTGTTCATTTGTTCATTTGTTCATTTGTTCATTTCTTCATTTGTTCATTTGTTCATTTCTTCATTTGTTCATTTGTTCATTTGTTCATTTGTTCATTTGTTCATTTGTTCATTTGTTAATGTGTTCATTTGTCCATTTGTTCATTTGTACATGTGTTCATTTGTTCATTTGTTCATTTGTCCATTCGTTCGTTTGTTCATTTGTTCATTTGTTCATTTGTTCATTTGTTCATTTGTTCATTTGTTCATTTGTTCATTTGTTCATTTGTTCATTTGTTCATTTGTTCATTTGTTCATTTGCTCATTTGTTCATTTGTTCATTTTTTCATTTGTTCATTTGTTCACTTGTTCATTTGTTCATTTGTCCATTTGTTCATTTGTTCATTTGTTCATTTGTTCATTTGTTAATTTGTTCATTTGTCCATTCGTTCGTTTGTTCATTTGTTCATTTGTTCATTTGTTCAATTGATCCTTTGTTCATTTGTTTATTTGTTCATTTGTTCATTTGTTCATTTGTTCATTTGTTCATTTGTTTATTTGTTTATTTGTTCATTTGTTCATTTGTTCATTTGTTCATTTGTTCATTTGTTCATTTGTTCATTTGTTCATTTGTTCTCTTGTCCATTCGTTCGTTTGTTCGTTTGTTCTTCTGTTCGTTTGTTCGTTTGTTCATTTGTTCATTTGTTCATTTGTACATTTGTTCGTTTGTTCATTTGTTCATTTGTTTATTTGTTTATTGGTTCATTTGTTCATTTGTTCATTTGTTGATTTGTTCATTTGTTCATTTGTTCATTTGTTCATTTGTTCATTTGTTCATTTGTTCACTTGTTCATTTGTTCATTTGTCCATTTGTTCATTTGTTCATTTGTTCATTTGTTAATTTGTTCACTTGTCCATTCGTTCGATTGTTTATTTGTTCATTTGTTCGTTTGTTCATTTGTTCATTTGTTCATTTGTTCATTTGTTCATTTGTTCATTTGTTCATTTTTTCATTTGTTCATTTGTTCATTTGTTCATTTGTTCATTTGTTCATTTGTTCATTTGTTCATTTGTTCATTTGTTCATTTTTTCATTTGTTCATTTGTTCACTTGTTCATTTGTTCATTTGTCCATTTGTTCAATTGTCCATTTTTGGATTTGTTCATTTCTTCAATTCTTCATTTCATATGTTGTTCATTCGTTCATTTGTTCATTTGTTCATTTGTCCATTTGTTCATTTGTTCATTTGTTCATTTGTTCATTCGTTCATTTGTTCATTTCTTCAATTCTTCATTTCTTCATTTTTAACTTGTTCATTTGTTCGTTTGTTCATTTTTTTATTTGTTCATTTGTTCATTTGTTCATTTGTTCATTTGTTCATTTTTTCATTTGTTCATTTGTTCACTTGTTCATTTGTTCATTTGTCCATTTGTTCAATTGTCCATTTTTGGATTTGTTCATTTCTTCAATTCTTCATTTCATATGTTGTTCATTCGTTCATTTGTTCATTTGTTCATTTGTCCATTTGTTCATTTGTTCATTTGTTCATTTGTTCATTGGTTCATTTATTCATTTGTTCATTCGTTCATTTGTTCATTTCTTCAATTCTTCATTTCTTCATTTTTAACTTGTTCATTTGTTCGTTTGTTCATTTTTTTATTTGTACATTTGTACATTTGTTCATTTGTACAATTGTCCACTTGTTCATTTGTTCACTTGTCAACATGTTCATTTGCTCATTTGTTCATTTGTTCATTTGTTCATTTGTCTATTTGTTCATTTGTTCATTTGTTCATTTGTTCATTTGTTCATTTGTTCATTTGTTCATTTCTTCATTTGTTCATTTGTTCATTTGTTCATTTGTTCATTTGTTCTTTTGTTCATTTGTTCATTTGTTCATTTGTTCATGTGTTCATTTGTTCATTTGTTCATTTCTTCATTTGTTCATTTGTTCATTTGTTCATTTGATCATTTGTTCATTTGCTCATTTGTTCATTTGTTCATTTTTTCATTTGTTCATTTGTTCACTTGTTCATTTGTTCATTTGTCCATTTGTTCATTTGTTCATTTGTTCATTTGTTCATTTGTTCATTTGTTCATTTGTTCATTTGTTCATTTGTTCAATTTATCCTTTGTTCATTTGTTTATTTGTTCATTTGTTCATTTGTTCATTTGTTCATTTGTTCATTTGTTTATTTGTTCATTAGTTCATTTGTTCATTTGTTCATTTGTTCATTTGTTCATTTGTTCATTTGTTCATTTGTTCATTTGTTCATTTGTTCATTTGTTCATTTGTTCATTTGTTCATTTGTTCATTTGTTCATTTGTTCACTTGTTCATTTGTTCATTTGTCCATTTGTTCATTTGTTCATTTGTTCATTTGTTAATTTGTTCACTTGTCCATTCGTTCGATTGTTTATTTGTTCATTTGTTCGCTTGTTCATTTGTTCATTTGTTCATTTGTTCATTTGTTCATTTTTTCATTTGTTCATTTGTTCACTTGTTCATTTGTTCATTTGTCCATTTGTTCATTTGTTCATTTGTTAATTTGTTCACTTGTCCATTCGTTCGATTGTTCATTCGTTCATTTGTTCGTTTGTTCATTTGTTCATTTGTTCACTTGTTCATTTGTTCATTTGTTCATTTGTTCATTTGTTCATTTGTTCATTTGTTCATTTGTTCATTTGTTCATTTGTTCATTTATTCATTTGTTCATTTGTTCATTTGTTCATTTGTTCATTTGGTCATTTGTTCATTTGTTAATGTGTCCATTTTTGGATGTGTTCATTTCTGCAAATCTTCATTTCTTAAGATGTTCATCTGCTCATTTGTCCATTTGTTTATTTGTTCATTTGTTCATATGTTCATTTGATTGTTTGTTCATTTCTCAACTTATTCATTTGTTCATTTGTTCATTTGTTCATTTGTACATTTGTTCGTTTGTTCATTTGTTCATTTGTTTATTTGTTTATTGGTTCATTTGTTCATTTGTTCATTTGTTCATTTGTTCATTTGTTCATTTGTTCATTTGTTCATTTGTTCATTTGTTCATTTGTTCATTTGTTCATTTGTTCATTTGTTCATTTGTCATTTGTACATGTGTTCATTTGTTCATTTGTTAATTTGTTCAATTGATCCTTTGTTCATTTGTTCATTTGTTCATCTGTTCATTTGTTCATTTCTTCATTTCTTCATTTCTTCCTTTCTTCATTTGTTCATTTCTTCATTTGTTCATATGTTCATTTGATTGTTTGTTCATTTCTCAACGTATTCATTTGTTCATTTGTTCTTATTTCATTTGTTCATTTGTTCATTTTTTCATTTGTTCATTTTTTCATTTGTTCATTTGTTCATTTGTTAATTTGTTCATTTGTCCATTTGATTGTTTGTTCATTTCTCAACTTATTCATTTGTTCATTTGTTCATTTGTACATTTGTTCATTCGTTCATTTGTTCATTTGTTTATTTGTTTATTGGTTCATTTGTTCATTTGTTCATTTGTTCATTTGTTCATTTGTTCATTTGTTCATTTGTTCATTTGTTCATTTGTTCATTTGTTCATTTGTTCATTTGTCCATTTGTTCATTTGTTCATTTGTTCATTTGTTCATTTGTTCATTTGTCCATTCGTTCGTTTGTTCATTTGTTCATTTATTCATTTGTTCATTTGTTCATTTGTTCATTTGTTCATTTGATCATTCGTTCACTTGTTCATTTTGTTCCTTTGTTCGTTTGTTCGTTTATAATTTGTTCATTTGTACATGTGTTCATTTGTTCATTTGTACATGTGTTCATTTGTTCATTTGTTCATTTCTTCATTTCTTCATTTCTTCATTTGTTCATTTGTTCATTTGTTCATTTCTTCATTTGTTCATTTGTTAATTTGTTCATTTGTTCATTTGTTCATTTGTTAATGTGTTAATTTGTTCATTCGTTCATTTGTCCATTCGTTCGTTTGTTCATTTGTTCATTTGTTCATTTGTCCATTCGTTCGTTTGTTCATTTGTTCATTTGTTCATTTGTTCATTTGTTCATTTGTTCATTTGTTCATTTGTTCATTTGTTCATTTGTTCATTTGTTCATTTGTTCATTTGTTCATTTGTTCATTTGTTCATTTGTTCATGTGTTCATTTGTTCATTTGTTCATTTGTTCATTTGTTCATTTGTTCATTTGTTCATTTGTTCATTTGTTCATTTGTTCATTTGTTCATTTGATCATTTGTTCATTTGCTCATTTGTTCATTTGTTCATTTTTTCATTTGTTCATTTGTTCACTTGTTCATTTGTTCATTTGTCCATTTGTTCATTTGTTCATTTGTTCATTTGTTCATTTGTTCAATTGATCCTTTGTTCATTTGTTTATTTGTTCATTTGTTCATTTGTTCATTTGTTCATTTGTTCATTTGTTTATTTGTTCATTTGTTCATTTGTTCATTTGTTCATTTGTTCATTTGTTCATTTGTTCACTTGTCCATTCGTTCGTTTGTTCGTTTGTTCTTCTGTTCGTTTGTTCGTTTGTTCATTTGTTCATTTGTTCATTTGTACATTTGTTCGTTTGTTCATTTGTTCATTTGTTTATTTGTTTATTGGTTCATTTGTTCATTTGTTCAGTTGTTCATTTGTTCATTTGTTCATTTGTTCATTTGTTCATTTGTTCATTTGTTCATTTGTTCATTTGTTCACTTGTTCATTTGTTCATTTGTCCATTTGTTCATTTGTTCATTTGTTCATTTGTTAATTTGTTCACTTGTCCATTCGTTCGATTGTTTATTTGTTCATTTGTTCGTTTGTTCATTTGTTCATTTGTTCATTTTTTCATTTGTTCATTTGTTCACTTGTTCATTTGTTCATTTGTTCATTTGTTTATTTGTTTATTGGTTCATTTGTTCATTTGTTCATTTGTTCATTTGTTCATTTGTTCATTTGTTCATTTGTTCATTTGTTCATTTGTTCATTTGTTCATTTGTTCATTGGTTCATTTATTCATTTGTTCATTTGCCCATTTATTCATTTGTTCATTTGTTCATTTGTTCATTTGTTCATTTGTTCATTTGTTCATTTGTTCATTTGTTCATTTGTTCATTTGTTCATTTTTTTCATTTGTTCTTTTGTTCATTTGTTCATTTGTTCATTTGTTCATGTGTTCATTTGTTCATTTGTTCATTTGTTCATTTGTTCATTTTTTCATTTGTTCATTTGTTCACTTGTTCATTTGTTCATTTGTCCATTTGTTCATTTGTTCATTTGTTCATTTGTTAATTTGTTCACTTGTCCATTCGTTCGATTGTTCATTCGTTCATTTGTTCGTTTGTTCATTTGTTCATTTGTTCACTTGTTCATTTGTTCATTTGTTCATTTGTTCATTTGTTCATTTGTTCATTTGTTCATTTGCTCATTTGTTCATTTGTTCATTTTTTCATTTGTTCATTTGTTCACTTGTTCATTTGTTCATTTGTCCATTTGTTCATTTGTTCATTTGTTCATTTGTTAATTTGTTCATTTGTCCATTCGTTCGTTTGTTCATTTGTTCATTTGTTCATTTGTTCAATTGATCCTTTGTTCATTTGTTTATTTGTTCATTTGTTCATTTGTTCATTTGTTCATTTGTTCATTTGTTCATTTGTTTATTTGTTTATTTGTTCATTTGTTCATTTGTTCATTTGTTCATTTGTTCATTTGTTCATTTGTTCATTTGTTCATTTGTTCATTTGTTCATTTGTTCATTTGTTCATTTGTTCATTTGTTCTCTTGTCCATTCGTTCGTTTGTTCGTTTGTTCTTCTGTTCGTTTGTTCGTTTGTTCATTTGTTCATTTGTTCATTTGTACATTTGTTCGTTTGTTCATTTGTTCATTTGTTTATTTGTTTATTGGTTCATTTGTTCATTTGTTCATTTGTTGATTTGTTCATTTGTTCATTTGTTCATTCGTTCATTTGTTCATTTGTTCATTTGTTCATTTGTTCACTTGTTCATTTGTTCATTTGTCCATTTGTTCATTTGTTCATTTGTTCATTTGTTAATTTGTTCACTTGTCCATTCGTTCGATTGTTTATTTGTTCATTTGTTCGTTTGTTCATTTGTTCATTTGTTCATTTGTTCATTTGTTCATTTTTTCATTTGTTCATTTGTTCACTTGTTCATTTGTTCATTTGTCCATTTGTTCAATTGTCCATTTTTGGATTTGTTCATTTCTTCAATTCTTCATTTCATATGTTGTTCATTCGTTCATTTGTTCATTTGTTCATTTGTCCATTTGTTCATTTGTTCATTTGTTCATTTGTTCATTGGTTCATTTATTCATTTGTTCATTTGTTCATTTGTTCATTTGATCATTTGTTCATTTGCTCATTTGTTCATTTGTTCATTTTTTCATTTGTTCATTTGTTCACTTGTTCATTTGTTCATTTGTCCATTTGTTCATTCGTTCATTTGTTCATTTCTTCAATTCTTCATTTCTTCATTTTTAACTTGTTCATTTGTTCGTTTGTTCATTTTTTTATTTGTTCATTTGTACATTTGTTCATTTGTACAATTGTCCACTTGTTCATTTGTTCACTTGTCAACATGTTCATTTGCTCATTTGTTCATTTGTTCATTTGTTCATTTGTCTATTTGTTCATTTGTTCATTTGTTCATTTGTTCATTTGTTCATTTGTTCATTTGTTCATTTCTTCATTTGTTCATTTGTTCATTTGTTCATTTGTTCATTTGTTCTTTTGTTCATTTGTTCATTTGTTTATTTGTTCATGTGTTCATTTGTTCATTTGTTCATTTCTTCATTTGTTCATTTGTTCATTTGTTCATTTGATCATTTGTTCATTTGCTCATTTGTTCATTTGTTCATTTTTTCATTTGTTCATTTGTTCACTTGTTCATTTGTTCATTTGTCCATTTGTCCATTTGTTCATTTGTTCATTTGTTCATTTGTTCATTTGTTAATTTGTTCATTTGTCCATTCGTTCGTTTGTTCATTTGTTCATTTGTTCATTTGTTCAATTTATCCTTTGTTCATTTGTTTATTTGTTCATTTGTTCATTTGTTCATTTGTTCATTTGTTCATTTGTTTATTTGTTCATTAGTTCATTTGTTCATTTGTTCATTTGTTCATTTCTTCATTTGTTCATTTGTTCATTTGTTCATTTGTTCATTTGTTCATTTGTTCATTTGTTCATTTGTTCATTTGTTCATTTGTTCATTTGTTCATTGGTTCATTTATTCATTTGTTCATTTGCCCATTTATTCATTTGTTCATTTGTTCATTTGTTCATTTGTTCATTTGTTCATTTGTTCATTTGTTCATTTCTTCATTTGTTCATTTGTTCATTTGTTCATTTTTTTCATTTGTTCTTTTGTTCATTTGTTCATTTGTTCATTTGTTCATGTGTTCATTTGTTCATTTGTTCATTTGTTCATTTGTTCATTTGTTCATTTGTTCATTTGTTCATTTGTTCATTTGTTCATTTGTTCATTTGATCATTTGTTCATTTGCTCATTTGTTCATTTGTTCATTTTTTCATTTGTTCATTTGTTCACTTGTTCATTTGTTCATTTGTCCATTTGTCCATTTGTTCATTTGTTCATTTGTTCATTTGTTAATTTGTTCACTTGTCCATTCGTTCGATTGTTCATTCGTTCATTTGTTCGTTTGTTCATTTGTTCATTTGTTCACTTGTTCATTTGTTCATTTGTTCATTTGTTCATTTGTTCATTTGTTCATTTGTTCATTTGTTCATTTGTTCATTTGCTCATTTGTTCATTTGTTCATTTTTTCATTTGTTCATTTGTTCACTTGTTCATTTGTTCATTTGTCCATTTGTTCATTTGTTCATTTGTTCATTTGTTCATTTGTTAATTTGTTCATTTGTCCATTCGTTCGTTTGTTCATTTGTTCATTTGTTCATTTGTTCAATTGATCCTTTGTTCATTTGTTTATTTGTTCATTTGTTCATTTGTTCATTTGTTCATTTGTTTATTTGTTTATTTGTTCATTTGTTCATTTGTTCATTTGTTCATTTGTTCATTTGTTCATTTGTTCATTTGTTCAATTGTTCATTTGTTCATTTGTTCATTTGTTCTCTTGTCCATTCGTTCGTTTGTTCGTTTGTTCTTCTGTTCGTTTGTTCGTTTGTTCATTTGTTCATTTGTTCATTTGTACATTTGTTCGTTTGTTCATTTGTTCATTTGTTCATTTGTACATTTGTTCGTTTGTTCATTTGTTCATTTGTTTATTTGTTTATTGGTTCATTTGTTCATTTGTTCATTTGTTGATTTGTTCATTTGTTCATTTGTTCATTTGTTCATTTGTTCATTTGTTCATTTGTTCATTTGTTCATTTGTTCACTTGTTCATTTGTTCATTTGTCCATTTGTTCATTTGTTCATTTGTTCATTTGTTAATTTGTTCACTTGTCCATTCGTTCGATTGTTTATTTGTTCATTTGTTCGTTTGTTCATTTGTTCATTTGTTCATTTGTTCATTTGTTCATTTTTTCATTTGTTCATTTGTTCACTTGTTCATTTGTTCATTTGTCCATTTGTTCAATTGTCCATTTTTGGATTTGTTCATTTCTTCAATTCTTCATTTCATATGTTGTTCATTCGTTCATTTGTTCATTTGTTCATTTGTCCATTTGTTCATTTGTTCATTTGTTCATTTGTTCATTGGTTCATTTATTCATTTGTTCATTTGTTCATTTGTTCATTTGATCATTTGTTCATTTGCTCATTTGTTCATTTGTTCATTTTTTCATTTGTTCATTTGTTCACTTGTTCATTTGTTCATTTGTCCATTTGTTCATTCGTTCATTTGTTCATTTCTTCAATTCTTCATTTCTTCATTTTTAACTTGTTCATTTGTTCGTTTGTTCATTTTTTTATTTGTTCATTTGTACATTTGTTCATTTGTACAATTGTCCACTTGTTCATTTGTTCACTTGTCAACATGTTCATTTGCTCATTTGTTCATTTGTTCATTTGTTCATTTGTCTATTTGTTCATTTGTTCATTTGTTCATTTGTTCATTTGTTCATTTGTTCATTTGTTCATTTCTTCATTTGTTCATTTGTTCATTTGTTCATTTGTTCATTTGTTCTTTTGTTCATTTGTTCATTTGTTTATTTGTTTATTTGTTCATGTGTTCATTTGTTCATTTGTTCATTTCTTCATTTGTTCATTTGTTCATTTGTTCATTTGATCATTTGTTCATTTGCTCATTTGTTCATTTGTTCATTTTTTCATTTGTTCATTTGTTCACTTGTTCATTTGTTCATTTGTCCATTTGTTCATTTGTTCATTTGTTCATTTGTTCATTTGTTCATTTGTTAATTTGTTCATTTGTCCATTCGTTCGTTTGTTCATTTGTTCATTTGTTCATTTGTTCAATTTATCCTTTGTTCATTTGTTTATTTGTTCATTTGTTCATTTGTTCATTTGTTCATTTGTTCATTTGTTTATTTGTTCATTAGTTCATTTGTTCATTTGTTCATTTGTTCATTTCTTCATTTGTTCATTTGTTCATTTGTTCATTTGTTCATTTGTTCATTTGTTCATTTGTTCATTTGTTCATTTGTTCACTTGTTCATTTGTTCATTTGTCCATTTGTTCATTTGTTCATTTGTTCATTTGTTAATTTGTTCACTTGTCCATTCGTTCGATTGTTTATTTGTTCATTTGTTCGCTTGTTCATTTGTTCATTTGTTCATTTGTTCATTTGTTCATTTTTTCATTTGTTCATTTGTTCACTTGTTCATTTGTTCATTTGTCCATTTGTTCATTTGTTCATTTGTTAATTTGTTCACTTGTCCATTCGTTCGATTGTTCATTCGTTCATTTGTTCGTTTGTTCATTTGTTCATTTGTTCATTTGTTCATTTGTTCATTTGTTCATTTGTTCATTTGTTCATTTGTTCATTTGTTCATTTGTTCATTTGTTCATTTGTTCATTTGTTCATTTGTTCATTTGTTCATTTGTTCATTTGTTCATTTGTTCATTTGTTCATTTGTCCATTTGTTCATTTGTTCATTTGTTCATTTGTCCATTCGTTCGTTTGTTCATTTGTTCATTTATTCATTTGTTCATTTATTCATTTGTTCATTTGTTCATTTGTTCATTTGTTCATTTGTTCATTCGTTCAATTGTTCATTTTGTTCCTTTGTTCGTTTGTTCGTTTATAATTTGTTCATTTGTACATGTGTTCATTTGTTCATTTGTACATGTGTTCATTTGTTCATTTGTACATGTGTTCATTTGTTCATTTGTTCATTTGTTCATTTCTTCATTTGTTCATTTGTTCATTTCTTCATTTGTTCATTTGTTAATTTGTTCATTTGTTCATTTGTTCATTTGTTCATTTGTTAATGTGTTCATTTGTCCATTTGTTCATTTGTACATGTGTTCATTTGTTCATTTGTTCATTTGTCCATTCGTTCGTTTGTTCATTTGTTCATTTGTTCATTTGTTCATTTGTTCATTTGTTCATTTGTTCATTTGTTCATTTGTTCATTTGTTCATTTGTTCATTTGTTCATTTGTTCATTTGCTCATTTGTTCATTTGTTCATTTTTTCATTTGTTCATTTGTTCACTTGTTCATTTGTTCATTTGTCCATTTGTTCATTTGTTCATTTGTTCATTTGTTCATTTGTTAATTTGTTCATTTGTCCATTCGTTCGTTTGTTCATTTGTTCATTTGTTCATTTGTTCAATTGATCCTTTGTTCATTTGTTTATTTGTTCATTTGTTCATTTGTTCATTTGTTCATTTGTTCATTTGTTTATTTGTTTATTTGTTCATTTGTTCATTTGTTCATTTGTTCATTTGTTCATTTGTTCATTTGTTCATTTGTTCATTTGTTCTCTTGTCCATTCGTTCGTTTGTTCGTTTGTTCTTCTGTTCGTTTGTTCGTTTGTTCATTTGTTCATTTGTTCATTTGTACATTTGTTCGTTTGTTCATTTGTTCATTTGTTTATTTGTTTATTGGTTCATTTGTTCATTTGTTCATTTGTTGATTTGTTCATTTGTTCATTTGTTCATTTGTTCATTTGTTCATTTGTTCATTTGTTCACTTGTTCATTTGTTCATTTGTCCATTTGTTCATTTGTTCATTTGTTCATTTGTTAATTTGTTCACTTGTCCATTCGTTCGATTGTTTATTTGTTCATTTGTTCGTTTGTTCATTTGTTCATTTGTTCATTTGTTCATTTGTTCATTTGTTCATTTGTTCATTTTTTCATTTGTTCATTTGTTCACTTGTTCATTTGTTCATTTGTCCATTTGTTCAATTGTCCATTTTTGGATTTGTTCATTTCTTCAATTCTTCATTTCATATGTTGTTCATTCGTTCATTTGTTCATTTGTTCATTTGTCCATTTGTTCATTTGTTCATTTGTTCATTTGTTCATTCGTTCATTTGTTCATTTCTTCAATTCTTCATTTCTTCATTTTTAACTTGTTCATTTGTTCGTTTGTTCATTTTTTTATTTGTTCATTTGTTCATTTGTTCATTTGTTCATTTGTTCATTTTTTCATTTGTTCATTTGTTCACTTGTTCATTTGTTCATTTGTCCATTTGTTCAATTGTCCATTTTTGGATTTGTTCATTTCTTCAATTCTTCATTTCATATGTTGTTCATTCGTTCATTTGTTCATTTGTTCATTTGTCCATTTGTTCATTTGTTCATTTGTTCATTTGTTCATTGGTTCATTTATTCATTTGTTCATTCGTTCATTTGTTCATTTCTTCAATTCTTCATTTCTTCATTTTTAACTTGTTCATTTGTTCGTTTGTTCATTTTTTTATTTGTACATTTGTACATTTGTTCATTTGTACAATTGTCCACTTGTTCATTTGTTCACTTGTCAACATGTTCATTTGCTCATTTGTTCATTTGTTCATTTGTTCATTTGTTCATTTGTTCATTTGTTCATTTGTCTATTTGTTCATTTGTTCATTTGTTCATTTGTTCATTTGTTCATTTGTTCATTTGTTCATTTCTTCATTTGTTCATTTGTTCATTTGTTCATTTGTTCATTTGTTCTTTTGTTCATTTGTTCATTTGTTCATTTGTTCATGTGTTCATTTGTTCATTTGTTCATTTCTTCATTTGTTCATTTGTTCATTTGTTCATTTGATCATTTGTTCATTTGCTCATTTGTTCATTTGTTCATTTTTTCATTTGTTCATTTGTTCACTTGTTCATTTGTTCATTTGTCCATTTGTTCATTTGTTCATTTGTTCATTTGTTCATTTGTTCATTTGTTCATTTGTTCATTTGTTCATTTGTTCAATTTATCCTTTGTTCATTTGTTTATTTGTTCATTTGTTCATTTGTTCATTTGTTCATTTGTTCATTTGTTTATTTGTTCATTAGTTCATTTGTTCATTTGTTCATTTGTTCATTTGTTCATTTGTTCATTTGTTCATTTGTTCATTTGTTCATTTGTTCATTTGTTCATTTGTTCATTTGTTCATTTGTTCATTTGTTCATTTGTTCACTTGTTCATTTGTTCATTTGTCCATTTGTTCATTTGTTCATTTGTTCATTTGTTAATTTGTTCACTTGTCCATTCGTTCGATTGTTTATTTGTTCATTTGTTCGCTTGTTCATTTGTTCATTTGTTCATTTGTTCATTTGTTCATTTTTTCATTTGTTCATTTGTTCACTTGTTCATTTGTTCATTTGTCCATTTGTTCATTTGTTCATTTGTTAATTTGTTCACTTGTCCATTCGTTCGATTGTTCATTCGTTCATTTGTTCGTTTGTTCATTTGTTCATTTGTTCACTTGTTCATTTGTTCATTTGTTCATTTGTTCATTTGTTCATTTGTTCATTTGTTCATTTGTTCATTTGTTCATTTATTCATTTGTTCATTTGTTCATTTGTTCATTTGTTCATTTGGTCATTTGTTCATTTGTTAATGTGTCCATTTTTGGATGTGTTCATTTCTGCAAATCTTCATTTCTTAAGATGTTCATCTGCTCATTTGTCCATTTGTTTATTTGTTCATTTGTTCATATGTTCATTTGATTGTTTGTTCATTTCTCAACTTATTCATTTGTTCATTTGTTCATTTGTTCATTTGTACATTTGTTCGTTTGTTCATTTGTTCATTTGTTTATTTGTTTATTGGTTCATTTGTTCATTTGTTCATTTGTTCATTTGTTCATTTGTTCATTTGTTCATTTGTTCATTTGTTCATTTGTTCATTTGTTCATTTGTTCATTTGTTCATTTGTCATTTGTACATGTGTTCATTTGTTCATTTGTTAATTTGTTCAATTGATCCTTTGTTCATTTGTTCATTTGTTCATCTGTTCATTTGTTCATTTCTTCATTTCTTCATTTCTTCCTTTCTTCATTTGTTCATTTCTTCATTTGTTCATATGTTCATTTGATTGTTTGTTCATTTCTCAACGTATTCATTTGTTCATTTGTTCTTATTTCATTTGTTCATTTGTTCATTTTTTCATTTGTTCATTTTTTCATTTGTTCATTTGTTCATTTGTTAATTTGTTCATTTGTCCATTTGATTGTTTGTTCATTTCTCAACTTATTCATTTGTTCATTTGTTCATTTGTACATTTGTTCATTCGTTCATTTGTTCATTTGTTTATTTGTTTATTGGTTCATTTGTTCATTTGTTCATTTGTTCATTTGTTCATTTGTTCATTTGTTCATTTGTTCATTTGTTCATTTGTTCATTTGTTCATTTGTTCATTTGTACATTTGTTCATTTGTTCATTTGTTCATTTGTTCATTTGTTCATTTGTCCATTCGTTCGTTTGTTCATTTGTTCATTTATTCATTTGTTCATTTGTTCATTTGTTCATTTGTTCATTTGATCATTCGTTCACTTGTTCATTTTGTTCCTTTGTTCGTTTGTTCGTTTATAATTTGTTCATTTGTACATGTGTTCATTTGTTCATTTGTACATGTGTTCATTTGTTCATTTGTTCATTTCTTCATTTCTTCATTTCTTCATTTGTTCATTTGTTCATTTGTTCATTTCTTCATTTGTTCATTTGTTAATTTGTTCATTTGTTCATTTGTTCATTTGTTAATGTGTTAATTTGTTCATTCGTTCATTTGTCCATTCGTTCGTTTGTTCATTTGTTCATTTGTTCATTTGTCCATTCGTTCGTTTGTTCATTTGTTCATTTGTTCATTTGTTCATTTGTTCATTTGTTCATTTGTTCATTTGTTCATTTGTTCATTTGTTCATTTGTTCATTTGTTCATTTGTTCATTTGTTCATTTGTTCATTTGTTCATTTGTTCATGTGTTCATTTGTTCATTTGTTCATTTGTTCATTTGTTCATTTGTTCATTTGTTCATTTGTTCATTTGTTCATTTGTTCATTTGTTCATTTGATCATTTGTTCATTTGCTCATTTGTTCATTTGTTCATTTTTTCATTTGTTCATTTGTTCACTTGTTCATTTGTTCATTTGTCCATTTGTTCATTTGTTCATTTGTTCATTTGTTCATTTGTTCAATTGATCCTTTGTTCATTTGTTTATTTGTTCATTTGTTCATTTGTTCATTTGTTCATTTGTTCATTTGTTTATTTGTTCATTTGTTCATTTGTTCATTTGTTCATTTGTTCATTTGTTCATTTGTTCACTTGTCCATTCGTTCGTTTGTTCGTTTGTTCTTCTGTTCGTTTGTTCGTTTGTTCATTTGTTCATTTGTTCATTTGTACATTTGTTCGTTTGTTCATTTGTTCATTTGTTTATTTGTTTATTGGTTCATTTGTTCATTTGTTCAGTTGTTCATTTGTTCATTTGTTCATTTGTTCATTTGTTCATTTGTTCATTTGTTCATTTGTTCATTTGTTCATTTGTTCATTTGTTCACTTGTTCATTTGTTCATTTGTCCATTTGTTCATTTGTTCATTTGTTCATTTGTTCATTTGTTCACTTGTCCATTCGTTCGATTGTTTATTTGTTCATTTGTTCGTTTGTTCATTTGTTCATTTGTTCATTTTTTCATTTGTTCATTTGTTCACTTGTTCATTTGTTCATTTGTTCATTTGTTTATTTGTTTATTGGTTCATTTGTTCATTTGTTCATTTGTTCATTTGTTCATTTGTTCATTTGTTCATTTGTTCATTTGTTCATTTGTTCATTTGTTCATTTGTTCATTGGTTCATTTATTCATTTGTTCATTTGCCCATTTATTCATTTGTTCATTTGTTCATTTGTTCATTTGTTCATTTGTTCATTTGTTCATTTGTTCATTTGTTCATTTGTTCATTTGTTCATTTTTTTCATTTGTTCTTTTGTTCATTTGTTCATTTGTTCATTTGTTCATGTGTTCATTTGTTCATTTGTTCATTTGTTCATTTGTTCATTTTTTCATTTGTTCATTTGTTCACTTGTTCATTTGTTCATTTGTCCATTTGTTCATTTGTTCATTTGTTCATTTGTTAATTTGTTCACTTGTCCATTCGTTCGATTGTTCATTCGTTCATTTGTTCGTTTGTTCATTTGTTCATTTGTTCACTTGTTCATTTGTTCATTTGTTCATTTGTTCATTTGTTCATTTGTTCATTTGTTCATTTGCTCATTTGTTCATTTGTTCATTTTTTCATTTGTTCATTTGTTCACTTGTTCATTTGTTCATTTGTCCATTTGTTCATTTGTTCATTTGTTCATTTGTTAATTTGTTCATTTGTCCATTCGTTCGTTTGTTCATTTGTTCATTTGTTCATTTGTTCAATTGATCCTTTGTTCATTTGTTTATTTGTTCATTTGTTCATTTGTTCATTTGTTCATTTGTTCATTTGTTCATTTGTTTATTTGTTTATTTGTTCATTTGTTCATTTGTTCATTTGTTCATTTGTTCATTTGTTCATTTGTTCATTTGTTCATTTGTTCATTTGTTCATTTGTTCATTTGTTCATTTGTTCATTTGTTCATTTGTTCTCTTGTCCATTCGTTCGTTTGTTCGTTTGTTCTTCTGTTCGTTTGTTCGTTTGTTCATTTGTTCATTTGTACATTTGTTCGTTTGTTCATTTGTTCATTTGTTTATTTGTTTATTGGTTCATTTGTTCATTTGTTCATTTGTTGATTTGTTCATTTGTTCATTTGTTCATTCGTTCATTTGTTCATTTGTTCATTTGTTCATTTGTTCACTTGTTCATTTGTTCATTTGTCCATTTGTTCATTTGTTCATTTGTTCATTTGTTAATTTGTTCACTTGTCCATTCGTTCGATTGTTTATTTGTTCATTTGTTCGTTTGTTCATTTGTTCATTTGTTCATTTGTTCATTTGTTCATTTTTTCATTTGTTCATTTGTTCACTTGTTCATTTGTTCATTTGTCCATTTGTTCAATTGTCCATTTTTGGATTTGTTCATTTCTTCAATTCTTCATTTCATATGTTGTTCATTCGTTCATTTGTTCATTTGTTCATTTGTCCATTTGTTCATTTGTTCATTTGTTCATTTGTTCATTGGTTCATTTATTCATTTGTTCATTTGTTCATTTGTTCATTTGATCATTTGTTCATTTGCTCATTTGTTCATTTGTTCATTTTTTCATTTGTTCATTTGTTCACTTGTTCATTTGTTCATTTGTCCATTTGTTCATTCGTTCATTTGTTCATTTCTTCAATTCTTCATTTCTTCATTTTTAACTTGTTCATTTGTTCGTTTGTTCATTTTTTTATTTGTTCATTTGTACATTTGTTCATTTGTACAATTGTCCACTTGTTCATTTGTTCACTTGTCAACATGTTCATTTGCTCATTTGTTCATTTGTTCATTTGTTCATTTGTCTATTTGTTCATTTGTTCATTTGTTCATTTGTTCATTTGTTCATTTGTTCATTTGTTCATTTCTTCATTTGTTCATTTGTTCATTTGTTCATTTGTTCATTTGTTCTTTTGTTCATTTGTTCATTTGTTTATTTGTTCATGTGTTCATTTGTTCATTTGTTCATTTCTTCATTTGTTCATTTGTTCATTTGTTCATTTGATCATTTGTTCATTTGCTCATTTGTTCATTTGTTCATTTTTTCATTTGTTCATTTGTTCACTTGTTCATTTGTTCATTTGTCCATTTGTCCATTTGTTCATTTGTTCATTTGTTCATTTGTTCATTTGTTAATTTGTTCATTTGTCCATTCGTTCGTTTGTTCATTTGTTCATTTGTTCATTTGTTCAATTTATCCTTTGTTCATTTGTTTATTTGTTCATTTGTTCATTTGTTCATTTGTTCATTTGTTCATTTGTTTATTTGTTCATTAGTTCATTTGTTCATTTGTTCATTTGTTCATTTCTTCATTTGTTCATTTGTTCATTTGTTCATTTGTTCATTTGTTCATTTGTTCATTTGTTCATTGGTTCATTTATTCATTTGTTCATTTGCCCATTTATTCATTTGTTCATTTGTTCATTTGTTCATTTGTTCATTTGTTCATTTGTTCATTTGTTCATTTCTTCATTTGTTCATTTGTTCATTTGTTCATTTTTTTCATTTGTTCTTTTGTTCATTTGTTCATTTGTTCATTTGTTCATGTGTTCATTTGTTCATTTGTTCATTTGTTCATTTGTTCATTTGTTCATTTGTTCATTTGTTCATTTGTTCATTTGTTCATTTGTTCATTTGATCATTTGTTCATTTGCTCATTTGTTCATTTGTTCATTTTTTCATTTGTTCATTTGTTCACTTGTTCATTTGTTCATTTGTCCATTTGTCCATTTGTTCATTTGTTCATTTGTTCATTTGTTAATTTGTTCACTTGTCCATTCGTTCGATTGTTCATTCGTTCATTTGTTCGTTTGTTCATTTGTTCATTTGTTCACTTGTTCATTTGTTCATTTGTTCATTTGTTCATTTGTTCATTTGTTCATTTGTTCATTTGTTCATTTGTTCATTTGCTCATTTGTTCATTTGTTCATTTTTTCATTTGTTCATTTGTTCACTTGTTCATTTGTTCATTTGTCCATTTGTTCATTTGTTCATTTGTTCATTTGTTCATTTGTTAATTTGTTCATTTGTCCATTCGTTCGTTTGTTCATTTGTTCATTTGTTCATTTGTTCAATTGATCCTTTGTTCATTTGTTTATTTGTTCATTTGTTCATTTGTTCATTTGTTCATTTGTTTATTTGTTTATTTGTTCATTTGTTCATTTGTTCATTTGTTCATTTGTTCATTTGTTCATTTGTTCATTTGTTCAATTGTTCATTTGTTCATTTGTTCATTTGTTCTCTTGTCCATTCGTTCGTTTGTTCGTTTGTTCTTCTGTTCGTTTGTTCGTTTGTTCATTTGTTCATTTGTTCATTTGTACATTTGTTCGTTTGTTCATTTGTTCATTTGTTCATTTGTACATTTGTTCGTTTGTTCATTTGTTCATTTGTTTATTTGTTTATTGGTTCATTTGTTCATTTGTTCATTTGTTGATTTGTTCATTTGTTCATTTGTTCATTTGTTCATTTGTTCATTTGTTCATTTGTTCATTTGTTCATTTGTTCACTTGTTCATTTGTTCATTTGTCCATTTGTTCATTTGTTCATTTGTTCATTTGTTAATTTGTTCACTTGTCCATTCGTTCGATTGTTTATTTGTTCATTTGTTCGTTTGTTCATTTGTTCATTTGTTCATTTGTTCATTTGTTCATTTTTTCATTTGTTCATTTGTTCACTTGTTCATTTGTTCATTTGTCCATTTGTTCAATTGTCCATTTTTGGATTTGTTCATTTCTTCAATTCTTCATTTCATATGTTGTTCATTCGTTCATTTGTTCATTTGTTCATTTGTCCATTTGTTCATTTGTTCATTTGTTCATTTGTTCATTGGTTCATTTATTCATTTGTTCATTTGTTCATTTGTTCATTTGATCATTTGTTCATTTGCTCATTTGTTCATTTGTTCATTTTTTCATTTGTTCATTTGTTCACTTGTTCATTTGTTCATTTGTCCATTTGTTCATTCGTTCATTTGTTCATTTCTTCAATTCTTCATTTCTTCATTTTTAACTTGTTCATTTGTTCGTTTGTTCATTTTTTTATTTGTTCATTTGTACATTTGTTCATTTGTACAATTGTCCACTTGTTCATTTGTTCACTTGTCAACATGTTCATTTGCTCATTTGTTCATTTGTTCATTTGTTCATTTGTCTATTTGTTCATTTGTTCATTTGTTCATTTGTTCATTTGTTCATTTGTTCATTTGTTCATTTCTTCATTTGTTCATTTGTTCATTTGTTCATTTGTTCATTTGTTCTTTTGTTCATTTGTTCATTTGTTTATTTGTTTATTTGTTCATGTGTTCATTTGTTCATTTGTTCATTTCTTCATTTGTTCATTTGTTCATTTGTTCATTTGATCATTTGTTCATTTGCTCATTTGTTCATTTGTTCATTTTTTCATTTGTTCATTTGTTCACTTGTTCATTTGTTCATTTGTCCATTTGTTCATTTGTTCATTTGTTCATTTGTTCATTTGTTCATTTGTTAATTTGTTCATTTGTCCATTCGTTCGTTTGTTCATTTGTTCATTTGTTCATTTGTTCAATTTATCCTTTGTTCATTTGTTTATTTGTTCATTTGTTCATTTGTTCATTTGTTCATTTGTTCATTTGTTTATTTGTTCATTAGTTCATTTGTTCATTTGTTCATTTGTTCATTTCTTCATTTGTTCATTTGTTCATTTGTTCATTTGTTCATTTGTTCATTTGTTCATTTGTTCATTTGTTCATTTGTTCACTTGTTCATTTGTTCATTTGTCCATTTGTTCATTTGTTCATTTGTTCATTTGTTAATTTGTTCACTTGTCCATTCGTTCGATTGTTTATTTGTTCATTTGTTCGCTTGTTCATTTGTTCATTTGTTCATTTGTTCATTTGTTCATTTTTTCATTTGTTCATTTGTTCACTTGTTCATTTGTTCATTTGTCCATTTGTTCATTTGTTCATTTGTTAATTTGTTCACTTGTCCATTCGTTCGATTGTTCATTCGTTCATTTGTTCGTTTGTTCATTTGTTCATTTGTTCACTTGTTCATTTGTTCATTTGTTCATTTGTTCATTTGTTCATTTGTTCATTTGTTCATTTGTTCATTTGTTCATTTGTTCATTTGTTCATTTGTTCATTTGTTCATTTGTTCATTTGTTCATTTGGTCATTTGTTCATTTGTTAATGTGTCCATTTTTTGATGTGTTCATTTCTGCAAATCTTCATTTCTTAAGATGTTCATCTGCTCATTTGTCCATTTGTTTATTTGTTCATTTGTTCATATGTTCATTTGATTGTTATTTCATTTCTCAACTTATTCATTTGTTCATTTGTTCATTTGTTCATTTGTACATTTGTTCGTTTGTTCATTTGTTCATTTGTTTATTTGTTTATTGGTTCATTTGTTCATTTGTTCATTTGTTCATTTGTTCATTTGTTCATTTGTTCATTTGTTCATTTGTTCATTTGTTCATTTGTTCATTTGTTCATTTGTTCATTTGTTCATTTGTCATTTGTACATGTGTTCATTTGTTCATTTGTTAATTTGTTCAATTGATCCTTTGTTCATTTGTTCATTTGTTCATCTGTTCATTTGTTCATTTCTTCATTTCTTCATTTCTTCCTTTCTTCATTTGTTCATTTCTTCATTTGTTCATATGTTCATTTGATTGTTTGTTCATTTCTCAACGTATTCATTTGTTCTTATTTCATTTGTTCATTTGTTCATTTTTTCATTTGTTCATTTTTTCATTTGTTCATTTGTTCATTTGTTAATTTGTTCATTTGTCCATTTGATTGTTTGTTCATTTCTCAACTTATTCATTTGTTCATTTGTTCATTTGTACATTTGTTCATTCGTTCATTTGTTCATTTGTTTATTTGTTTATTGGTTCATTTGTTCATTTGTTCATTTGTTCATTTGTTCATTTGTTCATTTGTTCATTTGTTCATTTGTTCATTTGTTCATTTGTTCATTTGTCCATTTGTTCATTTGTTCATTTGTTCATTTGTTCATTTGTTCATTTGTCCATTCGTTCGTTTGTTCATTTGTTCATTTATTCATTTGTTCATTTGTTCATTTGTTCATTTGTTCATTTGTTCATTCGTTCACTTGTTCATTTTGTTCCTTTGTTCGTTTGTTCGTTTATAATTTGTTCATTTGTACATGTGTTCATTTGTTCATTTGTACATGTGTTCATTTGTTCATTTGTACATGTGTTCATTTGTTCATTTGTTCATTTCTTCATTTCTTCATTTCTTCATTTGTTCATTTGTTCATTTGTTCATTTCTTCATTTGTTCATTTGTTAATTTGTTCATTTGTTCATTTGTTCATTTGTTAATGTGTTCATTTGTTCATTTGTTCATTCGTCCATTCGTTCGTTTGTTCATTTGTTCATTTGTTCATTTGTCCATTCGTTCGTTTGTTCATTTGTTCATTTGTTCATTTGTTCACTTGTTCATTTGTTCATTTGTTCATTTGTTCATTTGTTCATTTGTTCATTTGTTCATTTGTTCATTTGTTCATTTGTTCATTTGCTCATTTGTTCATTTGTTCATTTTTTCATTTGTTCATTTGTTCACTTGTTCATTTGTTCATTTGTCCATTTGTTCATTTGTTCATTTGTTCATTTGTTCATTTGTTAATTTGTTCATTTGTCCATTCGTTCGTTTGTTCATTTGTTCATTTGTTCATTTGTTCAATTGATCCTTTGTTCATTTGTTCATTTGTTCATTTGTTCATTTGTTCATTTGTTTATTTGTTAATTTGTTCATTTGTTCATTTGTTCATTTGTTCATTTGTTCATTTGTTCACTTGTCCATTCGTTCGTTTGTTCGTTTGTTCTTCTGTTCGTTTGTTCGTTTGTTCATTTGTTCATTTGTTCATTTGTACATTTGTTCGTTTGTTCATTTGTTCATTTGTTCATTTGTTTATTTGTTTATTGGTTCATTTGTTCATTTGTTCAGTTGTTCATTTGTTCATTTGTTCATTTGTTTATTTGTTTATTGGTTCATTTGTTCATTTGTTCATTTGTTCATTTGTTCATTTGTTCACTTGTTCATTTGTTCATTTGTCCATTTGTTCATTTGTTCATTTGTTCATTTGTTCACTTGTTCATTTGTTCATTTGTCCATTTGTTCATTTGTTCATTTGTTAATTTGTTCACTTGTCCATTCGTTCGATTGTTTATTTGTTCATTTGTTCGTTTGTTCATTTGTTCATTTTTTCATTTGTTCATTTGTTCATTTTTTCATTTGTTCATTTGTTCACTTGTTCATTTGTTCATTTGTCCATTTGTTCAATTGTCCATTTTTGGATTTGTTCATTTCTTCAATTCTTCATTTCATATGTTGTTCATTCGTTCATTTGTTCATTTGTTCATTTGTCCATTTGTTCATTTGTTCATTTGTTCATTTGTTCATTGGTTCATTTATTCATTTGTTCATTCGTTCATTTGTTCATTTCTTCAATTCTTCATTTCTTCATTTTTAACTTGTTCATTTGTTCGTTTGTTCATTTTTTTATTTGTTCATTTGTACATTTGTTCATTTGTACAATTGTCCACTTGTTCATTTGTTCACTTGTCAACATGTTCATTTGTTCATTTGTTCATTTGTTCATTTGTACATTTGTGCATCTGTTCACTTGTTCATTTGTTCATTTGTCCATTCGTTATTTTGTTCATTTGTTCATTTGTTCATTTGTTCATTTGTTCATTTGTTCATTTGTTCATTTGTTCATTGGTTCATTTATTCATTTGTTCATTTGTCCATTTGTTCATTTGTTCATTTGTTCATTTGTTCACTTGTTCATTTGTTCATTTGTTCATTTCTTCATTTGTTCATTTGTTCATTTGTTCATTTGTTCATTTGTTCTTTTGTTCATTTGTTCATTTGTTCATTTGTTCATGTGTTCATTTGTTCATTTGTTCATTTGTTCATTTGTTCATTTGTTCATTTGTTCATTTGTTCATTTGATCATTTGTTCATTTGCTCATTTGTTCATTTGTTCATTTGTTCATTTTTTCATTTGTTCATTTGTTCACTTGTTCATTTGTTTTTTTGTCCATTTGTTCATTTGTTCATTTGTTCATTTGTTCATTTGTTCATTTGTTCATTTGTTCATTTGTTCATTTGTTAATTTGTTCATTTGTCCATTCGTTCGTTTGTTCATTTGTTCATTTGTTCATTTGTTCAATTTATCCTTTGTTCATTTGTTCATTTGTTCATTTGTTCATTTGTTCATTTGTTCATTTGTTTATTTGTTCATTAGTTCATTTGTTCATTTGTTCATTTGTTCATTTGTTCATTTGTTCATTTGTTCACTTGTCCATTCGTTCGTTTGTTCGTTTGTTCTTCTGTTCGTTTGTTCGTTTGTTCATTTGTTCATTTGTTCATTTGTACATTTGTTCGTTTGTTCATTTGTTCATTTGTTTATTTGTTTATTGGTTCATTTGTTCATTTGTTCATTTGTTCATTTGTTCATTTGTTCATTTGTTCATTTGTTCATTTGTTCATTTGTTCATTTGTTCACTTGTTCATTTGTTCATTTGTCCATTTGTTCATTTGTTCATTTGTTCATTTGTTAATTTGTTCACTTGTCCATTCGTTCGATTGTTTATTTGTTCATTTGTTCGTTTGTTCATTTGTTCATTTGATCATTTGTTCATTTGTTCATTTTTTCATTTGTTCATTTCTTCACTTGTTCATTTGTTCATTTGTCCATTTGTTCATTTGTTCATTTGTTAATTTGTTCACTTGTCCATTCGTTCGATTGTTCATTCGTTCATTTGTTCGTTTGTTCATTTGTTCATTTGTTCACTTGTTCATTTGTTCATTTGTTCATTTGTTCATTTGTTCATTTGTTCATTTGTTCATTTGTTCATTTGTTCATTTGTTCATTTGTTCATTTGTTCATTTGTTCATTTGTTCATTTGTTCATTTGTTCATTTGTTCATTTGTTCATTTGTTCATTTGTTCATTTGTTTATTAGTTCATTTGTTCATTTGGTCATATGTTCATTTGTTAATGTGTCCATTTTTGGATGTGTTCATTTCTGCAAATCGTCATTTCTTAAGATGTTCATCTGCTCATTTGTCCATTTGTTTATTTGTTCATTTGTTCATATGTTCATTTGATTGTTTGTTCATTTCTCAACTTATTCATTTGTTCATTTGTTCATTTGTTCATTTGTACATTTGTTCGTTTGTTCATTTGTTCATTTGTTTATTTGTTTATTGGTTCATTTGTTCATTTGTTCATTTGTTCATTTGTTCATTTGTTCATTTGTTCATTTGTTCATTTGTTCATTTGTTCATTTGTTCATTTGTTCATTTGTCATTTGTACATGTGTTCATTTGTTCATTTGTTAATTTGTTCAATTGATCCTTTGTTCATTTGTTCATTTGTTCATCTGTTCATTTGTTCATTTCTTCATTTCTTCATTTCTTCCTTTCTTCATTTGTTCATTTCTTCATTTGTTCATATGTTCATTTGATTGTTTGTTCATTTCTCAACGTATTCATTTGTTCATTTGTTCTTATTTCATTTGTTCATTTGTTCATTTTTTCATTTGTTCATTTTTTCATTTGTTCATTTGTTCATTTGATAATTTGTTCATTTGTCCATTTGATTGTTTGTTCATTTCTCAACTTATTCATTTGTTCATTTGTTCATTTGTTCATTTGTACATTTGTTCATTCGTTCATTTGTTCATTTGTTCATTTGTACATTTGTTCATTCGTTCATTTGTTCATTTGTTTATTTGTTTATTGGTTCATTTGTTCATTTGTTCATTTGTTCATTTGTTCATTTGTTCATTTGTTCATTTGTTCATTTGTTCATTTGTTCATTTGTTCATTTGTTCATTTGTTCATTTGTTCATTTGTCCATTTGTTCTTTTGTTCATTTGTTCATTTGTTCATTTGTTCATGTGTTCATTTGTTCATTTGTTCATTTGTTCATTTGTTCATTTGTTCATTTGTTCATTTGTTCATTTGTTCATTTGTTCATTTGATCATTTGTTCATTTGCTCATTTGTTCATTTGTTCATTTTTTCATTTGTTCATTTGTTCACTTGTTCATTTGTTTATTTGTCCATTTGTTCATTTGTTCATTTGTTCATTTGTTCATTTGTTCATTTGTTCATTTGTTAATTTGTTCGTTTGTTCATTTGTTCATTTGTTCATTTGTTAATTTGTTCGTTTGTTCATTTGTTCATTTGTTCATTTGTTCAATTTATCCTTTGTTCATTTGTTCATTTGTTCATTTGTTCATTTGTTCATTTGTTCATTTGTTTATTTGTTCATTAGTTCATTTGTTCATTTGTTCATTTGTTCATTTGTTCATTTGTTCATTTGTTCACTTGTCCATTCGTTCGTTTGTTCGTTTGTTCTTCTGTTCGTTTGTTCGTTTGTTCATTTGTTCATTTGTCCATTTGTTCATTTGTTCATTTGTTCATTTGTTAATTTGTTCACTTGTCCATTCGTTCGATTGTTTATTTGTTCATTTGTTCGTTTGTTCGTTTGTTCATTTGTTCATTTGTTCATTTGTTCATTTGTTCATTTTTTCATTTGTTCATTTGTTCACTTGTTCATTTGTTCATTTGTCCATTTGTTCATTCGTTCATTTGTTAATTTGTTCACTTGTCCATTCGTTCGATTGTTCATTCGTTCATTTGTTCGTTTGTTCATTTGTTCATTTGTTCACTTGTTCATTTGTTCATTTGTTCATTTGTTCATTTGTTCATTTGTTCATTTGTTCATTTGTTCATTTGTTCATTTGTTCATTTGTTCATTTGTTCATTTGTTCATTTGTTCATTTGTTCATTTGTTCATTTGTTCATTTGTTCATTTGTTCATTTGGTCATTTGTTCATTTGTTAATGTGTCCATTTTTGGATGTGTTCATTTCTGCAAATCTTCATTTCTTAAGATGTTCATCTGCTCATTTGTCCATTTGTTTATTTGTTCATTTGTTCATATGTTCATTTGATTGTTTGTTCATTTCTCAACTTATTCATTTGTTCATTTGTTCATTTGTTCATTTGTACATTTGTTCGTTTGTTCATTTGTTCATTTGTTTATTTGTTTATTGGTTCATTTGTTCATTTGTTCATTTGTTCATTTGTTCATTTGTTCATTTGTTCATTTGTTCATTTGTTCATTTGTTCATTTGTTCATTTGTTCATTTGTTCATTTGTTCATTTGTTCATTTGTTCATTTGTCATTTGTACATGTGTTCATTTGTTCATTTGTTAATTTGTTCAATTGATCCTTTGTTCATTTGTTCATTTGTTCATCTGTTCATTTGTTCATTTCTTCATTTCTTCATTTCTTCCTTTCTTCATTTGTTCATTTCTTCATTTGTTCATATGTTCATTTGATTGTTTGTTCATTTCTCAACGTATTCATTTGTTCATTTGTTCTTATTTCATTTGTTCATTTGTTCATTTTTTCATTTGTTCATTTTTTCATTTGTTCATTTGTTCATTTGTTAATTTGTTCATTTGTCCATTTGATTGTTTGTTCATTTCTCAACTTATTCATTTGTTCATTTGTTCATTTGTTCATTTGTACATTTGTTCATTCGTTCATTTGTTCATTTGTTTATTTGTTTATTGGTTCATTTGTTCATTTGTTCATTTGTTCATTTGTTCATTTGTTCATTTGTTCATTTGTTCATTTGTTCATTTGTTCATTTGTTCACTTGTTCATTTGTTCATTTGTCCATTTGTTCATTTGTTCATTTGTTCATTTGTTCATTTGTCCATTCGTTCGTTTGTTCATTTGTTCATTTATTCATTTGTTCATTTGTTCATTTGTTCATTTGTTCATTTGTTCATTTGTTCATTCGTTCACTTGTTCATTTTGTTCCTTTGTTCGTTTGTTCGTTTATAATTTGTTCATTTGTACATGTGTTCATTTGTTCATTTGTACATGTGTTCATTTGTTCATTTGTTCATTTGTTCATTTCTTCATTTCTTCATTTGTTCATTTGTTCATTTGTTCATTTCTTCATTTGTTCATTTGTTAATTTGTTCATTTGTTCATTTGTTCATTTGTTAATGTGTTCATTTCTTCATTTGTTCATTTGTCCATTCGTTCGTTTGTTCATTTGTTCATTTGTTCATTTGTCCATTCGTTCGTTTGTTCATTTGTTCATTTGTTCATTTGTTCATTTGTTCATTTGTTCATTTGTTCATTTGTTCATTTGTTCATTTGTTCATTTGTTCATTTGCTCATTTGTTCATTTGTTCATTTTTTCATTTGTTCATTTGTTCACTTGTTCATTTGTTCATTTGTCCATTTGTTCATTTGTTCATTTGTTAATTTGTTCATTTGTCCATTCGTTCGTTTGTTCATTTGTTCATTTGTTCATTTGTTCAATTGATCCTTTGTTCATTTGTTTATTTGTTCATTTGTTCATTTGTTCATTTGTTCATTTGTTCATTTGTTTATTTGTTCATTTGTTCATTTGTTCATTTGTTCATTTGTTCATTTGTTCATTTGTTCATTTGTTCATTTGTTCATTTGTTCATTTGTTCATTTGTTCACTTGTCCATTCGTTCGTTTGTTCGTTTGTTCTTCTGTTCGTTTGTTCGTTTGTTCATTTGTTCATTTGTTCATTTGTTCATTTGTTCATTTGTTCATTTGTTCATTTGTTCATTTGTTCATTTGTTCATTTGTTCATTTGTTCATTTGTTCATTTGTTCATTTGTTCATTTGTTCATTTGTTCATTTGTTCATTTGTTCATTTGTTCATTTGTTCATTTGTTCATTTGTTCATTTGTTCATTTGTTCACTTGACCATTCGTTCGTTTGTTCATTTTTTCATTTGTTCATTTTTTCATTTGTTCGTTTGTTCATTTGTTCATTTGTTCATTTGTTCATTTGTTCATTTGTTCGTTTGTTCATTTGTTCATTTGTTCATTTGTTCATTTGTTCATTCGGTCATTTGTTCATCTGTTCATTTGTTCATTTGTTCATTAGTTCATTTGTTCATTTGTACATTTGTTCATTTGTTCATTTGTTCATTTGTTCATTTGTTCATTTGTTCATTTGTTCATTTGTTCATTTGTTCATTTGTTCATTTGTAGATTTGTACATTTGTAGATTTGTACATTTTTCAAATTGTTCATTTGTTTATTTGTTCGATTGTTCATCTGTTCATTGATTCATTTGTTCATTTGTCCATTTGTTCGTTTGTTCATTTGTTCCTTTGTTCGTTTGTTCATTTGTTCCTTTGTTCGTTTGTTCATTTGTTTATTTGTTCATTTGTTCATTTGTTAATTTGTTCAATCTTTCACTTGTTCATTTGTTCATTTGTTCATTTGATCATTTGTTCATTTGTTCATTTGTTCGTTTGTTCGTTTGTTCGTTTGTTCATTTGTTCTTTTGTTCATTTTTTCATTTGTTCATTTGTTCATTTGTTCATTTGATCCATTGATCATTTGTCCATTTGTTCATTTGTTCATTTGTTAATTTGTTCACTTGTCCATTCGTTCGATTGTTCATTCGTTCATTTGTTCGTTTGTTCATTTGTTCATTTGTTCACTTGTTCATTTGTTCATTTGTTCATTTGTTCATTTGTTCATTTGTTCATTTGTTCATTTGTTCATTTGTTCATTTGGTCATTTGTTGATTTGTTAATGTGTCCATTTTTGGATGTGTTCATTTCTGCAAATCTTCATTTCTTAAGATGTTCATCTGCTCATTTGTCCATTTGTTTATTTGTTCATTTGTTCATATGTTCATTTGATTGTTTGTTCATTTCTAAACTTATTCATTTGTTCATTTGTTCATTTGTTCATTTGTACATTTGTTCGTTTGTTCATTTGTTCATTTGTTTATTTGTTTATTGGTTCATTTGTTCATTTGTTCATTTGTTCATTTGTTCATTTGTTCATTTGTTCATTTGTTCATTTGTTCATTTGTTCATTTGTTCATTTGGTAATGTGTCCATTTTTGGATGTGTTCATTTCTTCAATTCTTCATTTCTTAAGATGTTCATCTGCTCATTTGTCCATTTGTTTATTTGTTCATTTGTTCATATGTTCATTTGATTGTTTGTTCATTTCTCAACTTATTCACTTGTTCATTTGTTCATTTGTTCATTTGTACATTTGTTCGTTTGTTCATTTGTTCATTTGTTTATTTGTTCATTTGTTCATTTGTTCATTTGTTCATTTGTTCATTTGTTCATTTGTTCTTTTGTTCATTTGTTCATTTGTTCATTTGTTCATTTGTTCATTTGTTCATTTGTTCATTTGTTCATTTGTTAATTTGTTCATTTGTTCCTTTCTTCATTTGTTCATTTGTTCATTTGTTCATTTGTTCATTTGTTCATTTGATCATTTGTTCATATGTTCATTTGATTGTTTGTTCATTTCTCAACGTATTCATTTGTTCATTTGTTCTTATTTCATTTGTTCATTTGTCCATTTGTTCATTTGTTCATTTGTTCATTTGTTCATTTGTTCATTTGTTCATTTGTTCATTTGTTCATTTGTTCATTTGTTCATTTGTTCTTTTGTTCATTTGTTCATTTGTTCATTTGTTCATTTGTTCATTTGTTCATTTGTTAATTTGTTCATTTGTTCATTTGTTCATTTGTTCATTTGTTCATTTGTTCATTTGTTCATTTGTTCATTTGTTCATTTGTTCATTTGTTCATTTGTTCATTTCTTCATTTGTTCATTTTTTCATCTGTTCATTTGCTCATTTGTTCATTCGTTCCTTTGTTCATTTGTTCATTTGTTCCTCTGTTCATTTGTTCATTTGTTGATTTGTTCATTTGTTGATTTGTTCATTAGTTCATTTGTTCATTTCTCCATTTGTTCATTTGTTCATCTGTTCATTTCTTCATTTCGTCATTTCTTCATTTCTTCATTTCTTCATTTCTTCATTTCTTCATTTGTTCATTTGTTCATTTGTTCATTTGTTCATTTGTACATGTGTTCATTTGTTCATTTGTACATGTGTTCATTTGTTCATTTGTACACGTGTTCATTTGTTCATTTGTTCATTTGTTCATTTGTTCCTCTGTTCATTTGTTGATTTGTTGATTTGTTCATTTGTTGATTTGTTCATTAGTTCATTTGTTCATTTCTCCATTTGTTCATTTGTTCATCTGTTCATTTCTTCATTTCTTCATTTCTTCATTTCTTCCTTTCTTCATTTCTTCATTTGTTCATTTGTTCATTTGTTCATTTGTTCATTTGTTCATTTGTTCATTTGTTCATTTGTCATTTGTACATGTGTTCATTTGTTCATTTGTTCATTTGTTCAATTGATCCTTTGTTCATTTGTTCATTTGTTCATCTGTTCATTTGTTCATTTCTTCATTTCTTCATTTCTTCCTTTCTTCATTTGTTCATTTGTTCATTTGTTCATTTGTTCATTTGTTCATTTGATCATTTGTTCATATGTTCATTTGATTGTTTGTTCATTTCTCAACGTATTCATTTGTTCATTTGTTCTTATTTCATTTGTTCATTTGTTCATTTGTTAATTTGTTCATTTGTCCATTTGATTGTTTGTTCATTTCTCAACTTATTCATTTGTTCATTTGTTCATTTGTTCATTTGTACATTTGTTCATTCGTTCATTTGTTCATTTGTTTATTTGTTTATTGGTTCATTTGTTCATTTGTTCATTTGTTCATTTGTTCATTTGTTCATTTGTTCATTTGTTCATTTGTTCATTTGTTCATTTGTTCATTTGTTCATTTGTCCATTTGTTCATTTGTTCATTTGTTCATTTGTTCATTTGTCCATTCGTTCGTTTGTTCATTTGTTCATTTATTCATTTGTTCATTTGTTCATTTGTTCATTTGTTCATTTGTTCATTTGTTCATTTCTTCATTTGTTAATTTGTTCATTTGTTCATTTGTTCATTTGTTAATGTGTTCATTTGTTCATTTGTTCATTTGTCCATTCGTTCGTTCGTTCATTTCTTCATTTGTTAATTTGTTCATTTGTTCATTTGTTAATGTGTTCATTTGTTCATTTGTTCATTTGTCCATTCGTTCGTTCGTTCATTTGTTCATTTGTTCATTTGTTCATTTGTTCATTTGTTCATTTGTTCATTTGTTCATTTGTTCATTTGTTCATTTGTTCATTTGTTCATTTGTTCACTTGACCATTCGTTCGTTTGTTCATTTTTTCATTTGTTCATTTTTTCATTTGTTCATTTTTTCATTTGTTCGTTTGTTCATTTGTTCATTTGTTCATTTGTTCATTTGTTCATTTGTTCGTTTGTTCATTTGTTCATTTGTTCATTTGTTCATTTGTTCATTTGTTCATTCGGTCATTTGTTCATCTGTTCATTTGTTCACTTGTTCATTAGTTCATTTGTTCATTTGTACATTTGTTCATTTGTTCATTTGTTCATTTGTTCATTTGTTCATTTGTTCATTTGTAGATTTGTACATTTTTCAAATTGTTCATTTGTTTATTTGTTCGATTGTTCATCTGTTCATTGATTCATTTGTTCATTTGTCCATTTGTTCGTTTGTTCATTTGTTCCTTTGTTCGTTTGTTCATTTGTTCCTTTGTTCGTTTGTTCATTTGTTTATTTGTTCATTTGTTCATTTGTTAATTTGTTCAATCTTTCACTTGTTCATTTGTTCATTTGTTCATTTGATCATTTGTTCATTTGTTCATTTGTTCATTTGTTCATTTGTACATTTGTTAATTTGTTAATTTGTTCATTTGTTCATTTGTTCATTTGTTCATTTGTTCATTTGTTCATTTGATGATTTGTTCATTTGTTCATTTGATCATTTGTTCATTTGTTCATTTGTTCATTTGTTCATTTGATCATTTGTTCATTTGTTCATTTGTTCATTTGTTCATTTGTTCATTTGTTCATTTCTTAAGTTGTTCATTTGTTCATTTGTTCATATGTTCATATGTTCATTTGTTCATTTGTTCATTTGTTCATTTGTTCATTTGTTCATTTGTTCATTTGTTCCTTTGTTCATTTGTTGATTTGTTCATTTGTTGATTTGTTCATTAGTTCATTTGTTCATTTCTCCATTTGTTCATTTGTTCATCTGTTCATTTCTTCATTTCGTCATTTCTTCATTTCTTCATTTCTTCATTTCTTCAATTGTTCATTTGTTCATTTGTTCATTTGTTCATTTGTACATGTGTTCATTTGTTCATTTGTACACGTGTTCATTTGTTCATTTGTTCATTTGTTCATTTGTTCCACTGTTCATTTGTTGATTTGTTGATTTGTTCATTTGTTGATTTGTTCATTAGTTCATTTGTTCATTTCTCCATTTGTTCATTTGTTCATCTGTTCATTTCTTCATTTCTTCATTTCTTCATTTCTTCCTTTCTTCATTTCTTCATTTGTTCATTTGTTCATTTGTTCATTTGTTCATTTGTTCATTTGTTCATTTGTTCATTTGTCATTTGTACATGTGTTCATTTGTTCATTTGTTAATTTGTTCAATTGATCCTTTGTTCATTTGTTCATTTGTTCATCTGTTCATTTGTTCATTTCTTCATTTCTTCATTTCTTCCTTTCTTCATTTGTTCATTTGTTCATTTGTTCATTTGTTCATTTGTTCATTTGTTCATTTGTACATGTGTTCATTTGTTCATTTGTACACGTGTTCATTTGTTCATTTGTTCATTTGTTCATTTGTTCCTCTGTTCATTTGTTGATTTGTTGATTTGTTCATTTGTTGATTTGTTCATTAGTTCATTTGTTCATTTCTCCATTTGTTCATTTGTTCATCTGTTCATTTCTTCATTTCTTCATTTCTTCATTTCTTCCTTTCTTCATTTCTTCATTTGTTCATTTGTTCATTTGTTCATTTGTTCATTTGTTCATTTGTTCATTTGTTCATTTGTCATTTGTACATGTGTTCATTTGTTCATTTGTTAATTTGTTCAATTGATCCTTTGTTCATTTGTTCATTTGTTCATCTGTTCATTTGTTCATTTCTTCATTTCTTCATTTCTTCCTTTCTTCATTTGTTCATTTGTTCATTTGTTCATTTGTTCATTTGTTCATTTGATCATTTGTTCATATGTTCATTTGATTGTTTGTTCATTTCTCAACGTATTCATTTGTTCATTTGTTCTTATTTCATTTGTTCATTTGTTCATTTTTTCATTTGTTCATTTGTTCATTTGTTAATTTGTTCATTTGTCCATTTGATTGTTTGTTCATTTCTCAACTTATTCATTTGTTCATTTGTTCATTTGTTCATTTGTACATTTGTTCATTCGTTCATTTGTTCATTTGTTTATTTGTTTATTGGTTCATTTGTTCATTTGTTCATTTGTTCATTTGTTCATTTGTTCATTTGTTCATTTGTTCATTTGTTCATTTGTTCATTTGTTCATTTGTCCATTTGTTCATTTGTTCATTTGTTCATTTGTTCATTTGTCCATTCGTTCGTTTGTTCATTTGTTCATTTATTCATTTGTTCATTTGTTCATTTGTTCATTTGTTCATTTGTTCATTCGTTCATTTGTTCATTTGTTCATTTGTTCATTTGTTCATTTGTTCATTTGTTCATTTGTTCATTTGTTCATTTGTTCATTTGGTCATTTGTTCATTTGTTAATGTGTCCATTTTTGGATGTGTTCATTTCTGCAAATCTTCATTTCTTAAGATGTTCATCTGCTCATTTGTCCATTTGTTTATTTGTTCATTTGTTCATATGTTCATTTGATTGTTTGTTCATTTCTCAACTTATTCATTTGTTCATTTGTTCATTTGTTCATTTGTACATTTGTTCGTTTGTTCATTTGTTCATTTGTTTATTTGTTTATTGGTTCATTTGTTCATTTGTTCATTTGTTCATTTGTTCATTTGTTCATTTGTTCATTTGTTCATTTGTTCATTTGTTCATTTGTTCATTTGTTCATTTGTTCATTTGTTCATTTGTTCATTTGTCATTTGTACATGTGTTCATTTGTTCATTTGTTAATTTGTTCAATTGATCCTTTGTTCATTTGTTCATTTGTTCATCTGTTCATTTCTTCATTTCTTCCTTTCTTCATTTGTTCATTTCTTCATTTGTTCATATGTTCATTTGATTGTTTGTTCATTTCTCAACGTATTCATTTGTTCATTTGTTCTTATTTCATTTGTTCATTTGTTCATTTTTTCATTTGTTCATTTTTTCATTTGTTCATTTGTTCATTTGTTAATTTGTTCATTTGTCCATTTGATTGTTTGTTCATTTCTCAACTTATTCATTTGTTCATTTGTTCATTTGTTCATTTGTACATTTGTTCATTCGTTCATTTGTTCATTTCTTCATTTCTTCATTTGTTCATTTGTTCATTTGTTCATTTCTTCATTTGTTCATTTGTTAATTTGTTCATTTGTTCATTTGTTCATTTGTTAATGTGTTCATTTCTTCATTTGTTCATTTGTCCATTCGTTCGTTTGTTCATTTGTTCATTTGTTCATTTGTCCATTCGTTCGTTTGTTCATTTGTTCATTTGTTCATTTGTTCATTTGATCATTTGTTCATTTGTTCATTTGTTCATTTGTTCATTTGTTCATTTGTTCATTTGCTCATTTGTTCATTTGTTCATTTTTTCATTTGTTCATTTGTTCACTTGTTCATTTGTTCATTTGTCCATTTGTTCATTTGTTCATTTGTTAATTTGTTCATTTGTCCATTCGTTCGTTTGTTCATTTGTTCATTTGTTCATTTGTTC